>NC_138548.1:197833126-198486447 GCF_964273705.1 Natrix helvetica
ACCTTTGCTAACGCTAATAAACCTGGTAGGTGGTTGGCTTATACTTTGAGAAGGAACACGAATGATAGAATTATTGATAGAATTGAGTATGGAGGGAAGACGGTATATCAACAAGATTTGATTAAAAAATCATTTGTGGACTATTATGCTAAGTTATATGTACACGATAATATACAGAACAAGTCAGTAGATGATTTTTTGGAAGAAAAAAGAGTTACTAAAATATCTGTGCTTCAAAAGGCAAATTTGGAACGTCTGATAACTGCTGATGAGATCACTTTAGCTATAAACCAACTTAAACTAGCAAAGGCTCCAGGGACTGATGGTTTGACTGCAATGTACTATAAAACTTTACAACTGGAAATGATTGAATATCTTACACAACTTTTTTGTAACATACAGCAAGGCGGTAAAATACCCTCCTCATGGAAAGCGGCTTTTATCTCATTAATACCCAAAGATAAAGAGGGCCCTAAGAAACCAGAAGATTATAGGCCGATATCTCTTCTGAATACAGATTATAAAATATTTGCTAAGGTACTAGCCAACAGATTGATGCCGGTTATTCAAGAGATTATTCATCATGATCAAGCAGGATTTATTGAAGGCAGACATATGAAGGAGAATGTAAGGCAACTCATAGATTTAATTGACTATCTTGATAAGAATAAGCAGATCTCGGCAGCGCTGGTCTTCTTGGATGCAGAGAAGGCCTTTGATCGAGTGAACTGGAATTTTCTAACCAAGACTCTGGAAAAGATGGATATGGGACCACGATTTCGGCAGGCGATTGGAGCAATTTATCAGCAACAAAATGCACAACTTATTATTAATGGAAATCTGTCAACAACTTTCGAGATACAAAAAGGTACAAGACAAGGTTGCCCATTATCTCCATTGTTATTTATCTTAACTTTGGAAGTCTTGTTGAACGCAATTCGGGACTCAGAATCCTTAGATGGCATAACTATTAGGCAAAAGGAATATAGAACTAGAGCATTTGCCGACGATCTGGTTGTTACCCTTTCACACCCTTTGAAATCAATAATCCAGATGAAAAATATTATAGTAGAATTTGGCATGGTGTCTGGGTTTAGACTAAATCAAAACAAAACGAAAATGATGGTTAAAAACATGACAGAGTCTCAAAGAAAGAGATTTGAAAGTTTAGCAGGCTTTGAAATAGTCTCCAAGGTCAAGTATTTAGGAATACAAATTGCAGAATCAAACACAAAACTTTTCTCAAATAATTATGAAGTGTTGTGGCAAAAGATCCAGAAAGACCTTGAAGTATGGAAAAAGCTACAATTGTCTTTGCTTGGAAGGATCTCAGCAATTAAAATGAACATTCTACCTAGATTTATCTTTTTATTCCAGATGATACCGGTGCTTAAAACAGATAAAACTTTGTTAAATTGGCAAGCAACATTAAATAAATTTGTTTGGAAGGAGAAAAAACCGAGAGTAAAGATGAAGATTATGCAAGATACTCGTGAAAGAGGTGGCCTTAGACTCCCAAACCTTCGATTGTACTATGAAGCTGCGGTACTAACGCATGTAGCAGATTGGTTTGGGAAAACAAAAATGGATTTGCTGAATATAGAAGGCCATGATCTTGTTCTGGGATGGCATGCATATCTTTTTTATGAAGACAGGGTGGACAAAGTGTTCAACAATCACGTTCTCTGAAGTGCCCTGATGAGAGTATGGAAGAAGCACCGGCCCAATTGGGATTATAAAATACCGCTTTGGTTGGATCTTGCAGACACCATGGGGATTATGATTAAGTCACTCGGGGGTTGTTTATACAAAGATGTGCTTATCGCTGATGGGGATGAATGGAAGTTAAAAACTTTGGAACAACTGTTGGAAGAAGGAATTGTTTTAAATTGGTTACATTATATACAGCTACAGAAGAGATGGGAAGAAGATCGAAGGGTCGGTTTTATGGACAAAGAAGTGGATCTGATTAAGCAGATAAAAGAGACTGGCCCAAAACAAGTTAAAAGAATATATAATGTACTGTTAGAAAGAGATTCAGAAAGTGAATTGGTTAAGGATTGTATGATTAAATGGGCTCAGAATTTTGGTGAAGTTGTTATGTTGGAAACATGGGAAAGAATATGGGTTCAGAATGTTAAATTTACACAGTCACAGAATTTAAGGGAGAATTTTTATAAAATGTTTTACAGGTGGTATTTAGATCCTAAAAAATTATCATGCATGTACCCAAATGTTCAGCCAAAATGTTGGAGATGCGGGTGTCTAGATGCTACCTTTTTTCATGTATGGTGGACTTGTAACAAGGTTAAAGCTTTTTGGATAAAAATATGGTGGGTTATGCAAAATGTACTGAAAAAAAGAATACAATTTACTCCGCAAATGTTTTTACTGGGTATAGCTAAGGATCTTACTAAAGGGGAAACAAAATTGGTTCTGTATATGGTCACAGCAGCTAGGCTGCTGATTGCGCAACATTGGAAGAAAGATTTTTTACCGACAATTGGTCAATGGACTCAGAAAGTGGCGGGGTTTGCCGAAATGGCAAAAATTTCAGCTTTTTTAAAAGATCAGAAGCAGGAGAATTATACACAGGAATGGGCAAAATGGATTGATTATATACAGAATAAGTACCAGACTAGGAGGTATTATGTAGCCTTTAGCTAAGATTGTTTAGACTGATAGTTGATTAGAGTAAATAATACATGGGATGCTTGGAATCATTAGAGTGGTGTATAGTGGAAGTCAAGGGGGGGGGTTGAATGGGAGGTGGGGGTGGGTTAGGGTGGAGGGTGGGGTAATATATATGTATAAATATACTAGAAGATGGGATTAATGAAATATTATTTTAAGAGAAATTTATATTATGATTTATATATGTTAAATTAGTTTATTTATTTATTTATTTATTTATTATTCACACTTATAGACCGCCCCCTCTCCCGGAAAGGACTCGGGGCGGTGTACAGTCACTAAAATACATTCTAAAATACATACATAAACAATTAAATTAATACTGGTGAAGGAGGTTATGAGACTGTAATCGAATAATAAATATAATACGTTAAAAGCCTATAAACCCTTAAAACCCAATTAAAATAAATAAATCCCGGGAGGTAAAACTAAGACGGTGCCAGGCCAGCTGATTGAAATAGGTGAGTCTTTAACTTTTGCCGGAAGGAGCGGAGGTCGGTGGTGGTTCGAATGTCTGGGGGGAGGTCGTTCCAGAGGGTTGGGCCCATCACAGAGAAGGATCTACTCCTAGGTGTCGCCCGCTGGCATTGCCTGGCAGACGGCACCAGGAGGAGCCCCTCCCTGTGTGAGCGGATAGGTCGCAGGGACGTGTGTGGTAGGATGCGATCCTGCAGATAACTAGGTCCTCTGCCATGGAGCGCTTTAAAGATGGTAATCAATACCTTGAAACGCACCCGAAAGGCTACAGGTAGCCAGTGCAGCTCGCGCAGGAGAGGTGTTACGTGGGAGTAACGAGTGCTTCCCATAATAACCCGCGCGGCTGCGTTCTGAACCAGCTGCAGTCTCCGGATGCGTCCCAAGGGAAGCCCCATGTAGAGAGCATTGCAGTAGTCCAGGCGAGATGTCACCAGCGCATGAGTGACCGTGCGCAGGGCACTCCGGTCCAGTAGGGGGCGCAATTGGCGCACCAGGCGAACCTGGTGGAATGCCCCCCTTGCCACGGCTGTCACATGGTCCTCCATTGACAGCCGGGCATCAAGGAGGACACCCAAATTGCGCGCCCGCTCCACAGGGGACAACTGTTCGCCCCCTATGGCCAGCGATGGAGTCAGCTGGCTGAACCGAGGTGCCGGCAACCACAGCCACTCGGTCTTGGAGGGGTTGAGTTTGAGTCTGTTGTCCCCCATCCAGACCCCGACGGCCTCCAAACACCGGGACATCACTTCGACAGCCTCGTTGGGGTGGTTTGGGGTTGAAATATACAGCTGAGTATCATCAGCGTAGAGGTGGTATTCAACCCCAAAACCACGGATGATCTCACCCAGCGGCTTCACATATGCGTTGAACAGGAGAGGCGAGAGGACCGACCCCTGTGGCACCCCACAAGTGAGTGGCCTCAGGGACGACCTAGAAGAAGGGATTGATGGGCTATTATTATTCTAAGAGAAATTTATATTGTGATTGTTGGGAAGAGAGGGGGTACAATATGTGTATGAGTAATCTACTTTTAGACAGGGGGAGGGGAGGGGGTAAAATAATTGGTATAATATTTGAATTTCCTTTTTTTAGGGGGGGCTGGGGGGAGGGGAGGGGGTATAGTATCTGTATGGGATTCACACTGTATGGTGGGGGGCTTAAAGGGGGAAAATATGTTTGAATAAAACTTTTTCAATAAAAAAAAGCAATCAATCAATCAATCAATCAATCAAATAAGCATGCAGTATGACATATTCTGCCTCTTTCAACAGCTGTTCTGCAAATGAACTTCGACACCGCTCAGATAGCTTCTATGGGACAGGTATCATACTGGGGATCACTCACGTTGATTTCAGTAACAGCAATATCTACGATACTCCCAACCACAATCAGAGCATCAAAGGTATTCCAGGCATCAACAAAGTAGTGCTGCAAGAGAACAACAGAGAAAACCTCCAGAAGGAGCCAGTCAGAACTAATTCACATCCACTCACCCACCCACACCTATTTTATCTAACTGAGCAAAAATAGCAGGGGCCTGTCCTATTAGAACGGTTTGGCCTCTGTTTTCCCTTAGGCAAAATTCAAGGTAGAGTTTGGGTTATATAACGTCAAAATAACTGAAGCCCAATCTTTGGCAGAGCCTCTGCTTTCTTAAGATTTTTCAGATGTGTAGTGCTCCTGCTTCAGATTATTATTCATGTTGCAGAAAAGCCAGAAAGGGCACACAATGAGGAAACATAACCCTCTCTTTCCAGAAGCTTTTTACCATCTTAACAAAATTCAATCCTGGACAGATCAATTTTGTCCTTTGGGGCTCAAGACTGAAAGGTGGGGGAAGGTACAGGCACAATATCTTATTCAGCATTATTAACCAGCCTGAGTTGTTGGCATGGCTTGGTCTAAAAACCAAAAGGCATTAATGACACATTTTTCACCACCACCTATTCTGCTTGAAAGTGTAATCTTAAAGTATAAAAATGTATGTTGGGAAAAGGCTCCTGTGCTGCAATATTGAATACTTCAGAATTTAATGCAAAGATGTATGTCTATCTAGAAGGATATCCTAAATTCCTGAAGAGAATATGCACCAAATAAAAGCATTTTTACATGCAAAGTTTAAAAGTGGAGGGTTCTAGAGATCGGCAAAGCCACATATTTACCAGAACCTGAAAGTCTGGCAAATAATCTCACCCCCCTTCTCACATTGCAGCAGTAACTGAGCATATTGGAAGGAATGTTAGCATTTTCTTGGACTGAACACTGCACCATCAGGAATAAGGAGGTCCTCCAAAGGTAGCTCTATTTAAAAACTTGTAACAGGAGTTCCTCTCAACAAATTGTTATATATGATGCAGACGATTGAGGTAAGTAATCTTTTAAGTCTCTTAATGAAAATCCTTCAACACTTGATAGTGATAACCTGGTCTTGATCAAAGTGTTCTGGAGTTATGGTATGTGTTTACTTTTGCAAAACTCCCAAACCTTGGGTTTGAAGGCAATAATCTTCAGAAACATTTCAACAGTGAAGAGGCCCGTGAACACCATATTGAGCAGATCCATCACGTTATTAAAAGGCTCTGATTGTTCATAGTGCTGAAAGAAGAGATAAGGCATGAATAATACAGGAGAGTTTTGCAAATCTTGTGATTCAAGTGGGATTTGTTGAGAATCTCCTTATAATAAGAATGAATGCTGGACTCAAATGATCATCTTTCCTAGGTTCTTTAGAGTTTTCCTTCTTGTTCTAAAGTCACGCACATATAGGTTTGTGCAGATTATCCCATGGCCTTATTTTTGTCCTCTATTTTGCTGCTCTGCAGCTGAATCCCCAATTTCTGGGGCACCTCCAGTATCTCCACTTTCTTCATATGGCCTGGAGTGAATTTTCTCATAGTTTACCAATTCATTACATTCACTACTGAGGCCCCAAATATTAATTTTACATCTTTATTTTAGAACTATGTTTGTCTATTCATCTTACTGAAAATAAGTATTTCTATTCATATCTTATTACAGTAGTGATAACATGACTGCATTTTTCTGTACGCATTTGGATCCCATTTTTAATCTAAAGGTTCACCGCATGAATTCATTCCAGAAAGCGATGGGCCTTATTCATAGATTTATTTGTAACCCGCTTATCTATTCCCACCATTTCTAATTTTTTTTCCCTTAAAAAGGAAATAACTGGGCAGTGCCTTTTGATTTGTGGCACTATAAATGATGCTTCTCACCTGTACAGCCAAAGCAATAGTGTTCAGCAGGATTAGTACAAACATGATGTATTCAAAACAAGTGGAATTGACCATATACCAGAATTTGTACTGATATTTGTTCTTTGGAATATAGCGTTGTAAGGGTTGAGCCTTCAAGGCATATTCCACACATTGCCGCTACGGAAAAAGAAAAAGAAAGCAATTCAGCTGAGCAGTAAGAGAGAACTCCCCCACCAAATCTTTTGCACATTTCTTCAGCAACACCACGAGCTGCTAGCCTCAACAGTATTCACAACCTAAAGCAACATTTTCTAATTTTGTAAACCAAAGCTCCAATACACATGAAGAAGACTGGTATATGTCATTCCATGAGTGCTGAAATTCCTGATGCCATTTCTTTCTGCATACTAACAGTCTACTGTTATCTACTGACAAAATTCCAAATACAATATGCCTGCACTTTCCTGTTCTTTATTCTGTTATGAGGGGTGTTATTGCGGGATAGGTGTTATTTGGATTTGAATTATTATTAGGTGATCTGGTTATAAGCAATTCACGGGAAACAAAAAACTCTGATCAGACCTCATACCAAAAAGTTATTGCAAAAATAATTATTTGTTACTTTCAAAAATCAGAAGACCTAACTATAGTGTTTTTTTCCTTTGTTCTGCCTTTTTTTAATAAAAGGAACCCAAAATGGCTCACATGACTGCTACTTTTTCCAATTTGCTATGGCTGTATATTCTCCCTCAATAAATAAATACAAGTAATAAAACATGCATGACTTTTCAAACTCCATCTCCTTTTCCCAATGATAACACTTTTGTACTAATGTATATTATTAGAATGCATTCTAAACCTGATGAATACTGGATTGTATTTATTAAGGAGTGTTCTCAGAACAAAAACAATTAATACATAGGGGTAAAACAAAATACTTCAGAAATGAAAAGTATTTTTTATTCAGTGTGGAAAAATGGAGAGAATGATTTCATTCTTCTCAGTACAAATGGCAAAACTGAGGAGGGAAATAGTAATTTGATCCCCATTAAAGGTAGGTGAATGGGACGTAGAATGGCAAAGTCCTTGATCACTGTGAATGAGTAATTATGGGAGTAAACTAATCGTTCTAAATATGATGGAACTGTGTGATATTCGGAATTCTCAGCCAATGTGGCTTTCTTACAGTTGCAATCCCAACACAACATAAAGATTATCAAGTTGGGGAAAGGTGGACTAAGCCAATGTCATTTGGAGAAGGGAAAAATGGAATCTGAAATGTTATTTCACAAGCAAACCCAAGGAGTTGGGTATTGGAATGCTACCTGGTTCTTGTCCAGCTCACAGTTTTTGTATTCCTGCTCTCCTTGGGCCCGGAAAGTGATGATGACAAAGCCCACAAAAATATTCATCATGAAGAAGGCAATGATGATGATGTAGACAATGAAGAAGATGGAGATCTCCACCCGGTAATTGTATATTGGTCCTTGGTTTTCTGCATTGGCATCAATAGCTTTGTACAAGAGCCTGGCATAGATTAGATGGTGGCAAAGAAAGTGTAAGAGGGTGCATAGCAGGAATGGAGAAAAAGAAATGGTTTTTTTAAAAAACAAACTCTTTTTTTAATTTTTTTGTTACATATTTTGACTTCTTTTATAAACAAAGTGTTGCCGGGGTTTTCCCAATTAACATCTTCTCATACGTATCATTCATTTTACATCATATTTCTATTTCCAATTTCAGCCGTATTATTTTCTTTCCATATTTTCCATCTTAAGTTTAATTTCTTCTTAATAAATAATATCATTATTTGCCCCTCCAAATTAATCAAATTTAACATTTCATTTTCATCTGTTATTCTATTTTACTATAGATAACACATATCCTCAGATTTAATTTTTGTATAATAAACATTTCACTTAGGTAATTATCCACAATTAATAGTATTAATCTATTTCCCTCATATCATATTAACTACATACCATTAACAATGTTAACATATTTCATTTTATTCTACTGATAAATTCTTTTCCTTCTTTCCTTCTTTCCTAACCATTTTCTCTTGGTCTCTCAGAAACTTCACTTCTTTTATGTTCTCTTCTTTCCACCCATTCACCTAGCTTTTGCTTTTGCTTTTTCTTGTTTTTGTAATTTCTATATTTTATCTTCCCAATCTTTTTTCTCCCTTTTGATTCTATTGTTTCGTAGCTTTCCCCGGATTTTTTCCCTAGAAATGAGTTTTTTTGAAGACCTTCAATCAATGCCATGGTAAGAATACTCCTGAGGACTGGACACTGGGGATTCAGGGGAAGACATTCTGCCCTGCTTGTAATTCTTTGTGGAAGCATTTAGCAATTACTGTGGATACAACACTCCAAACTGGGGTCATGGCTTGTCTTAATTGCTAGAACCCCAGAAGAAACCATTATTTCTAGTTGTTGTTTGAGGAATGGTCAGGACAAAGCATGATGGCTGAGTCCTGCAATCAATAAGAACATACTCAAAGTCCCAAAAGACGTGAGCATTTTCTCTCTTCAGAAAAGTTTCAAACCAAGAATTACAGAATTCAGGGTTATCTGCTGGTCTATAACTAAATAAAGATGGATTGATTGAATTCAAGGTTCCAAATAAGTTCAGGATGTAAGATATTGCTCGGATATCTTATATTACATGTCCCACATCTGACTCAGCATATCTGCTCAAGAAACAGAAGGAACCAATGCAATTCCATCCTGCAACCTAATTTTCAGCCTGAACAATTTAACGTCACTCTTACTGCTCTTTTCTCACTGATGACCCAATTCCTCTGGATTCAGGTTGTCAGGAAAATAAATAAATACTTACATACATACCCACTCTGGGATAAGCAACATTACAAAAAGCACAGAAAAGAGTTATTTATAAAAATAATAAAGGCTGGATTTAGAGGGGAAAAAAATCAGGATTCAATTAAATTATTGAAGCCTCTAGCACTTTGTCTATATCTGCTTGTGAAACGTGGAATACCTCAATGGGGCCCTTCCATCCTCTTGGTTTAATCAAACATGGTCTTTTTTATAACCATAGAAAGGTGGCAGAGTATTCAAAGAGGCAAAGGGAAGAAGGAAAGAGAGGAGAGAATTCTTTTTTGTGGTTTTTGTAGTCATACATCTATCTCTGTTCCTGAAGAGAGGATGAAAAAACACCAACTACCCCTCATTTTGGGGCATTCTCTTACTACACTTCTGAGCTAAGCAAGAAGTTATCTAAACAGCTGCTTAAAATGAAAAATGTTAAGACATCGGGGAATGGCAAACATCAAATAGATATGCATATACTCTGAGCATAACCTCTACAGAGTAACTCACGCTGGCCATCCCTCAAAAGTGGAGACAGTAAAGAGAGCCATCATGCCTGACAGCACATTGTCAAAGTTGAAGTCACTGTTGAGCCACATGCGCTCACGCACCATTGGGTGAGCCACATCCCCATCCTTGTACACAATGAACGTGCCTCTGGATTTGGGAGGAAGAGAAGGAATGGAAAATGGACAGAAGAAGGAATATGGTAGTTTTGAATCAATTGGATAGTAGATTATTCATATCCATTGAATTTGCAACTGTACATTTAAAATGATTGCAAATTGCTTTTAAGCAATTTAAATATAGAACAAACAAACAACAAACAAGTATTTATGTAATAGAGCTAAAAAGAATATGCAATTATCTGGCAATTAAGTCATTAAATTTTAGCTTCCAGCTCTGATCTCACTACAAGTATACCTGGGGACCAATCATTAATATAAGCATGAATTGAGTTTTTGTCATTCTGCTACTAGTAGTAAACAGTAGCACTACTGGAATCTGCTGGAATCAGCAGTGCTCACAAAAGGTCCTAAAATGAATCAAGGGAATATGGCAGGACCAAGATCAAATCCATTTTTTTTATTCAGTTATTTCAGTGCAAAGCTACAACACTGATGATACAGGGAGTTCTTTATCAGTCTCCTACTCAGGTACTCTTATTAGAGCAGATTTTATACTTACTTGCACTCAACTGGGGTATGCTTGGCCTCATCTGTGCAGCTATAGAATTTGCCCTGAAGATACAAGGATAAAAAAGGAAGGCAGTCACAAGAGAGGGATTTTTCTTAGAAAACTATCTGTCTAGTCTCTTGGAGCTTACAGAAATTCAGAGGAAATGCTTTATATATCAGTTCACATAGGAACAGCCTTTAAACAGTTCAGACTGAAGTTCTTCATTATGAGCAGTTGTGAGGTCTTTTCAATCTATGGACTAGGTATCGAGGCGAGTGTCTCCCTATCCAATCCATAGAATCCCTTATTTATTTCCATTTGTACCACTATTATTATATATATCACCAACTCTTTAGACTATATTATCATATTGTCTTTGGTAAATATTCCCAATAATATTGTGAATGTTAGAGAGACGGGCTGTTAAGAAGGATGAAATATAAATAAATTATTTTAATACCCTGATTTATACAGTCAGTCAATCAACCTATCTACTTACTTACCTACCTATCTACCTACCATATATACCACTAGAATCCCAAGATCCTACTAAAAAACCACTATGAAACAATAGAGATAAAAACATGTTTAATAAGGATCAAATCAATTACGGATATAATTTCAACCATCAGGCAAAAACACCAGTAGAAGGCAATTTCCACTTGCAAAGACCTGCACAATACCTCTAACTTTGCAGCTTAAAAAATATGCCAAGAATATCACTACTGTAGTCACCACTGCAAGACTTTTCCCTAGGTTGGTTACCCCATAACCAGGAAACATTATCCCAGGGCCATGCCAATCTTACTTCATGTAGGAACCTGCAACATTCCCATCCAGGTCAAATATATTAAACTGGTTGTTTCTGCCCAGAGAAGGAAGTTATGCTTTGCACTGTACCCAGAAGCCTACTGGCAGAAAGGCCATGCAGCATTCAACAAAGAGATGCAATTCTGCCATAATTGCTCTCAACCTTCAGCATGGGCGCTGTTGCATTCTGAACTAGCTGCAGCTTCTGAGTAATCTTCAAATATAGCCCCTTGTCATGCACTTTACAATAGTATCCATAGATGGAGAGGAGGCATAATTACTGTTGCCAGATCCTCCAGTTCCAGGGCCATGAATGATTCATCAGGTAAAGCTAGACCAAGGGACTTCTGGCCACAGCTCTTACCTAGCCATCAAGCAGCAGCTATGAGCTTAAGAGAACACTCAGCTCATGGATCTGCTCCCTTTATTCCATCTACAGCAGCAACTATTGCAGCAGACATAGCCAGATGGCCTCGTTTTGTTTTGATTGAAGCTCTGCTGGCTTCATTTCATCAAAATCTCCAGCATTGAGTCAGGATCTTAACATTTCCCATTTAAGTCAGCATGGCAATGTGTAACTGGATATCACCAGCTTAATGATACCTCATAATGAACCAATGGAGGTACACTCTCCGGGGCCTTATAAAGATTTATCAAAGACCACTGGAAGGGTATGTGCAACTACAAAGGGGAAGAGAAAGGTTTATCCTAAGGTTCTTGTTGTTGCCACAAGACTGCTGCTGAAAATCGGCAGATCTGTGTGTGGAGGGCTTCTTTCCCTCCATTAAATTTAGACCCACAAAATTGTGCTGGGAAAGCTATTATCCCATTGTGTCCATATCCCACTCATTGTCACTGAGCTGTGGCTGGTAGGAGCAAGGAAATAACATGCATGAGCATAAGTATAAGAATGCTGAATTAAGAGGTAGGGCAGTCTGATGTCAAGCAATAAGACTAATAACTCTTTCTACATTTTATTTTTCATTCATCTCTATACTTCTTAGTCTATCTAGTTGATTCCTTCCTCTTTCTTATTTTCAGTTCTTACTCTTCTGCCCTCTGTACCTCAACTGGGCCCAGCATGTTGCTAATCTCTGCTCGGGCCAAATCCCAAACTTTCATGTAGGATTACAGAATGTGGGAGTGGAAGGGACCATAGAGGTCATTCAATGTATCTTCCTGTTTACTGCAGAAATCCAAATTAAATTATCACTGACGTGGCTGTTCAGCCTCCAAAGGCAGGGACCATTGAAAAGTTCTTAAATGGTCTCTGCCTTAAAGAGTTCTCAGAAATGTATTACAAAAATGTTTAAGTTTCCTGTGTAACTAGCTATGGTGTTTGTTATTGTGTTTCCTTTAATTTTACTTGAGTCTTAGGTTTTTCTTGGTGACATCTGCAACTGCAGATAAATCAAGAAGCAGGCATAGGACTTGTTGCTAAGGTGATGTGTTTGGAAAAGTGTTTAGGCAAAATCGAAAGAAGCCCACCCACACATGCTCCGTGAGTTTGGTCATCACTCAGTATATTCTTGATCGTTCCAAGAACACATATCTGTCTTCCATGCTCACTTCACCTCAGTCACCCATTGAAATGTTAAATACTGTATGTCTTACCTTGAATAGCTGAACGCCAATACAAGCAAACATGAATTGCAGCAAGGTGGTGACAATCATGATATTTCCGATGGTGCGGATTGCTACGAACACACATTGTACCACATGCTGTTTGGGAGACACAGAGAGAGGAAGACAATACACTTTTCAGCCCTTATGTCATCTGAAGAACCAAGAGGGAGTGGGACAGAGAGAGGGCCCACCCATTCACAGCTTACATGCACTCCTATGTGAAGAAAGAAATGGATGGGTCTATTCAGTTCTGCTTTTTAAGACAGCTTTCTCCAGCCCAGGGCCTCCTAGATGCATTGGGCCGCAATTCCTACTTAGCATGGCCATATCTAGAAAGCACCAGATTGGGAACATCGCTCAAGAACCAGCATCTATTCTTTTAGATAAGTCCTCACCTTCAGCCCTTTGGCTCGGTTGATGGCTCGGAGAGGACGGAGTACCCTTAGTACTCGCAAGATCTTCACCACAGAGATGGCACTGGAGCTGAGGCAGAAACAGGGAGGCAGGTATAAGAGCCAATACCTAATACCCAACCATTTGGGCCCACTTTTCAAATGGGATGCCCAGAGCTTAATGCTGCTCCTTCTTAATCCGTTTGGCTCTTTGTCAGGGAGCATACTTATCCTTTGCATATCCTGCTTTCCAACTTACTGGATGCCAAAAGAGATGAGTGAGACACTGACAACAAGCAGATCCAGGAGATTAAACCAGTTCCGGCAGAATGAGCCCTTGTGCAGGAAGGCACCATATGAAGTCATCTGTAGATAGAGATGTCAAAACAGCTGTGTCTCTCTCCCTTCCTCTCATAGGTGTTGTGAGAATGAAGTAACTTGGAAATGAATGCCTGGTTATTTTGCTGTAAGTGACTGCTTCATAAAACAAGTCAGCTGTATGCAAGAGATCGCTCCCCTCCCGCAAGGTCCATAAAGACATTTCCGTTAGTTCTACAGGCTGTACTGGTTGGTATGTTTCTCTGTCCCTGAACAGATGGTATATGTCAACACTGTATTGGAACAGACCGACATCACACCCATATATAGAGAACACAGAAATAGGTGCAATCTCATGGATATTGCAATTATATTTTTACAAAAACAGTTATATATTTGCAATTATGTTTTAAAGAAGACAGGTTATTTCTGATTAGGCTTATAAAGATATGCTTCACAAAGTATGAGCAATAAACTCTCAGAACTCGAGGGATGCCTTAATAGGACTTCCTGAATCAGATGGACCTCCATGCCTTGTACAAAATCCTACCTCTTTCCATGGACAACAAATATATAGCAAGATTTTTAAAATATGTAGATAAATACAGAGGCTTAGGACAGTATTTTAGTCTCGGAATAGTGGACTAAATGCAACATTAAACATACATCAAATAAATATTTGATCTCTTCTGATATTTCTGCCCACCTCTCGTGGCACATCAGATACATTCTATCCTAGAGGAGTTATCCATTACAATTATAAAGAAGAGGGTATTCTCAAGTTCTCAGATGGTGCAGCTCAGACTTAAGAATGCAAACATGTTGAGGTAGCTGTAGTCTTCCAAGTCCAGAATTGTTTATAAATACACGTTAAATAGCAAGAGAAATAAGCATTTGGATACTTAGTACAGAAACAGAGAGTTCTCATGCCTTGCCATTTATTCTTGGAAATTCTGGATCTCTATCCCAATTACATTTACATTTTTACAGTCTCTAGAACAGTGATGGCGAACCTTTTCGGCACCAAGTGCCCAAACTGGAACCTCCATGCATGTGCGTGTGCTGGAGTGACGGAAACCAGAAGACCAGCTGACCGGCACACGCATGCCTGTTGTTTTGGCTGTTTTCAGCCTGGTTTTTTGGGGTCAAAAAAGGCCCTCAAAACAGCCTGAACGTGGCGCAAAAAATGGCTGGAAAACAGCCTGTTTTTTGGCTGTTTTTCAGGACATTTTCCAGCCCCTGTGAAGACCAGCTGGCCGGCACAGCTGGCAACAGTGCACGTGCCCACAGAGAGGGCTCTGCGTGCCACCTCTGGCACATGTGCCAGAGGTTCACCATCACGTTCTAGCAGTTCATTCTGTAGTTTTCTTCAACCCACACATCTGCTTCCTGCCCTATAGTTTTATCCACAAGGCTATCTGAGTGATATCGTGGCCTCTAGGATGCATGTTTCATTTCTGAGTTGATAGGCTTTCCCCTTTCTTTGCTCCCTTTGCCCTTACTCCACTTAGTCTTAGTACCTTAAGCAAGATCTCAACAGTGAAGATAGACGTGAAGGCATAGTCAAAGTAGCCCAAAATCTGAGTAATGGGAGAAAAAAAAGGAAAGGAAAAAAAGCTGAAATATAAAAGCCAAAGAGCAGAGCGAGCAAGAGAGACAAGTGTGTGGATGAAGGAAAAGAAGGCCTTTTTTTTGCCTCCACCTCCTTTCTTCCATTCTTTAACAACATGGGTCATAGCTTACATTGTTGCGGAAGGAGTGTGCTCGGATGGGATCTTCAGCTGCCAAAGAGATGCTGCTAAGAATGATGAAGACAAGGATGAGATTGGTGAAGATGTGATGGTGGATCAGTTTGTGGCATCCAACACGGAGGCTAGTGGAAGAAGGGAAGGCAGTAAGCTAATAACATAAGGCAGAACTGACCTGAGATCCAAATTCCAAAAATCAAGAGGTGATGCTCTGGCGCTTAAAAAAAAGTGTGATAGAACACACATGGAATTTAAAACAAATAAGGGCGAAATATGAATGGTAAATTTGGAGAAAACTCTGTGACCACAAAAGCAGCCCTAACATATAGCAAAGCCATTGGAGGGATGTACATTAAAATACGTTGGTGGTATAGCAATCTCCTGAAATATCAAATGCCAGGAAATGTTGAACCTACATCAGAAGCAAAGGACTTGGTACCTTTTCTTGCACTAACAAGGAAGGTATTGAAGTAAACTGGGCTGTGCAACAAGATAACCTGGGAAACCATAAATGAAGGGGACTGCAGTGCATCAGCCCAGTCAGTCTTGAAGGCAGAAAGAATCTGGTTGACTTTGTATCAATGATGCTTCAGATTGGTTCCTCAGCCTGAGCAACTGGTCACTAGAAAAGCCATCCAGCCCCTTCCTCCAGTCTACCTGCTGTTGACTTGACTTCTGTCTCCCCAAATACAGTAGTAGTTGGATTTTGACTAGACAAAGATTATGTTCCCTTTTCTGAATCTTCTAACTGACAAATTGTCAGAAATCTGGACCTCACTCTACAATTTTTATAGCTGAAGTCACATTCCCATTGAGCCAAAAGATATTCCCCCTATTTTCCACTTTGTATACTCACGGGTTTGTCTGACTAAGGCAAAAAAAGGCGCTTCCATCAGGAATTGGTACAACTTTCTCCTTGGAAGTGTCTTCCAGTTTGTCTAGGTGGGACTCTGCCAAGCTCTGCTGATCTGCCACCTCTTCCTCTCCTAAAGAAAAGGAGACTCCAGTTTTGGATAATCAATTTTATAATGATAGACATGTGCACAGTGCATTAGAGTAAGATAGATAAATTTCTGTCCCCAAAGAGTTTATAATTTAAAGTACAACACTGGAGGAAACAGTAATTAAAAATATGGAAGTAGTCAGGTGGGGATGGGTGGGAATGGTTAAGTTAGGCTAAACATCTGAACAATGAAGAGATCCAAGGAGTTATGCAAAGAATTAATGCAAAATATGAGATTGGAAAGGAGAGACACATGTTAAAATTCTAGAAAAGCAGTCATAGTCATAGCAGAGAGCAAGAAAGAGCAAAGTCCTTGAAATGAACAGAAATCTTTGGATATATCATGACTTACTAATATTCAAGTTAAAATCAGCTTGAGACTATCTCCCAAAATAGCTGCAGCCTTGAGTTAAGCAAATGGCAGTCTCTAGGCAGGAATCTTAGCTTATTTATCTATATATTTTGTATAGTTGCTGGCCCTTCTAGAAAGCCCATTTTCCAAGCCAGGCATTGGACTTAAAATGAACTATGTAAGAGGCAATAAAGATGAAATTTCAGAACAGAGTTGTCTCTTTATGCTTTTCATAAAGTACAGCCAGAGCGTAAATTATCGGTGTGAGCTGTCCAAGGTCCTGCAACCTTAACAAAGGCCTGTTTTTATTCTCCTGCCATGTAATCTTCTTCCTGGTATCAGCAGAGCAGGTGAAACTAATGAAGCCTCAACAAGTGAAACCAGGAGAGGTATATCAACTGAGAATGGTGGAGAGTTGTAGCAAAACTTTGAAAAGTTTGTTCCCAACCAAGAATGGATAGAAAGCTAGTTTGATATAACCTCTCCATGTTCCTAGTCAGGAAACCAAGTCCTGTATCCAACTGCTTAAAAAGCATTATTTTCTCCTGGAATGGTCAATGGCCAAAGAAACAATAAATGTTATCACCAACGAAAACATAAACTATTCATATTTACTAGGGCCAGCTTTTCCCTTCCAGCTTTTACTTATCCTAAATAAAAGACTATTTTAACCTTGACTCTAAAGAGACTTTCCAAAACATAGTTAATGGGTACCCACACACCCCGAGTATCTACACTACATTTTTGAGATCCCTCTGCCAGATTTCTAGTAGCAAATTTGCACATTTAGAGAAAAGAAAGATACATCTTTATTCTTGTTTAAGGTAAATGCAGGAAAAAAGGCACAGATAAGGGGAACAAAGCATCAGCCTTTCAGGCAGTGACCCTTAGTGGAAGAAAAGAAGTGCTACAGGAAGCATTCCTCATCTCTGAAGTTTTTAAAGGTGGAAATGTGTTATAATTGTGTCATCTGAAACAATGACATAGTTCAAGATTGGAGCAATTATGGGTATCTGCCTGTGCCTAACTTACATGTCCCTCCAAATTCTTATTATTATAGGATGTTATTGGTATATATAAAAATTTGCCAACTAACAGCAAAAAGGGAGGTCCTTGAATTTCAACGCATAATCAATTTATATCATTTCTCTTCCTTTTTTTCTTGCAGTTAGCGGCTGTTTCACATGTGAGGATTAAATAGCCCAGAGAAACTGAAAAACTAAAGGTTTTTTCAAGTTCCCTCTCTGGAAAACATAAATAGCTCTTTGTTTCAGTTTAGTAGAGGGTTGTCAAACTGGCAGCCCACGGGCCGAATGCTTCATGCACAGGCCACGCCCACCCAAGCTCTGCAAAGGGAAAAAAGTCACGAAACGTCATGTGACGGCAACATGACACTGCGAGTTTGACATCCATGGTCCCAGAGTCATATGCAACCTTTGCAGCAATCTAGCTGAAGTCTAATTGCAAAAGCCCATTGCAAAAGGTCAGTTCAGGTCTCTATTAATAGGTATCTGTTCTTCCCCTGAATTACTTGGCTTGGAAGAGAGAAAATAAGATTTCAGAGAGAAAGAGGAGAGAATGAGAGTGAATATCTCCAGGGACTTCAGTTGTGACCCTTTCAACTTCTTTCTTCAACCTGCCTATCACATGGCTCCCAATAGACTATCAATAAGAGAATGCAATGCTCACCCACAAACAACCTCACCCTTATGTAGGGGCTACAGTCTTTATGACTTTATCACAGTACTAGAATCCCTTTTTTACCTGCTCCTTCATTGCCTTCTTCTACAGCCTCCTCCTCCTCCTCTTCCTCACCACCTTCTACCTGTAAAGAAAGAAATCAGGGAGGTCCAATGTGGAGAGGTATTTTAATGAAAGAGAGACTCATCCCCAAAGTTTCCCAATTATTTCAAGGAAGTGCATAAGAACAACCTGGGCAGAGAAAGGTGTGCAAACATGGAAGGACACAAAAAACAATGAAAAATGAGCATACATTTCTCTTACAAAATCTTCCCCTTGCTGCCAGATATACTACATGTTTCTTATTCACATACATGCTATGCTTGTATCTAAAGCAGGAGATGGGGATATAAATAGTTGGTGAAATGAGACATTTCGGTGAGGGGAGGCTGACAAAAGAGCCGGAGGCAATAAATGCAACGAGCTAAAGGCAAGACCTTAATTCCCCACTGCAACTTCTTACTTGAAAATTAGTTGTTTTCTAATTTACTCTATCTGGATAGCATAATATCAAAGAAGACTGAAGTATGGCCTATCGTGCAATAAAAACGGTTGGATTGAATTTGGTTAAAAATGGACATTTTGCCAAACATAAGGCTGATTATAGATTATGGAAGGCACACAGAAAACTGTTCAAGCTACCAATAAGTTGAAGATGGAATCACCACACAGACTAACAATGCAAAAATGGCAGAATTGACTTGTTTGGTCACAGATAACAAGTGCTTTTATAAAAGATTGGCAACTACTTATATACTTTTTGATGAAAATGGAAAAAATGAACTCATGTATAGATTTGCTATTCAATCAATCAAAGAGACAGATAAGAAACTTCTCTGTGGCTGCTGTAAAGATTAGAAGTTGCTTCTTTATGGACTTTTGTTCATGGGGAACTGAAGACGTGCTTGAAAAAATTACATTGCAGCTGAAATTCACAGCTTGATACAGACTCCGGACCAATTGGAGAAAGGAGAGAGTGTGAGGTAGTCTGCACACAATTTGGACAGCTGCTCCTTATGAGTAAACTACAGTTGAGCCACTGGGAGTCAAGGGATTACATCTAAGCTCATAATCGTAATTAAGGATTCAAGTTTGGCTGATCCACATTTTTAATCGCTTTGGAATTCATTTTTTATTGCTTTTTAATATTGAGAACCTCTGGAATGGCAAGCTTTTATGGACTTCACTGGGTGACTTTCCTTCAGTCCATTACTAAAGACGCTTTAAGTACATATTTAATTGTTTTCTTTTTTCTTTTTCTGAATTAACAGCAAAAGAGTGATTAGAGTGAGAGTGTTGATTTAAGAAACTATAGTAGTTACAGTGTGTTGCTATCTCTGGTAATTTTTATTGGATTTTTCTTGATTAGATTTGAAAGATGACATTTGCAGCATTTGTTTAATAATATACATGAGATATAAATGTAAAAGAAAGGAATTCAATTGGATTAATTAGATCAAGTTTATAATAGATAGGTTGTTATTTCTGGCAACCTTAATAGGTTTTTGCTAACTAGAAGGGAGTGAGGTTTTAAAGATGTGCTTATATAATATGGTTTATATTAGCTTTATCTGTACATGTAATTTTGTTTTTTAAAAACAACAGTTGCTACTTTATATATTTTTTTTCTCAACTTGGACTGGTTTTTCCATTTCTTCTTTTATCTTTCATTTCATTTTATTCTTAATTTCACTCTAGTCTATATAATTTCAAGTGTATCTTTTCCTTATGTGACAATGATAGACAGACAGACAGACACAGACAGACAGACAGTCAGACAGACATTGTTTTGTTTGGATTAAAAATGAGCTGGACGGGAAAAAGTGGATTTTTCTTGTGTTTGCACTAAGTGCTATTTGTTGGAAGTAGTAGTACATAACCATGGAATTCCCTCCACTTGGAAACTAACAAAATCTGAGAAGGTATCTGTTGCAATGCTGCTGTTTCCAACTAGATGTAGTTGACACCCTTGCCTAACATAAATTGTGTTGTTAAGACTCTTGTCTTATAATTTCTAGGCTGCCTGAAGTCCAACACCTCTGGAGGGTATCACTTGGGAGGGCAACATTAAAATTTGAAACACTTATCCAGGGAACTTGGATCAGAACCTAAACTCCTGCATTCGGTGTGTTTGGACCTCACCTTCAGAGTTTTCTTCTCTTCCTCTTTGTTCTGTTCTCCCTCTGCTGGTGCCTGTCTGCATTGCAACAAGAAAGGCAGTGGTGGGAAGAACGTTAAAGGACAAAAAAGGAAAGGAAGACATTAGACTTTATCTTGCATTTGCCATCTGAGTTTCTCAGTATTCTTCTATACTCAAACCCCATTTAATGAAACGCTTCTTGCATTTATTGCCTTCTTAAATTGGAGTACTGTACATTCCAAACTTTTACTTAAACAATCCTACTGCAGTATAAATGACCTTACATGATGGCTTATAGCAGGAGTCCCCAAATCCCGGGCCACAACCACTACTGGGCCACGGCCTATTTGGAATCAGGCCGCATGAGCTGTGGGCCAATGTGCATGTCTGCAGTTCGACTAGGGCAAGCAGTGGGCTGCCCTGCATGCATGTGTGCGTACTGGCCCACCGTTTGCGCAGGTCAAGTTGTACACATGTGTGCATGCTGGCCCGCCACTCATGCAGCCCAGTTCCCCTCTCTCCAAACCTTCCCCATCCAGGCTGCCAAGTCACAAAGATTGGGGACTGCTAGTTTATAGCAGTAAAACAAACAATTTGACAAAGTTACAAATCAAACAGCTATTAACTAGTTGAATTTCTTTCCCATCCTGCCCTCCCTCACTTAGGCTATGCTCACTTCTCTTCTTTGGAGGAATTAATATCGTCTCCATCAGCAAGATTGTCCACTGCAATAGCCAAGAAGACATTGAGTAAGATATCTGAGGTGAGAAGTTTAGAGAAAACAATCTGACATAAGAGGAACTAATTCAATTTGAAGACACTTGAAGAACAGTTTTGTAGCCCAATTAAAGATCTAAAGGTTAGTCATCCGAGTTTTACTTGGTTGATTGGTTAATAATGTGCATGCATTTTGTATATGGGGAAACACAATCTTGAAACACAAAGCACACTTACTTCATTTTAAAATAAAGAACTCATTCATTAGAAGAGTACTCTCTCCCTGTGCACATGGGAGAAAGGAAGAGGCCTTTATAGAGATTATCTACTAATATTTATTTTATTTATTTATCAATTTTATATGACTGACCATCTTACAAGAGATGGCTCTGGGCAGCATACAACAACCAAGTAAAACAACAAATATATAAAAACAATCATAAAAATACAAAACATTCATTAATAATAATTAAAACATTGAAAATTAAAATAAACCAATTACAAGGCACAGATAGAGAGAATATATCAACCACAACACTAGAGCCATTTTAGAATGCTATTGGTTCCCCTGAGGGACCTCTGAAACAATAACAAGGGATGGACTGACCTGACTTGCATTTATTTTCCTATTAGTTTGTCCTATGTATGTTTCAGGGCAGATTTTGCATGGTATTTCGTAGACTCCTTGGTTTTCTAGCTGAATTTTGTCTTTGGGGCTTCTTAAGATGTTGGCTATTTTTTGGTGAGCATTGAAGGCTGTCTTGATATTGTGTTTGTGGAGAGTTTTGCTGATTTTATCTGTGGTGCCTTTAATGTAAGGGAGGAGGGCTTGTTATCCTGTTCTGTGTCTCTGTTCTTAGGGGGAAGCTCCCTTTGGATTAGGTTGGTAATTGTTTTTCTTTGGAGTCGACGAAATACCATGCAAAATCTGCCATGCAACATACATAGGACAAACGAACAGGAGAACAAATGCACGTATCGCAGAACACAAGAACGCAGTAAGAAAAAAGGAAAAAAACTTACTCCCTTTTCCAGCACCTTAAAGCTACAGGACATGAACTTAATTTTGAGGGAACCAGGTTAATCTCTAAAACAGAACACTTCAACAAGATAATAATTATGGAAGTTATCGAAATGGAGAAACACCCCCACAACATGAATAAACGTGACGATACCTCCCGCCTACCAAACATCTGGAAACCAGCCCTAGTCAACAAACGAGCCCCACCCATCACCCAGTCCGTTACAACACGAAACAACAATGGACACACAGCCAGCACCAATCAGCACCAATCTACCAATCATGATACAACCACACAACCAATCATTCCACTTACTGAAACAAAGCCAGCACTCCACCCCCAGCCACCAAGATTTATAGAAAGATGGCAGCTCCGATCACACTTTAAGCCCAAAACCCAGCCTGAAGATGGCGAGTGAAACCTCACTGAAACGTTGCCAAGACAATCTCAATCTTATACGGGAAAAGACCCAAATACAACAAGACCAGCACACCTACACCCGTGAAATAAAACGTCTAGGAACTGGGCTATGACTATGATTAATTTAGAAACTAATCTCTGACTGTTAAGGTGAGCATTTTTCCCCCTCATGGTCGTATTTCTTGAAGTGTAACTGTTGAAGGCTGCATAACAATTGTAGCCCATACTGTAATCAGTAGTGCACAGGCAACCTATTCTCTCTGGCAAATCTCTGCTTTCCTTTCACCAACTTTCTGTTGTCTTCTTTTGATACCTTCTCTTTCTTTCTCAAATAGGGAATGCCAAATTAAAGTTGGATTGCTCTTTCAAAGAACTAAATTGATTGCTAATAAAAGACTTGAACATTTAAGCCACAAACCCCATAAAAGTTGAGCTTAGGATTTTATGTAGCCATTCTTTGTTATAGTGCCGTTATGGTGAACCTTTGGCACCTGTGCCACAGGTGGCATGCAGAGCCCTCTCTGCAGGCATGCCAGCTGTTGCCCCAGCCCAACTCCACCGTGCATGCACATGTGCCTCCCACCGGCCAGCTGGTCTTTGGGTCGCTGCCACACATTTGTGGAGTGCATGCAGGGAACGCTCTCATGCATGTGCAGGGGGCTCTCGCATTGCATTTTGGGGGGTTGCACGCATGTGCGTGCCCCTCCCCATGCTCCATTTTGGGCCTGGAAGGTCTTCTGCAACAACCCGAAAGCCAAAATGGGCACAGGTGCACCGCGTGAGGCTTCCCTACACCCCATTTTGGGCCCAGAAAGCCTCCTGCACCAACCTGGAAGGCAAAAATGGGCGAGAGGGACGGGGGCAGGAACACGCACAGGGGATGCACACACATGTGCAGAGGTGGGGTGCATACAAGGGACACATGCCCAGAGGTGCTCACATTGCATTTTGGGGTTTTACGTGCATGCTTTGGGCACTCAGCACCCATGTATAGTGGAACTAAATATAGGCTCTGAAAAGGCATGTGATCAACATTTTGATCTGCTTTCTAAAGAGAATTAAGGATGGGTGAGACTGACATAGCAACTAGTTTATAAATTAATTAGCACTAGAGCAAACTTTCATAATTCTCCTGGCCTTAACATGCAAATAATATCACTGCCAACTGCAGGGTCAAAGGATACAGTTGCCGCAAATAAAGAGAATGATGAAATAGATGCAAACCAGCATGCCAGGAAAAACGGGGCCGCCGTAGGCCATGATCCCATCATACATCACTGCGTTCCAATCTTCTCCTGTCAGTATCTATATTTCAGAGTTGGACAGGGAAAACATCGACAGCAGATCAGATAATTCTACAACTCCTCCCCAAGAAGAACTTCTCACAATTTTGTAGTGAACAAATTATTAGTCCAGTGAGCAGACATTTTGGAATCCTGGTTCTTTTTGGTATAAATTCACAATTTAAAGATGATTGTGAATGGCAGGAGGTAATTCGAGCTATTTCAGTCACATACTCTCCTGGCTCACTTGGATTATTAGCAACTGTCTGTTAGCTCTTCCACGCATTAACATTTGAATGGTGGGTATATCCCACAAACCATTATTACATCCTCAGACCCAGTAAAACAATCTTCTCTTAAGCATAACCAGCTTTGTTTTCTTCATAATATTAAAACCCATTAAGAAGTCAGGACACATAATTACTTCTGGCAACAAAATGATGTTTTTTATATTTAATGTTGCCAAAGGTGAGAGGAAGCAAGAACTGGAATTTCTTTAGTTTTACGCATTTCAGGTTCAAAGCAGAAAAGACAAAGGTAGGGCCAGCTTGGGTGAGTACAGTATGTAGAAGAGACAGAACTTTATGTAAGCAGAGTTAATAGAGCTGCCCCCACACATTTTGCTCTTAAATGTTTATGTTCCAAGTGGTTTTTTTTTCTCCTGACGGGATTTAATTTCAGTTCTGGAGTACATCAAGGAAAAGCCAATTGGATTATAATAGTTTTAGAAAACTTCATGGATTTACCTAGGTGTAAACAAGTATACCCTTCCATCCAAAGTATAACCTATTAAAATTCTAACATACAATGCTGAGTACGGTATTTACTTTTGTACCTGAGGTCAATTACAATATTTCAGTAACCTATGCTATGTTGTTTCCTTGACTATTCTCTTAAGCCTTTTTCTAGAGCTAGACTTCAACCATTACAGAAATTTGAAGCTGCTCCTAAAATGATTTAGAAGACTATGGAACCAATTTCCTGAAAGCCATTGCCATTTTTCAAACCTTGAGATAGCACTAATTCTTGAATAGCTTTAAGAATAATATTTTCTCAGCCTAAAAGTTAGAGACAAGGATTGCTAGCAGCCATGTGCCTGGAATTTATTTCTTGGAAGTAATTCACAATGTAACCAATTATATGAATCACATCTCATATATTTTTTCATTAAGAATCAGGACCAAAGAAAGTGTTTTTACTAACACCAGAAAGTACATGGGTCTAGGGACCAACAGTTTATCATTCAGGCTCTAAGCCAGAATAGGGAATGTCAACTCCCCAAAGCACCAGACAACAGGGCCAATAGCAAGAGACTATAAGAGCTGTAACCGAAAACATCTTAAAAAGCCACCTAAATATGGTGGCATTGGCCCTTAATCATCTTCCTAAAGGTTCTGGTCCACTGGCATAATGTGCAGCCTTTTACCTGGAAGACAGTGAGCAAGGCCTGGGGGAAAGTGTCAAAGGTGCTGCGTTTGGTCTGGGTCTCATCAAAGTTAAATTTGCCCCCAAAGAGTTGCATGCCTAGCAAGGAGAAGATGATAATGAAGAGGAACAGCAGTAGAAGTAAGGAGGCAATGGACTTCATGGAATTCAGCAAAGAAGCCACAAGGTTGCTCAGTGAGGCCCAATGCCTAGAAGATAAGTCATGGAAAAGTAAGCAAGCTAAGTAGCATGGAGCATCTTTAGAAGCCAAGAGTTAAGTCAGAATTATAGAATAGCTTTTGAGGACCACTGTGATAGGCAATTCACAGAAACAAAACGGGTCTAGCGTTGTAAACTGCCTGAATGTCAGGCAGCTTTGAAAAGGTTTAGCTATCCATGTATTACTAAATTATCAACATCTCTCACTATTTCTCCACAGTAGTTCTGCTAGCTAGAATTACAGCTGTACAGAATCACAGCAGCTGTCAAAGAACTGTATATTGGTGACCTAGGTCTTTCAATTGTTTTGATTTTTTTCTTAGGGCATTACTGAACACTTGTTAAGTCTTACAAAAAAAAATGGCAAGTTATTTTCTACATAATTATTTCCTATTTTGGTTTCAAATTATCTACCTTTTATGCATTTTTTTAAAAAAATCTTGGTATCTTTTTCTACAAGAAAGAGTGACTCAGGCTAAAATCTCTACTTGTTTTTCTGAAAGTAAGTCTCAGACTTAATGGAGTTGAATTCAACATATTTTTGTGCTTAGCTTGCATGCTACAGACCGACAGACATTTTAAAAAAAGCTATTTTGTAAACACAGGAAATATTTGACACGGATAGTTCAAGGTCCCTTTAAAAACATCATGTTTCCAAGTTCCATATTCTCTAGAAAGCCAGACAATCGCATATACTATATCATCTGTCAGCTGCATTTAACTATAAAGGAACTGGAGGAATAATAGTAGTAGTAGCAAATACCACTTCAAATTATCTCCACCTAAGGCAGTGGTTCTCAACCTGTGGATCAGGAGCCCTTTGGGGGTCGAATGACCCTTTCAGAGGGGTCGCCTAAGACTATTGGAAAACACACATTTTCAAAAAAATACAAAAAACATAGATTTTATGGTTGGGGGTCACCACAATATGAGGAACTGTATTAAAGGGTCATGGCATTAGGAAGGTTGAGGCCCACTGGCCTAAAGGAATTGCAATATATACCATAAGTAAATGTTATTAAGCCAAGCAATCTAAGTGAATGCCTTCTCCCTGGCTAATGCCAACTTCCTTACCTGGTTATTTTGAAGATTCGCAGGAGGCGGACACAACGGAGCACGGAGATTCCAAGGGCTTGCATGATCTCGAATTCTACCAGGACAGTCTCCAAAATCCCACCGCATACCACAAAACAGTCAAAACGATTGAAGAAGCTGACAAAATAGGCTTGGAGGCCTAGGCTGTACATCTTCAGCAGCATCTCCAGGGTGAACAGTGACAACAATACTTTGTTAGCATAAGCTGCAAGAACAAAAGGTGTGGGGCAGAAGTTCTCAAACTGTACTGTGGATCATTTCAGTCCGTGGGAAAGTTGCAGAACAACTGAAAGTTTCTGCTTCTAATAAAGGAGATTAAGGTATTTTATTTAAGACTGAGTTTCAAAAGAGGCTAACACTCACCTATGGCTATGATAATCATAATACAGGTAGTCCTTGACGTACAACAGTTTATTTAGTGACTGTTCGAAGTTACTACAGCACTGAAAAAAGTGACTAATGACCATTTTCCACATTTATGACCATTACAGCATCCCCATGGTCACATGATTTATATTTGGATGCTTAACAAGTGACTCACATTTATGACAGTTGCAGTGTCCCAGGGGGGTCATGTGATCCCCTTTTGCAACCTTCTGACAAGCAAAGTCAATGGCGAAAACAGATTCACTTAACAACTATGTTACTAATTTAATGACTGCAGTGATTCAGCTAACAAATGTGAAAGAAAGATCATAAAATGGGGCAAAATTCATTTGGGAAATTTCTCACTTTGCAACATAAATTTTGGGCTCAATTATGGTCATAAGTCGAGGACTACCTGTACAATAATTGTATTACTTTTACCATTTAAGGGGCCATCTGGCTAAGGCCATACTGTATCTAACACTGACTTTAATGAAAATTCTAGCATCAAAAATAAATGTTTTAAAGGAAAAGCTCTGAAAAAGTCTGCAGAAATAATAAAATTACAGAGTCACTATATGGACCCCAATAGAGTATATTCTCTGGGACAGGACTAATCAAACCTTTGTTCCTTTTCTGTAATATTTCATCTGAAGTCTCACAATACACTAGATAAAGTACCATACCACTTGTTCTCAGCTCTGTCCGTTTAAAGAGCGGTAACATAAAAAATAAAAAAAAAAACTATGGATAGACCTCACATAACAACTATTTGAAATTACAACAGCACTGAATACATATACTTACACTTAGTTCTCAAAGTTACAGCTGTTGGAGTGCCCCTACAGTCCATGATCAAAATATGGACCCTTGGCAGCTCACCTGTATCTACCACTGCAGGGTGTGCTTCAACAAACCCCTCCCTACCACCTTTCTCCACAATCTCTGCCCGTTTGGCCTGCTGCACTCCACTACTCCTAGCTGACCTTCACTGTCTTGTTCCTGCTGCTGACAAAACAGGTCTCTAATATAGCCATTCCTGAGGCAGCCTCTTGCCGCAGAAGGCCTACTTTTCTCCAGGTGACATGCAGAAGTTTCCTCACAGCACTACAAGAAGTGAGCCTCATGTGGCCAGCAGCTGCCTTGTGAAGGGCTAGGCTGGATGTGCCTTGTTATCAGCAGGAGCAAGAAAATGGCAAAGAACATTGCCATTGCCATTGCTAGCACAGCCTATGGACCACAGTGCAAAGAACCAGCCACGGCCACCCAGGCAGAGCCCAGGGTGGCTATGGCTGGTTCTTTGCACTGTGGCGCTAGGCTTGGGACAGTTGGGCTTTTATGCCACAGTGATAGGCTTGCGGCAGCTGGGGCATCACAGCAGCCTCGGCCTCTGCTTGTGCAGCCTCCCATCCCCAGCAGCAGCCACCCCAGCCTAGAACCTTATGAGGAAATGTGCACCTGCAGTAGCAGAGGGGGAGGAGTTTTGCCAGAACATTCCCAAAAGAAGACTCAATCAGGAGACTGTGTAATCCGAAGCTGGACAGGGGAGGGGGAAAGAAGTTCAGGGCAACCACACCCTAGAATTTCTCAGGATGCGTTTAGTAGCTTAGAAAGTTATACTTTTAGTTTGGCAAGGTTCCCTATATTAGATGTAAGCAAATAAAGGACTGGACTCATTTGGATCTCACCATCTCATTTCTGGACTTCAGCCTGAGATACTTCCTTGCAATTTTTTTCTGGCTTCCCCATTGACTCTGCTCGTTGGAAGCCAACAAGAAGTTGCAAGGAGGGCCTTGCTTAATGACCCTTAACTCTCATTTAATGATGGCAATGGGGATTGTCAGGATTGCTGTCACCCAGTGATGTGGTCACATGATGTTGTATTTACAACTGCATCACTTAGTGATGGAAATTCCAGTCCCAGTTACAGTTGTTAATCAGAGCTGTCTATATTTCACTAGGATAAAGAAAAAAAGCAGAGAGGGGGATATTTTCCCAACCTTCCATATGATCTTGACAGCTGAGAATAGCATATGTGTACAGCATAATTTGACTGGAATTCAATCAGTTGCCCTTAATACATTTTTGTCAAGCCTATAGGGAGAAATGATCAACACAGAGGAATGGCCAACTGGCAATTTGTCAAACAGGTTGGCATAGCAGTTTCAGCAGGAAGGGGCAAATTAATACATAGCATCTTCAATTTGGGATCTAACAAACAGCAGAACCATATTTGCATGAAATTCAGGAGATTCCAGTACAGATGCATTAAACAACAGAAGAGAAATGATAATAGTGCTTAGAGTCTGTATCACATAATGTAAGAGTTTCAAAATGATTCACATGGGAAGTTTTGTTCTCCCCCCCCCCCATCTCACCCCACTTAAAGTGGCAAGCAATTTTGCACAACTCACATGCATAAAGGTGGGTTCTTTGGCTCATAAAGAAAAGCAAAAGTGCTTTTTTACAGATATAATGAATACCACCAGAAAAAAATGCATTTCACATACTAGTTATATACAAAGGGGGTGGAGTGGGAAATAAAAGCACAACGCCTGACATGATAGCAGGACTTCTGTCTTATGCATTATTCACTGTCTCCGTGCCCTCTGTCATAAAGACATAGAACAATTTCATAATGGGACAATATGCCATATAACATAATAGAAGAGGAGGAAAGGTTGCCATTTTTAGGGGCAAACCTGTTCAGTTATAAGGCAAATTGGCAGCCTGCAGTAAATTTAGGGTCTGGATATGGAGAAACAAACTTCAAATTAACCCTGGCAAGATGGAGACGCTATGGGATTTTGGTCTTAAAGGCCTGGGTGATAGTCCTTCTTTAACTCTAAATGGGCTGGTAATTCCCCTGACAATTTATGCACAATCTGGAGATTGCTTTGGACTCAGGGCACCTGCTTGAGGGTAGCAGCTGTGGCTAGCGAGGCCTTTTCACCAATTTATCTTGTGTGCCACTTGATTCTTTTGCTGGGCCAGGAGGCCTTGCTCCTGGTCACTTTTGACTTGGCCACTTCCCATTTGGATTACTGTAATGTATTGTACATGGGGCTGCCCCTGTAAACCTACCAGAAGTTGCAAGTGGTCCAGAATGCAGCAGTGATGGATGCCTCTACATTTACCCACGTTTCACCCCTGTTGCATGAGCTGCACTGGCTCCCAGTTTCTTTCAGGATGCAATTTAAGGTGCTGGTTATTACCTTTAAAGCCCTATATGGTGCAGGACTAGATTATTTGCGGAACTACCTCTCCCTAAAGACATTTGACTGTCCTACTAGATTGGCACACTCCTAGTCCCTGTCTTTAAATGTTGCCACTTTATGAAACCTAGAAAGCAGGCCTTTTCTGTGGCAGCCACTGCCCTATGGAACATCATTCCTCCTGAAGCTAGCAGGCCCCCCACCCATTTTTAAGTGCTTAAGACTTGTCTTTTCCCCACAAGCATTGGAATAGGGTGAGATTGAGAAGATGAATTTATTGTGGGCTGCTTGTTAAAGTTTAGCTAAAGGCTTTGTTTTGTTTCAGTTTTAATATTTTTTTATTCTACACAGATGTTGCTTTATCTTTTGATTGTGAGCCACCCAAAGTTTAGTACAAGATGGGTGGTTATATAAATATTACAAATAAATAAATTAATTAATACTAAAATTATTTAAAAGAAGGAGGAGGATGGAAATCCACAGTTTATATTTCTAATTGCGGATAAAATGTGTGTAACCTGCTACAGGTATTCTTCCCTCCAATCATCTGTCTCTCAAACTGAATTCAAAACAATGAGTTTCTGCTTCTCGGCCGTGTGTTGAAAAATTCATTTCCCGTATGGCTATCCAAGGCAGCCCTAATGCCTCTAGACAAGTCTCACTTGTTTAAGGTTGTCTCTATTTACTATGTCTTGTAGTCCCACCTTGGATTTGGGTGAGCCAATAAGGCTGCCTGTAATGTTCAGAAGCAATAGTGAGGGTATTCAGAAAGACAAGGAGCAGGACCACCCAGTAGAAAGACACAGATTTGACAGCCAAACGACATTTCTTCCGAAAAAGTCGGTTAACGCGCTGTACATGGCGGCTGGAGCACAAAACAAAGAACAGAAATTATTGAACAGCCTAGGGACAGGGAAAGAATGGAAAACTAGGCTGTTGTTATACTCACCCAAATTTGGTCTTGGAAAACTTTCGTCTGTGAAAAATAGAAATTTAGTAAAAACTCAAAATGAATTCTTCAGTTAAAGCTGAAAGACCCAAAAAGAAGTTACAAATCTATCTGGGATGCTATGGAAATGGTTCAAAATGAAATTCCACAAATCATCACTAATACACTCTAGAACATCTTTTCTAAACACAGAATCAATAACCATTTTGTAAAAATGGGCTCTCATCCCATAGGTATGGCAATCCATGGCCACATGCAGACCCTCGGTCATCTGTTTGAGACCCCCAAAATTTGCTACCAGAATGATGATTTTCAGCTGCACATTTTGGAGGGCAAAGTATGGGTGATACTAGGATATTCTCTATATGGTAAAACATTTTGCTTCTCCTTTCCCTCTCCAACTGAGAGTCTTCCATCAAATGCTGAACATTTGAGCCTACTTCTTTCAGTGGAATGAGTGAAAGGTCTTCTTCAAGTTGCCATCTATCCAGCAGGATGAGTTTCGGCCTCCCCTCCCCTCCCTATTTAAAGAGATTGCTGACCTTTGGCCTGCATGTAAAAATGCAGTTTGGCATAAACATTCTAATGCCATGAATAGAGACTTACATTTTTCCCATTATCATATAAGCAGGTTACTTTTCTAGAGGCCAGTTTTTTTTAAAAAAAGGGAAGAACAAAACAAAGTGATACCTTTGAGATAGCAACTTTGGACAGGGATTTTTCACAAGTAGGCTTCAGCAAGAAGGCCATATATTCAGCATGTCCCTTTGCTCAGCAAATGTGCTTAACTAGCCTATTAGTTAATAGAGGGAAGAGTTCAATCTGCAGTAAGAAGTGCTTATTGAGGCAGGATTTAATCAGAGACATGAGATGCAAGCTTAGGAGAATATAGCATTCTCTGGAGGATTTCTTCAAGGCAGACAAGAATATTTAAAATAGTAAAAACTAAAATCAGTTTAAAACTATAATCAAAAATTAAAATCTGATCTGTTATCAGATATAAAGCCAAACAAACTGTCACTTAAAGAGTCATCTTCTAAATCAGGTTGTGTCCAAGCTTGGCAAATTTAAGGATGCCAACACCCAGAATTTCCCAGCCAGCTAGATGGTGAATTCTGGGAGTTGAAGTCTTCAAGTTGTCAAGGTTGGACACCCCCATTTTAAATGTTGGTTGCTTGTCTTATTTTGCACTAGAGTGGAATCTAAACACTTGAACTTAAAATTTAGAGCTGAAAGACTTAGGTGGACTTGATCCAAGAATGGAAGACTGAAAACAGATTAGGGATTGTGCTTTCTCAGTCCATCACTCTGAGATCCTTTCAATAGGAAATGCCAGGAACTAATCCCAAAAACTCTTACCCCAGCAGAGAAGATACTCAAATGGGAGGGGGGGGTGGGGAGGCAACAGGAGGCAACTTTTTGGATTCCCCATTAGCTTCCTAGAAGAGTTAACTTGGCCTGTAGAACACTAATAATTAGCATTGTCCTGCAGTTCCCAGCCCTCCTCTCTGTGGCCAGGCAAACTCACAAACACACATCATAGCAGTGGTTCTGAAGGTGCTCTTCATCTTCAACGTTCTCCGTGTTGACCGAGGTACTTTCGCTGGCAGGAAGACTGGCTGGGGAGAGAAAAGCAGAAAATATATATATATTTGAACAACGCCAAGTTCTTCTTGCAATATTTCTGTTCACAAAGACATCTGCCACCATTGAAACCATAGGATTGACTCTTCCTCAGACCATCAGTTTGATGCGTTTATGATATGCAGAAGAAGGGGAGACAGTAAATACACTGCCCTCCCATGAACAGACTTTTCAGATTTTTTTTTAAAATTGCAAATTTTCAAGGCAACATAAACAATCAACTTAAATTCTCTTTCAAATTACATTATATTTTCCAGATATTTAGGAATGAATGCAACTATAATATCTATATGCTTAATGCAGGTAGTCCTCGGCATATGACCACAATTGGGATCAGACTTTCCAATGCTAACCAAAGCATTGCTAGGGGCGTCATGCCCAATTTTACAATTTGTGCCATGGTTGTTAAACAAATCACTATAGTTGTAAGTGAATTGTGAGGTTGTTAAGCAAATCCAGTTTCCTCCATTGACTCGTTGGGAATATCGGTTGTCAAGTGCCCGAATTCTGATCGTGTAACCATGGGATGCTGCGATAGTCATAAGTGCGAGGACTGGTTGTAAGTCACTAAATATAAATAATAAATAAATAAATAATATAAGTAGAGAATGACTCATCATGCATTCTTTGGCTGTTGGGCATAATTCAGTTTCATCAGCTTTTACAATGTTATTATTGCAATGGAAGTACAGTACATACATACTAGTTTTAATTATTTAAAGAGTCAAAAGCCTTTTTATCCCTTCATCTGTTCCTCTATTACCTTTTTGAATTAAAAAGTGTAATCAGAAACTTTATAAATAATAGATCACAATTGCTGTGAAGATTGGATGAGCCAGAGTTTCTTAAATGAGATACTGCAGATTGAACCAGGGACTGTGATATCGTCCTCCTATTAATCATGGATCCTGTTTGGCCAGCAGTCCTGGAAACTGGCAGAGAGTATCCTATTGCTGCAGTTATGCCATAGGGAGAGGAAAGACACATTGTGGCAAATAGAAATAGATAGGAAAATTCACTCGGAGAGAAAAACACTTGGATAAGGAACTGCCACAAGGGCATATAGTAAGAAAAACCCAATAATCAACCAAAAACAAAGAAATAAAAATAGAACAACTCAGCATTATTACCAAATAGGCTTGTGAAATCAATAGACTTCATTCTATAGAATGAAGCACAGATGAGGAATGAGGTGGAAACATAGGATCTACATCTTTCTCTGCTTAGCCCTTAAAGAAAACTAAGCATGTACACAAAGGAGTAAGAAAACATTGAAAATTACTGTGGCTCTCGGAGGAATGACTTCTATGCCTGAACCATTTCTTCTTCCTCTTCTTTTCCATCAGGTCGGCCACAGTAACGTCTTCCACAGAAGAGAAAGATTGGAAAAACATGAAAGGAGGGATAAATAGGAAAGGGAATTATTTAGGAACAAAGTGGATGGGAATGGATGGAGAACAATAAATGATGAAAGCCAATGACGGAAAAAAGGAAATGTGAACCCTCTTTACAAATGTCTTGTCCATTTCTTTCCAAGCTATTAGAACTAAAGAGCTTGGAATTTCAAGACTAGAAGCAGCTGTCACTACCCAAAATTCTTCCATTTGGGTAGTGATAACTAGAGGACTTCAAACAGAATGAATTTGGATCCTGAACTAAGAAGGGCTTTGAGTAGATGACATTTAAAGTCCCTTTCAACTCAATTATTCCATTTGTTTTATGTCTATTCCTCTAGATTCCATACATACCACAGGTGGGCTCCTACCAGTTCGGTCCGGTTCTCCCGAATAGGTATTAAAAATCTGGCATACCTTTCCCAAACGTTAGTAATGGCAGCCTGGCCACATTCCCGAACTGGTTGCCCGGTCACCGCTTGCTCGGCCTACCCCACCCAGTCTCTGCTCTACAGTTTGCCTGCCTGAAGCGCTGCTCCCGATCTGTCTGCAAGGTAAGCCTGCCAGTCGCGGCTTAGCTAGTTGCCTCTGCCCCGTTCTCCACGGCCCTGCCATGCTTTCCTGCCTTCCACGCGGCCTTCCTGGCGTCCCCGTGGCCAGTTTGCAAAGGCAGGCATGTGGAAGGCTGCGTGGAAGGCAGGGAAGCATGGCAGGACTGTGGGGAAGGGAGCAAGCAGCCTACTCCCTTCCCCATGGCCTTGCCATGTTTCCCTGCCTTCCACGTGGCCTTACCGGCAGTCCTCCATGCTCGCTTGCCAGGCCAGTGGGTGGGTGGGCGGTCCTTGGTGGAAATGCAGACATTTTGCTGGGGCTGAGAGGGGCAGCGGCAGCAATTCTGGGGGGCAGCAAGCGGACATTCTGGGGCTGCAGCACATACACCTACTCCGTTTCTGCAAAGGCAGAGCCCATCCCCTCCCACTGCAGGGCGATCCAAAGAGGGGAGGAGGATGCTGTAGAAAAGGCTGCCTTCCACCTGGGCCCGCATGCCTTTCGTGGTGGCTCCGCGAGGCTTCAGGCTCCAAAGCAGCCCACTGGCTTCCCACCCAGCCTCCTGCCTGCTCCTCAGCTGTGGCGCCACTTACCGCCGATGAAGAAGTGGAGCAAGGGGCAGAAGCCGCTGGCAGGGGGGCAACCCCTCACACGGGGAGCAGAGTCTCCTTCCCCCTGGAGTGCCGGACTCCACAGGCCAAGTTCCCAGAGTAGTGCCGGCAGTCGGTTCCTTCTCTTTGAGAGCTGCCTTGCCAAATGTCCGAAAATTTCCCATTTTTCAAGGCGGCTTTCAAAGAGAAGGAAGTGGGTGCGGCGCTTCTTCAGAGGAGCCAAGACTAGAGCCATGTTGAACCCCCCTCCAGCCTCAGCTCCTCTGAAGAAGTGCTACTCCTGCTTCCTTCTCTTTGAGAGCTGCCTTGCAAAATGTCAGAAAATTCCCCATTTTGCAAGGCGGCTCTCAAAGAGAAGGATTTGAGCATGGTGCTTCTTCAGAGGAGCGGAGGCTGGACGGGGGTTAAATACAGTTCTGGCCTCGGCTATTGCAAAGAAGCACCGCACCCTCTTCCTTCTCTTTGAGAGCTGCCTTGGAAAATGGGGATTTTTCTCACATTTTGCAAGGTGGCTCTCAAAGAGCAGTAAGTGCCGCGGCAAGCGCAGTGTGTGTTTGTGTGTGTGTGTGTGTGTGTGTGTGTAGGGGGTGAGGGTCACGGACCATTCGGCACTGTAGAAGCAGTGGTGGGGGGAGGGGGTCAAAATGGGTCAAAATGGGAGGAGCCCCACCGGTAGAGGCTCTGCGTGGAAGTCGAGGGTGCAGCGGCGAGGGAGGCTGGCCATCCCGTGGCACGGGGCTCGCTTCCATTACCGCTTACCATTACCATCCTGCGGAATTTGCTTCTGGATACACAGATCGGTGTAATAGTTGAAATCACTCTCTTTCTACTCAATGCTCATTTGTTACTGTACTTATGAATGGATTGCCTATAAACGTAGAGTTTGCATGAATATGGAACTCATCTATAACGATACAGTGTGTGCGTATGTTGAATATTTGTTATTAGAAAATTATATATAGAATTGTAACTTGTTCTAACAATATATTACAGCAGTCTATATCTTATTTTTTGTTGTATTTTTCATCTATTTCTAAGTGCTGTTATGTATTTTTTAAAATGTATTTGTGCTTTTTGTCATTTTAAAATATTTTTTAAAAACAATCACTCTCCCTAAAAGGACATAGTAAGTAAGCACTGAAAAGAACTATGCTTGAGAAAACTATACTATTGTCTGTTCGTTGTTAAGAAAAATATTTCCATATTATTAACATTGTTTTCTAAATGCCCTGTAAAAAGTGAGTGAGGAACGTCAGCGATTTCTCTGTATTGTGCGACCACTATGTAACATACTTGCATTCATTTTTGGAAGTAATCTGAACAAAAGGAAGGACCAAGATCCCGGAAAATTGTTTCAATTAAATTGGGGGAAATGCAAAGCTGATGGGCTGAACGGAGAAGGTAACCTTCATTTCTCTCCACTGCTCTCAAGACTTGTTCAATGAACCCAAAGCAGCTGATACAGCTCCAGTGAATTAATTAGGACCAGGAGATGGATTCTTGGAATTGAATGCCATTTTCTCAGGCTAAAAGTTATAGCTACAGGAAATTAAAGCTGTCACTAGTTGGCCAGTTCTGGGCTCTGCCAAAGGGAAGAGCACAAACACAGGTCTCTCACTGCAACCAAATGGCCATGAGGGGGAGAAAGAAACAATAGATGCAACATGGAGAAATGGAAACCACCAAGCTATCAGCCTGCTCTGCCCTATTCTCCACTAACTCTATTCCTGCCACCAAGCTGGCATGCTCCACTTACAGTGAACTTGCTGTATGTTGGTTACTGTACTTTCATACAACTGAAGCAGCACAAAAGCACTCAAAATAAATAAGTAAATGAAGATCTCAGCTACGTATCCAACACATTCACACTGGAGTCCCCTGCCCTCCTCATCCCAATCAGAATTCCTTTTCAAGCTGGCAGTTCAGTTGGTTTTTCCGCTAATCTTGCATTGCTGTGGCTTGGATTGATTCCTCTCTAATCCCCTCATACAGAGCTGTTACAGATGGTAACATCCAGGCTGCTAACTAAACCATCTCTAGAACAACAAAATACAGTCCCTAGCAAACAAGGAAAGAATGGTCCTGAAAGCTCTTACAAGTATGCTTTTCACTTGTCTCATCTTTGTCTTCATCAGGCTCAATGTCTTCTGCTTGCATGATCCAATCCAGATAGCCCTGTAAATCTTCCTCCATCTGTTGTTTCTCTCGTAGCTTTTGGAAGTCTCCCCGGGCTTTTGCCTTCTCTCGTTCTTTAGAAAATTCCCTTTGGATGGAAGTGGTCAAATTAGTTGACTGTTTGGACAACATCTGAAAATTTCTAAGAAGGCTCTCCTTGCCATAATGCTAGCTATTATGTGCAGAGTATTAACTTTAGATCTTGTTTCCTGAACCTGTTTTATAATTCAAATGTCCTAGCTGTAGTCCAATTATTTTTCCTGACCTCTTCCTTCATATATCTCATGTTTAATTAGATGATGAGAACATGGGACATTACCTGTTACTTATTTTTTCAACTGTTTTTCCTTTTTATTCTAGATCCTTTAGGGTTTTTCTAATGAGGAAGAAGGCTGTTCTAAAAATGCTAAAGTACACAGAACCACATTCCATCTCTCATGGCTAGACTTGAAAATGTGTAAGCCATATTTGCTGAAATCTGAATAAAAAATTCAAAAGGCAAGAGTTCCAGACAATGCTTTCTGCAATTCTTTGCCCTTGATTCATATTTAACAAAAATAGGATAGATTAGGCAAACCAGGCACAAATATAAAAAAATATATATGTTTGAGCAATTTAAGCAGATGTGTAAACCTTAGTTTACATGCTTTTTTTCTCTATCAAGGAAGAGGAATATATTCTGGTCACATGTCCAATGTTCCAAATCTGACTTACCCACTTAACACACCCAAAACCAAATTAAGCACAAAGAAAGAGCCAAAGATGACAAGGCTGACAAAATAAACCCACGGTAGTTCATGACCCACTGCATCTTGCATCTGGAATAATCAAACAAAAAAAATACTTAAGGAATCATACATCAAGAGAGGCTGAATTGTATGAATTACTACAAGGAAGTATGAACAGCGGAGCGTTCTGTTCCTTTGCCCAGAAGGCCATAACTTACCCAGTACAAAACATCAGTCCAACCTTCCATGGTAATGCATTGGAAGACAGTAAGCATGGCAAAAAAGAAGTTGTCAAAATTGGTGATTCCACCATTGGGTCCATCCCACTTGCCACGACATTCGCTATTGTTTACTGTGCATTCCCGACCGTGTCCAGAAAAAGCACAAGGTGACGGGTCTTCTTCAGCCTCCAGATCTACAACAAGTAGAAGATGAATCACAGTGATTAGAGAAACAAGATAATCTAACAGATTTATTGCTGAGCTGAATCAACTTCCAAAGTATGCTAAAATAGCTTATAAATCTCCCCACCCTATAGCCCTAGGCCACCCAAAGTAGGCACATGAATAAAATTGACTTACAATTTCTGTTATTTCGCTAAATCCAACCTAAAAATGTATTAGCATACCGCTTTTTTTTTTTAAGAATTTTATTGGTTTTTTTAACATTTATAAGGGAAAAGGTAGATGGAAAGGTATACAAATTTTGGCAGTTGCAAAGTGTGGCAGGCGCTCCCCCCCCCCCAAACTCATAGAATACATCTAAGTATAAAACATTGATACATAATCATATATAATCAGCATGTTAATTCTATTAATATTTTCAATCAGTTTACACATTGTAGTATATGTTCCACATATAATTCCATTACTACTTTCGGTCAGTTTATAGCATACCGCTTTTTAAATCTAGGCACATGATTAGGACGTATGACTTATCTTGGAAAGATCTTTCAAACAAAATGGAAAATTCTTCAAACCAGTAGGAAAAGATGTGTTACAAAAATCTTTCATAATCTTCAAAATGATTACTTTCCAACCAAAACTTGCATTTCAGAAAATTTATTCAAATACTGTACCCTATTCTACAAGGATAAAGCAGAACTGTTTCCTCCAGTTATTTCATATTTGAACAGAACTAACTTTCAAATTATTATTATTTTTGAAAGTGGTGAAGTTCTCCTGCCTAGGGTTACCGGGCAGTAAAAATACAGATGACCAAAGGATGCCATGAAGGGTATTCTGAAAACCACATTTTGCCTGTCATTTTATATAATCTGGAGTTTTTAAAACATAGATCTGACAAACTTGTGCTATACTTGGTGAATTATACCTGACCTGAATCAATGATGAAGCAGGTCTTATGCATACGACCAATGAAGAGCTCCAAGCCAATGATGGCATAGATGATGATGACAAAAAGAACAAGTAGTGCTATGTGCAGAAGGGGCACCATGGCTTTCATGATAGAATTCAAGACAATATGCAGACCTATAACACAGAAATGTTTAGGATACAACACCAGCTTTTCGGAGCACAAGAACATCTTCCAGCATGAAGGGTTCAATTTCAACTGGCCCATCTCAGAAATACAGGGCTGAATAGAAGGATTTCTCTTTTCCCCTAGCACAGGGTTTACTAACTTTGGCAACTTTAAGATGGGTGGAACTCAACTCCCAGAATTCCCTTGTTAAAATCCACCCATGTTAAAGTTGACCCAGTTGGGAAATATTGCCCTTCCACAATGCAGATTTGTGGAAAACATGGAAGTCAATTGTTTTTAGATCACCTAATTAAACTTCATATATATCATCATCATCAAGGTAGTTCATTAGAATTTATCATGTAGTGATGCAGAGAATAGCAAACCCAACCGTGTGCTATGCATCACTAATAATAAGATACAGTGTGGAGTCAGAATGGCAAAGTAACAGGGTCATGTGGCCCTGAACAGGAAGTACACAGCTTGCATCAAGAACAGCCATGATTAAGTGGAAAGCACTTCAGGCTCTGCAATGCACCAGCATATAAGCCTACACATAGTCCTATATACGTGTCTAGTTCTATGTGATTCAGTATCTCTGATGTAGTACAGAAGAATTATTATCAGCTGGAACGTGATCTTAAATTGTATTGTAGAACAATAACAAATGAGTTGGAAAACCTGACAAAAAGTCTAGTTGCCTCTTGAAAAAGTATCGTAGGGATAACAGTGGTAACAGAGGTAACAGCCTCTGTGTTTAATAAGATATAACAAAAAGTATAGTATGATTATTGTGCAATCAGCAGCAATAAAACAATCATATATAATTAAGTTCATAATGTGCAGTCATATAAGAGACAGTCAACATGTCAGCAGAGTTTAGCCTCACAACATATAAGTGCATACTAAGAGACTTTTTTTTCCCTATTCAGTCTTTCCCTCATAGGCATATATCTGAGAAGCATGAGTACAGGAGATGCTTACTAGGGACACCAGAGACCAGACGCAGAGGTCGCAGGACACGAAAAGCTCGCAGGGCTTTGACATCAAAGCCACCCGGCTTCCCACTCATGTGATGGGCGTCCCCAGGCTTGTGGGAGACTTGTTCCAGAATCACACTGAAGAGACTATAGGGAAAACAAAGGACAAGACAAGGCAGGGGAAGATTGATTTCAGGATGATGGACCAAGTTTCCATTCACTAGCATTCTGAAATCACTAGGATATCTTATACAAACGGTATCCTCCACCTAGGTAACTCAAGATCTGTTAACTTTAAATTCCAGAATTCCTACCAATGGCTTTGCTCATTAAAGAATTTTGGGAGCTAAGGTCACATTTTGGAGACATTTCAAGTAGGGGGAAGTTAGGTTAAGAGTAGGTGGTGTATTTCAGTCAGAATCAAATCATTTTTAAATGATTCTACTATCATCTAAACAATTGAGTGTTAGAAATGTTTGACAAACTACTGTATTAACTTATTTAGCGTATGGCATATCGTGCATGGACTTGCAATATAAAGATTTTTCCTAGATTATAAAAAACACAATAAAGTATGATAGTTAAAAAGATCTATATTCAGATGCCAACATCTAGGCCATCTAACCATTGAAGTGCAGCACCGTTTACATGAAAAAAATGGACACTGGATGGGCTATGCCCCCAGCTTACAGCCGATCACAATGTGATCTAGAGTTTGATGTGGGACCCTGCCTCCAGTCAGTGAAGAATTGCACAGTAAAGCTATTGTACATTTTTCCAGTTCTAGTTTCTCCCACCCTTTAAAAATGTTCTTTAAACCTAATGCCAAATGACAATCCTAAATGCCCCTTTTTGCTTCTCCTGGTCTATGCCCATGTTTTAAAAAAATTAATACAGTCCAATGGACAATTTGCTTCAGAGTCTGTTAAACAAGATGTATACAAAATATATACATGTGTCACCTCAGTTTCAAGAGGCAAGTAATATGGTGTTTATGTAGTGTTAAAGTTCATGCATAAACCTAATTTCAGTATTACAAGTAATACAAAGTGATGAAGAAACCTTCTTTTTAAATTAAAGCCATTATACTATTTAAATTAAAGCCACTCTGTTTCTTCCCTCATCAGAAGAAAAATTCAGACAGCTCCATTGCCTCTTATGAAATAATGGCATGTTTCACTCTGAAAATGTAATAGGAGGAAAAATCATGATAGCTGCATTTTTCCAATTATAATACTCGGATAACAAACACATTTTCCTCTGCAATGCTTTAAGTCACAAAAAGTCACTCAGGACAGGATTTTACTTTCTGTTCTACTGTACATCCTTACTTGTACTGCCTACTCTATTTCTTTCCACTTAAGTTAAAGCTAGATTTTTTTCAATGTATCCATAGATTTTTCTTTCTTTTATATTAACAGATGATTCACTTGGAAATTATATTGAAGAATCAGACCACCGTGAGTAAAACACATATACTAAATAAAATAAATATTGTTTTAAAAAACTCACCCCACTACAACAATGACAAAATCAAGAAGATTCCAGCCATTGCGAATATAGGCGCTAGGATGCATGACCAGACCATAGGCAAGGATCTTGAGGAAAGTTTCCACTGTGAAGATGATGAGAAAAACATATTCCACTTGTTCCTGTAGAATTGGGAGGAATAGTAGCAGGAATACCGAGTTATACTTGTATTCTGTATTTTGAAACCAAGTGTGTTGACAAATAGTCCAAAATCAGAGCTGTCCCTAAGACATCCATTTATGAGATCCAAATTGTAGGTTCCAGGAAACTCTTACTGAAAAGGACTGGAAATTCCAGTCACGGAAAAACGACAAGGATTTATCTGGATTAACACTATTTCAGTTCAACACCACCACGAGTGCTTTACCGAACCTGCTAGGAAAGAAGAGAGGCATATACTGAAGACACAAATGATAGAAGCACAGCATGCTGGACATCTGTACACACAGAAACACATCTTGCAAAATTGCCCAGATCCTAGCATCCAAAATTAGGGAAGCATAACACATAGCAAAAAAGAAGCATAGGTCTGCAGCACAGGACACTGCCTATTCTTTCCATATTCTTTTCCTACAGCCTTCTGTACCAATTAATGCTCACTTTTCACCTAGTACCAAACTAATTGCTTAGAACCAATTCTGCCTTGACATCATAATTTATGAAATACCTCTCCTTTCACCAAATGTTATATGAATTGCACAACTTTTCATGCTTAAGACACACATACACCCCCCCCCCCAAAAAAAAAAACAGATAAGGAAATTAGACTGTGCTTGACCTTACAGGTGTTTCTGAATTTTGCCTCAGAGAGACAAGCAGTCACCACCTCCAGTTTCTGTCAATGGATTATTTGGGATTTATTCCAAGGAAGTTGAGAGTTCTAGAGTTTATTCCAACTCTAGTGTTGACCCCAGCTGCAATAAGCAGATGAACAGCTGCATTTGAAAGCTTTTGGTTAGAGTGACCAGAGCCAGAGTGGTATGTGCAATGGGGTCAACTCAAATATTTATGACACTTGTAGATCAGCATAAAAAATACAATTTTAAAAACAAAAAATATGACATAAACAAGGTTAAAACATTTTTAAAATCACGATATTATAAAAAAAATAAAATCTAAAATGAATCTTTTAAAAACTATAAAAAGGATAAAAACATTAAATATAAAAATTCCTTTTTTTAGATACTTGCATAACTAAAACTATATATTAGTTTTAAAATTTGTATTTTTATGCTAATCTATTACCATAATTAAGATTTTGATCTGATTTGGCAGTGGAGAGGGAAACTGTCACCTCAGTTGCCATGAGTCACATGGGTAGATTAATGCCTATTAGGAGATAATAGTTTTAATTAGTATTAAGGTATTGCCTTGAGCAGAAATCAAGAGGTAACGATGGAACCATTAAGAAAGGAGTGAAGAGGCTGTTATGCAGGATTTTTGGGAAGAAATTATAGTTAACACAGTAGCGTTAGAACCAGGAAGCAGAAGTCAAAGTCAGGCTTCCTAAATTTGCAGGAATCTGTCTTTGGGTGTCTATTGATCCCTCTAACACAGTACTGTCTGCTTAGCAGCAATTTTTCAGACTCCAGAGGCCTTCCAGAGGCACTTCTCAATTCTACACTTTAGGTTTAGGTTTAGGTTTATTTGGATTTATATGCCGCCCTTCTCCAAAGGACTCAGGGCGGCGTACAACATTAAAAACACACATCACAAAAGTTAAAAAAAGATTAAACCCAATTCCAAAAAGACCAAACCGATTTTTTTTTTTAAAAGAAATAGTACATTTAAAATAAATTAACATTAACATTAACATTAACAGGCCTGGCTGGCTTGCTGGAAAAGCCAACTTTTTAGGGCGCGTCGGAAGGACCGGAGGTCAGGGATTATGCGGAGCTCCGTGGGAGCTCATTCCAGAGGGAAGGCGCTCCCACAGAGAAGGCTCTCCCCCTGGGGGTCACCAGCCGACACTGCTTGGCCGATGGCACCCTGAAGAGGCCAACTCTGTGGGATCGTACTGGACGGTGGGAGGCTACTGGTGGCAGTAGGTGGTCTCGCAGGTACCCTGGGCCTAAGCCATGGAGCGCTTTAAAGGTCATAATTAATACCTTGAATCGCACCCGGAAAACAACCATCAACCAGTGCAGGCCGCCTAAAAGGGGTGTGACATGGGAGGACCTAGGTACCCCCATGACAACCCGCACGGCCGCATTCTGGACCAGCTGAAGCCTCCGGGTGCTCTTCAAGGGCAGCCCCATGTAGAGAGCATTGCAGTAGTCCAGGCGAGAAAGGACGAGGGCATGAGTGACTGTGCACAGAGCATCCCGATCCAGGAAGGGGCGCAACTGGCGTACCAGGCGAACCTGGTAAAAGGCCCCCCTGGTCACGGCCGTCAGGTGTTCTTCTAAACTAAGCCGCGTATCCAGGAGGACTCCCAGATTGCGAGCCTTCTCTGAGGGGGCTAAAATTTCTCCCCCTATCACCAAAGATGGAACAAGGTGTACAAATCGGTAACCCTTATAAAGGAACTCAGATCTTTAGTCTGATGTGCAAAGTCCATGCTTCATAAATTAAGTTCATACACTCTTCTCACTGCTCATACATCTACTTTCTTTCCACTCATAACTTGAGGAAAGGCACTCACCAAGTTGTGGTTGGAGACATTGGAATCATCTTCTGGAAAAGGAATATAGACTCCTAAGGCCACACAATTAGCAAAGATTGTCATAAGGATGAGGATGTCAAAAGGTCTGGAAGACATTCAAGTTAAGGTATCAAACAGGAATTTTTCCCCCACCCTCATTTCTTCCTTTCCTAATTTGCAAATTTAGGATACTTCCACTCTACTATGCTGATAGCAGCTCTGCGGATGGGATTGTTCAAACGTAGACAGAAGAGGGCTCGTGGTGAACGGTGCACCACGTTGGAGCCCTGGGTCTTATGCTTGTTCTGCTGACGCTTCTTCTGAACAAGGCTGCCAGTAGAGCCCAAAGTATCTGAACCCCCACTCGTAAGCGTCCATGCTATGGCCTGGCCTGATGCTGCCACAAAAGCCTCGGCTGCTGATTGGGGTGGTGCCTCTGGAGAGCCCAATGCTGCAAAGGAAGAGTCAGAAGGAATTCAGACAGACAAGAGACAGAAGGAATTCAGTAGGACCCCATCATCTTATTTAAAATTTGTGTCTAAGTGTGAGTGAAGCGGCAAAATAACTTAATCTCCTCTTTAAAAAAAATTCTGAAAAAAGAGAAGCAGTTAATGAAAAATACAATACAGCATGCTTCAGCCAGAAAACTAATGCAAGCTGAAGGCCTCTATGAGGTCAATCTATTTATAAGTTTCTCTTGCATTTCTGTCCCAGTGTATATCCCTTATTGATTTTACTATTGAATCTATACACTTCTGTTATTCCGGTACCATTCCAATCTCAAACTGTGCCACAAATGCCTTACTTTAACTTCTTTACTAGAGTGACAGGATTTTATTTCAAACAGCCATTGTAGCATCAAAGTTCTGTCCAATCTTCTAACAGTAGGACTACAATTGCCCATCCTTTATTGAGTCCAACAAACCTGTTTATTTGAACACCCACTACTAATCAGTTCTACTAATTTTTGGAACAAGCCCTAGAGGATGCTGTCCAATACATGCTTCTAATTCGATATGCGTAGGCTGCCCTATAAAATCTCCATCTGTCCATACTCTTACTCCTATAACAAAACATATCAACGTGGGGTTACTCACGTCCTCCGTTGCACTCCGACTTAGACATCTTGCAGGTTGGTTGTGTAAAGGAGAAGGAGAAGATGTGTAAATTTCCAAAAGAATTCTACAGTTCAGATTGATTATCTCTCCACTGTGCAAGGAAGGATCTCCATTATTTTAGTATTTCTCCCCAGATGGGGAGGGAGGGCCAACTTAAAAGCTAATGGCCTCATGAAAAGGGAGTACCAGTCCCCAGATGCACCTCTTGCTTTCACTACAGGGGCTTTTCAGAAAGTAACCAGATTTCCCCCTTGTGTCTGCTTCGTGCTCATTTGCTCTCTCTCCGTCATTCTCCCTCCTTTCCCTTACTGGGTTGAGGATTAAGGCAGATTGCCTACTTTAAAGGGCAGCGCAGGAGGAAGGGAGGAGGGAGCCCACAGCTGGTTAGGTCACAGTTTGTGGAGAGGTGGGGACATCCCAATCAACCATCAGGATGTGGCCCAGAGAGTAGTCATGATCTTCTGTGACATTAGAAAAGGAATACAACCTTATCCCAATGCAAGACAGCACAACTGAGTATGTTCAGGACAGAATAGTTGAGCTTTTGCATATAAAATTTTTCCATGACCAAAAATTGAACAAACTATGCTCGCACACCATAGTTTATCAATGAATTCACTTTTTAGGATTGCACAGAACACTGAACTAACCACAGAGACTGAATTCACCCCAATACACACTGGGCTAAAATATAGTTGGCCAATTTGTGGGTCAGTGCATCGACAAACACAGCTCAAGTCTTTTATATTAGTCTAGTGCACCTACCCTTCCTTTTCCAAGTAGCTTTGCCTGAACTTATCTGCTTCGCTGATTTTCTAGAACAGTGCATTCTGGAATTCTAACTCAAGGGTTGCATCTGTATGGCCTGCTTACCCATAGCTTACTGAATGGATTTGCATAATATCTTAAACCATAAACTAATTACATGGGCTGGGTTTCTATGTTAGGTTAAAGGACATTTAGTTAGTTTACAGTTCCATATGTGGTACAAACACCATCCGAAACCTTGTTTATCTACTTCAGGGTTCATTTACCTGTAAGACCATCTTGCCCATATCTAAATCCTGCGATTGGAGGCCTTCTCTAAGTGCCCCTGAAAAAACAAAGGTAGATGAATGCTTGCCAGGAAGAGGGCATTTTATAGAAAAAGCCGTTACAAAAATACCTACAAAGATTTAGTCAATCAATTTCACCTTTACTCTAATATCTACAACAGGCTTAGACACAATAAAATAAAAATTAATTAGAAGTTAGAATTACGTAACATCAATGACACATTTGCAGTCCCAATAAAAGTAACACTAAGCAATTATAAAATTCTAAATGTATCTACAGTACCTAGTATTTGCAAATTCAAACTACAACCCTTTTGTTCCTCAAAGCCTTTTAAATTTTAATTACCGGTAGTTGCAATTGGTTCTGTTTACTGTAACAATTATAGTGTAACTGTTTTTATAACAGAGGATATCTCAAAAAGATAGGTGATTATTATTCCCAGTAAGGGAAATAAATAAACAAAATACTTTATCAACCTGCCATAAAAATATAATTAATTTATAGTTAACACACTAATTTTTATTCTTAGGATTCTTCCAGGTAAAGTTGTAGTAGCCAGAAATATTGTACTGTGCACCTACTCAGGCAAGAAAATAATCAGGGGTTCTGTGTGCTCCCAGCCAATAAAATGCTGCAAAGGTACCTTTGTATGAAAAAAAAAACATACTTCACCTTGAAATAGTCTTATAAGTATTGTATGATTAAAAAAAATAAAGGAGAGAAATGTGCAAGACTTCTTTGCAAGTGAAGAATGAGATTCCTCCAGGACTTTTCTCTAACAAGAAAAGATTGGTTGGTTGGCTTAATGGAGGCTTGCTATTCCATTAAATGAGCAAGAGAAACTCCATGTTAAAATGGTTACCTTCAAGCAGTTTATTTTCCAGCTTTGAGGCATCAACATATTTCATGAGGGTTGTTTTAAAATACCTTGGCGTTCACTCTCAATCCCAGTTTGTTATGTATGTGTGTCATACACAGTGTGTGGCCGCCAGGTTTGATAGCTGGCCAATATTTGCATTTTTAATTAAACTGCAATTTTGTCCAATCACATATCTTAACAGTAAGCGATCATGGCCTTTTTAGCAGTCAGGCCGCATTTAATTTACTTCTCATAAGTGGTGGAAGGTTATAACCTGATGCAGTTGAGGGAAAATATTTCAGCCTAAGGCAGATTTGGCTGTCATTACGAGGTTTCAGTTGCTAGGAGACAGCTGCTCCTAATTGCCCGCTTTCTAGCTGTCCTCCTCCCCTTGCTTGCTAATAGCACAGAAAGACTACAACCCCCGGCATGCTCTGCGTCCCATCTTGCTTTACAAAGGGCATAGCAGAACCATAAATAGCAGAACCATAAATATCATGTAGAGAGACCAATGCTTCCAACTTCTGCGTTCATTGATATTTTCCTTTGTTTTTCCCCCACAAATGAAAATAAGATATTAATAATAATCATTGAAGAAATTTCAATGCAGCCGCAAATGCGGATGCTCCCACTGTTTCGTGGGATTATAACTTGGAAAGAGCGCGCGCGTTTTTAACCTTGAGATATCGGGCTGGGACAATAGCACCCAGATGCAAGTCACTATTTGACCATAAAAAGCTCAGGAGGTGACTTTAAGAGAGCTGCTTTCTCTTAATCCAAGCTACTTTATGAGGTTGCCGTGAGGATACATTGAGGATTCCTCTCACGTTTTGCTCCTAGAAGAAAGCCAGGATATGAATCAAATGCCTCTGAATTAGGAAGTGAATTTAACAGGAAATGCACAGGGATCATTGTGGCTACCCGAGAGTGTTTATCAGTGGGAAAGTTTGCTGTGGAAAGCTAAAAAGAACATTTGTTAATTCGTTTGATCCCTAACAATGGATTATATTGCACGTAAATTAATGTCTTCAACACAACAGTTCTCAATCAGAGATAAATAAATTGGTATTTGTAGGGTAATTCTTAAAAGCAGCAGCAGCACTACCCGCAAATTACACTTTTCACATGAAATAAAATCGGCGTGAAAAAGAAAAAAAAATTCTGCTGGCAAAACTGCTTTGAAAAGAAAGTTACCGCTCGCCCACCATAGGCTCTCTAAAGAGCTTGTATTTCTCCGCGGGCTTTAATGAACTCCTTCGGAACAAAGACGTTCGCAGCGAGCGCGGAAATTTCCTCTCCGACCGTGTTAGTCTATCTATAATATCTCTGCTCCACGGCCGGGATTGCAGCGCTTTTGCCGCCGGGCCCGCACTACAAGTCCCAACGTGCAAGGCGCAGGGGGAGGCCAGTAGGAGATTTGCACTACAGTTCCCATCGTACTCTGTGGTGGGTCCTGTGACTGAGTGCCTGGCCCACCTCGGAGCGGTGAGTATTCGATCTTTCCCCCTGCAGCTTCTTTCGTTTCCTTTCTTTGCAGCACCTTCTGAAATTCGGAAATGCCTGCTAGGTTTTATTTCAGTCCTTCTAAAAACTGTAGCAACCTCTGGAGCTGAATGGCTCCGCTTCCTCTTCCTTTTCGAAGACTTCGGACGCCTTTTAGGAGTGGACTTGGGGCTCTAGGTTGCTTATTGGAGTCTTTGGACAGCGGTGGGCGAATGCCTTACTGTCTGGCAGGAGAACAGCTGAGCCCAAAACGTTTGGGGGTGCACACACAGGTTGGGAAAGCTATCCCGCGTCGTAGGCTGCTTTCGGATATATTTATTTTAATCAATTTCTGCGACCGCCCATCGCACTGAAGTGACTCGAGGATGCTGCCCAAACACTAAAAGATACAGTATAAATACAGTATAGAAAATAAATTTCACAACCAACTGAAACACAAAATAGCTACTGTAGTGCATATACCATACACTAAGAATGTGGGCTCAGTTACTCTCCCAATCCCCATGCCTGGGAAAATAACCTGGTCTTCAGAGCTTTCTGAAAGGTGAACAGACCGAGGCCCAATGTGACCTCGGTTTTATGGTGTTTTAGAGGGCAGGCTTAGTCATAGAGAATGCACATTTCCTGAGGCCTCTTAGATAACAGTCCTTGATCAACAGGGTTGAGAACATGCTCCTTCTGCCCATCCTAATGGGATGAATAGAAACAATGAGTATAAGGCACACCTATAATTGACCAGGCCACTGCATTTTGGACCAACTGAAATCTCTGGATAGTCTTCAAGGGCAGTTCCATTTGGCAGGGGTGACAAACTGATGGTTCGTGGGCTGGATGCATCACGCACAGACCACGCCTATCCCAGCTCTGCAAAGGCAAAAAACATTTCGATAGGTTGCAATACGTCATGTGATGTAATCAAGTTTGATACCCGTGATGTGGAGTATATTGCAGTAATCCACTTGGGAGTTGATCAAAACATGAGTGACTGTGCAGTATCTCCTGATCCACAATTGAGGCACAACACAAAACTGTGCAACTACTCCCCATCCCTGGTCATGACTGCCTCCTGTTTGTTGAGCTAGGATTCCAAGAGAACTCCTAAATTGCACACGTTGTTCTATCTGTAGCAGTACAAACCCATCCAGAACTAAAAATGAAAAATCACCAGATCCAGAAAGCATAAAACCAAACACAGCTCCATCTTGTTCTTCCCCATCCATTGCCTCATGGCCTCCAGGCCTTGAGACAGAAGCTCCAAAGCACCACTTGGCCAGCCAGGGGTGGAGATATGCTGCTGAGTATTGTCAGTGTATTGATGATATCTTACTCAATGCCTTCAAATGACATCACCCAGTAGCTTCATGTAGATGTTAAACAAGAATGGAGAGAGAGTTGAGCCCTTAGGTAGCCTATACAAGAGAGGCCATTAAACAGATTTCTCTCCTCCCCCCAACAGTGACTACAACTGATTTTGGCTGGATAACCAACATAACACTATTCCCCCAACTCCTTACTCCTGGAACCAGTTCAGAAAGATACCAGGGTTGATGGTATCCAAAGCCATTGAGAGATCACGAACAGCAAGGATGGATGAACTACCTCCATCCCACTTTCTCCAGAGATAATCACAAATGTGAGCAATGTTGTTTTAGTCCCATACCTCATCCCTATGCTCCACTGGGAAGGATACAGATGTTGACTTACAGTACCATGGTATTGGTCTGCAAGGAGAAAAAAACCCTGTCTTTGCATTTTTCCCATTTCTAAAACAAATCGCTATATATTTTTGGGAGTGGGAATAATGTGGTGTTGTCAGAGAGCAACCCAATTTTTATTTTACCAAGCAGCAGAGTAGGAGCGTTGCCCACTGCAAGTTTGACTTCTGCTGACCTGATTGCAAAACCATCATCATGTGACATCAAAGTGGCTGGGTTCCTGCATTGTGATAGCCAAAACTAAACAAGTACTTTATAGGTGTACAGCAGAGGTGGGTTGCTTCTGGTTTGGCCTGGATTGGGCGAACCGGTAGTAGCAGTGGCGGGAGATTCCGCCCACCCGGCTGGACGCTTCTGAGAATGTGCAGAAGTGTGTACGCGAACCGATAGTAAAAAAAATTGAAACCCACCACTGGTGTTCAGACTGTGAACTACATTATGTTGTTTCTGGGTCCCATTGCTTGTTTTATAGCTGTTTATACATTGAAGAAGTTGGCCTTTATTAGTGATGCCACAGCTGAAAGAAGATGAAGGGATTTAAAAAAAAAAATCATAACCTTTGAGCCAGTTTAGTCTAGTGCAGTGGTTCCCCACGTGGGGCCGAGGCCCTACAGGGGGGCAAACTGATTTTTAATGTGGGCAATTTAAACCTTGTTTAAACCAAGTGAATGACCTTTTAGGCTCCCCCCCCCTCGCCTCCCCTGGTTAGTAGAGTTCACTTTTTGAGTAAAATAAGAATTATATTGCGGGGGGGGGCGCATCCAGCAGCCTTCCAACAAGCAAAGTTAATGAGGGAGTCCAAGTTCACTTAATGACCGCATGATTCACTTAACAACTGCAGTTATTTACTTAACTGTGGCAAAAAATGTTGTAAAATGGGGCAAAACTCACTTAACAACTATCTTATTTAGCAAAAAAAACCGGCTCAATTGTGGTCATAAATCAAGGACTACCTATATGGATTAGTGTGACAGGTGAACTAGTCCACTGTTCAGACTTGGCTGTATTTTTTCTTTCTTTCAAGTCAATATGAACCCCTGGCAAGTGCTTGGACTCTGCAATTTTCTTGACACAGTTTTTGGAAATGACTTGCCATGGCCTCTGAGGGCTGAGGCAAAAGAATGACTGACCCAAAGTTACCCAGTTGGCTTTGTGGCTTAAATAGGACTAGAAATCATGGTCTCTAGTTTTCTAGTCTTCTGCCTTAGCTACCCTACCAAGCTGGCTTTCTTGGGTTTATATAGTTTGGCATTTTGGAGAGGAGGAGGAAGACAGCAAAGAAGAGGTGAGAATGAAAGCTCAATAAAATGATGAGTGGTATGGCAAGATACATTCTTCTACTAGGTCAGTCAATAAAATGTTACGAATAATAAAATGGGAGAAACAAATATTTCAGGTAACACATAAAATATGGTACTAGGGTTTGTGGTTGCTATTGGCTTAGATCAGGGGTGTCCAAACTTGGGAACTTTAAGACTTGTGGACTTCAACTCCCAGAATTCCCCAGCCAGCATGGCTCCCCAGCCACCCCTGGCTTAGATGTTTTAAAAGAGCAAATAGAAGTATTAGCAGGAAAGCTGTATAGACATTCATTAAAAAAAAAAAAGCTTAATATTGAATTTGAGACTCTACCAACAAACCTTGAGTGCCACAATCCCCTGTGAGTCCCGTTTTGGGTTTTTTGAAAGATCTATTGGACACTATTGTAACAAAGGAGACTCTTTACATTTCTTGAGCTGATTTAGGGTGGTAGCAAGAGAATCTTGTGTATTAGAGAACCAGAAATCATTGTCCTAAATCACAGGTGTCAAACTCTATCATGTCACATGATGTATTGCAATATTTTTTGCCATTGTGGAGCCGGGCTGGGTGTAGCCTCTGTGTGATGCATCTGGCCCATGGGCCACCAGTTTAACACCTCTGTAGATTCGGGCTGCAATCTCGGCTGGATCACCATAGCAAGAATTAACTGAATTAACTGAGCAGTGACCTTTTTTCAATTAGAAATGCTTTGTTTTTAGTTTTTCTTTCTTTTTTAGGTAATTGAGTGCCATAAATTATGTAAAAGGTTATGTGTAGAGCACCAGAGAAGTAAACACTGTTGGTAGATGAGTAACATTTGAGAATTTACTCATGGGTTCTTAATCTGCTAGCTGAAATGCGGTTGGCAAATAGAGCTAGGGGGGAATAAAGAATTGTCTCTATCCCCAAGGACATAAAGAGGTTGCTTGAAAACTCCTTGTTTGAGTTTTGTTGCTATAAATTGTTGGCCGTCTTGTAACACTGGGTCATCCTTTTCTACCAGGCATTCCTTTGTCCTAGATGTCACGGCATCATGGAAGAAGTGGACAAGATCCTGATACATTCCCTCCGCCTCTCTGGAACGTAAGGGCATCTTTATGTGTGCCGTGTTGTGTATGTTTGTTGGATGGGAATAGCAAGGAAGTGATTTGATATGGGAGCTTTGTATTTGCAAAGATGCCTTTAAGTTTTGCTTGATTGATGATGACTTCATGGACACATGAAGTATTTTCTTGACTGTGGTTTGCCATTGCCTCTTACTAATCTACAGTCCTGGTGTTGCCCATCTAAAGACAAACTCCATCTTCTCAACTTTCATGCAATGAGATGACATGCTGTTCCCTATTTCAGTTTTGCGTTCTGTTACAGAACACAAAAAATCTTCAGGTGCCTAGAAAATCGAACTAGAGCTCTAATATAATGGGCTGCAATAAAATAAAATCCATGGAACAAAGAACTGATTGAAATTAACCAGGAGATCAGATTTACCGCTGCCTTTATGGAAAAGTTTTCTCTGAGCTCTGGAAAATATAAGAAATCAAGGTTGCATGTCCAAGGTGTTTACTCTGTCGCTCTGGTTTCTAGCCTTCGCTTGGAGAACTTGGCTGGTCTTGCAGATATACTGGCTATGTACCCAACTAGGTATTTCACTGCTTCTGAATGCTGTGTGGGAGGAAGCAACTGACAGTTGCTTAGCAACTATGAATAGCTTAATCATTGGAGTGCGAACCCTTATTGGCAATCCCATGATTCCCTTTGAATAGCAATAATAATTAGCATTAAAGAGCAGATCCATAAGATTAATAACCCCACTGATTGAAGGTAAACCCCAGTCAGGTATAGTGTTCCACTAAGAGTTTGGAGACCATCTTATCTTTGCAGTTCCAAGATTTGTGTTCAGTTCTTCCTAGGTTGTCCTTATGTGCCTACATGCAACATTTGGCTGGTGAGTCATGAGTTGTGCAAGCCTGCTAGAAAGCAATAAATCCAGCAAAATATGAAATGGGCATGCAGATATTTAAAAGATGCGGAACCACAGTAGTCCTGAAAACAACCAGCATTTTTTGCAAAATCCCAGTGCTGCCACTACTATACTCTCTTTCAAACGAGAATCCATATTGATCTTTCATTAAGCACTCAGTATTTCTGGAGCACAGGGGCCTGAGATAAGTAGCAGCTTGGTTCACCAATGTTTAATTGGTAAAGGCATGTCTGGGATTGTAACCTGACTCACTACACTGAATAAGCAATGGCACTCTGAAGAAATTGTTAGCTATAAAAGGTTTTTCAGTTGCAGTGGAGCTCTGGAGCTAGGAAAATGCTTAAACCAGGGGTGTCCAAACTTTTTGCAAGGAGGGCCAGATTTGGTGAGGTGAAAATGTGTGGGGCCGATCATTCAGCCTGACATTCTTTGAACCCTTAACATTAAATGCGAATTAAGTACCGTATTTTTCAGAGTATAAGACGCACCAAGATTTTGAAGAGGCAAATTAAAAAAAAAGTTTTTGCATTCTCCAAAAATGGCCCATTTTTCACGAAAATGGGCCTTTTTTTTAAAGGGCATGAATAGCCTTTAAGAGGCTTCTAGAGTGCTCCTGGGGGCTAGGGGGGGCAAAGTTGAGCAAAAAATGACCCGTTTTTTGCTCATTTATGCCCTCCACAGCCCCCAGGATCACTCTGAAAACCTCCTAAAGGCTATGCACAGCCATTTTGGTGAAGGGGGCAGAGTTTTGGGAGGCAAAAAATGCTGTATTCAGTGTATAAGATGCACCCAGATTTTTAGCCTCTTTTTTGAGGGGAAAAAGATTCATCTTTATACTTCAAAAAATACGGTATTTTATGAAAGACTAAACAAATAACTCCGGTGGGGAGAAGAGGCTGCGGGCCGCTTGCAATTTGAAAAAGGGCCGCATTTGGCCCCCGGGCCGCATTTTGGACATGCCTGGCTTAAACCTACAAGGAAGAGCAATTATTCCTTATTTTCCCGTTTTTCTTCTCTTGGTTTTCTTCCTGTTGCCTTTATTCGGCATCCTCCACAACTGGGCAGCTTGGACAGATAACTGACTGAGTGAAATCCTATTAAGATTCAACAATACTAAAACAGAAGACTCCATTAACTTATGCACATTTCATTTTTTAGCTCAGAGGCCACCTTTGACTGTGATACTGGACAGACATGTGCTGTCTAGTGTAGTTTCTGTTGCAGTTTAATAATTGAGAGAGAAAACACGTAGGGTTTCCTCTCCCAGCAAAGGAGAAGTATAGGGTGAGTTGATAATATTTGCTCTACCATTCTCCCCTCATCTTTCCACCTAGGGATATTCCAGAGGAAGTTCAGAGCATCCGTGAGTTCACTACCGAATTGATTGTTGAATCTGTGGTACGCTGCCTGCGGGTCATCAATCCTTCTGTGGGAGCAAATCTGAGCCATGTTCTCCCTCCAGGCATGTCTGCCCGTTTTCGGATAGGCATGAGCCTGGCCCAGGCATGTCAGGTAGGTGGATCCTAAGGCATGAAGGATGAAATGTTGTCTCCTGCAGTAGTTTCATTCTGGTAAAAAAAATCTCCTGGTCTCTAGTACAATAAGTTGCTCTTTTTAAACTTGAGGTCCTTGCTGTGTGGAACTGTTATAAACTAGTCCTTCCTCTAATATTAGTTCCCATCAGATGTGTGAGGTAACAAAAAATATATCTTAAGATCAGACCTTCAGATCTGGAACCAACAATAATTAGCACTCTTGTTCTTCAAATCCATGTATTTTCAGTGGCTGGTACTTCAAAGCTGATATACAGAGAACCTTATTTTTCATCCTAGCTCATCCTGCTTTACTTTTTTGCCATCTAGGACTTGGGATATCAAGGGGAAGTGGGCTATCAGACTTTCTTGTACAGCAATGAGCCTGAAATCCGACGCCTTCTCCTCTTCCTGGTGGAGAAGTTTCCACGAGATGCCTCAGAAGATGCCAACCAGCCTGTGGGTATGGAGGACTCTGGGGGTTTTAAAGAAAAGTCAGGACACATCAAGGCCGAATCTACAAATTGTAATTGTGTGTTTCAACTGCTGTTCCTTTCAGGCAAGTCTGCCACTCTTCACAGAGCCATTGCTGCTACTATCAAGAGGCAACTGGCCATCCCATGGGTACCCCCTGCCTGCCGTACTTCTGGCTTGCAGCTTTTGCAGGTTTGTTTCCCACTCCTCAGCTTAAGCCGATAGCTTGATAAGCAAAATCTGGCACAGCACTTTTGCTCCTTGGAAAACCAAAACTTTTGAAAGAAGTTTCTAATCCTCATGAATTATAAAGCTCCTTTGGAGAAATGCAGGAAGATTTTGCAGAAGTGCACGGTGACTCTTGAGTCTTTTCCTTAACTCCCAGATCAGCCATCTTCTTTTCCCAGTATTTTTTCATTCATTTTTGCTTCACAACAATATTTCTCTCCCTGTTTGATAATAGTTCCTCAAAGTCTACTGCCACCCAGCTATAGCATTCTGAACAAAACATGCTGAGAGATATTAAATTAAGCAAACATATATTCATTGATTTGCAAATGCAAGCAAAAAAGGCAGGGATATTCTCTCCTGGTGTGCATACTCCACTGGGTAATTTGTTTTCCTCTTTCCCTCTGATGCTTTGTTTATGCATTTTTGTTTCCAGTATTAATTCTTGCATTTATCCTTATACAACCCTTTTCACTCTATAATGTTCTTGGGTTTTTCTCTTTTTAAAGACAATAATTTGTTCTTCAGACCTTTTTTTCTCCTTTCATTCTTGCCAGGGTTCACGCTTAATGAAACAGTTCCAGGCGCAACGATTGATCCTGCCACAAGAGTCAGACCCATTTATTGGGGAAGTATCACCAGGTGGGTTCTGCTTCTTGACTCAGGAAAAAGTAATACTGTTCTTGAGATTGAATTGTTCTCTTTGGTGTAGCCTGCAGATTTCATATCCTTGAAAACAATGGGCAGCCAGGGAGTGAGGATGTTTACGAAGTTCCCTACATGATGCTATACAAATGAGAGGGAAAGAGTGCACCTCAAGGCATTTACAATTTTCAGGCATAGGAGGCAACAGAAGAAGAGCAGGAAGATGTTAAAAAGTGAAATATTATGCATTCTCTACAGTCACACAAACATGGATTTAGTGTGCAATTAGTGCTGGATTGCATAACTGAGAATTGTGGAAATCCAACATGTTTAAAAATAAACCCAGAACATAACCTGGACATAGTGTTCCTGCTCAGACAGCTTATAGTTTTATTTGAGATTTCCAGTTTTCTGGGGTTCTTTGCTTAACAGGCATTTGGATGCGCCTTACATGTATGTAAGGAAGCCGTACGGGTCTGGATGGATGACAACAGGCTCAGGCTCAACCCCTCCAAGACAGAGTGGCTGTGGTTCCCGGCTTCCCGATTCAATCAGCATACCCCATCGCTGACCATCGGGGATGAGCAATTAGCCCCGGTGGAAGGGGCGCGCAACTTGGGCGTCCTCCTTGATGATCGGCTGACCTTAGAAGAGCACGTGGCGGCCGTGGCAAGGGGGGCGTTCCACCAGGTTCGCCTGGTGCGCCAGTTGCGGCCCCTTTTGGACCGGGAGGCCTTGCGCACAGTCACTCACGCGCTGGTGACGTCCCGCCTGGACTACTGTAACGCTCTCTACATGGGGCTCCCCTTGAGGTGCGCCCGGAGACTGCAGTTGGTCCAGAATGCAGCCGCGCGGGTTATTATGGGGAGATCGAGATTCTTCCATATAACACCTATCCTGCGTGAGCTGCACTGGCTTCCTGTGGCCTACCGGGTGCGCTTCAAGGTACTGGTTACCATCTTCAAAGCGCTCCATGGCACAGGGCCCAGTTACCTGCGGGATCGCGTCCTGCCCCATACATCCCTGCGACCCATTCGCTCACACAGAGAGGGGCTACTCCGGGTGCCGTCCTCTAGAGAGTGCCAGAGGGCGGTGCCCAGGAGTAGGGCCTTCTCTGTGGTGGGCCCTACCCTTTGGAATGACCTCCCCCCAGACATCCGGACAACAACCGACCTTCGCTCCTTCCGTATGAAGCTGAAGACCTACCTGTTTTGTCAAGCCGGCCTGGCATAACGTTACAATCTTGCCACCCCAGGTCATTTTATAATGGGAAATTTTGTTTTTTAAAGTTTTTAGAGTTTAATATTTTTGGGGTTTTAAATTTTGTAAGTATGCTTATTTATGGACTTATTTTTACCTCCTCTGCACGATATATGGTGCTATCTTGATTATTGCTCTGTACGTCGCCCCGAGTCCCTGTGGGGAGAGGGGGCGACTAATAAGTTCAATAAAATAAATAAATAAATAAATAATGTAGGTGATATTTTTTCTTGCTTTTCTCAGTTATTAAAAAAGAGATAGAGTGAAATTTCCAGACTACTCACACAGGCAATGTATGCACTCTTGAGCCTTTCACACTGAAATATGACAAAGGTGTTTTCTTTTTTTAAAAAAAAACACCTCATCTCCCAGGAGATGGTCCTATATGCAAAACTGCAGGATTTTCACAATATTGTGGAAACTTCTCATTTGTGTACTTAATAGCCATCTGTCCACTTGGGATTTTGAAAGAAATACTAACCGTTTGAGTAGATGTGACTGGAGTTGTTTTCTTCTCCCTAGAGAGGAGGGAATTCTTTGTCAAATTCCTGCCTCCTGTGTCAGCCCAGCTTCCTCAGCCTGCATCCTTGGTGCCATCCCTGTTGGAGCTTAATATGACTGAGCTGAGTGCAGCACAAGAGTGGGACAGCGAGTGGAAGAGCCAGGGGCTTGGTTCCCGCATGACCCCAGAGGTGGGCAGTAAGGAGTGAATGGAAGCTACCTACCCCAGCAACGCTCTCTACATGGGGCTGCCCTTGAAGAGCACCCGGAGGCTTCAGCTGGTCCAGAATGCGGCCGCGCGGGTTATCATGGGGGTACCTAGGTGCTCCCATGTTACACCCCTTTTAGGTGGCCTGCACTGGTTACCGGTTGTCTTCCGGGTGCGATTCAAGGTACTAATTACGACCTTTAAAGCGCTCCATGGCTTAGGCCCAGGGTACCTGCGAGACCACCTACTGCCACCAGTAGCCTCCCACCGTCCAGTACGATCCCACAGAGTTGGCCTCCTCAAGGTGCCGTCGGCCAGACAGTGTCGGCTGGTGACCCCCAGGGGGAGAGCCTTCTCTGTGGGAGCGCCTTCCCTCTGGAATGAGCTGCCCCCGGAGCTCCGCATAATCCCTGACCTCCGGTCCTTCCGACACGCCCTAAAAAGTTGGCTTTTCCAGCAAGCCAGCCTGGCCTGTTAATTTTATTTAATTTTTAAAATGTGAGTGTTATATAAATTGGGTTTGTTTTTTGGACTGTTTCTAATTTCCTTTTAACTTTTGTACTATGTGTTTTTTAATGCTGTACGCCGCCCTGAGTCCTTGGGAGAAGGGCGGCATATAAATCCAATAAATCCAATCCAATCCAATCCTACCTACCGCTTCATGGCCACTGGTGGTAGGATTAACAGCAACCATTAATGATTCTCATTTTTGTCTCACAAAACCTCAGCCCCCTTATGGAGAGTCATAATGAAGGAGGAACTGAGGCTGGAAGAAGGATTTACCCAATTCAGCTTAATGTATTAAACTTATTTAGTAAACTTGTGTGCTGCCTAACTTTCAATATCTTTGGATGGTTAACAACAATGAAACCCAAGAGAGAATCAGTAAAATATGACAAGTGGAGCAGGCCCAGGTGGAGTGAAACAAGGGCTGTCCCTCTCCCTTGCCAAAGGCATGGGTAAAGAACCAGGTCTTCTGAATAGTAGCAAAGTGAGGACCATCCAGCTCTCAGGGAGTACTTCATTCCAGAGTATACTGTAGGTGCTTGTAGAGAGATGGTACACTTCCAAGGTCCCAATAGATAAAACTGTTCAATCAAATGTACTAGGAGCATACCAACCCTGCAAGGTTGAAATGACTGGGGAGATACTATGGGAGACAAGTGGTCCCTCAAGTAACCAGGCTCTGTGCTATGTAGGGCTTTAAAGGTAATGACCAGTACCTGGAATTACACCCAGAAGCAAACTGACAAGCAGTGCAGCTTGCAGAGTTTACCTAGGCATACTTAATATATCCTTGGTTTACTGCCCTTCTGATGTCCAAATTCTCTTTTTCCTACCTGCTTTCAGAGATTGTCCAAGCAGAAGAGGGGCCAATGTCCTCTCTTCCTTTTCTCAGATTGCACCTTTCCACGAGTTCTTCATAAGGCTTTTTCAGAGTATGCAGGATGCCTTGCTAGATGTTGGGTTTTCTATGCAAATTAAACCTTAAAATGTTTTTATGTTATTTGATTTCCAAAACTCTGAATCTAACCAAAGTTTGAACCTATGGGCTGGGAACCACCATCCGTCAAATGTTATTGAAGTGAACACTTTGGCAGCTTTCTTAATTGGCTGTGCTGGCAAAGACTGCTGGGTGTTGCAGTTCAGCAATATTTGAAGGACGTAGCTACTCTGCTACTGCAATAAAGGAATAAAATTAACTTGCAGCAAACACAGTGTGGGTGGTTGCTATTTCCAGGGATGTTGCTCATAACTTCCCACTCTTATTCTTATACCTTGGCGCACACACCTGCCCCCCCCATATTGCCCCTTTCTCAGGAATACCGCCAATGGAAGCATCAACGACTGCACCATCGACTCTTGGACCAGCTACGACAAGCTTCTCGTGCTGGCCCATCTCAACAAGGGACAGCCAGCCGAGAGCTGCTACAGCTACTAGAAACATTCGGTGCTGGCCATGAACAGGCTGGTGCACTAGCCAAGGGCTCTCGCTTCACCCACACTCAACATTTGGCCTACGAGCAGGTATGAGGGGAAATATTTGATTTTAATTTCAGATGGGGAAATTAGGATTTTAAACAAGGGTACATGTGACAGAGCTGCTGCTTTGCTCTGGGTAGATCAGTGTGACTTGAATTCTTCAGTAGGCATCAGTTGGAGAAGTCTATCGGTCAAAGTAATGTTGGTGGGAAGGGGAGAAGAAGTAAAATACCTGAAGTTGACCTTCCATTTCCATTGTCCCCCAACAGGATGCAGAAATCCCAACACAGGTGGAGACTTTGCCAAACTCTCAGACATCGGAACAGGTAAACAGTTTTAAGATGTAGGAGAGTGGGTTCAATCTATTTTCTTTAGCTCATTCTATGCATGCTTTGGAAAAGGATTACTTACGTATTATAGGATGTTTCAGAAGAGCAAGTTGGAGAGCAAATTTTAATTGGGTGGCCTGCTGTGACTTTTCAGCTTCTCTTACTGCATAGAATTTTAGTAGGTATCCTTCACTATTGACCACAACATGTGAGGCATCTTATTTTGCATCTTAATATTCTATTCAAAGGTGCCCCATTTTCAAGTTTGTATACTGCTTGCCATAAATTGCTGATTTTACACTTAGCTACCAAACTCAGGGAGTGTCCTTCCTCTACAGAAGCTTTGATTTATACATACCATATTTTTCGGAGTATAAGACGCACCAAGGCTTTGAAGAGGCAAATTAGAAAAAAAAAGTTTTTGCACTCTGCAAACCTCCCCAAAACGGCCCATTTTTTACGAAAACAGGCCCATTTCCCCCCCCCCAAAAAAAGGGCATGAATAGCCCTTAGGAGGCTTGTAGAGTGCTCCTGGGGTGGGGGTGGGTGGGCAAAAAACAAGCAAAAAACGACCCATTTTTCATGAAAACGGCTCCATTTTTGTCAAAAAAAGGGCATCGATAGCCTTTAGGAGGCTTATAGAGTACTCCTGGGGTCTGGGGGGGATGGGGGGGGGAAATTGAGCAAACAATGGCCCGTTTTCTCTGAAAGCTTCCTAGAGGCTATGCACGGCCATTTTGGTGAAGCGGGCGGGGTTTTGTGAGGCCAAAAATGCTGTATTCAGTGTATAAGATGCACCCAAATTTTCAGCCTTTTTTTTTTGAGGGAAAAAGGTCCGTATTATACTCCGAAAAATACGATACTTCAAATACAAAACAGAAACTCTTCTGCAGAATTTTAATATGGTGTGGGGGGTGCTGAGTCCTGAAAGCAATTGTATAACATTGTTGCATAGGAAAGGCTCCCTAATAACACAAAGAGAGATCCCGCTAAATGCTTTGAAGCACTGTTCCTAATGCATATGGCTTTTAATTTATTCTTGGCTTTCCTTATCCCAAAGGTTTGGAGCATAAATACATGAAGCCATGAAGCTTTCAGCAAAAGTGAATAAAAGATCTGACCACATTAATTTAACAGTACAGCCTTGCTCTTCTGCTGACTGTACCTTATAAGCCAATCTGAACTCTGAATGGTAGACTGCAGCTAAAGATAGATACAAAAGGGGGAAGTAAGAAATGTGTCGGAAGACATTAGTTGCAATCGCCAAAGCTTATTGAGTCCAAGCTGACTTGTTTCATGAGCCTCTAATTGCTTGCTGTCGTATGAAACCTGGTTTCCTTTTGGGTGGTTTATGTCCAAAGGAAAAATAGAGAGGCCAGTTACACAAAATCAGTTTCTTACATAAAGCTGTTTAAAGCCTATGACAGAGTATACATTGTCTGTTTTACAGAACGCAAGCAAGAATAATAGAATGTCTGAACAGAAAATTCCAGCACTTCAAAATCACTGTTTTCAATGAATATCCTTTTGATTTCTCTCCTCTCTTTTTTTTTCTTTTTGGCTCTCAGGAGTTCCGGGAAAACCAGGCAGCAGAACTGGAAAATTTGGAAAGTGAACTGAGCCATCTCATAGCACAGATTGAGGAACTGGAGGGCCAGATGTCCACACTGGGGCTGACCCTCACACAGGTGAGAACCTAGCAATGTTATTGTCACCTGGATGGACCGTGCTAACTCAAAGAAAGAATTGTCAAGTGTCCTTTGTACCCCATGACCTTGCAACAGGGAAAAGGCTGGTGGATGAAAGCTGGATTTTAGTAAAACCTGAGATGCGGGATGGCAACGGAATGATTTAGGGAGACTTTGTGGAGAGTTATGGGAGTCAGCAATAATCCACATCACTAAATAAATTCCTATGGAAAATCCCTCTGAAGTAAATGGAACGTAGCGGGATTTCCCAGGAGTTTGTGAGAATGCTATCTGGGCTCCCTTCAGAGTTTGTTTTGAGAGGAATCCCTTCCTTCCTCAGGTGGAAGGGGAAGTACGGCAGCAGCAAATGGGAGTGACAGAGCAGGAACAGGTCCTGCGTGTGAAAGGACGTACCGTGGAACTATTGCCTGACGCTGAGAACAACATGGCTAAGCTACAGGTAACAACTGGAAGTGGGGAAGTGATAGAGGAGCTAGGCTGAAAAGGGGAAATTATTGCACTTGGAAGCACAAATAATCAGGAATGGAAAATACAATGAAAAGTGGAAATGGTTCTAAAATAATTGCAAATGGAGTCATTGGAAAGGGAGATCCCAACCTTTCCTATGGCTTGCTCACAATGGCTGCAGCAAAGGGCAGACAATTGGTGGATATGGATTGCAGAGAATGTGGAAGAAAAGCTGGTCCTTGTAGATGGAATGGGAAAAGAAAACACTTGACTCATGTTTGGAACAAACTTTTATTAAGATGAATTTGCTACAACCTACCTTCCCAGTTTGTTATTCTCAGTATTGTTAGCTGGCCATTCCAAAAGGTGGAATTGTCTACTTGAAGAGAATAGAACATCTAACCTTCTCCTGTAATTATGGAGGAAAAAGAGCTTTAGTGCATGCAGACAAGCAGCCTATCTCTTTCTTTTCCTGCTCTTCTATGAATGGAAAAGAACATTGTGTAGGAAATATCTGGATGGGAGGAGAGCTGGGTGGTACTATGGATCCCAACATCTTGTTTCGTCCTTCAGGTGCTGGTTGAGAGCAGTGCACAAAGAGTCATCCAGCTGGCGGCCCAATGGGAGAAACACCGGGTGCCACTCATCCAGGAGTTCCGAGAACTGAAGGCTCTCCATGATTCCAAGGAGGTGATGCAAGCAAAGGGATGTGAGGGAAACCCTTCTTCAGAAGAGAGACTTGATGGTGATGATGCCGACCTTTTGATGATACTGACCCTCTCCTCCCCTTTCAGCTGGAATCATCACAGCGCTTGTTGGACATCAGGGAGCTGCACGAGAGGATCCGATTGGCCGCTGATGAGACTAAGCGCAAGGATGACCTCTACAAACAACTGGTTGGTGATGTGTCTGGCTGGTTTGCTGCAGTTGGATCCTTGCAAAAACATAGTTTGCCATACATAGGAGAGTGATTGGGACAATGGTTCCTTCCATGACTGATGATAGCTAGTTGAAAGCTAGAGTCCTTCCACCTAACTTCCTGCTTTCATGTCCTTTCTAATTAGGGCATGTTAGCTAATGATAGGGAAGTGGTGGCTCAGTGGCTAAGACGCTGAGCTTGTTGATCAGAAGGTCAGCAGTTCTGCGGTTCAAATCCCTAGCACCGTGTAACGGAGTGAGCTCTCATTATTTGTCCCAGCTTCTGCCAACCTAGCAGTTTGAAAGCATGTAAAAATGCAAGTTGAAAAATAGGAACCACCTTTGGTGGGAAGGTAACAGCATTCTGTGCATCTTTAGCGTTTAGTCATGCCGGCCACATGACCACAGAAACATCTTTGAACAGTGCTGGTTCTTTGAAACAGAGATGAGCACCGCCCCCTAGAGTTGGGAACAACTAGCATATATATGCGAGGGGAACCTTTACCTTTACCTAATGATTGCTCTAATTTTTCTAATTGGGAAATTACAAAAAAATTTAGTATGGGGTGAAAATATATTACATAGAGCCTTTCTAGAAATGTAGGTCCTATAGTTACTAACTATAAAAAAAATGATTTCCTAGGATACAATACTATTCCTATCTGATAACTGCTTGCCAATATAGCTAAATTTTAAATATTCCAAGGTTCAATTCCTGCTCGCAAAATTGTGATACTGTACTGTGCCAGGAATACTTAATTCCTTCAGAACAACAAACATACCCTTGTGCTCCTCTGCCCATTTTCTCTCCATGTGCAGCTTGTAGAGGTGGAATCTCTTCCCAAAGATATCTCTCGCTCTGCCTATACCCAGCGCATCCTGGAGATTGTTGGAAATATCTGTAAGCAGAAGGAAGAGATCACAAAGGTAAAGCACTCAAAACACCTGTACCTGGGAAGTGTCAAATGTGTGTGCTGTAAATCCGCTGTACAGGTAGTTCTTGACTTAACAACCAGAATTAAGATCAGGATTTCCATTGCTAACCAAAGGGGTTGTTAAGTGAGTTGTGCCTGATTTTACAATCTTTTTTTGCCATGTTGTTCAGTAAATCACTGCAGCTGTTAAGTGAACCTGGCTTCTCCCATTGACTTTGCTTGTTGGAAGCCAGCTGGAAAGGTTGTAAATTACAATCATGTGACCCCAGGATGCTGCAACCATTGTAAATACATGCTGATTGCCAAGCGCCTGTATTTTGACCACGTGACCATGGGAATGTTGTGACACTCACAAGTGGGAAGATCATTTGTAAGTCCTTGTAATTTCCTTCAGTGCTGTTGTAACTTCAGACAGTTGCTAAACCAATAGTTGTAAGTCGACGACTAACTATAATATGTTCAGGGTTGGTAGCAATTGGGAGTACATGTTGGCAACTAAGTGATCTTCCTGTCACTTGGATCCTCAAGCACTGTACTGTAAATCCCATATCCATCTCCCATGCTGCCTGGGGAATTCTAGGAGTTGAGGTCCACTCATCTTAAAAATTGCCAAGCTTGAGAAACACTGATCTAAGCAGTACTGTTGTGGACTAAGATCAGGAGGCTGAGAGAGGAATCAGAAATTCCTGCCAAGAGATTATTACAATAATCTAAGCATAAAACAATCAAAAGGCCAACCTTGCAGCATGTTTTATTCTGCATTTACTATGCCAATAACTATCATCTTCTGGTTGGCCACTCACTGTCTGGTTGGTCACCTGTTGCCCAGCCCAATCTAGAAACAAGGATGATGTAATGGTAAAATGAGTCCTTAGTAACTTCCTACTTCCTGTACACTTCTATAAATTTTCCTGCTTAAACTAACGAACTTTTTAGGAATGCTACATAGAAGTCTTTCAGGAATAATAGCATTTGGATGCAAGTGGAAATTGTGTTATACCAACAGAGAGGGAAATACTGGATCTTAAAAGGCTTTTATAGGGGTACACTATTTTCTTGGATTTAAGAGCCATGCTGAGGTCTGCTCTTAACAGTGGTGACAATAGAACACAAAGTATACTTTATTTATTTTTTGTTTGCGGGAGGGGATAAAAATTGCCCTTTAAAATTACCTTAGTTTTAAAACAAAACATATTATTGAAAAACTTTACTATTGGGGGCTTTGGGTCTTCAGAGGATGTGCTGTTGAATTGCAGACATGGATTGCTGGTTTTTTTTTTTTTTTTACCCTCTAGCATGTCTTTTATTCAACATATGACTTCAGCCAGATGCTGAAGCGCTGAGCTGTCACGAGAACAGCATATTTGACACAGTGAAAGGGCCAAGCCAGGGAGGGTACAGAATCTGTTCAGACTTCCTGCAATACCATTGCTCTGCATTTTAACACGGGGGTGATTTTAAAAGGCGATCTTTATCCTCTCCATATGGACCGCCCCCAAATCTTAATCATGTCAAATCTATAGATACACTTGATAACAGTGTCAAATTCTTTCTCTGCCAGGCTTGACTTGGCACCAATTTTCTTCAATGTCAGCATTACTGAAGACGTACTCATTCACCCAGAGGGTTTTCCCCCCTCCTGCATTGTCATTTTGTGTGTTGCTGTCATTTGTATTAAGCTGTTTCAAGAGTTATGACTTCTTCCATTAGATATGGTTTTATTTGCTCGGTTTACTATATTCACTTCGGCATTACTAAAGTGAGTAACAGTGTTGTATAAAGCATATCTGCCTCCCTCAAAGGTAACAGGCAAAGAAGCAGGCGTATGCATATACAAGGATAATGCCTAGCTATGCACAGGTGGTTTGCAATTCCTTCTGTGCAAAAACTCATTGTGGTCTGACTCTCCTTCACTTTGGCTGAGTCCAGTAAGTGTAATAAATAATTTTCTGATTATCTGTCATTTTACCTGGCTGGTTTCCAAGAGGAATGTATGAAAATCCCTTTGTCGATTTTACAAATACTCCGTCACTTCCACTGACAAAAAGTATAGAACCGTTTAGAGTGCCATGTGTAAGTATCCTCTCTTTTGGTGATTTGGGTCTGATCACATTCTCACAACCCAAAAGAGCCCACGTGAATGGTAAAACGTTAGGATAAATCAGGCAAGGAATCTAATATCATGTAGCGCCATACTATTTTTAAATTGTAAAACTGTAGTAATATCAGACTCCAACCCCCTCCCCCTAGAAAAACCACACTGAGCTTCTAACCATTTCCTGCCCCTCACCTATAGACAAAAATCTTGCCAAACTCAAGCAAACTACTTGCATCATTAAAGATATACCCTGAGAACTTCTGGGGAATTAACTCTCTTCCTTCCAGGCAAACTATCTAAACTTCATTGTCTTTTGCTCCTCTTCAATGCCCTCCCTTCCTCCTGGGAATCGAGATTATATTCCATCACAAGCAATAGAATTGTGCAAATCTAAATGCACTTCCACCTCCCTCTCTAGCTTTGTAAAACTAGAGTCTTGTTTGTTTACTAAGGTTACATTCCTGCCCTGGTCTCAGTATTTTATCTAACCATTATCTTGGTCACAGCTCTTCTTCCTGTCCCTCAAGGCCAGAATTTTAAGTGCAATAAATAAATTGCCTATCTTCCTGAAAGCCTGGACTCTTCTTGTGCCAGTATCTTTGAACTCTGGTTACCATTTCTGCCTAACCAAACACATAACATCAATCAAAAATGGTGGCACTGAGCAAGCTTCATCAGTCTCTTTCAGTAATGGTCCCTCTCTTCTCAACAGGGCCCTCAACTTGTGCCTGTCTATATTGAACAAAGGCTATTTGTCTCATCACTGAGCTTTAATTATTAGGAAGGCTCTTCACTTAACAGTGTTTACAATAATTGCTGCTATTATTTTAGCGTTGTTCAAAGATTTCTTATTGGCAATTATGAAATCTGTTAAATTCTCATTTGCAAAGCGTTGCTGCTGTTTTATGTGTGGCTACTTGCTTTTCCTTCCCAAGATCTTACATGACACCAAGGAGCTCCAAAAGGAAATTAATAGCCTTGCTGGGAAGCTGGACCGGACTTTTGCTGTCACTGATGAGCTGGTTTTTAAGGTAATGGCTGGGGATCAGAAGAGGGTAGAGCACTGAAGGGGCACATTGAAGAAGCTAACTTCTTCCCATTGTCTCTTTCCACAGGATGCCAAGCGGGATGAGGCTGTGAGGAAGGCATATAAGTATTTGGCAGCTTTGCATGAGGTGAGAGGTTTCCTATTGCAATAATACGCAGCAGATGTTTATGAGTATGCGCAAGAGAGTAATAGATTGATTTTTAAATCCCAGAGAAGAGAAATTCCTGCAAGAGAACAGCAGCTTTTTTTTTAGGGCTGTTTCCTAAAGATACGGCATAATTTGTTGGGAGACACAAAGTGGGAACAATGTGCATAATGAGTAGAGGTACCTTTCTACTCTGATACCCTTCTTTTTCTTTCCCTACACTCCTTTTTTCCCTTCCCTGTTATCTTTCAAACTCCCTCTTGAGTTTTCCTCTAGGAGGCTGCTAGGAAAGGGTCTGATATCTTTTAGAGATGGCTTACTTGTAAAAGGCACTTGAAAATAAGCCAAGGACCACAGGTTGCCATGCCCATGCCATTCCTCCAGGAAAGTCCTGCCACTATTTGATAATGCAGAAGAGGGGTCTTGGCTATGAACCGTACAAGTGAGCCTGAACTGCCTATCTGGGAGGGTTGAACAATGAGGCAAGCAGTCTCCAGTGTATTCTAGCTACAAGTATTAAGATTTAAAATCAGGATCCTGATTTGAGCCCAGTAAATACTTCGCAACTGGATATTTCAGGACTGATATATTGGAATTTTTACCCAGTGGGGATGCTTTGCATCAGTCATATTTCTGGACAACTTGAAAGATAGACCTACGAAACACAACAAAATCATGGTATGAGGGCAGGTATGTGATATGGGTATATAATCTTATTAGGGTACTTCACATAATTGCGCTTGTAAATGTAGTCCTACCTTTGTTATATACCCAAGATGGTCCACACTGCATTGTACCTTCTTGGGACCCTTCCCCACTGAAGCTGCCATTTCTGCCTCTCCCTTAGAATTGCAGTCAACTGATCCAGACTATTGAGGACACAGGTACCATCTTGCGAGAAATCCGAGATCTTGAGGAGCAGGTGAGTCTGACTTGAAATACAGGTGGCAGATGGAAACTATTATGGCTTTCACAGTTATCACTATTTGTATGTATTTGAAATTTGTTAGTTTCAGTCCATTGCCAGCTGTTCATTTCATTCCTTGAAATAAAATAGCTCTTGAACAGTTGCACTTCTGTATAGAGATACCTGCCCCTCTGTCTTTCTGATAGCTTTCTCATGATGCTCTATCCCCCCTTCCTCATTGCTTTGTGAGAGAATATGTGTGAAAGTCTCTCTAAACTCTGTATAAAATATGATGGAGTTTGATAATAATTTGTGTTGCTTTCCGATTCTGCAATCCCCTAATAAATTCAGCTGAAATTGGGAACAATGTTAAATATCCTTGGTTATTTTTAATGAAAAGCCCAGTCTCTTGTTATAGAGGCAGCTATTAAAAAGCCAGAATCCCTCTAGACCTGAAGTACAACCGTGAATGCCTGCTCAGTTTCTCTTTTCTCTCCATTAAGCAGGAATAAGATTATGACCCTAGGAATCGGGTCATATATCTTATGGTATATATTGTCTGCTTCTTGAGTAATAAAGTTTATTGTGCAGTGTTATACAACAATCCCTATTAATTCTTTTATGTTTGTCTAGGGTAGACAGTCTCAGACATTTTTTGGTTCATGGCATCCTTAGCAGTTCCAAATTGGGTGCTGCAGTGCCCCAGGGCATCACAGCATATTCATTAATAGGTTCATTTATTAAGTAGTAAAACATCTCACACAGTGCCCTGTGAGCTTGCTTTGTGGCCTGGTGATGCCATGGGGCACAGTTTGGGAACCTCAAATGTAGGGTTTTGGTATGGATTCTTAACATAACCTGATTTAGCAAAACAAAAAAACAAAACACAATCCTAGGAATAAAAGCAAAATCAGGTTTTTAAAATAATGTTGTTAACTCTTGATTAGAAAAGCAGAAGTAGAAGAAGCACTATTTTTTTTCTGATAAGCATTTGCAATTTTAGATACATGATTAGCCTGGCAGTATCAAAGCAGACCTTCCAAGACATGCGTCAGCAAATCACAGTATCCTTTAACACACACACACACACACACACACACACACAAATTCTGACCACTGAATTTTGATGGCAAACTACGAAATGGTTTTTGATGCTGATGTCAAAGTTATATTGAAAAGCTATGGAAATCACCTTTGGGCTATATGATGACCAAAACCTACAAAAACATCTCCCTCAATAGTTTGGAAATGCTGATGTTACCATTGGATATTTAACCATTCTGTTATGGCAGCGCTTGATAGCTGAAGATAGTCATGCCATAAAAATAAAGCTTAAATGAAGTTTCCGAATCAACTAAAAGGTTTCCCACCTCCTATTGGGAAAATGGTTTGAAATCTGTTCCAGATATCCCTTTTACAGTTAAAGCTGTAATAATTAAGGATAAAAGTATAATTTTAGAAAAGGTGTGTGCTGGTGTGAAAGTGATAATTTGGGAAGCAAATGCCATTATTTTCCATTTCTTTTTTTCATTTTTGATGGATTAATTCAGCATGATGGATTGCAGAGTGCGCAGGGGTGCCTCCCATCGAAAATAATGGCCCCCATTTGTTTGTTTCCCCTTTCCAGATTGAGAGTGAAACCAGCAAGAAAACCCTGAGCAATTTGGAGAGGATACTTGGAGATTATCGGGCCATAAAGCAGGAAAATATATCACTGCTCAGCCGATCCCGAGAGACATGAAGATCCCTTCTTGATACACAGTTCTAGATGGTTCAAGGGCCCAACCAAGCTCGTTTCATTAAGACTCTCCTGTGCCTCTAGCCAGAAAAAGTGGGGAGAGTGAGCAGGGCTCATTCCTCCAGGCTCTGCCTAGATTGCAAAAACCAGTCCAAGTGCAGCACATTTCGGGCACAATGTGAACCCTTTGTGTCTATACTGGAGAAACAGATATGCAATGGGGACATTCTTTCCTCCATTTATTATTTCAAACAAGGCCCTTGTTCCTTTTCTCCTAAAAACCCAATAAAATTCCCTTTTTCTGTTTTCTTTATTCAGAATACTAGGAATGCTGCTATGAATTAACAGAACACTGCAGCGTGTGGCCGGTTTAGGCTGCCTCTGCCTCCAAATTTGATGCTTCTCCATCCATAGCTTGGAAACAGGATCTTGAGCATTGCTGACTTTGTGAATGATGGGAGAGAGTCAGCTCAGCTCACAGGGGTTCCTGGGAAACCAGAAAAGTGGAGAGACGTGTTCTTGGCTGGGCAGTGGATTCCAATGGTGCAACAGAACCCCCTACTCCTTGGTTGAACAGAACTGGGTATGGATAAGTAGCACAACGCTGGCTTCTTTTCTTCTGGTACTCAAGTTCATCCACTGTCCAAACAGCTCCCTTGACGTTCTCCACTCGCACAAAGCATTTGTGCAAGCTCAGGTTGTGTCGAATAGCATTCTGTGGATTGAAGAAAGGCAGTGATGGTTAAATTTGCATTCTTGGTAGCCAGTCTTCATTCAGGTTGCCTTCCAAAATCTCTCATCTTTCTCGTGCTTTCAACAGGCAGATATACCAAGGCTATTTTTACAGTCTGGTCTTAATGCTCCTTTATTTGTTTTTCAACCTCTTAACTTTGGTCTGTTCTGAAGTTAATTTCTAAAGCAAATCTTCTATAAATTGTTAGCAAGAATATGTTTAGGGACTATTACAGAGCTAGGTAACATTCTATAACAGCAGCTGCTCTTATCAAATCAGATCACTGGTCTCCCGATCCCAGTATGTTCCATTTGGATTGCTTAGCAAAACATGGGTTTCCTTTCCAGGACTTTGGTTTCTAGCACCATCTACATGCAAATGAGATCTTTCACTCTTACACAGAGGGGAATCAATTGTCTTCAGTATTTCTGAAGTTTTTTTTTTCTGTATAGTCTTGCCCAATTATTTTGAGGTATTATTCTTTCCTCTCATGTTTTTATATTCATTTTCCAACTCTATTTTTTATTTATTTATTTATTACACCAGTATGCTGCCCATCTTGCCTAGGTGACTTACTCTGATCGTAACCAGATGTGTTTCTGTGATTCGTTTACATTTTAAACTGAAATACTTAGGAGAAACTTATTTCCAAATTCTGAAGTTAATTCACACACATTTTCTTAGCTGTAATGCACCTATTTCTTTCTCTTTTCTGGTCCTTTGGATTTTCTTGCCAATTTCATATGGAAGCACCTCTTTTCCCACAAACTTCAGTTTTATCTTTCCTCTTTTGAGTTCAAACCTGAGTTCAGCTCACCTTCCAGGTAGGAGTGTTGTGTCTGAAGTAGCCAAAATTGTTGAACCAACGGTAAATTTCACTCAGGTTGAGTTGTTTCTTGGGAGATTCTAGGATGGCCTGCAAATCATAGCATCAGTACTTCATAGTATGGCTGTTTATTGAAAGGGATATTGGCGCGTGTGTGTGCAAAGGAAAACCAGCAGCTTCTTTGCCCCAATATTATTTTTACCATCCCCAAACAACCTGTTTAAAGAGAGTTTTGCAGTTCTGTAGGACATCTGAAGTTGCTGCTTACAAAAATAGCTATTGGTAAAATGTGACTTTTTTAAATACAGAGAATAGGTATTTGTGGATATGGGATACTGCTGTAGCTAAGAGGAGAAAATGTGTATGGCAAGAGCATGGGAAACAGAGCATCATTTGCATGTGCATTCAGTACTCTAAGAAAGTAGGATTGGAGGAGAATGAGTTTGCAAAAGTATGCATCCTGTTTTAAAATAATCTCTTGCTATTTGTGTGAAGTTGGCAAATTTTGCAATAACTTACCCAACAAATCAGAGCAGCATATGTGAAGGGTGGGCGGGTTGTGGTATGCCGGTAATAGTCCATGCTGGGGGTTTTCACTGTGGTGACAAAAGTAATTAGTCAGGCAATCTTCTACTTTCTGGAGTCTTCCGGTCCTATTTCCTTTCTGCTTTCTTGAAGGCATTTTCTTTCTAAATATTAGAAACCTGATACTGCTTCTATAGATGTAAAAGCTGACCAACAACTTGTAGCAAGTCTTCAAGTACAGCAATTAAAAATTCACTACTGTATACGTACATCCAGAAGCAGGTTAGCTCCCTATTGGCTCTAACCATCATGCTCAGCAGTCTCATAAAGCACAGAAACTTGTTTATCAATGGACTGAAGCTTTTAAGTGGCACTGCCTCTATATTAAGCAATTAAATTGTTCTTATTTGTTTAAAGTAAAAACCTAGAACACAGATTACATTCCAGTTTGCCAGAGTATTATTGAAACTAGAATTCTGAAGCAGAATGTATAATGTAGGTATAGCTGTTCCAATCAAAATGGATCCATCTACACCAGGGGTGTCCAAACTTGGGAGCTTTAAGACTTGTGGACTTCAACTCCCAGAATTCCCCAGCCAGCCATGCTGGCTGGGGAATTCTGGGAGTTGAAGTCCACAAGTCTTAAAGTTCCCAAGTTTGGACACCCCTGATCTACACCATTCTGCTTTTTTTATGCTGACTTTTCAGCCCTATGCATCCCAGGTGGGTTTTTGCAATCGTCCTCCTGTTCTAGACAAGTAGCAAACTTCTGTAATCTTAACATTTGAAATTTAGAAATTGAATCCTGCCTCCAGTCTCCCACAACGCACTTCTCACCTGGATTGGTGTAGAACCCATGGTGATTGGAAACACAGATCCCATTCACAAGTTCACTCCTTGGCCCTTTGGTCTGCGGTGAGAAGATGAGTCCTGACCCATATGGAAGCTGTGAATGGGAGGTCAATGCTAGCTCTGCCCTCATAACAGCCAGTTTCTGCTTTTCTTGTGCCAGCTGCATCACAGAACAAAGACGGGAAAACTAGGGTCAGTTTCTAGATGAACCTTTCAACTTCTTTGAAAATATGCAGGAAACATCATGCATATTCCCACTTATCATTTTATCTAACCCCATATTAAAGAAAAAATCTTCATATACCCCGTATTTTTGGAGTATAAGACACACCTTTTTTCCTCAAAAAAGAGGCTGAAAATCTGAGTGCACTGAATACAGCATTTTTTGCCTCCCGGAGCCCTGCCCTCTTCTCCAAAATGGCCGTGCATACCCTTATGGAGGTTTTCAGAGAGCTCCTGGGGGCTGGGGAGGGCAGAAATGAGCAAAAACTGGCCTTTTTTGCCCCGCCCCCTCGCCCCCAGCAGTACTCTATAAGCCTCCATAAGGCTATGCATGAAATCTTTTTGACAAAAAACGCCCGTTTTCGCGGAAAATTGGCCATTTTTTTGCTCGTTTTTGCAGCCCCCCCAGGAGCACTCCACAAGCCCCTCCCCAAGGCTATTGCCTTTTTTGAAAAAAACTGGGCCTGTTTTCACGAAAAACGGGCCGTTTTTGAGAGGTTTGCAGAGTACAAAAACTTTTTTTTTCCTTTTGGAAAGCTCTTTAACTGATTGATGAAAATTACATTGATCAAGAGCTGTGCCAGCAGAAACAAAGTCTTAGGTGCTGCAGATTGTCAGTGATTTCCTTCTCCAGCACATGGATAAATACACCTGGAAAAATCTACCTACCCACTCTCTCCCTACCTATCTACTGTATTTTCTCTCTCTCTCTACCTACCAACCTACCTATTCTCTCTCTCCCTACCTATCTACTGTATTTCTCTATTTATCTCTCTATCCCTCTACCTACACTCTCTCCCCCCCCACCTACCTACTGTATTTCTCTATTCCTCTTTCTACCTACCTACCAACCTACCTACTCTCTCTCTACCTACCTACCTATCTACCTAAACTCTCTCTCCCACCACCTACCTACTGTATTTCTCTATCTCTCTATCTCTCTCTCTTTCTCTATCCCTTTACCTATCTAACTACTCACTCTCTCTCCCTACCTACCTACTGTATTTCTCTCTCTCTCCCTCTCTACCTACCTACTTTTTTTAAAAAAATTGCCTCTTCAAAACCTTGGTGTTATACTCCGAAAAATATGGTAGTTAAATGGTGGAGCCCAGAGCTTGGGAGTGTCTTTAAATTGTACCTCTGCCTTCATCTGTATTTGCAGTAACTCCAGTCTATTCTTCTTTCCAACTTTTTAGGGATTGAACAATAAGTGTAAGCACATTTAAACTATATTTGGCTATTTGGGGGCGGTGTCCTTGCTTTGAGGATTTTCCCCACTTGGAAGTCCTAGGTTTGCTAACTTAAGGGTTGCCCTGAAATTGTTCATAATACCTCTTGTTATTTGTGTTTGGTTATGGAAGTGACATAACTTGGAGAATTCAATTTGATTTAGATTATCTCGGGTACTTCAGTTTTATGGGCTTTATCTCTCAGAATCCCCCAACTAGTATAGCCATAACTAAGAATTATGGAAGATGGTCTAGGCTAGGTGCAGTTAGATTAGTCAGAGGAATGTGATTTCCTTTAAGCATGTCCCTTTCTTTCAAGATTGCACTCACCCGATCTTCTAATTTGCGCACCAAGTCCTCTTGAATTTGCCACTCAGTATTATCTGCTCTGCATTCCCTGTATGTGACTCTGCAAACGACAACAACCACAGACTGTTTTAGTCATACCACTTTTTTCAAACCATATTGATCACTGACACTCAAGGGTTTGGGGGTTTTTTAATGGTCATTCTCTGGTGGTATTTCACTGTTGAGTCACCCGTGCACATTAGGCAAGATGGAGCACCGTAATAACTACTTTGTGCAGAATATAGACAGCTTGATTGCGTTCATCCAGGCATGTGAAACTGAAACTTCTATGATTGCTTCTAATCAGGGCCAACTTCAAGACAGAATCCTGAAGAAGCAGTAAGGCAACATTTTGTTTTGCTTGGTGGGTGTAAATGCTTGCATTCAACCTAGAATCCTCCTTCCATCCACTGAGTACAGAAACAGGAATTGCCAGAGTCATCACCAATCATAGGCTTTCCCTTCAAAGTTGATAGCGCAAGAGATTTCAAGAAAAAGCTGAGAAATTTAGACGCAAATCTGAAAGAGTTGCACTCTCATTTTGTGTTGATGGTTCATCAGAACTTGGATTAGAGCTCTGTGTCTTAACCTTCACTACAGGTTGCAATTATGATTTAGAGGTGGAATCTTAACTAAAAGAACATAATTTGAGGTTGGAAACAGAAGCTTTCTTTTGTCTTTCCCAATTAAATTTATGTGATGCAAATCTGTGTAGCTATTAAAATCATAGAGCAGAAATGCAGAGGTGTGAAACTCTAATAGAACAGTAAGATTGTCAGCAGCTGCTAAAGAATTGCTTTTGGTACTGTTCAGATTAGATTGCAAAAAGAAAATGCATTATAAAACTAGCCACTCTGTGCATTTAAAATTGATACTACAGGTAGTCCTCAACTTATGACCACAATTGAGCCCAGAATTTTTGTTGCTAAGTGAGACAACTGTTAAGTGAGTTTTGCTCTATATTCCGGCCTTTCTTGCCACAGTGGTTAAAAGAATCACTATGGTTGTTAAGTTAGTAACATGATTGTTAAGTGAATCTGGCTTCCCCATTAACTTTGCTTGTTGGAAGGTCGCAAAAGGTGATCACATGACCCTGGGACACATCATAAATACATCAATTACCAAGCATCTGAATTTGGATTACGACTATGGAGATGCTGCAATAGTCGTTAACTATGAAAAACTGTCATGTCTCTCTTCAGTACCGTTGTAACTTTTAATAGACTCTAAATGAAGTGTTGTACATCGAGAACTATCTGTATAGTAATCAATGTTGCTAGTTCCTAATGTTCTGTCCTTGACCCACAAATTAGTGGTTAATACTTGGAGGTTCTGGTAGTGGAGCTTTGGGTGGTGCACCATGGTAACAATGTTTGCTTGGCTGAAAGAGGGACCTGGCTGAATGTGGCAGTTGAGGAATTGAGCCTATTTGGACACAGAGCAAAGTGAAAAGCCACCCGAGCCAAGGAAAATACCCCTTCACAGCACAATATGAGTTATTATTTTGGTCAATCTCTAAACAGCCCATCATGTGCATCCTAAGGGCAACTTTTATATTTAAAAGACTGTCCATGAGCAGAGGAGAAGGGCCACGCCAGGTTGGCAGAATCTGATGGGAGAAGAATGGAATTAGGGCAGAAGCTAGCAAATAACAGCCCTATACCGCCCAGTTAGTTCTCAGACATCAGTATCTCTTATCTCAAGTTGTCTCAACATAATTTCATTTGTTCAACCATACTGGCTGGTTAGCATACTACAAATGTTTAGAATTCATCCCCAGCAACTTTTTAAAACAAGCATGCCTTTGTTGTATAATTATACAGTCGCAACTCTTCCAAAGCTTCCATGATATAAAATACCATTTCAAAATCTTAACACTGAGGGAGAAAAAACACAAATTAAAAAAAACAACAATGAAGGACAAATAGGACCCAATACCCATTCTAATCCAAGATCTGGGGAAAAGCTTGGTTTTCAGAAGCAAGGCCAGGGGAGGGCCAGACATATCTTGGGGATGGGGAGGTGTTGCTCTAGAGCAGTGCTTCTCAATTATTTTCTGTCATGCCCCCCCTAGGAAGAAGAAAACATTTCGCGCCCCCCCCCGCGCGACTGTAAATAGTATCATTTGTCTATAAAATTGTTATAAGTACACCTCTGCATAACATAGCACACCGGTCTTTCCTCGTCTCCCACCGTAGTCACATGCTTTCTTTCCTCTTTCCCTCTTACTTGTCTATCCTTCCTTCCACCCTCCCTTCCTCCTTCCCTTCCTTCCTGCCTCCCTTCCAGTTCCCTCCTTCCTCTTTCCTCCTGCCTGCCTGCCTTCTTTCCCTCCTGCTTATCTATGCTTCCTTCCTTCCTTGCACCTCCCTCCCTTCTGCCTGCCTGCCTTCTTTCCTCTTTCCCTATCCTCCTATCCTTCCTTTCTCCCTCCCTCCTTCCCTGCCTCCCTTCCAGTTCCCTCCTTCCTCTTTCCTCCTGCCTGCCTGCCTTCTTTCCCTCCTGCTTATCTATGCTTCCTTCCTTCCTTGCACCTCCCTCCCTTCTGCCTGCCTGCCTTCTTTCCTCTTTCCCTATCCTCCTATCCTTCCTTTCTCCCTCCCTCCTTCCCTGCCTCCCTTCCAGTTCCATTCTTCCCTCCTTCCTTCTGCCTCCTTCCTGCCTGCTTGCCTTCTTTCCTCTTTCCCTCCGGCGTGTCTGCTTTTCTTTCCTTCCTTCCACCTCCCTTCTGCCCTTCTTCCCTCCCTCCCTGCCAGCAGCTCCTCCAGCATCCCAGCTGGAAGCAGCAGCACAACAGTCGCCGTTACCAGGGGCGAAGGGGTGGCGGTGGCAAGATCGGGCGACCGCCGCCCCTTTGTCCCTTCCCCAACAGCGGCTGTTGAGCTTCCGCTTCCAGACGGAATGCTGGCGGTAGAGCTGCTGGCGGGAAGGCGAGCTACGCGGTGGCGAAGACGGGCGGTCCCATGCTTCCCTCCCTCCCACCCCCGCCCGAGCAGGCTTCTTGCACAGCTCCAGCCCGCGGCTCCAATGAAAATCCACAGTCCGAAGTGCTGCCACTTCCAGGCGGGATATATTATGCCTCGCCCACGCCTTCGCCGCCATTGCACCCAGATGGAAAGGGAGCCTTCGCGCCCCCCTTTACGGAGCCTCGCGCCCCACTATTTGAGAACCGCTGCTCTAGAGGGAGGTGCTATGAGAAAGAAAATAGACTTCCTAGGTCCAATTTGGTGGTGGTACTTAATGGATGGGACCTGGAGCATTCCAACTCTGCCTGAGCCTAGAGTCCAAACAGAAGGCCGTGAAGTCCTTTAGATTTCCATTCAGGCAAGGGTTGTGCAGATAATGTTTTGAGTCACCTGCTCCATTCTAGCCTCTTTCAAATGTGTTGGATCATATCTCTCAGAATTCCCTCCCTGCATTTTGGATGAGAAATCTGAAAGGTGTAGTGGAACTGCAGATGTGGGTTTGGATGGTAGCAGGGCTAGTTGCCTTAACTAGCTAGTTGCTAGTTGAACCAGTGTCCTGCCTCTACAGCATGTTACTGTACATTAAGTCATTCTGTGATATGTGAATGAACAGGAAGAACTAGTATATGTAGAAGTGTAGAAGCTGAATGCAGACATGGTCAAACACTTTTTTTCCCTGCCAGAGGACAAGATAAAATCACCACAGAGAGATCAATTTCCCTGTACAGAAGCAAGTAGACCGACAACTGAATATTGAGTAGTGACAATGGGCCTTTCAGTTTTGACTCCTGGCAATTGCCTGTACTAATCCATGCAGCTTTCTTAGCAAGGTTTTTTGGAAGTGGTTTGCCATTGTCTATGTCCTAGAACTGAGATAGAGTGACTTGCCTGAAGTCTCCCAACTGGTTTTGTGTGTAAGGCAGGACCGGAACTCATGGTCTCCCAGTTTCTGACTTGATGCCTTAACCACTACCCCAAACTGGCTTTTTCCCAGAACATATGGAGCAACGCAAATGGTGCATCCAGCCAGTTTGATTCCCCAGGAATCATCTCACCTTGTTGGCAGAGTCACCCTATAATTCCATCTGTAGCATTCATCTTCTGCTATTCAAAGGATTAGCAAAACTTTCTGAACACCGAGAAGAAGTGCAGCAGAGGACCAAATTGTAATGGGAAATAGCAAAACTTCCGCTTTAATATTTGTAGAGATATCTGGGAGGGATGCTTTTGGTGGAAGAAGTAGGCAGAAGTAATGTAGATGGACTGCCTCACCTTTCCTGGTACTGGTGCAGGCAAGAGGTGGCATCTGTGCGAAGCTGCTTTCCTTGAGCATTTTTTCTGATGGGAGATGTAGTAAGTGCAGCCTGGTGAGCCCAGTCCTTTTTTCCAGTATTAACCCCTGAAACAAAACTGGTTAGAAAGAAGAGGAAGGCAGGGAAGAAGCTCCAGGCTCCATGTGCCGTTTTCCCAGCTTCTACTTACGAGATGTTAAGTCATGGTTTGAGCTTGCTGGCTGAAGATTTGGTGGCAAGACTGAGCCAGAAAGTGGCAGAGGGAATTGCAACGGCTGACTGCTATCCACATGGGTGTTCTGAGGAGAGTAAAAAATGTGTGGAGTAAAAACTGAATACTGGAACTCCAAGCCCCAAATCTTGAAGCTTTTCTAAGCCTGCCTAACTCACAGTCAGAGCCCCAACACATCTGGATTTGTGAATGATGTCCAATGAGGATAAAGCAGAACTGTTCTATCCAGGACACATGCTCAGCACTCATTTTTAAACCATGCCCTTTACTGCTGGGTTCAGACAGTTCTATGATTCTCAACATATATACAAGGCAAATATCTGCCACTTGATGGCCCCAAAAGTATAGAATTAGTTCACATGTCACTCTAAAGGCTAATGAGCATATAGGTAACCCATTAGTTTGTACAGCGGTTCAGAGGATTGTGCGGAAAAATTTGTGACTTGCTAATGAGCTAGAAGTGCAAAGATGTAGAAATAGTTATCTTTTGATCTTCTATTATCTGGTAAGCTAACATGTATATATTTATGTTCAGTGTGTTAACAACTGGTGCTTTTACAATCATATCTCCTTTACTAGAAAATGAATATTGCCAAGAAAGGTAATATTAAAAATATTTTTGATAAATTACATGCATACCCAAGATCAAGCTACTATGTCTGGAGAATGTGGATTTCAGTGGTATTTAATCAGTGAATTAAATTCAAATAATTTAACAACCGGTTCTATGCCTTAATGACAGGCTGGATAGTCATGTGACTGGGTGGGAGTAGGCGGGATGGGCATGACATGGGACTTGTGTGGTGCTAAGGCAGGACTTCCCTGAGTCCCTCCCTCACTCTCATTATGCAGGGAATCCTCCAGTTACAAAAATAATAGAGCCTGCCAATCAGTGGTGGAATATGACCGGTGCACTCCAGTACAGGCGTACCGGTGCTTGCTGGGAGCACCAGGTACCGTTCTGGTACTGTGCTCTGGAGGGCCACCCGCCCTCCTTACCTGTATTTGAGCTGATTGGTTCTTACACACATGGAACGTACGGCACCTGCATGACGCTCCGCCGAGCAGCTGGAGCTTCGCAGGCGGTAAGTACGCATGCATGTGGTGGACGCCTGGCCCCCTTCAGGCTGGGGAGGAATAAGTGGGCCCATGAAGGCTCCTTATTTTGGTCTGTAGCAGGCCAGAAAAAGCCTCTAGAGACCTGATTGGTGCCTAGGAGGTCTGGATCAGGCTCACAGAGGCTCCATTTCAGCCTGTAACAAGCCAGGGAGGCCTCCAGGCCCAAATGGGGTGAAGCTTCAGCCGGTTCGGCGAACTGACCAAACAATTAACAATATTTCTAATGAATCAGCTGAATCCCACCACTCCCTTAGCTCTAGGAAGCAGGCATGGGCAAACCACTTCCACAAAAAACCTTGTCTGAAAGCAAAACAACAGAAATGGATGCCTCATCAGCTACATGACAGTCCCACCTTCACTGTCACATACAATGACTTACTGGTTGCTTATATGATGCAGCCCGTATCACCACAGATGGCCGATTCTGGTTAGTTATTCTCAGGCTAGGCTGAAATACTATCTTGGAACTTTGCGAACAGGGTGCTTTGGGACCAGGCATTGAGAATTGGTGATATCTGGAATAGAATTTAATCAAATTAACATATGCTTCAACCATCTTTTTTCTATATGGTCAAGACCCACGTCTTAAAAGTGCCGGGGGGAAAAGCAAAGTCAGTAAGTGCCGTGGACTCTTCCTCTCTCTGTTTCTGACATAAAATTTTAAAAACACACTTGATGCTATTCTAGGAGAGAAACACAGAGAAGGGCAAATGTATTTCAATTTTTCTAAAAATAATATACATATACTTTCAACATGTGTGATGCTTCACAACCTCTCCAGTATTGTTATTCCCGAGAAAGTCTTATGGTATTACCTGAAATATTTGCAAAAACAGAGGGTAGTTCCATTATAGTCTACTTTTTACATACAATCTAGCATCTACATACATTCTAAAACTCTCCTCAAACTGGAAAGCAGTGATTCCTATTTCCTTAAAAGGAATACTGTACTGTACAACTTAATCGTGTAAGCTGCTCAGAGTCACTTGATAGTGAGAGGGAGGCATATAAAAGTACAGTACAGTTTTATTTTTCCAGAAAGGGGCCGGGTCAAAGAAGCTGTCACTCTTTTCTGCATAGCCTTTCGGGAGTTTTAGGCTGTTTATCCTGTTTGCTGTGTTTCCTTTTCCACAGAGGAAATGGCAGCTTAGCCTAATATAGGAGACTGCAAGGCATCCTAAAAGTTGTAGTTTTATTCTAGTTCGTATGTTCATTGTTTTGTTAAACAATCTCAATCTTTTGAAAATAATTTATTTTAACTGTAGAATCATTACTTTCCCTATTTTAAACCAGCTGTGCAATATAAATTTCAGCCAAATTTGCAATTTGTTAGGCAACCGTGCTACTTGTTTTTGCTATTATCAAACCTCAAAACCCCCAAAATAGATGAAATCCTAATTTATTACAAGAAAAAAAAAGAAACCAACGAAATAAAACTCTGAGGCTTGTGTTTCCTCAAAGTTCCACTTTATTAGAAATGTCATGTTGGCACATCTGGGAAAACCTGAATCTGAAAGCTTCCTGGTTTTCCCACCCAGTTGAAAGTTCAAGATCCTGCCCCAACACCCATAAGTTCATCACATCATGATCCAATCTTCCACTGCCATGAAGACAGATTCCACCCATCCAGTTCCGGCCAGGTGCAGAGACAAAGATGACCTTGACTTTCTAAGAAGAATGTTGTTATGGCTACATATCATCCAACTCCATATAATTCCCCCTCCCATTTTTCCACAGTAGAAAGTGTGGCAGGCCTGAAGTCCAAAAAGAAAAGATGGCTTATAGGCATGACCTGTGCTTTTAAACATCCATGTGTATTCATTGAGAAGCTTGCTCCACTTGGATTTTATAAATGAGTGTGCATATTTGCTTATAACTTATGTTTGCACATTTTCCCCAATCTCGCACATTTGCTACAGAGAAAATAATTTTTTTCTCAGTAATCCAAATATACATTATCCTCAGGGAATTGATGGTCATTGGCATATGAAAGTGTTTTGCCAGGTGATAAAATAGAGCTAAAAAGGTGCAGCCTTCATTTTTAACATATCATAAAACTCTTTTTAAATAATAAACATCAATCATTAAAATAAACTCCTTCTATGTATACAATATAGATATTTGAAAATACAAATTGTTCACAGGCATACCTCCTGAATGTATACCTGCAGAATTTCTGAATGAAATAAACTTTCTAAAAAATTATTGCACCTAAATACATACAGTTTCCAAAAATACATGAAGTTTATTAGTAGGAAACAAATCCTTTTGAAAAATGAATATATAATGTTCTTGAAAAAGAAATTATCATGGGAAAGACAGCTCTCCCTCAATAATCAGATCTACCACAGTGGGTTTATACAAAGGTAAATAGGGAAGGAGGAAAAAGTAACTTCAAAATAATAAAGTATTCATGGATAAAATCTATCTATACATCACTAAGAGTCACCACTGGCTTGATGCACATAATCAATCAAATGTAGAAGAATCAGGTCATACTAAATACATTATACTATAATCCTGTACTATATGTAGTTCCATATGCCTCAAGCAGAAATAGGCCATAACATGTATATTCATCTTTCTAGGTTTACCATTATTTTATGAATTTTGTTTTGTTTCTCAATCTAAAAAAAATCACTGAAATTACTGAAAAGCCTTTGTTAGTATCTCAGTATAGTAAACTATACTAGATCCTAGAACTGATTCAGTAACAAATACAATGATTAAAAAAAGTCTATTAAATTAGTTTGTTTCAAGAAGTGTCTCTTTTGAATATTTGCTTGACAGGTTACGATTTGGAATTTACATAGTTGTGACTTTCATACTTTCTAAGGACTACATGAAAAAACAGTAGCACGTTTATTATCAGTGGAAAGTATTGCACAGCGGAAACTAAAAGGAGTCATCTAAATGTAAAATCTATCCCCTCCTATAATCCCAAACTTGTAATATAATATTTCTGTTCCTGGCCTCATCCTATTTCATCCTAAGTAATACTCATTTGCCTCCTGAAATTTTGAACTCATCATCAGCATGCTTTGCAAACCCAAACCCTATGCTTATTTTGAAGAAATGAGAAGAAAATGGTTTCACACAATGGGTTGCAAACCGCTGGTCCACATTCCCCGAAAATGTATGTCACAAGCGGCTGATACCATATATAAAAACTTTCCTGTACGTCAAACCAAGTATTGAACACCTTCTATGGGGTTAAAAATTCCCCTCTTGGCAAACGGATGAGCCAGAAATGCCTAATTTACACCATGTGTTCTCAAATTCACCTCATGGAACAGGGTCTGCAGTTTTACAGATCAGGATTATCTATAAACATTGTTAAATTTATTTACTAGATTGTGTATGCCACTCAGTCAAAGGGATTCTAAGCAATTTACATTTCCCTCTTACAGTAAAAAGGCTAAAACATCACAATAAACAACAAATCAGTTATACAATTACAAAAATGTTGATACCCGAAGAACAAAACAAAACCTGTTATTTATAGGAGTTCTACTTCTTGGCTTCTCTTTTTAAAAGACATGTTTGAATGGCTGTCCTAAAATTAATAGGCTGGACGTTGTCTGCTAAAGGTTGAATGTTGTTACAAAAAGAGACAAAGAGAAACCTGGATTTTGTGAGAATGACAATCCTTAAATGAACTTTCCCTTCTGATTTTCTTGGATAAGTGACAGCAGAAAGCCTTGGAATGTCCATGAAAATCCATTTTAACCATCTGTTTTTCAAACTCTTTAATTCCAAAGCTGTAAAAATGTCCCCATTAAAAAGATACTTATATGCATGATATCCATGTTAATTATTATATAATAGACAATCCTTCCAAACTGACATTAAATAATAAATTGAAATTCTGTGGTGAACCTTTTTGTAGATGAGATTTCAATAAAACAACTATTTTTTTTAAATTTTGAGGAAGTTCTGTTCATGCGAAATTGAACAACTAATTCTGCATTGTTGTATCATATGCAACACTGTTTACCTTATAATCCAAACATGATCCAGAAATTACAACTCACTGGCCATTAAATTTATAGATTAAGCCAAGGGTTGGATTACTTTGCATAAATGCATGTATCCAAAACTTTACATAGTGTAAATATTACATACAGTGACTTTAACAGCTTTGGTGGCATACAAACACTCAAAAAAAAACAGAAGTACCAAGAACACAGAACAATTACTTTGATCCACCTATACCTCCTCTGCAATTTTTCCCATCTGTAAAACAGGGAAGCACAAAATCTGAAACTCACTAGGAAAAATGTATTAAGCAGCAGAGCAAAGGAAAACATAAAAATTAAACTTCTGCCTCTCATTTACATTTCTGCTCAAAAATTATCCTAATTTTTATGTACTATGCGATACTGCTTTCAATCTCTCAGTTACAGTTGTAAAACTGCAAAATCTATTGTCACAGCATTGATCTTCAAAAGTTTATATTGCAAATATTACTTAATTACAAAATAGATCCTGAACTGATTTAGTATATGAGTTCTGGAAACCCATTTGTGATTTTGTGATTCATATGGTTACTAAATTATCTGATATAATTTAAATTAAATCAAATTTATTTATTGCATAAATTATGACTGACATTTAAACGTTAACTACTATCACATAATTGCTTGTATTCACAACTGACAGATGAACCTAAAGTCCAAACATGAGATTGTAAGGGTTTTTTTTTATTTTCTTTCTAGCGAACAGTTTATATATCCTAGTTTTACCTTTTCAGATCACAATAGTTCAGAGAGATAAAATCTTGGCTAACTGGTCCTCCATCGTTTTCGGAGAAACTTTCTATATTTTTAATGCAAATAAATAAGACATTTACAATTTCAAAAACAAAAAAATGTTTTCTACGTGTATTATAGCATGTGTAATTTTATCTATATTGGCACATATATTTGAACAAGAATGTTGGCTTACCATTAGAGGTAGAAATTTAAATAATACATAAACAGAAAAACATGTTTAGATTTAATGGCAAGTAATAATTCAGAATTTAAACATTCATAGATTGTGAATTGCTTCAGTGATAATTCAGATTCACACACACACACACACACACCTCAAAGTGCTACTTGTATATTATTGAATTTTTCATCATGTGGAACTTTCTCTGGTATTTTCGATGCCTTCATATCTGTTACTGTTATGAAGACTTTTTTTAAGCGAATCCACAAAAAGTTCTGTTTTCCAATTTTTTCAACCATTGGTTTTACCACTGTCCAGCCAGAGGCTTTTATGAAACAAACAAGCCCAACATAAAAGTAACAGCCATTATGATATTTATGTCCAGCATCTAATCTTTAGGCATGCTGCCTCCAAGTATAAAAATTCCACATAGCCAAACTAATAGGTTTTAATAACTCTGTATAATTGTTTTAAGTAGCTGTTTGAATTAATCACTGCATCATCACTGTCTTGCATTGATAGTGACTTTTCCCAAAATAAACCCATCCTGTTAGAAGAAATCTTTCTTTCTTGATCCTAAACCTATAGACAAGCAATTTAATTGGAGTAACCCATGCTCCTATGACACACACACACACAAAAGAATAGTTATGTCTGCTTTAGAAATCTGATAGCATGTTTTCTAACTACAACTTTCATAAACTGCATAAGCTTTTGTGAACTGTAGTTCATTGCATCAATTGCATAGAGTTCTGGAAGTTTTGCATTCTTTAAAACTGCTACAACTTTATAACAAATGCAGAATGCCTGAGAAAAAATACAGTCTCTGGATCTAACATTTTTTAACATTGAATTTTAGAATACGACCCAGCATATCTCAGTTAAAATAAATGAATTTAAGAGGGCATTTCTCATATATCATATATCAAGGCATTGAGCTTATTCAGAAAATCTGAATATATTTTAAACACATTGAACCCCCCACCCCCCATACATATTTCCTATTACAGTATTTAAGAAGCCAGGATTTAAGATAATTAATACTACAAGTCAATTCCTTTGCAATGTTCATTGAGATCTTGTTGCAAAATACCATTTCAAGTTTGAATTGGTATCAAAAGTGTCAGTATTAATGCCATCTCAATTGCACATCTAATTGACATTTACAACATTAGCACACATCCTGAATTTTGGAGCAAATATTGTATCAAATTTATATTGGTTTGTATAAAATCCATGGAGTTGGTTGAGTAAAGCATGTTTTGTGAAAATCTAAATGTCCCCTCAAGTATTGTGAGATACTATTTTGAATTGGATAGAATGCAGGTGGTGATGTAGGTAATCCAATTGGTTTTTTTAATGTTATAAAATCTTTGATAATTTGATTTTTCAGAATAATTGGAAAGCCAAGTGAACTTACCGCCTGGGGCTTTGCTTTTCAGATCAGATGAGGTCAGTGGATGGATATATAGTGAAGAATCCTCAAAAACAAATCAGTATTTATATTGTGAGGAAGCCACTGTCAAAGCCACAGGAGTTGTCATAGCCCAATCTGCTTATCAGGGGTATTTTTCTTCTTCTTTTTCTGACTATAAAGTGGTATATGGAAAATGTGAAAATTTTAATCTTTTTTCTTTGTTTTGTCAACCTGCCCTTTTACACATAATGACTTAATTTTTTCTTTCCTCTTTTGAGACATAAAAACATGACATAGTATATCAGACTGACTTTTATGTTAAACCACATAAAGTATATTTCACGTATATTCACGCCATCCATGCACTTGTATCTACACTTGTGATAAATCCCAAAAGACAACATCAAAAAAGAATAACTATAAAAAGGGCAAATTGGTGTGCATGTTGTTTAATGATATTCCTATATAAATTTTCCAAATATATTTCAAATTCTTTCACATTTTCTGATATTTCTTAGATATATATTTCTAAAACTCATCTACATGCATGAATCAGTCAAAGCTGTCCTCTGACTCCATTTCTTTTGTAGTTCTGATCCACTGAAAGCAGAGAAAGCATTTTAACAGCACAATCCTACCACTTTTTAATCAAAAATAAGTCCTACTGACTTTAGTGAATTAATTTCCTCCTAGATGGGTTACAATCATGGACTACACAGAAAAAAATTCCATTACGTTCTATGAAGTTTATTCCCTAATTAAAAGGTATAAAGCCCAACTCCCCTCACAGGGATATTGTTGTGAAAAAGTATTAATATGTCTGCTGCCTTGGGTTGTAAATGAAAAAAAGGCAGGATAATTTTAAAAAAAACCTGTCCTACAATATTTGACAAACTGTTCAAAATGAAACTCTCATGTGCAGTGAGTACCAACCAGTCCATACAGGTTTAATGTTCAATTGTTTATATGCAGCACACTATATCCATGAAACACCTACCTTAGAAACATCTCTGTCTTAGTATTTTATTCTAGAGAATTTTAGTTTTGGTAGCATGTCTAACAAATAAAAATAAAGTCCCTTATAGAAAGCTAACGTTGAAATATGTACTAACTTTGTTTTGCATTAATTCAGCAGAAAAACAATTAAGAATAGAACTATAAGATTTGTAAAAATAAGAGGAAAATAAATTCCAGAACCTTTTTTCCACATAACTTTATATAGTTATTGGCATCCCCTTTTCTTAAATTAGTACTTGAATGGGAAATCACCTTTTATACAACCTAATTCAAGTTACTGAATTAAATATGTTTATTTTTTAAAGTATTTATGCAGGTGTTCTCAGGCAGATCTCACAATGAGAAAATCTATTTTTTTCTGTAGTATATTCTTAAATTACTTTTTCTGTTTTTATTGAAATTCTGAGATGGCCATTTAGAAATGGTAAGTACATCCTTGAGTTAAGCTCAGATCCTGAAATCACTAGCCGGCCTGGCTTAACTAGAACCTTCTAACCTCCCTGGCAATTTTAATATTTTAAACGTAAATTTTGGGGTTTTTAAAATTGTTTTAACTGTTTTAATTTATTGCTATTTATTTTAACCTAGTGGCTTTCACTTGTATTTGATTGTTAAATATTGATGTCACCTCCTCCATGCCACACTTTTATTTTTGATTTAATTGTACGTCGCCCCGAGTCCCTTTGCGGAGAGGGGGCGACTGATAAATCGAAACAAACAAATAAATAAATAAATCACCATGGGTAGTTTTCTGGTCAGCATGGAATTAATTTATTATTGTGTTCTTTAGATTCCCCAGTTTTCCCTGGTGGTCTCCCATTTGAATCTAAATTTAAGAAAAGGAGATGCCAATAAATACTAAGACACAATGAACTTTCTTTCATCAAAACAAAGTTTGTGTCTTTATTTATACACTTTTATTTTTCTTTTGTTTTTGTGAGAAAAAATCCATTTTTTAACTTTTTGAATAAAAATATAACATTGATAACAAAAAAAAGGACAAGAGTCTCCAGCCTTCCCTGAACAGCCTTAGCAGTTAGAAATTTATTTATTTAAATATTTTATATGGTGATTAATCTCACAAAGCCAACTCTGGACAGCCAAGAAGGATTTTAAAAAATACAATATAAAGGTCATCTCACAGGAACCCTCAGGTTCTTTCAGAAAATAATTTCTTTTACATATTTTTCTCTCACAGACATTTAGTTGATTGTTGAACTGAATACACAATCCACACAATTTGCACCTGTAGTATAATAATTAGGAAAAAATAGAACATATTGCTTGTTGTGAATATATACACAAATATTTTATACAGCTTTATCCACATTTGATCAGAAACCCATACATACATACAACGTCTAGATAATCTATCAATTTTCAGAAATTAGTTGCATTGAATGGAAAGAAAACGGAAACACCTTGTCCTGGAAAGTAAGTTTCATTTCATATTCACAGACACCAACTCTTTGGCCCTGTGTTGGATTACCCCAAATGTCAGCTCCAGGCAAATGTAAAATATCTGAGACCAAAATGACTGACTCATCATCACTTTAGAATTTTCCTTTATCCAACATAGCTTTGTACCGTTTCAGTCATAAAGATCCAAATGCAGATATTTCAGATGTTATCGATGTATTCAGTTTTTCAGTATAAAGAACAAGTCACACAATGTAGAGAACCCAGATAAGAAACAAAGAGAAGGAAGAAATCGGGCTTTAATAATGCTCCCATTTCACTTCAGTACTTAATTTAGAAGTGGCTGGCTTCATCTTTAGGCTATGCAGGAGAATTGCCTTAGGATACAATAATTGGTCGAGTAGTACCTAGATGGTGAGTAGCAGCAGCAGCAGCAGCAGCAGCAGCAGTCTCATTGAGTCCAGAAGTCTACCCCACGGCCTTCATGTGTCACAGAGGATTCAATTCCATTATAATCATTCAACTGTTAGCCTAGCTAGGATGAAGAAGTGGCTCCATCTTACTTTTTGTTTCAGGGGTTGCAAACTCTAAGCCATCCTTCTTTAATTATTCTGACTCTCTCTGTTTTTGTTTTCAAGTGCCTCGCAAGCAAAGATCAAAGCCCTTCATTGGTCTTCAGCTGTATAGTATAGTGTGTGTGTGTGTGCGTGTATTAAGAAGAGGCTGTTGTCATCATGCCATGTTGTTTACCTAATTGTTTTTCCCTAGGTCATAGGTATTTGCCTTCCACTTATAATCCACACAAGTTTTATATTCAGGGGAGGACCCATTTTTTTCTAGTAGAGTGAGAATTAAGAAACCCCATACAGTGATGAAGAAGGTAAAATGTTAGGGAAGTTAGGGAATTAAAGAATCTGAGTTTCAATCATGTTAATCCTACAAAGTAAGGATCACAGAAAAATGCAGGATGACTTCATAAGGTACCAGTCGAGAAAGTAATTGTTCTTTCTAACTAACTTTGGAAACATAGCCATACAATCATATTTTGTTTCTTTTCATAGGATCTAGTGAGGTTTCAGACTGTAATCTTCCACTTTTAATTATCCTATGTTTTCTTACTGTTTGTTCTACGATTTGTCTTCTTCAGATTTTTTTTTTAATGAATGGGCAATGAATTCGTGTGCTGGAAGGCTCCAAAGGTGTCACTCACAGCTATCCGCCAGCATTGTCTCACACACACACACAGTGAATTTTGGATCATTGTGAATGAGCTGTATGTAGTTCTCCACTGCTTAATCACTCCTTCTTCTGCTTGGGGAATTCTGGGAGTTGAAGTCTACACATTTTAAAGTTGTCAAGTTTTAGAAATACTGATTTAGTGTAGCATATAAATTGGAAATGTCTTGCTAGGCAATCAATTTTTTAAAAAAATGATCTTGGTTCTTGGTTTCAACTCGGATATCATAGGACTACAAGCCAGAAGTCTACCTTCATGAATCTCACTGAATCAGGCTTGTGGGAACTAAGTTACCAAGGAAGCATGGACTGTCCTCAGAATGACTCTTCATTTGATTGTTTCCAATTCTTCACCTGCCACAATTAACAATGATTGATGGTAAAATTTCAGGCCAATGTGAGACAGAAAATTGACAAAAGCCAAAATCGATAGTTTAAGTTCTAAAAAAGAGCTAACATTGTTTGAAAAAACAAATAGTGGGATATAATTTCATACCATTTTTGGCAGAAAACAGACATGATATAAACTGTGGTGAAAGCCCTCAATAAACCTAAAAATCAGGCATCTATATCTGCACTGCAAAATTCCAGAAGACCCTTAAAAAGTAGCAAAGAGGTACACAAAACTATGTTCTATTGAGTGATCATACAGATTTTGGAATCCCAGATATGGTAGTTCTTCTTACCAGAGTTTTTAAAGAATTGTATTCTTTGAAATTGATGCAGAACCCAGGGAACAAACATACAATTCTGCCCTGCTCACATGAGCTACCCATGACATTTTTCATCTGGCCCGCTTGGCCTTGGGCTATCATAAAATATGTTGCCCAGCCCTAAATAAACTATGAAAGTAACTCCTCTGGTTTGTTGAATTCATTGACACTGAATGAGATATGCAAACGTAACTATGCATACTCAAAATGTATTAGTCTAAGACATTTTGCTTCCTGAAATGAAAATAGTAAATAGCACCACTCCCTTCCCAAACAACTGACATCGGTAGTTGAATTATTTTGGCACCTGAGGCAGAAAATCCTGCAAGTATTTGTCCTCCCTTTCAATAATAAAAATATAGAGAAAAAAATATAAAGAAAACAATCCCTGACACCCAAATCAGCCAGCCAGAAATTCTTGCTTCAGTCTAATTCAAGGAGTGACCTTTGGAAAAACGCATCAAGACCAAGGAATATATGCTTCCTCAATATGAAATTAAGTACTAGCTCTGATACTAATGATAAAGGGTTATATGAACGGTCTGAATATAATTCTGACTTCAGTGAAACATCTTTCACTGAAGTAATGGTAATTTTTCCACAAAAAAACAATCTTCAGTGAATGCAATTATGATCAGAAAAGTACCAATAAAGGAGAATATTTGCACAGAATATTTACATCATCTGAGCACGGATGTTGTTACCTAATTTGGGTAATGAAATGTCTGCAAGAAAACAACCTAGCTCAGAGAGCACCAAAGATCAGAAAAGTAAAATGAGAAAGTGGAGTTTTAACTTTCTCTTCAGACTTGAGGGACTTTCAGTTCAGCCTCTCTGAAAATACCGTGTGCTTTTGTAATTATAATTACACACCAAGAAAGTCACAGAGTAAATAGCGATTTTCAGCAGGAAAAAATGATACAGAAAAAAGATCACCTCTTTCACTGTTTGTTCACTCCTCTTCCCAAAAAATAGCTTAATATATTTTTTTTAAGTTCATACTTCATTACACACAATTACCAAACCTGTAATTTTCTGTTAATCTGTTATGGATTTTGAAAGATACAAATTCCCAACAAAATTTGAAAAGGAAGTCACTTTAATAATTGAATTCACTTTATCTATCTTCCTACCTAGCTGTGAAATTTTCTATTTTATAATGTAATTATTGTTTTTGATAATTTTTCCACTAACTACTAGTAGCTCATTGTTTAATGGCATTGTGGAATCATGTAATTGATATCTGCCAGAAAGGTTGCAACTGTTTAAGTTATGCAGTATTTATCTTGGTTTCCTGACCTGAATATATTTCAAATACATTGCAGGTTCTTCTTAGTTTGTACCTGAAGTTGCATGAAAAAATGGAATGAGGGAGAGGGGCAAATAAAAATACAGCTGTTTTTGTATTTCTTAATGAATTTGTGTATTTCTCAATTCTTAATGAATTGAGATCCTTTTGAGATGCTCAGAAGAGCATAATCTAAGCAAACAGCCTATTACTTCTTTGTCTACACGGTTTAAATATGTATCTGATAACAGTCATACACACTGACAATGACTGACACAATTATTGCTTGCACTCAGGCATTTTTTATTTTCTCTGGGAAATCTGAAATTAACACATTAATGCATGACTGAGTGTGTGTGCAAATTGATAGGTATAAAAACCATATCATCAAGTTGTGTTTTGTTCTACCTAGCGGTTAAGGGTTTGTCCTTCCTGGTTTCTTACCCACTGCTTATATAAACAAACCAAAATATATCCCCAAGGGCATTTTGAATATGTACTACGTGTGTGTGTGTGTGTGTGTGTGTGTGTGTGTGTGTGTGTGGAAGTTGATTCTTAGGTATGTCCCTAACACACCTGAGACAACTTAATAAGTGAACAACTAATAATTTCCTCCCACTACCATTTTTAAAAATATCCAATTCATATTTTGAGTGAGAAACACTCCAGTCTTTCCTACCTTTTTCACCTTAGGATATTTTGGTGGCCTCATCCTCTTGGGACCTTCAGCGGATATGCTGGTGACTTGATAGATGCTTATAGACATGGAACCTTGCACTGAACTAGCACACCTATGTCTATTTCTTTTTATTGATGTTGCTTCTTGCGTCATCCTCCAAAGTCCCTCCCCAGACATCTGGGGCACCCCCCCTTAGAGGAAGGGGGGATGCTGTAAGGAGAGGAAAAATCCTAGACTCCTCTTCTTTTTGTATAGGGCAATTTCCAATCTGACATTAAAGATAAACAAATACAAATACCTGAGGTAAGCAACCCTCCCTCAATAAGCTTTTACTATCTTTTTCTTTCTTTCTTTTGCCTATAACCTTGTCTGAGAAAGTGAAATTGGCCTGCCACTTGCACTACAGGAACTGACAGAGCATCTGGGCTGGTAGATCCTTTGATATTTTAATTAAGAGATTGTTCTCTCTACAGAATATGGACTCTAGATAAAGGGCTAAATTACGGTAAGAATGAATTATGGCTTTAAGATCGCTTGGGTGGTTAATGGATTAATAGCTATCATACTAACCTCCACAACAAATCCTATGTTATCATCAAGATTAGCAATGTTCTAATGGTATACTTTTTGTAGACTAGAGACAGCTAAGTTAAATGTCTGATTCAATAAAACTGTTACACTTGTAAGTATTGTTTTCTTGTAACAGATTAACATGAATTGGTATCCCTCTGGAATCTTGAGTCACTGAAAACAACAAAAAAGAAGGAAATTAATAGGAACATATTAGCATTCTTAGGCACAGTGAAATAATCTTGAAGTAAATACAGTAGTTGGCACATTAATGTATATCATGATGGACAAAGCGCACATTACTTTCTAACCACTCCAGATGTGTAAATTTTCAATTTCAATAACCTTCACCCAGTGTGCAAATTATAAATAAATCTGGTCAGCAGAAGAATAAATGAGACTGAAACTTTAGAGTGATCAACCAGGTTTCATTTCTTAAAAAGGTAAAATTAGTGTATAAGAAATATTCAACCCGAAATTAAGCAAGACCGGCAGCAACCTATGTTAGAGTAAGATAAAGAGAAAGTTTTATGCTAGATGAAGCTATGTTAGAGAGAAGAGGAGAGAAAGATTTATGCTAGATGAAGCAGGGTATCAGCAAAACACCAAATGTCCTAATCACCACTGGACAAACATATTTTGTGAGGCCTGTGGTCTTCTAAACCTCATTAATGAACATCCTGTTATTAAATATTCTTCTAATGGGCTTTTTGAAATTTGGATGTGTGTGGGGTCTTTTTCTATAAATAGGAACTACTTTACAATTGAGCATTACCCATATTCATTAGGCTAAAACCGAATGTTGCTAAGATATCAATATAAACCCACTCTTTGTTAAAATGTTTCTCCTTTGACAACTCAGTAGTGTTTCCTTAAAAAAAAACACATAGTAAGTATCCTCCACCTTCCATATAGTGCTTCATGGCCCCAAATGATAGTCGAGGCATTCCTATTCAAAACAAAGCAATGATATCTAGTACTTAGACATACAACATGTAGCCATTATAATTCCTCTTACTTTATTTAGAATGTTTCTATTAAATTTTGGTAAGTATGGCATTTGCTTACATTATAAACACAAAGATTACAATACAGTATGCTTAATATATGACCAAAGAAGAGTAATTCTGATTGAAAATGAATATTAGATCAGGGGAAGGGCTCAGTAATTAAATGGATTCCTGTATAAACTTGTGGATATCTTTGACATTCCATCCATCAAAGGACATTGTTCATTTCCTAAACTCTGCATTTTCAATTTCACAAATAAAGTATCAATGAATATACTTAAGTCAGCAATGAGACTAAAATCTTAGGTAGTGGTGATCGGTAAATCCATAAAAAAATCAGAATTAAAAGGACTTACATCCCAATGAAAATTACAAAATAATATATATGTGACGATATATGTATATATGTCCCTGAAGTTTCCTTGGCATGGTTTTTTAGAAGTGGCATGCCCTTGGCTTATGTCTAGGGCAGAGAGAGGGACTGACTCAAGTCACCCAACTGGCTTCGTTCATACCTAAGATTTGACTAGGACTCACAGTCTCTAGCCTGATGTTTTAAGTACTACACCAAACTGGCTTTCTCTATGTGATTAATTATGAAAAAAAATTGCTTAAGAAAAATATTTGCAGCAATTTACAGCTTGCAATGCTAAATACACAGAACTGCATCATTGTATTTTTTTTAAAAAAACTAAGTTTGAGTAATTACATTCCACAGGGTCCAAGCTAAATTTACAACCCCAAACTTGCAAAAGAATTTCCACTTTACATAAATACTGTATATATTAAAAAGCACAGTGTAAGTTATAGTGCAGATCTCTCTCTGTTTATCTAGAATTCTCACTTAACAGTAAACTTGAATCTGATGTGTTAGAAAAGAAAAAACACTGAAACCCCAAATCCAATAAAATGATCAGAAGTGCTATCCAAGAGTGGGGAATCAGCAACTTTTATGTGGCATTTTCCAGTCTTGGCCTTTGATTTTCATTAACTGAAAATCAATATGTACCATTAAGTGGTCTCTCAAAGTTAAATGTTCTCTCAATGGTAATCTGTTCCTTCAGGTTTCCCAATAAAACATTCATTACAACTGTAACTGGGTCCCTCCATTTTGCTACTGGCCTTCCTATTCCTCTCTTTTCTTTTACCTTTCTCGCATCAAAGCATCCTTCAGAGAACTACGCCTTCCCATAATAATTCAAAATATGATAAATTGATGGTACTAATATGTGCTTCAAATGAGAATTCTGAGTTGATTTGTTCAATGATCCATTTGCTCTCAACTGTTTATGTTATTCTGAGGAGTCCTCTCTAACTGTTCAAAAGTGTCAATACTCTTCTTATTCTGTTTCTTTCAACTTTCACTTCCATAAAGGTCACAGGGAATACTATTGCTTGCATGAGTCTGATCTCTGTAAACCCAAATGCATCACAACATCTGAAAATCTCTTCCATGGCTTTCATGGCTAATTTACCAAGTGCTATTTTGCAGCATATTTCTTGGCTGCTTGTTCTACAGCTTGTTCTTTATTGTTAATGGTTCATTATTTATTTATTAAATTTAGATGGCTGCTCATCTTTCCACAGTTTAACTCTGGGAGGTTTACAATATTACTGTTGATGGTTAATGTTGAAGCTACCTGTCAAACATGCCTCCTTCAAAATCCAAGAAAGGGAACCCTCAACTCCATTGATTTAGAGAAAAGGTACGGTACTTTTACTGGATATGAAGTGAAAACAGCAAAAGTGAAGCAAGATCTGAGCCAAAAAGGGGCAAACTTGTGCATATCAAAAGTTTACCCAAATCCCTCCCCCCAGTTGCCCTGGCCTAAATGTCCAATCTCCAACCCCTGAGGATGTCATGTGGGGTGCATCTTCAGGTGGCCTCATCCAGCTGGTAAGCAGGCAGTTGGCTTTGACCAAACCCAAACACGAGCCTTCAGCATACGCAGAAGATAGTGAGAACAAAACTCCCTCTTTCGCGATGTCTTTACCAGCACGATTCCCCTCCCAAATACCATAAACCCCGTCCCTCCCTGTTACTCTGGCAGCCAATAGCAAGCAAGCGATATAGAGGCTGACACTACCTACCACTTCGATATCTTCATTGTCAAGTCTAAGAGTGGAATTGAATCAGTTATCATTAGTTTGGTATTCTTTATACATAATCTTAGTCCCATTTTGTCAGTTTCCCTTGAATTTTTTAACTAGTGCTTACAGATTTTTGCCTTTTTGGCCATGCGCAAAGGTTATTAATGTCCTTCTTTAGTGTTAAATACCTATTTATCTTCTTCCAATACAGCTTCCCTTAGTATATTCAGCATATGTATAAGTATACAGCCATGTCTCTCCCAACATAGTGTCACCTGTTTTACTGAGTTCTATCTGTACTGTAGCTTCAAGACCTGTGTATATGTTTCCCCTGAAGACAAAAGATGTGTTGGGATTCCCATTTTTCTAAGCACATTCCACATCATGATATGATCCACACAATTAAAGGCCTTCCTATAATGACACTGCTTTGTTTTTTGTATTCTTTGTTTCCCCCCCCCCCCCAATTATTCAGCATTTATCAGGAATAATATTTCATGTTCCTCAGCTTTTCTTAAAGCCAGCTTGAATATCTGGCATCTCCTTTTCCATACAGAGCATCCTTTGCTGCACTGATCCTGCACATTGAAATTAAGGATATTGTATTATAGTTTCTACACTATGTTGAGTCTCCTTTTATGGCATTGGAATAAAGATTGATCTCTTCCAATCTTTTGACCACAGGATTATTTTCCAGATTTGCTGACATAATTTGGTTAGAACTTTTACTGATTTTTTTCCCTGTTGCTTATCATATTTTTTGTGGGTATTCTATCAGTTCCTGAAGCCTTCTGACTTTGTAACGACTGGAGTACAGATTTAATTTCATCTTCTAGAGTGCTAGAGATAATTGTAAAAATCTTAGTTATCTTAGATGTTGACACCTCTACTGTACAGTATTTCAATATACTCCTTCCATCTTCATTTGATCTTGTTTGAATCACTATCCATCTATTGGCTTACCAATTTGAGATTGGAGATCATTTTGAAGATTTTCCTTGTTTTTGCCTCTTCAGTATCTATATAGAGGTTGCTATCATATTGCTTCTTGTGTCTTCTAACCACTGTCTGAAATTCTTTGTTCGTTTTCTTCCTCAGAACTTTTGTCTTTTTTGTCTTTGGCTTCTCCTCTCTTACCAATTTCCATGGTTTGTTATGAAGAAACTTTCTTCAGTTTCATCTTTAGCAGTTTCTTTTCACATTCAGCTTTAACCTTTATTTAATTTCATTCCTCTTCCTCCTCCTCTTTTCTTCTTAATTTATAACTTACAGATAAGCAATTCATGCCCTGTCTCACAGCCAGCACCTGATCATGTCTTTGATTGCTCCATTTTTTTAGCAATTAGATAGTCAATTTGATTTTTATTGTACTCCATCTGCTGATCACCATATAAACAAATACATTAAATGTAATAAGTGTTTATCAGAAATGTCTGTGGTCATTGACTGTTATTTCTTAAATTAATTAGAATAGCTATCTATTCCTGAAAATCATTGATGGGATTGTTTTAGCATTTCTGCCCTCTGGAGTAAACTTCCCCCCCAAGATCCAGATGGCCTTCACTTGGATGGTATTTCAGAACTGGCTCTTCACCCAGATCTTTGGTGAGGGTGACTGAAGCCACCTTCTGGGTATTGCAGGTTTGCTTTGGTTGTTATCTGGGTTATGCCATGTTCTGTTCTTTGTTTCTATTGTTGTATTATTTTATTCCTCTTGTGTTATTAACTGTGAACCAACCAGAGCCACTAGGAGTCAGGTGGTTTAAAAATAAATTTAAAAATATGACTCATGAGATCACTAGGTTAACTTCTACATGTTTTTCAGAGTCTCCTCCTCATCTTGGACTTTTGGTAAATTTACTACTTTTTCCACTTGTGAGTAAGTATAAATTATATACATATATCAAGTATATTACAAGTATATATTAATTCTGTTTGTAATGCAACTGAACTAGCTTTCTCTGCCTGTTGTAATAACTAGTTAATACCTGGATCTTTTTAAAAATTAAAATTCTTTTAATTTTATTTGGGTTTCCAAACTGTAATATTTTGGCCTTGTTCTCTAAAGCCTCTAATGCTTTATTAGAGGTTAGGAGGAGATAATTTAAGAATACAACTGTAACTGACAAAGAGGATGTGCTAGTCTTTGCACAATTGCTCATAATCTTTGGTTTGCTAAAGCAATAGTGATAAAATAATTGACTGTTCATTACTTTGAATTATAACTTTTTGTTAGCTCCATCATACTAGAACCTGAGATAATTGGCATTCTTAAGGTATTACCAGCAAAGTGGAATTTGCTTCAGAAACTCTGAAGTTTCCCCAGGCTTTGATCAACCTGACATTTTCATTTCCTGATGATCGTGCCTGCCTAAATCTAGAGTTTTTCATTTTTTTTAATCAAATAAAAAATAATCTCCACAAAGAACTCGCACATTACTGATCAACTCATTTTGATATCTCATCTTTAATCAAGAATTATAGCTTAATTACAATCAAAATAATTAAATAAAATACATGGACAAATACACTAGGCAAAAGGAATAATTTTGTGGATTAGATGTTGAAAGAATATCTTTTAGGTTGACTTCACTGACACTGTAAACAAGAAGATGTTAAGAAATTGAAAGAAAGTTTGGTTAATCATTTCAAAGAGAAATTTCAGAAATCTAGTACCGTAGCCCAGATCAGATTAAGACATTTTATTAAGGAATAATAAACATAGTAAATAGTGAAAATAGGAAACATTTTTAAAAATCTTTATTTTTTTTATTTTTTTAACTTTGTTAAAACATTTTCAGTAAAAGTTATATAAAAAGACATTTTATTAAAAAGCATAAGCTTTTATCAACCCAGCTTATTTTTTCAGATGCATGGAGGGACAAGACTTAAGTACCGTTGAAGTAAGGATGGAAGAGTAATGAGACAGAAAGACAGGGTAGTTATGCAGTTGCAGGATCACATGTAAGACACATTACAAGCATTTTATTATAAGCATTTTATGATGTGTTAAAAATCAATTGAGACCTGAGTTTTTCCCTCAATTTCGCTGATTTTTTTTTAACTACTTTGAAATCTGTATTGGAATGTCCTGATATTATTTCAGGATTGTTGTTTTTTTGAGTCCTGCTATTAAATTAATAGATACAATTAATTGTTTTGTACAGTCTAGCCCATTTGTCCTATATACAATCCAGAGAGAATTTAAAAACTTTGTTGATTTTTCCAAAGTTTAGTCAAAATTATCCAATTTTTAATTTCAAATTTAATTAAACTAATTCCAACTTTAATTAAACTAATTCCAAATTTAATTAAACTATTTTCAAATTTAATCAAATCAAATTTGGTATGGGACACACATAGCAATATAGGTCCTATACCAACATGTTATCCAAAGACCAAGATTGCCCATCAACTCAAAATTATTGTGTATCCTTGGCAAAAAATAAATAAAACTAACTCCAGGTGTTTATAGGACTCTACGGAAAAGAATTAGGAAAGAATATATTTACTGGACATGTAATAATTTGCAAATGATTCAGATTCTCTTTTTAAAAAATGTACACTTACATTTGTACATTTGAATTTATGTATATGATAAAATGATTTATAGCCATTCCATATAAATGCCAAACTGTAGACAACTTTAGCTGATCCACAAATATCTGTGCGAACTTCTCCTTGGGGGCATTAATTTGATTTTATATAATTTTAAGCAAACAATAAATACATTTGAAAAAAACAACCCTTTTTAAGGCTCTGCTTTCTTTCCTGGCTTTAGTACAATATCTCAATATTCAGAAATTTAGCAATACTATCTGCAAATTTAATTTCCCATGATTTAAGAAGCATTACTTGCCTAGATTCAGCAGAATTAAAAAGTGTCAATTTATTTATTTTTTGTTTGCTTGCTAGCTTGTTTTTCATGTTTCTAAACCACCCATCTCCCTGAAAGAGGGGCTCTGTGAAGAGTGCAATATAATATAACTGATAAATAAAAAAAACATATAAAACTATATTGATATCCATATACTTTACTGCATTTGTTACATGCAAGTGAAGAGGCAAGGGTCGGTAATCATTCCATTTCCAAATAGTTCAGTTTTGGGAGTTGATTTATTGGGCACAAAATTCCAGGATGATCTTCACTCTAGTCTAGAATCTAAAGATTTCGATTCTGCCTAATGAGATTGTGTTTTTACATTGAATACAAACTACAAATATCACTTATAACAACAGCAGGTGCACTTTCTAGGGCTCCCAGTTAGCTACTTCTCACAAATGAATTACAGGCATAGAAAGGAGTGATCAAATCATTCATACTATATACATTTAATGTTTCCCTACATTGCCAGCAAAAGCAGTTCTCTGTTTAAGATTTAACACCAGCTCTGAAAACAGAACAAGAATGATAAACATCTTCATTAACAATATTATTGACAAGCCTAACAAAAATCTAACAAAAGTAGAAATAAAACAATAGGAACTTAAAAACACATGATGAAATACATTTTATTCTGCACTTGCAAGCGACTTTAAAGAAATTATGTCACTTCTGATCAAATAAGACCAATCTGATCAAATAAGACCATATAACTTATATAAGGAAAAACAATTCTTCACCTGATACAAAAATCTCTTAACATTTTGTTAGTTGGGTAACAAATTGATGTGTGCTGTGTGAAGTGTAGATATTATGCATAACAATCTAGTCTTTTTAGGCTTACGTCTTATGCTTATAGAAACATGACTAAAACAACTTTCCTGCTTTTTCAAACAATTTTTGAGAGGCCCTTCATTAATTCTTTTAATTCATCTTTCATATCTTGCTCGGAAATTGATGCCATTTTCTGTAGCTAGAATAGCTCCATCATTCAAAAACTCTTGGCTGCAGCCAACTTGGTTCCTTTGTATGGCATATTCTACCTTATTTCTAACAAAAAGTAAGCATCAGATCACATTTATGTTCTTTGCTTTCTAATGGCTTGTTTGTAGATGTAGGTAGGGAAATAAACTACGGTGACATCTCTATTATCTGCATATTGCTGTAATCTTATTTGGATTTTATAATTTTCTAGAGGCCTGTCAGAAACTTTTATCCTTTATTTCTACATCTTGACTACATTCAGAAATGGCCTCAATGTCTTTTGCTTAGTGAAAAAATTGTTTGATTCTTGCCTGCCTTATCTTAACCAATTATGCCAATGCAAATGCAGTGGTGCAATTTTATTTGATGAACTAGAATAGTATGGTGGAGTCTCATTGCTGAATCTCATACATGTCTATGAAAATATCCTCAGCCATAAGTCTAACATAGTAGTGTTTTGCAAGAACCAAGCTTAAAATAAATGGGGATGTTTAATATCCACCAAAATATTTCAACTCTCTCTAAAACATCTGGCAGAGCTCTAGTTGCTGCAATATCTCCAAACAGCTCTCCTATTGGATTATTTTACAGTATAGTCCTTATAAGTATATAATTCTGTTTTAAATCTTCTTCCCTCCTGCCTCCTTACTGCCCCTTTTTCTTCTTCTCATTGTCCCCTTAGATTATTATCAAATACAGATACAACTATTCTGATTGATCGCTAATGTTATGCTTCATTCATTTCTTCAATTACCATATAGAAATGAATTTAATTATTTATGTACTGTATGAATGTGTATTTCTCTAGGGCAGGCAGTTGAGCAGCATATACATTTAATAAATCATTAACATCATTTGTTCCTGACTTTTTCACTGTTCAATTTAATTGGGAAACCCTAGTTTCTAGTAGTATGAAGAAGAAAAATCTTTCCTTTTCTACTATATATGTTTGTGCGGAACAACATTTCTTATTTTAATACTTATTCTACCATTGAGAGTCTTTTGCAAATCTTTGCTGCCTTTTTTGTCTTAACTTTTTAAACAATTTGGTGTTGTCCACAAATGTAACCATTTTATAAACTTCTAGGTTAATTCTTTGGGAAGAATATTTTAATACTACTATGTTTATTTTAATTATTTTTTCTTATATAGAGAGCAAAAGTATTTAAAAACTAGCAGTGATGAAACCTGATGTATTCCATTTTATGAATGGAGGGAGGTAGTGTGGTTCCTCACTTATGTCAGCCAAGAAGTGTTGTTTTAACAAATCTATTAGTCTACAACGATGGGCAAATGGTGAAGGCCTCCCTCCCTTGAGAAAACAGCCCCCTTTCTGCTTCCTTGCATAATATGTTATGTTAACACAAAAAAGCTGAAAATTATTTGACATATTAGGGCATTTCTATGTATACCTATTCAAGAATTTTGCAACCCAAACTGCTGTTTTTTATCATACTACCGGTAGTATATGAATACAAATACATTTTAATTAATCATTTTGGATATACTTTAAATGTTAAAGTAAACCATATGTAATTCCTATAAATTTAAACTGCTGTCATCCAATATATATGAATTTAATTCTGAAAATTTATATGCCACATATACAGTTGGGTTAAAATATTTCGGATCAACCTGATTGAGAACTGGATCTAGTGAATGTACTTCTCCATATTGGATTTGTAACCCTTTTATTTTCAACGAACAATGTGGTGCAATAAAAAGCATGCATTTATTACAGGTGAGGATATTCTAGTTTCATTTCGCATGGCCTGGGAGATCATTTAAAAAAAACCAACAACACCCCGACACTGTGCACGGGATCAAGAGTGCCTTTCCTGGGATAAACTACTACGCTGCCACTTTACCTCGTCTTAGATCTACGTCCTGGTATAAAAATGCAGGCGCACGTCACAGCTTATATTATTTTCTTTCTTCACCATTTTCTCTCTGACAGATGTTCGGAGATTATAAAATAAGCGCCCTCCACAACCAATCAAGCTCAAATTGTGTCCCTGGCTTTCAGTCAGCCACGGTGAGTTCATCCGACCGGAGGGGGCTCGGGAGGAGGCAGGCCACCCCGTGCGCAGCCTTTCCTCCCCTTTATCTGCGTGTTCGGCCGGCATAGGTGTGCTTCGGTCTCGACTGCTTTGGGCGACGCTTTGCTTGCCGGCTAGGGTCGCCCGCCTGCGGGTTTTTCTCGGGTAAAGGAGACGGAGAGGGTCTTCCCCCCACCGCCCCTTTACGCTCTGCTTTCCGATTGGCGCAGCCGCTAGCCTGCCTGACACCAGCCTGCGACTCCCGCGTGCCTCGCCTTCCTCTGCTCGCTCCACCTCCCTCTGCCGGCTCGCTCCACCCCGGCTCGCTGTCGTCGTCGTCCTCCGCCCCCCGCCCGGCAGCTTCGGCAATAGCAGCAGCAGCTGTCTGCGCCGCTAGTCCGCCGTCCTCCCAGCCGCCCGCCATGGCTCGCGCGGGGGCCTCCTCCTCCTCCCCGCCACCGCCGCCACAGCCTCCCTTGCCTCTCACTCGGGAGGCGGCCGAGGAGGAGGAGGAGGAGGAGGAGGAAGACGACGGCGAAGAAGACGGAGAGGAGGAGGAGGAGGAGGAGGAGGAAGATCCCCCAGCTCGGGCTCTCATGCCACGCTCCTCCCCGGTGCCCAGGCCTCAGCACCCCAGCGCCCCAGAGAGCTGCTCTTCGTCAGAGGACGACGGGGAGGATGACGGGCACCATCAGCACCCTTGCTTGGCCAGGCCACTCTCTCAGCATCCCCCAGGCCTGCCTCCTGGGCCACCTTCCCAGCATGCAGTGCAGGACAGCCGAGGGCTCCCCTCCCAGCATGCTCAAGGGCACCCTGGACTGTTTTCCCAACATGCCACTGCAGCTGCCACCCCCATGGAGGAGCCCTCTCAGCACACCGCAGGCCGGCATGTGCTGTTTGCTGATGCCTTGGGCCTGCCCTTGGCACGCTGGCGGCGCTACCAGCCTTGGCCACCGCCTTCTCCAGAGTCTCCCCCAGAGGTGGTGCCTTCCTTGGCTTCCCACCCTCCCTCCACAGGTACCCCCTACCTTTTGCCATCTTTTGTGTTACAACCAGTGGGGCAAGATGAGGATGAGACGCTTGAACGGCTGCACCAGGCCAAGGTAGAATTGGAAGAAGTTTTGCCACCAGAGCCTGGAGAGCCACGAGTGCTTCGTGGTACTGTGCGTGTGCTCAACGTTTCTTACCACAAGGCTGTGCATGTGCGGGCCAGCAGGGACCGGTGGCAAAGTCACCGGGATTACCCCGCCCTCTATATTCCAGGGGGCTCACCAGATGGGGGCCTGACTGACCGCTTTGCCTTCCGCCTGGAGTTTGGCGATGTGGATGAGGAAGATGAGGAAGAAGGAGGAGCCCGGCTTGATTTTGTGGTGCGCTATCAGACTGAAGAAGGAGTTTACTGGGCCAATAACCAGGGCAAAAATTATAGTGTGGTACTGAAGGGGGCGGCGGCTAACCAAGTTCTACCCACGAGGTCTTCTAAAGAAGGTGAATCACGTCGGCTCAAGAGCTGTATGAGGCCAGTCAAAATCAGGTAATACTTTCAGTGCCTTTCATATACCTGAAGAAACTGCATCTTTGAGTTATCAGTCTATTCTTGTAATCTAACTTTCCTCAATGCAGTGCCCTCCAGAACAATTGGCCTCTATAACTCCCATCAACCCCAAAGATGAAGTGAGCTGTAGTTGTACTCCAAGACTGAGTATCTTTGCTTTTCTACTCCATTCCCATAGAATTTATATCCAGGGCTTTTTAAAAATCTAATATGTTGTTATCAGTTAATCTATGTATCTTTTTCAGGAACCTTTCATAGGCTAAGAACACAAATGGACAAGAAAAAAATGGGTATTTAGGAACTAAAGAGAAGTTTGTTTCAAATTCTTGCCTATTTTGTAGATTCTGTTTTCTTCAGTTATGCAAACGACACTTACTAGTTGTACTCTCGTGTGATAGAAGCCAGCACTCCAAAGAAATCTAGTTTACTATGAAGGAAGAAGAGTGCTGATGCATGCTGCTTAGTCCCTCTTGCTTGAGTCCTCCTGATAGTGGGAGTGCCTGAACAATGATTTGGGGGGGGAGGAGCGGTGATGTATGAATCAAGATTTTTGGGATATGTCTCTGTAATCAAACTGAAATCAGGAATCAGCAATGATGGAATAACAGTAAATAAAGAGATCTCTGGATTTAAGGTACTTCTGTTGGTAAAAGATTAGAAATGGCATAATGAAAAGACACATATTCCACCATAAGGCAGAATTGTTGGAAGTTTTTGTTTTACCCTGATAAAATGAACATTCTCATAATGTGAGATGGGTATCACTAAAGATAATGCAATCAGCAAAGAAGGTGTGAGATTCATCCTGTCCCATTCCAGTTAATCCTCAAGATATTTTCACACATGATCCAGAAAGCATCATTTTGCTAATTATAGAAAGTGTAACGATTTAAAAAGAGAAAGTTGAAGAGGACTGTTTTAAGGCAAATGCATAGTGTAGTAATTTGTATTCAGATTATGAAAAAATGTTTTATGGGAGGTTCCCTACCTTTATGTATGCAGTAAAACCAACTGCTGCACATGCAGCACTTTTTCCAGCAACAAATGAACCAACATGGATTGCTTAAAAAATATGCACATAAAGGTAATCCTTGACTTATGACCATTTGTTCAATGATTGTCGAAGTTATAATGATGTTGAAAACAGTGACTTACAACTGGTCCTCACACTTATGGCTGGCGCAATGTCTACATAGGCACACGATCAACATTCAGGAGCTTGGCAACTGGCATGTATTTACATCTGTTGCAGTCTCCCAAGTCACATGATCATTTGTAATCTCCTTAACTGGTCTCCAACCAGCGAAATCAATGGGGCAAGCAAGGTTTGCTTAAGTGCTGTGTGATTTGCTTAATGACTATAACGAAGAAAGTTGTCAAATCGGGCATTTATATCACTGTTCTTGTCCCAAATGTGACTATAAGTCAAGGACTACCTGTATGCATCTTGGGGCACTGATTGGTTTAGGTTTCTTAGGACTATTTTTCATTTCAGAGGTAAATATACATAGGGGCTGTACCAATTCGCTATCAAGGCAGGGGGTTTATATGAACCATGACCACTTTATAGCTTCCTATCCACATGTTGTATGTTTACTGATAGCTCCAGATTTTCTGACTGACACAATCTTGCTCACTTTACCTAATGAACTGTGCAGGAGTTTTTGATGTGTCATTAAGGATACCGAATTGTCAATTTCTGAGTACCTTATTTTGATCAAATAGCCTAACTTCTCACTTTAGCAAAGATTTTTTTATTATGGTGTAAGATATATTGACAGCAAGTGAGTTTGTTCCTTTCAGTACCATTTGTGAAAACAGCCCTCTCTAGACTAGAACTGAGAACCAACATAAGTGCAACTCATTTTCTATGTACTATAATAAAGAAGACTGTCACCAACCAGTGGTGTATATTTTATAAGCATAGCATTCCAAAGCTTTTTCCATCTGATTCTGCAGTAGCCTTTTTTCTTGGAATTACCTTACTTTGTTCAAACAGTATATATTGGGAAAAATTGGGAAAGGTCTTTACAACCTAGTAATTTTTTTAAATCTAGGATGTTTCTAACACTGTTATAAATACTTGAATGTACACATGGGAGGAGGAATAAACTGATTTTTTATCATCAGCCTGGCCATGGTAGACAAAACACTACTGAAGCTTTTAATCTTTCTTTCTTTCCTGTTTGCTGGTTTTGTCCATATTTCTGTTTCCTGTAGATTGTGACGGGATTATCTCCTCAACCCATAGTCATCATCACCAGCCATTCAGTCATGTCTGACCCTCTGCCACTATGGATAGGCACTCTCCATGTCCCTCTGTCTTGCACCACCACCTTCACATTGGCGATTGTCATCCCATTATCATCTTTTATAATGTCCACCCAGCAGGTGCTAGGGCAGCCCATTTTCCTTTTTCCACTGACTACTCCCAGCATGATTGACTTTTCAAGTGAATCTGCTCTCATGACATGACCAAAGTATGACAGCCTCTGTTTGGTGATCTTGGCTTCAAGTGATATTTTGGGTGAGGTTCGGTCTAGGACTTGATTTTTGCAGCTAATGGGATGTGTAATAGTCATCTCCAGCAGCACAGGTCAAATGCATCCACCCTTTTTCTATCTGCCTTTTTTAGAATTCAAGTTTTGCAGCCATAAGTAGTAACTGGAAGAATTATTGTGTTAACTAATCTGCATTTGGTTGCGAGGCTGATATCTTTACTCTTTCAGATGTTATTCATGCTAAACATTGTAGTTCTTCCAAGTGCTATATGCCTTCTGATCTCAGGGCTCAGGACACCACTTTGGTTGATTGTAGAGCCCAGGAAGATGGTTTTTTTTACTGTTTTGATGGTCTCATTGTCGATCTGCACTCTGACCTATGTGTTCTCTGCAGTTGTCATTATCTTTGTTTTCTTGATGCTAAGGTGCAGTTCAATTTTTTCACTTTCATTTTTGATTCTCAGGATTAACCTCTCCAGATCTTTCTCACTTTCCACAGGCAATGTTATATCATCTGCATATTTGAGGTTGATATTCTTACCACTGATTTTAAACCCAATGGTAGATTCCTCTAAATGCCCACTTCTCATAACTATTTCTGTGTACATGTTGGGTGGTATTATAGGTGACAAGATTCAATCTTGCTGAGTGCCTTTTTCAATTCTGAACCATTTTGTGTCTCCATATTCCATTCTTACAGTGGCTGCCTGATCAGAGTACAATGACTGAAAGAGCTGGATGTGGTGTGGTGATATTCTCAGTTCTTTGAGGCAGTTCCAGAGCTTTTCATGGTCAATACAGTCAAAGGCTTTTGTATAGGCAATGAAGCACACATAGAGGTGTTTTGGATATTCCTTTGCTTTTTCCACCATCCAACATAGATTGACAATATGATCACACATTCCTCTTCCTTTCTGAAATCCTGCTTGTGTATCAGGCAGTTCCCTGTTGGCAGTTGAATTCAAATGATGCTAAACTTTCTTCAAGAGAATTTTACTCATATGTGGCATCAAGGCTTGCTGGTTGGAACAGTCTTTCGTATACCTTTCTTTGATATTGGGATAAATATTGACCTTTTCCATTCTTTTGGCCACTGACCACACTTCCATACATTTTGGCAAAGTGCTTGTCAGTGCTTTTGTTGGCACTGGTCTCAGCAACTCTGCAGGAATTACATCAACTCCTAGGGCTTATCAGTTAGGCAACTGATTGAGTGCTCAGAATACTTCCTCCTCTATGATATTGGGTTTCCTCAACACATAGGGATAGCGGTTAAAGTTGCATTACTTTAGAGAGCCTATTCAAAGATCAGTTAAGAGGTTATTGATCCTGCCAGACTTTTAACAGGAAGGAATACAAAGGATAGACCTGCAAAGTCCATTGCTGAACCAGATTTACCTATGACCAAAAGGAAAGAGAAGAAAATCCACCACACCTGGGAATTTGTTGAATATTATACTAAATGCTGTATAAAAAGCTGCTTAGTAGTCTTAAGGAGTTCTTATCTGGAAGCAACATATCTGATTCTTATGATACTGACATAGGACCATACTCCATGTATTTAATATGTGTAGTTAGGAGGATTTCCCTCACCTTATGTTCTTAAAATAAAGGCTTACAACTAAGGCATAGAACACGTACTTAGGTATGGAAAAGTAATAAACATAGCTGCAGATTGTTCTCTTAGTTGTTGATCCAGGAGAAAGGAAGGCACACCCACTAGGGAGGTTAAGAGAAGTTTGACTTAAGGCAATGTTCCTTATGAGTAACTACGTGCTCATGAATATTGATCAGTCCAAGAAAGAGTTTTCTTACAAACGTACTAACTAGGGGAACCATGGAATAGGTTTGTCAATGGATATAGAGTCCTATGTAAAGAGCAGAACATGGGGAAAATGGGAAAGAATGATCTTGTCTGCCTGCCTCACAAATAAGTAATAAAAACATAACTTACAAATGTATGAATGGATGAAATGTATTCCACAGTTCTGTGTTCTAGATGCAATGTAGCATTTACATAAAGCATTTTTCTGTCTGGTGAAGACTAGAGGAGGTTGAACACTCAGTTGGTGTCCATTTATCATGAATATTATTCTGTCTTCATGTGAAGTGCTGGATAGAAATGTAGATTCAGTCCCATCCCCCTTAGGAAATATTAAAATTTAAAGAGAATCTAAATTTTAACAATTATGTTTCTGTTGCATTTAGGGTGGGATGATAAGAGAGACTCAACTATTGTTTTGCCAAGTTGTAATTATATCTGAGAAAGCTCAAACGGGTGTTTCCTTGCCTAGGCATAGGTTTCTTATGGTAGTTTGGGATCCTTTTAATAAAGTCTTCAGTATTATTTCTAAAATCGTAACAATCCATTATCTTATTGACACCAGGAGACTTTGGGGACTGGTGTGTGGATTTTCAGACATGTTGCACTGTTGCAAAATGGTGCCATATTTTTCAAGTCAACCTCAGTTCCTAATGAGCATATGGATACCATAGAGTTATATTCGATAGTTTCTTGATAACAGTAGAAGTGATTTTCCATTGTTTTTTCCATGGTGTTTTGTTTCGTTTTGATTTCTCAGTCTAACTACAATGCTGGAATTCCTGGTGGAATTTACTAGAAGGCAAACTGATCTTGTTCTCTCAGTTACTCATTCTAGAGTCCCAGGATAATTCCTATATTTCATTTATTTTGGTTGCTTTTCTTGGTAGGTGGGCAAATTTATAAATAGATAATTGAATTTTCCATCTCTTTTTTTCTGGAAAAACCCCCAGCGTATGATGAGGGCCCAGAAACATGGCCAGAAATAAGTATGTTTGAGGTTGGGACTTTGCCTTGAAGCATATCAGGTTCCCCCCCCCCCCCACGATATCATTTTTTTAAAGGCCAGGTGAGGCATGGAGGTCTCTAGGGAGGATAAGATTGTCCTTGAATATTTTAGTACCTACAGGTGCTATGATGGAGATAGCATGAAAAAGTATGGCATATTAATTCTCTTGGCACTTTTTATATTATCCAATAAAGGAGGCAATTAAAATGTAATCTCATTGGGAGGTTTGTCGCCATTCTATGTTGCTAATACTAGTATTTTTTTTTTTTTTTTGCAATTAGCTCTAGATGGATTTTGCTTAGGTTTGCTATGGGTTTGGGTTTCCTTGTCAGATTTTGCTTAGGTTTGCTATGGGTTTGGGTTTCCTTGTCAGTTTTTAAAGCTTCTACCTGTGACATTGCATTGAAATACTGCTATTATGTCACATTTAGTTTTCTGTTCTTTAGGCAAAACATACCCAGTTTTTTTAACCATTCTTCGTAGAATTTAGCCTTCAGGCTACCTACCATCATTGATGCTTTTCTAGTTTATTTTGCAAGTCAATGGCAACAATAAAGGAGTCATATGAGTATCATTTAGGCTTGCTGCATCTAGATGACCCAATCAGAAAACCAACATCAACTAGTATTTTGTACTGCGGTGTACAACACATTAGTATTTTGTCTTGATCTATCTTCAATCTTTTTCTCAAGCAGCAGATATCTCTTTATTCCATGTCCACAGTCACCAACCACCCCTACAATTTTTTGTGCCTAAGAAAATAAACTGTTACTACTACACTTGCTTCTCTGCCTATTTTCATTAGGTTATAATTGCATGTTGACATAATGTTAGGTTTTTTAAAAAAACAATTGAATAGCTTTTGCACTCTCTTGTTTCAACTGCATTAAGAGATTTCACAAATCTCTTTCGCATTCCGTTGTCAGAGTGATATCGTCAGCATATCTGAGGTTGCTGATGTTTTGCTCGGAAAGTTTAAATTCACTTTCTTTTAGTCCAGAAAATTATTTTCTTCCATTTAGCAGTTATTTCAGTTTTGTAGTTACATATGACATAGTTTTAAAAGAACCTTAAGAAGCATGAGAGCTTGTAGTAAAGAAAGAAAATTCTGTCCCTGCACCTGCATCTGAGAGACAGCTTCATCCACATTATAGTGTCATCTTGCCCTCTGTAGCCTTTGGGCTGCAATGACATGTGTTGCCTAGCCGTACACTAAACATACTTTGAAAGGAGCTTCTGTGGTTTGTTTAGTATCATCATTGAAACAAGTATAGCCACCTGGATTCATTCACAATAAATATAAAGTGCAAACAGCTTCCTACAGGGCATGACAGCATAGAACAAGTGGGTAGTGCCAAAATCTTCATGGAACAGATGGATATTAAGGCAGAATTGATATGATTTAATGGAAGGATCAATATATGGGTGTTCTAGGAAGCAGGTTCACACATTAAGAAAAATATAGAACAGTTTGGCACAAGGATTACAGAAATAGTTGTAAATTAATAGAATACAAACATAATACAGTACTAGCAAATCCAGGCTATAAAAATCCAGGGTTAGATTGCTAGAGGAAAGAATTAAATATTTTAAGTGAACAACTATCACAACTTGAGTGGCTTTTCAAGTAGCTATTAATTCCATATACTTTGTTGATTTTTATCTAGTTAGTTTAAAGACAAAGAATTTAACACATTTTTCTGCCACTTGTCATGATTCATATTGTATACTAGGGCAGTGGCCCCCAACATTTTGGGCACCGGGGACCAGTTCCCTGGAGAGAGGTTTTTCTGTGGACCAGATGGGGCATGGTTTGGTGTGCTGCCTGCATTCCGCGAATGGGGCTTTGCTTGTTTGTGCGGCCCAGTTTCTGGCATGCCGCAACACGGTCCCAGGTCCACAGACCAGGGGTTGGGGATTCCTGTACTAAGGTATATAACAATTTTTATACAATTTAAAATGCAATAAAATGTATTATACAGAGAAAGAACCATGGAAATTTACCTATTATTACCTAAAGAGAAAATACTTTTTAAACAGAGTTGCAAACATGTCTGCAAAAACCTTTAAATGTGGTTTATAAGGTGTCTCAGTAGACGGAAGAATTAAAAAATAAAAAGTAAGCAATGATTTAATTTCCCACCCTCAATGGGAACAACTGTTCATTGTGGTCTCTTGCTATTCTAATGTTAGTATTTAAAATGAGTAGGTTGCATCTTGATTTTTCATTCTCAGCAGAAATCCCCACCCACCACCATTCATGTGCGGGTTCAGTGATGACCTTTGTAAGTTTGGCTTTGTCAAAGTTTGGCTTTGTCAGGTGATACTTTACAGTTCTGGGAAGAAATTATGGAAAAGTCTCTTCTAACCTTCCCTTCTGGAGCCCTGCAGATATACTGGAATATAATTTCCAGGTTTCCTAGCCACCGGAAGGTGATTTTGGTGCATCAAATTTATCCTGAATATGGTCAGGACAGAAATAGTGTTTTAAGTTTTAGTAGTGTTTATGGCAACCATTTTACTCGTGAGGTGACCATAGTTTAGTAGATTTAAGACCGAATTCTTGCAGCTGACAAAATACATTCACTGCTTTTTTTTTTTTTTTGCTTAATGTGTATGTATAGTTTCTATCCATGGCTTCTTGTCCTGCCTTCAGTAGTTTTGGAGAATACGTTGACCCCATCTTCTTTGTGGAAGCCTGGGAGATATTGGTACACTGCTATCATGTCACCCCTAGTGCTTCTTTTCATTAAACTAGGCATACCCAATTCCTGCAACCATTTTAGCCTCCAATCCCCTAATCATTTTTCATGCTCTTAATGGAACTTCCCTCTACATGAAGGGAAGTATGCAATGGAGTACCCGAAGGCTCTGTTTTGGGCCCAGTACTCTTCAACATCTTCATCAGTGATTTGGATGAGGGAATAAATGGGGAACTCATCAAATTTGCATATGACACCAAGCTGGCAGGAATAGCCAACACTCCAGAAGATAGGCTTAAGATACAGAAGGATCTTGACAAACTTGAACATTGGGCACTATCTAATAAAATGAAATTCAATGGTGAAAAGAGTAAGGTTCTACATTTAGGCAAGAAAAACGAAATGCACAGATACAATATAGGTGATACTTTGCTCAATAGTAGTAACTGTGTAAGGGATCTTGGAGTCCTAGTGGACAATCATTTAAATATGAGCCAGCAGTGTGCAGCAGCTGCCAAAAAAGCCAACACAGTTCTAGGCTACATAAACAGAGGGATGGAATCAAGATCACGTGAAGTGTTAATGCCACTTTATAACGCCTTGGTAAGGCCACACTTGGAATATTGCATTCAGTTTTGGTCACCACGATGTAGAAAAGATGTGGAGACTCTAGAAAGAGTGCAGAAAAGAGCAACAAAGATGATTAGGGGACTGGAGACTAAAACATATGAAGAACGGTTGCAGGAACTGGGTATGTCTAGTTTAATGAAAAGGAGGACTAGGGAAGACATGATAGCAGTGTTCCAATATCTCAGGGGTTGCCACAAAGAAGAAGGAGTCAAACTATTCTCTAAGGCACCTGAGTGTAAAAACAAGAAGCAATGGGTGGAAACTAATGAAGGAGAGAAGCAACTTAGAACTGAGGAGAAACTTCCTGGCAGTTAGAACAATTAATCAATGGAACAGCTTGCCTCCAGAAGTTGTGAATGCCCCAACACTGAAAGTCTTTAAGAAGATGTTGGATAGCCATTTGTCTGAAATGGTATAGGGTTTCCTGCCTAGGCAGGGGGTTGGACTAGAAGACCTCCAAGGTCCCTTCCAACTCTGCTATTGTATTGTATTGTTCTTTTCTGTACTCTTTCTAGAGTATCATCTTTTTTATATCGTGGTGACTAAAACTGGATGCAATACTCCAAATTTTTATCAAGGCATTATAAAGTGGTATTAACACTCCATGTGAGCCAGCAGAGGAGGCAGGACAACAGTGCAGGTGGAGGAGCCCCATCTTCCACCACCAGCATGAAGAGTGATAGCCTATATAGACCATGGAGAGTGCAGCAAAATAGTCTGGGGAGGGCCAGGGAGGGGCAGTAGTGGTAGTTCCTCGGGTAAATGTCACAGTTATGCAGGAAGTGATCCCAATTCCCTTAGCTGGCCCAGATAGATACTATAATTGATTGTTTCAAAGGAATTGAGAGATCAGGGAGGGCTCAGACACGTACACCACCCCTGTTTGAAGCCTGCCAGTAATTCATAAATCTGATCAGTGTTGTGTCAGTATTACAACCTGGCCTGTAAGTTTTTTCTTTCTCCAGTGATGGTGTAGGTGTCTCTTGTGCCACTTCATTTCTCAGAGTCTGGAGATTCTCTGGGATCCACATACATAGAAAATGTCTTGGCTCCAACCAGGGGGGTAAATGTCCATATAGTAGGCTGGCAAGTGGCCGATGCAGTGCATGTAATCGTATGTAAGGCTTAAAGAGGAATGCCTAGGAATGAAGCACAAACTGGGGAGAGGACTTGGCAGAAGATACAATAGTGGGGAAGTGGGGGATAGCTGCAGGGAAAGTGCTGGAGTAACAGAGTAGTGAGATTGCAGCAAGGCTTGTGATGGCATTGAACTGAGCACTCATGAGCAAAATGTTTGGTTGAATAGGTGGTGGCAAAGGAAAGGCCTGCCATTGATGAATCTGTTGGTGTAGCAAAAGCATTTAGACTTACATACCGCTTCATGATGCTGTATAGCCCTCTCTAAGCGGTTTACAGAGCAACATGTTGCCCCCAACAATTTGGGTCCTCATTTTACTGACCTTGAAAGGATGGAAGGCTGAATTAACCTTTTTTTTTTAACCAAAGTTTTATTGGTTTTTTAAAAAAATAATAAGGAAAAGGGTATTGGAGTAGGTTACAAATTTTGACAGTTACAATGTGTGAAGGGTATCCCCGCCCCCCGTACTCATAGTATTCATTTAAACAAATAATTCAATATTACATAGTGGTAGTTTGTCAGCATATAAATTCATATAAAAGTTTCAATCAATTTGTATAAAGCCGATTTCCTTATTCATTTTTGTGATCTGAGTTTTCTTGGTATTGCCCCTTCTCCCCCCGGCAGCAGAGCTCCGGCCCCTCCCGCGTCTTGTATGTCGGGTGTAAGATCATCAGGTATATCTAGGAGTGCTTTATTTTTTTCCATAAAGGCCTGTGCCTCTATGGTTGTGTTGATTCTAACTCTAGTATCCTCCCAGAAAATTAACATACCTTCAGGCATCAACCATCTAAACCATACCCCTTTCTGGTAAAGCTTCTTCGCTAATTGCGAATAATTTTTTCTTTTCTCTCTGACTTTCTTGGGGATCTGTTTCAGAATGGTTATTTCTCTATCCTGATATTTCAACACTTGCCCTCTTTCTGCACTCAGAATCTCATCTCTTGTGGTCTTTCTGAGAAATTTAACATGTACCTCCCTGGGAACATTATGTGTTCTAGCATATGCTGAGTTTACTCTATAAACCAGATCCAGTTCCCACCCCATCTGTTGTTTTTCTTTCTGTATATATTCAGCCAAGATGTTTGTCATGATGTCCCTTAAATCTTCATCATCTGCCTCCACTACATTTTGGAACCTGAGAAAAAAGGACGTTCTTTCAAATTCTGTTTTCATTTGGTGGATTTCAATCTCCTGGTTCCCCTTCTGCACCCCTCGCACCTCCCCCCTCATCTCAGCCGTCCCTCCCTCCAAAAGATCCAGTCTCTGTGTATTTTTACTCGTCTGGTCTTGGTTCACTTTCAGCTGCTCTCTCATTTCCTTTAGTTCACTTTTTATGTCCTCCTGTCCCTTTAAAATTTGTTGGAACATCTGTTGAAAGTCCGTCTCAGCAGGTTTGGGCTGCATCAATTATGTTAACGTTTGTTGTCCGCTCGGACTTGAAACTGTAGATGTGGGGGCGGAGACAGCAAAGCCTGGCTTCCCCGGGGGTGGTCTTTTAGGTGGCATTATATTGAGCAGTAAAAGTTCAAAGTCAATACAGAGAGGAAATTAAGGAGGAAAACCGCCGAGAGACTTCAGGAGGCTAGGGGTCCAAGTAGAGAGGAAATTATTCTAATTGCTTCTGGCAGTAGAGTAAAAAAGTCCTTTGTTCCAGGGAGATGCAATTCAACAGGAGATTTGTCTGAGTGTCACGGAGGACAAAGACAGGAAGCCTGAACTTCTATAGGTGGAGTCAATTTTCAATGTTTATAAAGACAACGGAAATGTGCCATCTTGCCCTGCCACCTTCGGGGTTTAGAGGCATAATAGAAAGTTTCCAAAGTTTCCAAAATTTTCAGATCATCACCTCATTTATAAGGTTAAAATCCAAAATCCGCCTTTGTTATGGGCGTGAAATCATTAGTTGGCTCTCTCCCTTCCTCCTCTGGGGCCGAGAGCAAAAGGTTTTAAAGCCGCCTGTCCGAGGGGGGGGAAATCCCCCTCCCTCCAGTCACGCCTCTCCAGAGAAGGCTGAATTAACCTTGAGCTCTATCAGGATCGAACTGCTGGCCGTTGGCAGAATTAGCCTGCAATACTGCTTACCATGATGTAGCACTGGCTGGCCCAATTTGCCCACATTTTGGATCTTAGTCATGACCGAATCTATATAGGCATAATCTGATCCACGACCATTGTCTTCTGCTCATTCTAAACAATGATTAAGGCCTCAGTTGAGCTGTGCAACAAAGCTTCAGGGACAACCCCACTGCCTGGACCCCCACAGCCCCCATCAAGTGCCTGGGTGGCCACCCTGGCCAAATAGGTACTTTCTCCTTGCATCAATTTGAAGGTCAGCAGGGAGTGACTGACAAGGGACTGATGACAACATTCACAGCTCTATATCATGTTACTACAATTCCAAGAGAAAACCCAATCTAGTATGTGATCTAGGTCATCAATAACCTAGATTTAATCTATGACTTTCCAAGTTATCTCTGGTTTTGAGCCCAGAGAAGAGAGTTTGAAGTTCCCTAGAATCATAGGTCTAGGAAACTCTGGGTAAAACTTGGCCATAGCATTGAGTAGCTCAGGTAGGCAAGTAAAGTGGTCTTTTGAGGTAAATAAGATTAGGAAAGAGACATTGCAAGAACTACTAGAATGCTACTTCAAGGACATGGATTATAATAACAGAATTGTGAAGGCCTGACAAGAGTTTTTTACCCCCCTCCCTCTTATACCAAAGAGAGTTAATGATAAGTTTCTTCCTGACCTCCTCCTACCTTTCCAGACTAAGCTGACGTGTTTATAAACAGTTGTCATATACTTTCTTCTTTGTACTACTCTGCACTAATACATTTGAAGTTACCCAACTCGGCGTTAAGGTTCACTTCACAAACAGGATCTCACTATCATTGTCTCTGGGGCAGTATCCCCGGAAGCCCACCAATCTTTTTGGATGACAGTAGCCATTTTCTGCCGCTACACCCTGATGCCAAATCCAGATGGGAATATTTCCAAAAGAGGACCTCTTTTCTCTACCAGGTCAGCTTTAGTGATGCATATCAGATGGGTTTTCTCATCCAATGGAAAGACGATGAGAAGACCAACCTGGTATGCCTTACCAAAACTGGTATTGATATCATGGGTAAAATCATGAAAGAGGTAGGCATTATTATATAAATAAAGAAAATAAATGAACGAGGCAGGCATTATTACAGGCTGGCCTTGTATTATGTAACAGCAGCTGGAGGCCAGAGCCAGTGAAATTCTGGTGACTAGGCCTCGGGGCTAAGTACAGGGGGCTAGAACACTGCCCTGCAACCAAGCATTATGACTGCTCTTTCCCTGAGAGCACCCCACTCTCTCTCTTACCCTATTTCAGGGGTGTCCAAACTTGGGAACTTTAAGACTTGTGGACTTCAACTCCCAGAATTCCCCAGCCAGCATGGCTGGCTGGGGAATTCTGGGAGTTGAAGTCCACAAGTCTTAAAGTTCCCAAGTTTGGACACCCCTGCCCTATTTCATACCCATCACTACTGTAATGTTACTGTCTATTTTCTTCCTCATAATTCCTATCCCCCTCCAACCCTCCTTTTTCCTTGAAAAGGGGATTTGCAGTATTCCAAACGAGAGTGGTGTTTATTTATTTAACACAGTCTAGTGGCTGCCAATTCCAGATGATTCTAGATGACTTAAATTTTTTAAAAAACACCATAAGCATCCAGAAGGTAAACAACAGGGTCTCAATCAGTACTCTGTCCCAAGCCCTGAGAGAACAGCTGAATTTTCAATCACTTTCTGAACATCAGTGGTGGGGAAGCATATGGCTGTGTGTGTGTTTGTGTGTGTGCTGTGACCAGTGGGCGTTTGGGGGCAACGACCAATGACACACATCCAAAATACCTGACTGTATCTGGCACCTGAATGCTTCAGCAAATCATTCAGCATCCAAAAGTGTGGTTCAGCGGGACCAGTTTACTACTCACATTCATACATATAGTATCCCATCTGGAGGGGAGCCAGGTACCAAGAAGGGCAAGTGACTCCAGCCCACACTCAACTTTTCTAAACAGAGATCACCAGTTCAATCCCATTTACTGCTCAGCCCTTCAGAGATAATGATATAACAAACCCGGATTTTTGACTGTATATTTTTTTCTATGGAGGGACGTTGTCCTCAGTTTGGGTCATCCTAAATTTACCTAACATACTTCAAACCACTTTCCACGGCTTTGAAGTAACCTGCTTCTCTTCTGTATAGAGGCTCACAGCTTCTGATTCCAGTTTTTATAGGTTAAATCAGAAGCAAGAAATGTTTGCAAAATGTTTGCACAGACACATGAGACCTGTGTCTTTTACCACAAACCACAGTATGAAACCTATGAAGGCTGTGTGACATAATTACAATCTGGGGGAAGTATGCAAATATGCCAGCTTCAGAGCTTTGCTTTGGATTTCTGTCGATCTCTTAGTTTTAGCAGCAGTTTCATTTGCAGTTTCTGTAATAAGTAAAACATAGTTTTAAAAATAAAAGAAAAAGCAAAGGTTGCAGGGGAGAGGATTCTATCTCCTGACTTAATGTCGTTACTCATATATTGCCACGGTGGCCTTTTGGTAAAGCTGTGTTTTTCAACATTGTACAAATCACATTCTCACATGCTGAAGGTAGAGTCTTTTTTGTATTGACCACAAATCACAATTTCATTGTGACAGTTGATTTCCATGTTTTTGGTTGAGTGCTGCAGGAACATCCAGAGTTTGAATTTTTTTACATTATTTCTTTGCATTTAAGAGAACTGATGACCATTAAGGCAAATGGAGACTTGAATGAAAAGCAATTCTTCCATTTCCATAATATCAGCCATAGTGGTGCAGTGGTTAGAATGCAGTACTGCAAGCTGTTTCTGCTGGCTGCCAACCACTCGGCAGTTCAATTCTCACTGGCTCAAAGTCAACTCAGCCTTCCATCCCTCCAAGATCATAAAATGAGGAGCCAGATTGTTGGGGGCAATAGACTGACTCTGTAAACCCCTTAGACAGGGCCATAAAGCACTGTGAAGCGGTATATAAGTCTAAGTGCTATTGCTATTAGTTTAAATAGGGATATTTTAAAGAAATGAAACAGGAAAATAAACCTTGAAATGAGCTTTTTTGTACCCTGTATTCCCCCCCCCCCCCAAATCATCTCCATTTGCTGAAGACTTCTATCAATGATGGGCAAACTTTTTAAAATCATTATGACAGAACTCCATACTTTGTCTTTTCAGTCAGGTTCTTTCTACATCTTTATTTAAATCAAACAGATGCCCATGAAGGTATCTTTTTAATTTCAGGAAAAGATGGAAATTGCATAGTACCAAGTGTGGACCCTATGACAGATAGAGTAAGATAGCGATATGCAACTTCACAATTGCCTCTTGGATGGCTTATCAGGTTTGAAGCCTAGTCAAGTTGCAGCAAAATTTCTTCTTGTGTTTAATTTTGTTTTAAAGTTTTGAGTGTTATGCTCTGAGTCGCTACTTGTGCCAGGTTCAGTAAAATTCATGTAAATAATACCATCTGCATCCTAAAAACCCTTTCAGTTTGAATTTTTGTTTCATGTGCAGATTTGTGAAGTTGAACCACATACTGATACTTTGTTTTTGATCACAACAATGACCCCTATGTTTCATTGGCTGTCACAATGAAGGAAACAACTTCTTCACCTTCATTCTTATTGTATAGTAACAATTGTTGACAAATTTCAACATTTGAAGCTTTTATCTTTGCATTCAGCATGCAAGGAATCATCTTGCGAAAACTTTCTGTTATGAAAGAACATCTGTAATATGACCCACAAATTTCTGTGAAATGCCAAACTTGTCAGCAGTTTCCCTTAGAATTATCTTCTCATTTTTCCTAGTCAGTTCTTCAAGTATTTCTTCTATGAAATTAGTTGATTGCTATCACATGTTCTCCACTTCATTCTTGATCATACACACCAGCTCTTCCCAGTTCATTGCTTTAAATATATATTTTTGTGCCTCAATGCACAGTATTCATGATATCACCCTAAATAACCTACATTTGGTGGTGAATTTCAGTTGGAGAGATTTCTTCAGCAGTCAATTCAATCACAGCATGCTGCTAAAAGTACACCAATGTGTACCCACTGCAACTTCCCTTTCATAAAGAATAGCAGTGCAACTTTTTTCACAGCAACTCACCTTTTTTTCACAGCAAATTTTCACCAAGAAATGAAAGAACAGATGCTAAAGAACATGTTACAGCTTCTATCACATCAGGACTGCCATCTATTGGTGATATACAACATTGAAGATAGTACATTTCATTCAATTCTCATAGATGTGAGGGAAGTGTTTTATGTACTCTCCATATGTCTTTCTCTCACTAGCCTATTATTGGTCTCTATGTTTAAGAGACATGGGCATTTCTTCTCTCTTTTTTCAACATGTAGTTTGGATAAAAGTGCAGTTTTCTTATCCTATGTATTGAGAAATCTATCTTGTATTTCAAATGCTATATCTGTTCACTGCTAGGGGGCTAAATCTATATTCTGCATCCAAGTCAAATATATTATGAGCATTCTTCATTGCAAATGAGACCTTCTGCTCAGTATTGTTTAGTACTCTGCATATGTTCAGGAGCACATCTTCTAACAAGGGGTAATGCTGACTTCAAACAGGATTACGGGTTGAGACCAGCTTCTAAACTATGAACTAATAGGTAATCTGGAGTTAAGGATTACCAAAATAAGTGCAGAAATCCCAGGACTAGGGTGGCATAATGCCCAGTTAGGATTTTCAGTTGATCTTTTCAATTTTGACACTTGGCAAGCAGCTGCAAAATGCAGCTGAATGAGATAACATACCTCTTACTTTACTTTAAATTTCAAAAGCCAGGATTGGGAAAAAATAGTTTCCTGTATAGAATTCTTCTTGGGAACCTTTGGGAAATGGCAAGTTCTGGAAACCCAAAATAAGAGGCAAAGATCCTGAGAAGCCAGGAACAGAAAAGCCTGAGTACATATTTCTATAAATGGAAATAATGATATGCTTATTCGTATCAAGGAACTGACAACCGTGAGTGAGGTTTGGGACTAATTAAAGAAACTTACCTATAAAAACTCTGCTTGTTCCATCTTCTTAATGAAAAACAATGTGCTATTTAAGATGGCAAGATGGCACAAGCATCTCAGACTATGTGAACCAAATGCTTGATCCAAGCAAAACTGTTTTAAAATAATGTGTATTGCAAGGTGAAGTAATATAGAAGTTGCTTTCCTTGTGATGTTTATGTCCCAATGTTTTAATATGTTGAAGCAAGCAATAGGAAAACCTGCTTTGGATCAGATAATATCCAAAATAGAGTGCAGGAATCCCTAATAAGAGACATTATTTGAAATAATTTGAAAACTGGAGAAAAATCCAGCTTTATTTGCAACAGCAGATTACAGTTGAGGGTGTTTTACCTGAAAAGGCTCTAAAGCAAGGGTATCAAAATCACGGCCCAGGTGCCGGATGCATCATGCGCTGGCCACGCCCGTCCCCTTTTTAACAAAGGGGAAAAAGTCGCAATACGTCACATGAAGTCAATGTGACACCACGAGTTTGACACCTCTGGTTTAAAGGGTCTTCCCAGCGCTTTAAAGATGTGAATGGAGATAGTTCAAGCCAATATCAAGGGTTTTTCTCTCAAAAGAAGGAAAAATGATCAGGATGGGAAAAGGGTGAAGAAGAGAACAGAACTAAACCCAAAGGGCAAAGAATAATGCATTCTGTGAAAGAATTGTTCAGAGTAAGCAAAAAAAATTCAGAGTAGTCTCAATTCAGTTTACTTGCATAGAGGAGCAACTATATGTTTTAAAATAAGGATTTTTTGTGACTCTTGAAACAAGCTGTAAGGGGCAGATACAGGAATAAACAGACAGCAAATAAGCTCACAAGAGATTAGGGAGGCTAATAAAATGTAGACTGATGAAAAGACAATTGCTTTACACGTTGCACTGTACTCTCCAGATTTGAGCTCCAAATGATTGAGTGTTAATTATGCAGTCAGAAAGATACATAGAGTTTAATTTGCTGATGGAAATTGCTCAATAAGAACAAGAGATGAGGATCTGTTGTTGAAAGGAATATTGTTAGAATCTAAACTTTTCAGAGTAATTCTCTGATAAGAGGCAACCAACTGAGCTTGAAAAGGAGGCAAGGGAAATTGCACTGAATCTTGGCATAGAAAACTAGAACAGAATATAGAGCAAATCAGGCAGATACAAAAGGAGGAATTGACCATCAGTTTTGAAATCATGCATAACAAATATGCCAAGCTATGCTGCTCTGTACATTTATTTAGTAAATGTCTTTGAATCACACATAAGAAAAAATACTGAAAGCACAGGAAATGGTGCACCTAAGCAGTATTCTGAATAAGCAAATCTACACTGACCTCTCTTTCCTTCCCACTGAGTCAAATGGAGGAAACTGGGACTTTGTAATTTTCTTTGATGAAATACCTTGTTTTTGCTGTTTCTATCTGATAGGCAATAAGGATGAAGTACCACCAATCTAGACAATTTCTGGTTTATATAGAAAACACTTTTGAGCCATGGTGACATAGTGGTTAGAATGCAATACTGCAGGCTACTTCTGCTGACTGCCGCTTCCAGAAGTTTGGCAGTTCAATTCTTACTGACTCAGGGTTGACTCAGCCTTCCATCCTTCTGAGGTCAGTAAAATGAGGACCCAGATTGTTGGGGGCAATATGCTGATTCTGTAAACCGCTTGGAGAGGGCTGTAAAAGCACTGTGAAGTGATAATATAATTCTAAGTGCTATTGAAAGAAAGACAATTTATGCTCTTATAACAACTGAATTTTGAGTGAACATATACCTAATTATTTAAAGGAAAATGGGATTATTCATAAGACTTCTGTTCCCTTTGCACAAGAACAAAATGGATCAACAGAAAGTATCATTCTCTATAGCAGCATGCTAGTTTACTAAGGCCTGGATCAGAAATGGCAGGAAGAAAACTATTTCTGCTATCTTGCAAACTGGCTAGTTCGTTAGCTATGGTTCAACAGAAAATTTGGTTTAAATAATAATAGAATGTCTGGATCTACAGTATGTGGTTATATTTCTAAAGAGAAAAGAAGGAAATTGAAGTACAGTTGAACAAGGATGGGTATACAGCTGACACAAAAGAATACAGGGATCCTAGATCTGTCCACTAGAAGGCTTAAAATAATAAATGTGATTAACTTTAATGAGAAAGTAAAGCCAGCTGGCAATTTGAACTTAGCAGCTACTAGTATGCAATACTACCACAATTATTCGTATCAAGGAACTGACAACCGTGAGTGAGGTTTGGGACTAATTAAAGAAACGTACCTATAAAAACTCTGCTTGTTCCATCTTCTTAATGAAAAACAATGTGCTATTTAAGATGGCAAGATGGCACTTAGCAGCTACTAGTATGCAATACTACCACAATTATTCCTTGCCTGTGGTTTCAAACCAGCACTACAGCCTGTTTCACCACTAGTTGAGATGCAGTTCAGAGATATCTAACAAAGAGAGATGCCCCTCCTCCCAGATAAACTGTTACTTATGGCCAAGGGAAAAGAAATGAAGAGGTAAAGACTTGGGGGCTACCTAAAATGAAATGAAATTGGGAACTGGAAAGTAAGTGAAGAGATGGAATTTCTTATCAAAAATAACATTTGGCAACTAGATAAATAACAATTAGTAACAAGAGCCAGTTTGGTCTAATGGTTAAAGCACCGGACTAGAAACCAGGAGACCATGAGTTCTAGTCCTGCCTTAGCATGAAAGCTAGCTGAGTGCTTTTGAGCCAGTTACTTTCTCTCAGTTCAACCCATATTACGTGGTGGTGGTGGTGGGGAAAATAGGAGGAGGAAGGAGTATTATGTAGAACAGAACCGAATAGAATAGAATAACAGAGTTGGAAGGGAACTTGAAGGTCATCTAGTCCAACCCCCACCCAAGCAGGAGACCCGACACCATTTCTGACAGATGGTTGTCCAGTCTCTTCTTGAAAGCTTCCAGTGATGAAGCTCCCACAACTTCCGAAGGCAAGCAGTTCCAATGGTTGATTCTTCTCACTGTCACAAAATTTCTCCTTATTTCTAGGCTGAATCTCTCCTTGATCAGATTCCATTCATTATTCCTTGTCTGGCCTTCGGGTGCCTTGAAAAATAGCTTGACCCCCCACTCCTCTCTGTGGCAGCCCCTCAAATATTAGAACACCACTATCATGTCTCCCCTGGTCCTTCTCTTCACTAGACTAGCCATGCCTTAGTTCCTGCAACCGTTCTTCATATGTTTTAGCCTCCAGTCCCCTAATCATCTTTGTTGCTCTTCTCTCCACTTTTTCTAGAGTCTCAACATCTTTTTTAATAGTGTGACCAAAACTGGATGCAGTATTCCAGGTGTGGTCTTACTAAGGTCTTATAGAGTGGCATTAGTACCTCACGTGATCTTGATTGAATCTCTCTGTTAATGCAAGTTAGGATTGCATTGGCTTTTTTGGCTGCACACTGTTGGCTCATGTTTAATTGGTTGTCCATTTAGACTCCAAGATCCCTCTTATTGTTACTGCTATTAAGCCTGATTTCACCCAGTCCATATATGTACTTTCATTTTTTCTTGCCTAAGAGTAAGAATTTACTTTTCGCTACACTGAATTTCATTTTGTTAGTTAGGGCCCAGTGTTCAAGTCTGTCAAGATCCATCTGGATCTGGAGCCTATCATCTAGGGTGTTAGCTATTCCTGCCAGCTTGGTATCATCTGCAGATTTGATGAGTTCCCCTTCTATTCCCTCATCTAAGTCTAATGTACAAATGTATTAATTACATCTATTGTAATTTGCTGTCTTGAGTTATCTATAAAAATAATAAAGGCAGGATAAAATAAAAATAAAAAATACCTGCCAGAACAAAACCAACAAAATGCAGATGAGGCTTCAAGACCAAATGGAGAAGTATACCACTACAAAGCCAGATGGTTGGACTAGGGATAATCCCAAACAAGGGAGAGGACTATGATGAACTTTGCCTCTGTTATGAAGCATAGTTTATTTATTTATTTTTATTTGTCAAATTTAGATACCTCCCATCTCACTCACAGAGTGACTTTAGTCAGGATGCTGCAGGAGAAGCACGGTTGGGGCCAACTGGGTCTAAAAGACTTACAGGGAGAATTAGAGATTCATATGGAACAGCCCCCAGAAATTCTTTCAGAACCTGATGAGCAATCTACAGAAAAGCATTTATGAACTAAAGCAGGCTGTCAGTGCCTGAAATGAGAAACTAAACCAAATGTTGTTTAAGGAAGGATTTGAACAAAGCAAGGCTGATCCTGTCTAAACTTGAGATTTATAAGTAATAAAGAGACCTTTATCCTGAATTAACATTGATGGTTTAATAACTTTTAATGAGGATAAACACAATAAGAAGATTCAGAAAGACTTGGCCAGGGAAGAGCTTGTTAGCATTTCCTGTTATAGTTTGAAAAAGATGAGTAAGAAAAATATTTCTTCTGATAGAAACAGAAAATTATGGTCGTTTTAAAATGTCTACGGCTCAGTGACCAATTCAGCCATCAACCTGTGGAGGCTAAATTCCTAAAGGAAGAAGAGCAACCCTTATCTGATAACAGTAAATATGGAAGGCACTTGGAAAACTCATATATGTCAACAATAACTAGACCAAATTTGGGTACAGCAGTGGAAGTTATATATAAGGGTACAGATAGTCCTTGACACTACAAACAGGATATACAAGAGCAAGGATTACAGTACTATCCTGTAAAACAAATGATTGCTAATGTGCCAACCAAGCCACAACCACACAAGTTATACAAACAGGACAGAAATAGTGAATGTGTGTTCCAGATGATGAGAAGGGGAGATTGCATTATCTCTTCCCATCTATGAACCTTTGGACCATTAAAGTTAATGGCAAGAGATACAGTGATGCAAAAATATTAACAATTCAAATGGGTTCACAAACTTTCAAGGACCTCTGTGGGTAAGGGGAAGGTTTCTTTCATACTGTGTCATCCGGCCTATAGGTAGTAAAGTAAGACTCTTATGTTTAAGAAACTAAGGAACTACTTGTTTTCTCCCTCTTGCCTGTCTCTCTTGTGAAGCCATTGTTTAAATAGAAGAGAGATATAGTATAGATAGAATTGCATATATATTAATATGATGAATGTATGTTCGTATTTATTCATAGCTGTTCTTTGAATGGGACCTACTGCTAATTACTTCTTTTAGTACTCTACACATGTTCAGAAGCATTTCCTGAACTCCTATTAAAGAGTCCCAACTGAGTTCAAATCTCCCAATGAAATATAGAAGGAAATATTCTGTGGTCTAATATGTTTAAGCAATGAATTTAAGTACATTTGTCCATGTTCTTCATTATCAGGAACTTGTGCATACCAGTCCCATTCTATATTCCCAATATGTCCTTTAGCACATGAAATACAACATCATCAATGCTTTTATAAAGTTGATTGATAAGAAAACTTTAAATCGCAGAGAACACAAACTGCATCAGAAGTGCATATTGTGCAATACATATTTGATACCTATTTATCTTGGGGATCATATCAACAATTCATGTGTCTCCTAAGAGCCAGTATTCACAAAGTCTTTTTGTTGCAGGTCAGGTGAAAATGAGCTGCAAGTAGAGGACATAACTCAGTATATTTATTCTGAAGGTAAGTTGCTTGCTGGATCTTCTTTGCCTGGTATTTGAGGGCAAAGAAGAAAATGTCACTGTGATCAATACAGATGAAGTAAATAATTCCACTGAACATTTGAAGCTGCCTGCATTGGGACAGGATGCTGGACTAAATGAAGCCTTTGGGTTAGATCCAGGAGAGCTTTTATTTTGTTATATCTACTAAACTGGGAAAATATCTTCAATTCCCCTTCTGAAGTTTTTTAAAATTAGGAATGTTACAACAGATCATTCATTCACAGTTCCATTCAAATTTACATGTGTACAGATGGATGCTGGAATGTAATTTTGCCAGCGGCATGGAATGCATTCAGAGTAGATACATATAAACAGAAAGAGGAACAGTTAAAGTTAAACTGGGAGTATTAGTTCAACAACCATTGAGTTTAATATTTAATATAGACATGTACCAGCCACAAAAGAGAAAAGTGCTTGGAGACTAGAATAACAGCATTTGCCAAACATTCAAAGAATGTGTATTTAAACCATGCCTTTGCATTTCAAACATGATCAATAAAAGCCAAATATTACATGATTAAAAACATGCTTACAATTCATTAACATATATGAAAAACTTAAATAAAAGGAAACATTGAGACTTTTTCAGAACTGTAGCAATGCAAGGAACAGCTTCAGCTCCAATTGCAAGTAGTTCCATAGACTGGGCTCCACTGTGGAAAAGCAAAATTAGCTGTAAGCTAATCTTTTATTGGCATGTTAAGCATATCAATACAATACAATACAATAGCAGAGTTGGGAGGGACCTTGGAGGTCTTCTAGTCCAACCCCCTGCCTAGGCAGGAAACCCTATACCATTTCAGACAAATGGCTATCCAACATCTTCTTAAAGACTTCCAGTGTTGGGGCATTCACAACTTCTGGAGGAAAGCTGTTCCACTGATTAATTGTTCTAACTGTCAGGAAATTTCTCCTAGGCGCTGCTTGGAGTGTCCAAGCACGGGTTAACTTCAGCTTGCTGCCCAAGGACTGAGTTCGAATTTCTTGTAGCTCCGCCCCTTGCTCTCCTCAGAGGCTCAGTTTTAAAAAACTCAGTCGCCCTACAGGATGCTTTTTGGGGTGCTCCAGTCCTTGTGCAGCAAACTGGACCCTCTAGATAGCATAGTGTAGCTCCTTTTTTGTTTTTTTTGAGTATAGTTAGACAATTCCTTAGCGTTTGTTATGTTCTTCCTCCTGTCGCTTTAAATAAAAGACTGAGACGCACGAGGCAGGCTGCCTGCAGCATGGCTTGCCTTCGTTTTCCACGATCGCAGCCGCTCCTCGGGGGGGTCGTTTGGACTCTCCCAACGACCAGAGTGGGGTCAGGTAGGCAGTTAGGGACGCCAGGGAGGCATTAGGCTTCCAATTTCTCCCCCGGGGTCGTTCCAGGCGCGAAAAACGCGCGCAGCCGCCATTTTGGATTTCAAAAATTGGCGCGATTTTCTCCCGGGCTTTTGCCTTTGTTGCGCAGCCTGCTCACTGCAGATCGCCGCTGAGAGGATTCCTTAACTTCGGGCCTTGTTCTGGGTCTCCTGACAGGCTCCCCTTCCTCTCTAAACCTCCTAAGCGGCTGCAAGGGTTCTTTTGAGTCTACCAGACCATTCACTCTTGCCTATCAGCGCAGATCTGCAGGCACCCGGCCTTCTAGCCAGCGCCATAGACCAGCCCCACTTGCCTCAGCTTCTACAGGCCTCGAGCACAGCAAACAGGCAAGGCCTCATCTCGTCTGACCTTCACCCAAGATCTGATGGAGAAGCAAGTGGATCCTCAGGCTGGTCCTACCACCAGCAAACGCAGCAGGCCCAACCCTGCTGCCAAAGGTGATGGGGTGGGGTGCCCAGCCAAGGGGAAGCGCCCCAAGGTTGAGAAGACCTCCAAGGCCGCAGAGAAAATGGCTGAAAGGCACCAAAAGGCTTTTGAGAAGCAGTTCCAAAGGGCCCAGTCAGCTCAACAGCAGCAGCCTTCTGCACCCTCACCCAGAGAGGAAGGGGCAATAATTCCTGCCCCCTCCCTCCAACAAGCTGAATCCATTCCCTTGCCAGCTGAGGAAGATTTTGGGTTTTCTCCCAATCCCTCTAGGGCCTCCCTTGGTTCCCCCAGCCATTCCCTGGTTGAGGATTCCCTGGATGAGGCAGATTCCCTGGATGGGGAGGGTTCCCTGGCCCCCTCCCAGGCTGGCCCAACCCTCCTCCAGATGCAGGAACCACACCTGTCCAAGGCCATGCAAGGGGTGGTGGAGCGCGCCATCGCTCAGGGTATTTCTGATGGCATGCAGCAGTTGGTCTCCAAGTTGCCCCTTATGTCTGCTATTCCCAGCAAGGGCAGATCTGTGAGACCCCAGGCCCCTCTGGCTAGAGAGGTCTCTCCCACACCCACTGCCATCAGTGAGGTGTCTGACTGTGAGGAGGTTGAGCAGGAGGCCCCGGTCCTTTCAGAGGACGAAAATCCCACCCCAGAGGCCCCTTCCACCTCTGGTCTCTTCAACCCCTCCATGTTTAGAGCCATTCTGACCAAGGCCCGTGCCGGAGGTCCTCAAATGGGGCTCCCTCCGGCAGATAAACCCACCTCTGACCAAGGTGGCAAGGACACCATCGGTCCTCAGGATCCGGGCGCGGGGCTCTTTAAAGAAGTTCCCCCTCCCATTGATTTGGTTCCTGCCCCCCAACTGTTTCTGGACATCATCCAGCGACAATGGGCTCAACCAGGTTCCATGGCCAATCCCAGTGGAACTGATAAAAAGCTCTTTACCATGGAGGGCCCCCTCGAAGACCTATTAAAGCTTCCTCAGGTGGATGACCCAATTGTATCCCTCACCTCTACCTCGGCTCTCCCGGCTGACCTACTGGAAGGCCTTAAAGCGGAGGATAAAAGGGCGGAGCTGCCCACAAGACCCACCTGGCCACTGCATGGGCCATGAGGGCCTCATCCTCCTCCTCTTATTTCGGCAGGGCGGCCCTATTCTTGCTCTGCAAATTGTTGGCCAGCCTTCCAGCAGGGGACACTAGAACGAGGCAGGATGTTAATAAGATAATAGCGGCCGTGGAGTATTCGGCCGACGCCTCGCTTGCGGCTACCAAATTCTCCTCCAGAGCCTTAGCCTCTAATGTAACCTCATGCCGTCTGCTGTGGCTCCGCCACTGGCAGGCGGACGTAAAGGCGAAGTGGAAGCTCGCTTCCGCGCCCTTTAAGGGAGGCAAGCTATTTGGAGAGGCTTTGGACTCATTTTTAATCGAGTCCAAGGGCAAGCGCAATATCTTGCCCGCCATGACAAAGAAACCGGACCGCAGGGGCCAGCCATTTCGCAGAAATTCCTTTCGTGGCTCAGAGCCCTCTACCTCTTCAGGGGGTACCAGCCGTCCCTACGCCCAGTCCCAAGATCGTCCCCAGGATAAATCATCCTACAGGGACAAGAATAAACAGCAGGGCTACCGTAGACCATTCCGTGGGGGGTACTCCAATTGGTCCTTCCGGAAACAGAAGTGACCGTTACAGGGATCCTCCCATTGGCGGCCGTCTCCAACTCTATGCTGCCCAGTGGGAGGAGACCACGACGGACACCTGGATCCTGAACACGGTCCGTTACGGGTTGACCCTAGACTTCCTATCCTTCCTTCCGCGGACCTTTGTCCACTGCCCCATTCCCAAACCCCCCCTCAAATTCCAACTCATGAGGGCGGAGATAGACCATCTGTTAGAGATAGCGGCCATAGAGAAGGTGCCCGAAGGTCAGGAAGGCACAGGCTTTTACTCCATCCTGTTCCTAGTCCCCAAGTCATCGGGAGGAGTGAGGGCAATACTGGATCTCAAGAGACTCAATACGCATCTGGAGTACAAACGCTTCAAGATGCAGTCCCTTCAGACCATCCTGGGCTGCGTCAGGCAGAACGACCTCCTGACCTCAATAGATCTGAAGGAGGCGTACCTGCACGTCCCAATCCACCCGGCACATTGCAGGTTCCTGAGATTCCAGTTTGCCAACCAGCACTTCCAGTACAGAGCCCTTCCCTTCGGACTCTCGTCGGCCCCACGCACCTTCACCAAACTACTGGCCACCATCGCAGCACATCTCCGCTCCATCCCGGTGAGACTGGAATGCTACCTGGACGACATTCTCATCCACTCGTCGTCCAGGGGGCAGGCCCAGAGAGATCTGGACACCACCATCCGTGTACTACAACAACACGGTTTCTCCATCAACCTCGCCAAAAGCCATCTGACCCTGACCTGCAGCATCCAGCACCTCGGCACAGTCATCAACTCCGAGTCCTGCAAGGTCTTCCTCACACAGGAGAGGGTGGACAACATCAGGTCTCTCGTGAGGAAGATCCGTTCCACAGGGTCGGCATCGGTCGTCTCCCTATCCCAACTTCTGGGGAGACTGGTGTCCTGCATCTCGGTGGTCCCGTGGGCACGTCTTCACACACGGGACCTCCAATGGTTCCTGCTACCGTTCCAGAGACGCAAGGCCAGCAACTCCAGGCGGGTGATGCGCCTACCCCCCAAGGTGCTTCGCTCCCTCCGATGGTGGCAGTCGGACGCTCTCCTGAAGGGGTGCTACTTCAAGGAGCCGGAGCGCCTGGTCATCACAACAGATGCCAGTCTCTTCGGGTGGGGCGCCCACCTTCAACAGCAGGTAATCCAGGGCAGGTGGTCGCCAGCGGAGCTCGCCCACAACATAAATTGGCTAGAGCTCCGGGCCACCAGGCTGGCCCTGCGCCACTTCCTCCGGCTGGTCAAGAACAGAGATGTGCTGATCCTGACCGACAACATCGCCACGAAGGCGTACATCAATCATCAGGGCGGCACAAGATCCTTTGCCCTGATGACGGAGGCGGAGGCCCTGGGAAGGTGGGCGGAGAGACACCTGACATCCCTGCGAGCAGACCACATCTCGGGAGAGGACAACATGACGGCAGACTGGCTCAGCAGAACCACCATCCAGAACGCAGAGTGGCGCCTTCACCCGGCGTTGTTTCGTCAGCTGTCACAGAGGTTCGGCCTCCCAGGAGTCGACCTCTTCACGTCTCCAACCAATGCCCAGCTCCCCAGGTACTTCACGAGGTTCCAGTGCCCCGGGGCGGAAGGCACAGATGCTCTTCGGTCTCGCTAGCCTCCGGGTCTGTTGTACGCCTTCCCGCCTCTCCCTCTGATTCCTCATGTCATCAGGAAAATCCTGTCAGAGGGAGCAGAAGTGCTGCTGGTAGCTCCTCACTGGCCGAGGAGATCCTGGTTTGCCGACCTGATCAGCCTCTCTGTGTCACACCATTGGCGCATTCCTCAGGATCAGATATCCCTCAGCCAGGGGGCAGTACAACATCCAGAGCCCCAGTGGCTGCAACTTGCCATATGGCACTTGAAGGGGACATCCTGAGGCTCAGCGCATATTCGGAAAAAGTGATCCGTACCATCCAGGCATCCAGGCGCCCTTCGACGGTCAGAATCTATGAAGCCACCTGGTCGTCCTTCTCTCGCTGGTGCCTCCAACATCAGGTCATCGCTACATCTGCCACCGTCCCTCAGGTCCTGGACTTTTTGCAGGAGGGCCTTGACAAGGGCCTGGCGCCCAATACCCTCAAACGCCAGATGGCCGCCTTGGCCACCATCTTATCCACAGGCTCACACCTGCCTCTCAGCAAACACCCGCAGGTGCGTAGTTTCCTCAAAGGCGCCACCAATCTGCCACCTCCCACCATCCACAGGTATCCAACCTGGGATTTGTCTGTGGTGTTACACTCTCTGTCCGAGCCTCCCTTTGAACCTCTCAGGACAGTTGGACTGCGCCACCTGACTCTAAAGACTGCCTTATTGCCATCACTTCGGCACATAGGATCTCTGAACTGGCCGCCCACTCAGTCAGAGACGACCTCTGTGTCATCCATTCTGACAGAGTGGTCCTGCGGCTGGACCCAGCATTTGTGCCTAAAGGCCTACGAACATCAAGGCAGACCAGCTCCTCCTCGTGTCACTGCCCATTCAACGAGGAGTGCCGCAACCTCGGCTGCATGGGCTACCCAAGCATCCATCGAAGACATCTGTCGGGCCGCTACGTGGGCGAGCCCGTCGCCCTTCATCAAGAATTACAGACTGGACGTTTTTGCCTCTGCTGAGGAAGCCTTTGGGAGGAGAGTTCTGCGGAGAGTTGTTGCGAGCCGCGCGGCTGTGGACAATTCTTCCCTCCCTGGGACAACATAGCTTTGGCATGTCCCGTGCTTGGACACTCCAAGCAGCGCCTAGGAGAATGACCGTTGGCTTACCTGAATGGTCTTTCTCTAGGCGCTGCGGGAGTGTCCAACCCCACCCTGTGTAAGGGCCGCGGGGTACCTTCCATTGGACATCCGGACTATCGCCATTGACAGGTCCTTTGGACTATTCCTTCGTTTTTTAAAACTGAGCCTCTGAGGAGAGCAAGGGGCGGAGCTACAAGAAATTCGAACTCAGTCCTTGGGCAGCAAGCTGAAGTTAACCCGTGCTTGGACACTCCCGCAGCGCCTAGAGAAAGACCATTCAGGTAAGCCAACGGTCATTCTCCTCAGTTCTAAGTTGCTTCTCTCCTTGATTAGTTTCCACCCATTGCTTCTTGTTCTACTATATCAGTATTGGAATCTAAAGAAGTCAAGTCTTTGAATCAAGAAAAACTCCATTTTGTCCAAATTTAGCTTCAGTTTGTTTTTCCATAACCAGTTATTTACACTTTAGAAATCAGCACAGGGAGGATCTTGAGACATCCACATTCAGCATGCCATAAAAGGACAAATATAGCTAGATATCAGCATATTAACAGCAGATACTCCTGAAACCACATATGATCCTTTCTTATGATTTCTTAGACAGATCAGTTAATGTGAGATCAGATTTCTGGGCCCTCTTTCAAAGGGGCAGACAGAATTTTCCCAGTGAAATCTTTTGGTAGTAAAGCCAATTCAAAGGGATGCCAAATAAGTCAAGTATTGGTGAAGATGCTGGACTGTGGGGAAGAATTGGAAACATGTAGACAAGGAAAAGAGAAGAAATGAGCATACATGGTATGTAGTTCTCTTGTGTTTCATATATATTCTATATGAATCTATATATTCTATATATCCTCAAAATTAATCACTTGGTTCTTCCAAGATACCAAAAGTGGAAGAAGGTTCCATAGTTCATAGTTTGTTCTTTTTCATGTGTGGAACCAGAGTTCAATCTCAACTGGTACTTTATAGACTTAATGCTTTATCTCTGTACAAAAGAAATGGGTTGTCTAGTGGTTAAGGCACCAGTCTAGAAAGTGGGAGACTATGAGTTCAAGTCTCATCTTAGCCATGAAAATCTGGGTCAACCACTCTTTCTCAGCCCAACCCACCACACAGGGTGATTGTTCTGAGGAAAATAGAAGGAAGGTGTGTTGGATATGTCCACTGTCTTGAGTGGGCGAAGCTTCCCGCCGCCACCACTACCAGTGCACCCGATCCAGGGCAAACCGGCAGAAACCCATCTCTGGTGTGTGTGTATCTCACACTAAAATTGAAATGAAATAATAAAATGAAATAAACCTCTTGAGCAAATAAAACCATAAATGGTTCAAGAAAGGAAGTGGGGGATTCTCATCCTGTAAACATGGGCTAGGCAACAGAACAGAGGTAGTTCTAGGAAAGGATTGCAAGGAATAGTTACAGAGTTCAAGCACAATTAAGGCTGCATGGAATCCTACAAATGTTTTGGATATAGCGCAATAACATTATGGGAATTTGATTGCTAAAGTTGTAATAATCTAATGGCAGGTAAGTTATCTGCATATCATTATAGTTCAGTGATGGTGAACCTATGGCATGCGTGCCACAGGTGGCACGCAGAGCCATTTGTCAGGGCAGCGAGATGAGTTCAACTGAGTTCATCCTTTTTAAAAGCCAGAGGCTTCTCTGAAGCCTCTGGAGCGCAAAAAACTGACCCTCTGGGCAAACTGGAAGTTCAGGAACGGACTTCCTGTTTGTTCGGAGGGTCGTTTTGACTGCTCCGGAGGCTTCAGGGAAGCCTCCTGAAGGTCCCTGAAGCCTTCGGAGTGCTTAAAATAACCCTCCGAGCAAACCGGAAGTGACTTGATGTTTGCTCGGAGAGTCATTTTGACTGCTCTCGAGGCTTCAGAGAAGCCTCCTGAAGGTTCCTGAAATCTTCGGAGCGCTCAAAACGACCATCCGAGCAAACCGGAAGTGATTTCCGGTGTGCTCGGAAGGTTGTTTTGAGCACTCCGAAGGCTTCAGGGAAGCCTCCTGAAGGTCCCTAAAGCCTTCGGAGCGCTCAAAACGACCCTCCGAGCAAACCGTAAGTGACTTCCAGTTTGCTCGGAAGGTCGTTTTGAGCACTCCGAAGGCTTCAGGGAAGCCTCCTGAAGGTCTCTGAAGCCTTCAGAGCGCTCAAAACAATCTTCCGGTTTTCTCGGAGGGTTTTGACTGCCTCCTGAAGGTCCCTGAAGTCTCCAGAGGGCTTCCGGGGGGGTGGGGGAGGCTGTTTGCTCCTATAAAGCCTCTGGAGCCTGGGGAGGGCAAAAAAGCATGCAAAAATGGGGGGGGGTCACGCCTGTAGTGCGCGCATGCGCACTGGGGGGGTCGTGCATTGCATTATGGGTGCGGCACGCCTGCACACGACCCCCCTGTGCTGCCCCCACTTATGGCATGGAAGCCAAAAAAGATTCGCCATCGCTGTTATAGTAAATCGGAAGTAATTTGTATGCACAATTGTAGCCTGTTGCTATAAAATAAAAGAGCTAAAAAATCAACTGTGCCTCAAAGAGAAACTTAGATTTCTCTCTTGAAACTTATTTCTCTCCTTCCTCTTTTCTCTGCCATTGTCTATCAAGGTGAACAGCTAGAAACAATGGTATCAGCAGAAAAGTATGCAGCATTGGGATCAGCAATTTAAAAAAATGGTGGTGAGCTTAGCGTTCCAACAATACATTTCACAGTCCTTGGTGAATGTGAAGCTGTTCTTCAGATTGTTGTAAGGAGAAACCTTATTGTAGTTTAATAATTAACACACTTCTAGGGGAACAAATCATACAAGCAGTTCCTTTGAATTGTTTCTTCTACAGTTTATTTTATTGTTGAAATCAAACAATTTTCAGTTTATTTTTTAATTTTTTTAAAAAAAATCAAACTGAAAAGTGTATTTTGTCAACAGAAAATGAAGAGTTATTTAATATTCAAATTTTTCCTCTATTATATCTTGATGGCTTGACAGACTACCCAAAAGTACTATAAACTTGAACAGTCAATTAAGGTATTTCTGGATTCTAAAACTATGTTTAATTTTGTGTTTTCTAAACTTGTATATTTTCATTTTATATCAGTTTGTATTCAAAATCTTTTTGGAGTGGTATATATTTAAAAGATCTATATCTATATGTAATAAAATATTACATATTTTAAAGATCTATATCTATATTTGATTTCATATATTCCTTTCAAATCAAAATTATTTGTTGAAAACTAATATAATATTAAAATCCCACTTGAAATCATGAGAAGTGACAGTGGCAGTAGATACATCAATTTTAATTTTTAATATAGGGTGGTATTCCTTGACTTACAACCATTTCTTTAGTGACTGTTTGAAGTTGCAACAGCACTGAAAAAAGTTACTTATGACCGTTTTTCACATTTACAACTGTTGCAACTATCCCCATAATCAAAATTTGGACACTTGGCAAGTGGCATGTATTTATGACGGTTGCACTGTCCCGGAGTCATGTGATCAGATTTTGTGACCTGACAAGCAAAATAAGTGGTGAAGCCAGATTCACTTAACAACCGTGTCACTAATCACTAACTACAGTGATTCACTTGTTTGTGGCAAGAAAAATCATAAACCATGTTAAAACTCACTTAACAACTATCTTGCTTAGCAACAGAAATTGGGGGTGATGTCAATTGTGGTTGTAAGTCAAGGACTTATCTATATGATAAAGATAAATAAATATAACCCATAGAAACAAAAGCTTTTGTGGGGTCCTCCATAAATTTTAAAAGTAGGAAGGGGTCCTGAGAGAAAACTGTTTAAGAGACTCTGATATACATTATGATGTATAATAAGAAGAAAAAAATTGGGGCCTTTCTGCCAACTGAATTCTGAGATTTATTAGTTACTGTAGATTGGTGCTTATTCAATAATTATATGTTCAATGCTGACTGTAGGGGCTTCTAAAAGAATGTTTAAAATATTTATAAATTAAGATGATTAAGAAACTGGATGTCCAGGATCCCATTCCGAGCTCACCGAAGTACAAATTACTGATAACTATCCAGCAGTTCTGAGAATGTGAGTTGCAAATAAATAGTCCTCCATATTGAATGCTGATTCTGTACTTTCTCTCCCTGTTATCACCATACATTTCCTCTGTCTTTCTCTCATCACAGAAACAAGTATTGAAGGAAATCTATCCAAGGAATTTCCAAACTCTTCTGTGATGCAGCTTTCAACTCCAATAAAACAGGTAAAGAGTGACAAAGTCAGAGTGGCCTGACTTTGCCATCACTGATTCTTCATACATATCAACACATATTTATATAGCATATGAAAAAAAGGTTATGATAATACAGTAATTGGGAGCAGAATTTCCATTGCTAAGCATTATAGTCGTAAAGCACATTGTGTCAAACCCCAGTGGGGTTTGCCATATCTGGGGGAGGGAGATTTGGAGAGGTAGCAGCAGCAACGAGCGGCAGCAGTGAATGGCAGCAGCAGTCCCAGCTGTTTAGACCAGCTGATCGGCGGTGTGCCGGGAGGCCAAGAGCTAGCTTCTGATCAGCTGGTCTAAGCTGAGCGGTTTTCTGCATTGCTTGGCAATGACAGTCCCAGTTGCCATCATATGAATTGTTAAGAGGTAAGTGGCAGGAGTCTCAGGCAAGGAGTAGGGTGGATGGGGAAGTGGGTGCTGTAGGGGGGGGGGGAAGCTGCGGGAAGGTGCTACAGGGCATGGGGCAGCTGGAGAGGAGTGCAGACAGATTGGCAGGGAGAGAATTTCTGAATGCGGGCAAGCTGCAGGGGCTGCAGGCAGTTGGCAGGAGCCACAGGCCCGTGGTTTTGAAGGCAGGCAGGTTGGTGGGGACTGTGGGCAGGTACTTCTGAGCACAAGTGGAACAGCAGAGACTGCAGACAGGCACTACAGAGTATGGGTGGACTGGTGGGGGCCACCACAGAGGTGCTACGGAGTAAGATTGTGAATGGTGATTACATGAGTACAGCTCATTCTAGCATAATTACATCTTTATGACATGTTCTAAATAAAAAATTGATTATATTTAATAACAAAGTTTCTAGACTTCCTTTCTTAATCATTGTTTACAATTTATATCCAATTTCCTTTTATCAAACCAGTACATATATATACATTATTTTTAACTAAATTTGACTAAATTTTTTATTATAAGCTTTCATACATAACAGAATTTCTAAACTTCCTTTCGTAGTCACTATTTGCAATTTATATCACATTTCCTCTTATCAAACCAATACATATGTATACATTATTATCATTATCAATTATTTATCTAACTATATCCATTATCACTTCATTTTTTACATAATGCTCTACATTTAATTAAATTTGACTATTTTTTATTATAAGCTTTCATATATCAACCTGTGTCTTTCCAGTAATAGTGCAGTCTTATGTCTTTTGTCATTTGTAGGATTAGTCTTCTGGTTGTTTCCTTAATAAAATTTGTATGGACTTCTCTTCGCAATTTATTGCTTGTAGCATATCTTATAATTTCGAAACCCTCTATCTGCTTCTTTAAGCAGCTTATCTTTGGTTATCAATAGTGCTTCTGACAAAATTTCTCTTTAGATCCATCAATTCTTCTCTTTTTTCTTCTTCTATACCTTGAAATCTGGGGTAGATATCCTGTCCATCTATCTCCCCTTTCCATATTCCACTCTTTCCATTTCCAACCACGCTCAGTTCACTGTTGGTATCAACAATTATCTTGTCTCGTTGTTCATTTTTCCCTTCAGTTTTTAGGACTCTAACCTCCACTTTTTCCATTTGATGAACATCTTCAATTTTTCCATAAAAGTTTACTGTTTTGCAATCTATATTTTCCAATCTCTTCTCAATTTTCTCTGTTACTTCTAATAATTTTTGAATTTCAAACATAATCTTTTGCAATGTTAAGGTTTCTTTTTGATGTTGTGCCATTCTTCCAACTGGTAAACACTGCCACTCTACCATTCAAAACTTTTTATTAGGTTTGACGCAAGTTCATTTATAATCTTTCAAAACAAGGCTTTGTTTCCACTTCTCTCCAGCTGCCAATGAAGCTCCCAAAGAGTACCTGTATCAACAACTCATGCTCTTCTCCTTATTACTCTGTATAAACAAGCTGAAGAACCTTGAAATGCAAAGTCAAAATGATCAAAGTGAAAAAAGAAAGGGCAATGTTTCCAGGACTCAAGCCTCCAAGTGGCAGTGTTACTTCCTTTCCCTCTGATATTACAACCATCTTTGTATTCCTTTTATATCTTCTTTATATTGCAGGCTTAAAAGAAACAAAGTTCTTAAGTGAAGCAAAATAGAAAAAAAAAACCATCCAAACCAGTATTATAAAAATAAAGAAAAAGATTTTAATCCATAGGTAAAAAAGAAGTAGGAGAAAAACTAATCCGTTCACTTTAAAAAATAGGAAATATTTGCAAAAATTTCATCCATAAAAGAAAATTTTAAAAAAAGACAACACACTGTCCAGTGTAGCTTAATTTCGCTGTTACTTTTCTTCTGTTTTCAAATTTAATTTAGCTTTAATTTTTTTTGGGGGTAGTCTCTTTTATAACAATAAGATTTCCTCACCAGATGGACACACTTTCTCTTTCCGCTTTCCTCCCATTCCGGAGCTGTCCCAACTTCAGCAGCTTTTGGCTGCGCTTCTGTCGCTGGCAAGAAGAGATTCTCTTGGATCAATCAGGGACTTTGCGGTGTCCCTGAGATCAGCAAGACATACTCTTCCCTGTCACTGTCTCTTTGGGACGGTTTAGGTCAAAAAGGACTGTCCAGTGGCAAAAGTATCGGCTGCGATCTCGGAGCTCCTGTCTCTGTCTCTCCAGAGCCTCGATAAAGTAAGGGACTGCCTTCTCTGCCTTCTCTTGACCTCTCCCCACCTGTCTATCCCCCATGAAAAAAGTTGAAAAAATACATTTATCAAAATGGAATCAAATTGGCAAGAAATTTTTGGCTAAAACAATGAAGAAGTTGTTAAAATTATTCCGACTGAAACATTGGCCCAAATGAAGCAGTTGATGTATGCCACAGTAGCTACTGAGGAATTGGGGCTTCAAATACAAAGGAATGAAGTTATTAAGAAAGGAAAACCTAAATGGTATATGCAAATAGAATTGAAAATAAAGAGTATTTGCATAAACTTGAGAAATTTAAAGAATTTGAAGCAAGGGATTTTGAAAAATAAATCAAAACTGTGTGTGGATGTGGGTGAAGTACAACCCGGACAGTAAAGGGAATATCAGAAACTGCAGAACAATTGAGAGAAAGAGTTATGGCTGTTTCAGGAACAATCACATAATTTGAGAATCAAATAATTCAGTTCCTGCAGATTTTGCAATTTAGAGCAAATCAGTATTAAATTCTACAAAACCCTTGAAAAAGGGAAAGAACTAGCTACAAATGAAGCCTGACAAAGAAGAGACCCTAAAATTTTGGAAACGCTTGAGGGAAAACAGTAGGTGTACAATTTTAGAAGTACCAAAACCAGAAAATGACTAAATACTTAGAAGGACATTCCTAATTCTGTAGGATAAGGGGAAAGAACCTGGAAATTACAGATCCATAGCCTGTGTCAACATTCCAAATATCATCCAAAATTAAATCAGAGTCCAAGGCAAACTATTCCTCAAAGTTCCAATTTATTAAGAGAGACATGTTGGCACATCGTGAAAACCCAAATCTGAAAATGTCCCCAGGTTTTCCCACCCAGTTGAAAGTTCATGATCTTGCCCTCACACCCACAAGTCCATCACATGGTCCAATCTTCCACTGCCACGCTGGCAGTTCCACCCATCCAGTTCCGGTCAGAGGTGTAGAGAACAAAAGATGACCTTGGTTTCTAGAAAGGAATTTTTTTATTTTGACAACAACACATTCTACTCCTTACTATTCCCCCTCCCAATTCCCCACTAATGAAACAGCATAGTAAAATAAGAGAGAGTGTGGCAGACCAAAGATCCAGAAAGGAATATGACTTCAGGCCTGACAGGCGGCCTTTCCTCAAAAGGGAAACAATTCCTGAAAGAGATTAATGTAGGGATTAACATAACAGAATTAACCACCTCTCCCCCCACACCCCCAGGGGGACCCTTTGGCTTATCGGGGAATTTATCATGTAATTGTTTTACTAATTTATCCGCTTTTAGATTGCAGCTTTTCACCCAAGTAGCTTCAGAAGAAGGGTACCCCTTCTAATGCACTAAATACTGTAAGTGACCCCTATACAGCCTACAGTCTAAGATCTTTTTCACCTCATAATGTGTTTCCCCTTCTAACACTACAGAAGGAGGGGGAGCTTGGATGGACGGTCTTATGCTGGATGCAATTACTGGCTTCAACAAGCTACAATGGAATACTGGGTAAATTTTCCCTAGAATTCTGGGTAGACTGAGTTGAACTGTAACTGGGTTAATTATCTTCACTATTGGGAATGGACCTAGAAACTTTGGGCCAAATTTCTTGCTAGGCATTCTTAATCTTATGTATTTGGTAGATATGAAAACTTTGTCCCCCACATGGAAGGGAGGTTGGAGCGAGCGGTGTTTATCAGCTTGCTTCTTGTAGGCTTCTGCCGCATCTGCTAGAGCTTTCTTCGTATTTTCCCATCCTTTCTTAAGCGTGTCCATCCATTCAGTCAGAGATATAGAGGAAGGAGGTTCTCTAGGCAGCTCAGGCATGGGTACAAATTCCATACCACTGGTAATCTGGAAAGGAGTTAATCCAGTGCTGCTGTGGACCACATTGTTGTACGCCACTTCGGCGAAGGGTAGCAAGTCTGACCAGTTGTCTTGCTGATAGTTCACATAACACTGGATGTATTGTTCCACCATTGCATTGCCCCCCTACGCTGTGCCGTTTATGCTGGGATGAAACGCTGAGCTCAGTCCTGTGTGGACCCAATGGATCTTAGGAATTCTCTCCAGAACTTGGCGGTGAACTGAACTCCGCAGTCTAGAAATGATCCTCTTGGGCACCCTGTGCAAGTGATAAATGTGTTTCACAAACATTTTCGCTAATTTCTTTGCAGATGGCAACCCTGAGCAAGCGATGAAATGCGCCTGCTTGGAAAACAAATCAATAATTGTCCAGATTACTATATTCCCGCTGCTGTCTGGGAGCTCGATGATGAAATCCATTGCGATTTCTTCCCATGATCGGCTAGGGTTGGCCACTCGTTGTAGTAGTCCAGGAGGCTTCCCCAGCCGTGTTTTCATCGTGTTTGCCAACAAATACAATTTACTTATGGCCATAATTGCAAATCAAGTCTACAGCTATTTGAAAAGTAATGATTTACTCCCTAGGAGTAAAGGATGCTGCAGAAGTTTTAGAGAAACAAAAAACCATTTACTGATGATAAGATGGTTTTAAAGGATTTTAAAAAACACAAAATTGTTCATTGCTTGGAATAGAAAATAAAAGGCATTCAATTCTGTTTCACAAAGCTGGATTGAGAAATGTCTCAAAGTTTTTGCAATCATTAGAAACATTCAGCAATTTGTGAATATTTTGATGAACAAAGCTGACAACTAAAAGTGAAGTATTAGAAGTTGAAATCAAATGCAGAATTTTCCTAAGTGACTCATTATCAGCTTTACTGTAAAGTATCAATGGCCTTTCTGATAACAATTTTGAGTAAAACAAATTATGGATATGAATTGGCAAAAAAGTACAAATTTCATATTTACTCTGTATGGATGATTTAAAATTATTTGGAAAAACAAAGGTTGAACTAGATTCTTTATTAAAAAATACAGAAGACTTCAGAAAAGATATTGGAGTGTTATTTGGCATTGAGAAGTATGCAACCATAACCATAAGGGCAGGCAAAATTGTTGCAGATGATGGAATGCAGCTTAGCAATGAAGATTTGATTAAGGTAGTAGCACCAGAAGAAGGCTACAAACATTTGGGAATTTTAGAAGCTTCCAATTTATTCAGAAACAAGTACAAGAAAATACTTCTTTCAAATATATCAAATATGTTTGAAAAATGTTGAAATCAAAGCTAAATGGTGGAAACATTATCAAAGCAAATAATACTGGGGCAGTCCCTGTTATTAAATATACAGCAGGAATAGCTGACTGGGCCTGGATAGAATTTGTTAACTTGGATCGGAAGGCAAGAAAACTAATGACAGTGCGCCATGCTTTGGATCGAAAGAGTGATATTGATTGGCTGCATTTGCCAAGAGCTGAAGGGGATAGAGGACTCTTACAAGTGAAACAAACTATGAAGGAAGAAAAGCATGGCTTGAATGACTACATTAAGAAAAGCCAAAAACCTTCACTGAAGAAAGTCAGTTTAAAAAAGCACTTGAATCAACAAAGGTAAAAGCTTATTTTCTTATATGAAGCACACCCTTAACATCGTTGTGGGGCTTGCATGTTCTGTGGAGAATTAAGAGGTACAACAGAGCTTCAACCATATTGGACCAGTCTAATCTGAGAAGCTACACAAAGAGTGCCTCTCCCATAAACAATATGGTGAAATATGATTTATAGAAACCTATACTGGATTGATTCTTGCCTAGGCCAACAAGGGCATGCTAGGTGTTGGAGTTCCTGGAGATCTGATAATAATTGGGGTCTGGAAACAAACAAATGAAGAACGGTTGCAGGAATTGGGTATATCCTGTTTAATGAAAAGAAGGATCAGGAATGACATGATAACAGTATTCCAATATCTAAGATGCTGCCACAAAGAAGAGGGGTGGTGTCAATCTATTCTCCAAAGCAACTGAAGGTGGAACAAAAAGCTATAACTGGAAACTAATCAAGGAGAGAAGCAACCTAGAACTAAGGAGAAATTTCCTGACAGAACAATTAATCAATGGAATGACTTCCCTCTGGAAGTTGTGGGTACTCCAGTACTGGAGGTGTTTAAGAAAAGATTAGACAACCATTTGTCTGAAGTGGTATAATGTTTCCTGCGTAAGCAGAGGGTTGGGCTAGAAGACCTCCAAGATCCCTTCCAACTCCAACCATTTATTTTTTAAATGGTCTCCAACAGGAGTCCCCAACCTGTGGGCCATGGCCCACTATTGTACCATGGCTTATTTGCAACTGGGCCACACTTGCAGCCCCATTCGTGTGTGTGGCGGGCACAGGTGCTTGTGCCCGCCGCTCACACAAATGAAGCTGCATGTGTGCCTGACCCTCGTGCGTGCCAGGCCGCCAACTCAGAAAGGTTGGGGAGTGCTGGTCTACAGAACTCAGAACTGTTGGTTGAGAAACTAGGGCCAACAGCTGCAGGATTACTGGGGGGGAAATGTTTGTCCATTGCAAATATAAGAAGACTGAAACAAAGAAGTGATAAAATAATTTGTAATCTATTATTAGAAATCAAGTCCAACAAAAAGAGGAAAAATATACTAGTTCTGGAAAGAACAACATCAAAATCATAAATAACAGGACAGAGGCTGGAATAATATTTATAATAAAATTGCTATTCTCATAAGTACATCATACATAGTTTGGCTAATATCTTGTTGCTTAACATAACCATCTTAATCAGCATTGCCTTGCAGAAATATATGATGTTCATTCATTTAAATAAAGCAGTACATTCTGAGGAGAAATAAGTACTGTATACTTAAAATTAATGTATCATTAATTCTATAAACAGGTTTTATTTTCCAATGGTTCTTGCTAAAACGTAACCATTTTTATCCTAAAAATTAACACTTTTGATACAGACTGAGAGTAAAGTTTTAATAAGATTGGGATCCTGTAACCTATAGGCTGTATCTAATCCTAAATTTTTGTAGCCCTCCATTCAACCTTCAAAGCCACCGAGCTACCAAAGCTATCAAAGCTACCACAAGCTACCAAATCTTGGCAGCAAACAACTGTTAAAATTGCAGAGTTAGGCAGGGATGAACCAGGTTTGATAATTGAAACTTATTGGGTGATTTTGGTCTGTCATTTTCTTTTGATTCATACTACTCACAGGATAGTACAGTGATCATACCAATGTATGCTACCTTGAGGATGAAGAAGTAATGGGTGTTAAAATATAATAAATAAAACATGGTAATTTTTCTCCTTTTAAAGATGAACAATTAAAAATAGGTAGTAAAAGAGCTTGAACTTCAGATTTTATAGGTCTTTTTAGAATAGCGCATTCAATTATGTACACTTTTTCTGACCTCCAACATATTTTTCCAAGTAGTGTGCTTGAAAAAGAGATGAAATAAATACCTGTTGGGGCAAATGGAACTGGAAAGTAAAGTGTGGTGTTTGTTTCCTCTAGAGGTATGCAATTTTGGGATTGTTATGCCATAACACCTAAGGCAGAAAAAGGCACATACCTTACTCTTCTGATGAAACTCAATGCTCTGTTTTTACCACTCCATAGGTAGCTATGAGCATTCAGCGTTCAATAATATAGATGAATATATTATTTTACTACTCCTTTTCACATTTTGTCTATTTTTTTCTGCTTTTTCCTTCACTGCCTAGATTCCAGAACTCACAATCACTACTAACTCACCAGAAAAGAAGGACCCTTCTAAAGATCATCTGGTAGATTTTACTGATTCCCCACAGGGACATGCTATCAGGGTCCACACTACATCTCATGAGGAGCTGAAAGTGCCATTGGGTTTCATGCTAGGTGCTGAACCCCATTCCTTGGGACAGTGGGATGCTCCTGAATTCAGCAAGGGTGACCTCACCACAGAGGGCTCCTTCATGGACGAATGCATGGAGGAACAGTTGAGAAGATACCAAGAGCTGCCCCATCGCTTGGAGGAAGATGCCATAGATCGAGAACTGGAACAGCTTTACTTGTCCCATCTGAGCCGGCTTCGAGCAGAGGAGCTTGGAGGAAGAGGAGAGTGGTCTGAGGAGAGCTCAGGCAACAACACCAGTCCTGTACCGTCTCTCATTGCATTGCGTCAGAGTGTCTTGACTGATCGTGACCTCATAGTCAACTGGACAGGCCCAGAGAGAGCACTCAACAGTTCCCTGGCAAAAGAGATCACACTGTACTATGCTAAGCAACGGGGCGATGACTCCAGAGATAGTGAGGAGGAGGGAATTATGGCAGGATATGCAACACAGGGACCACCTGAGGTGGTGGGATCAGGCCGTGATAGCCCACCAGTCTTACTAGAAGGCTGCTTTCTAAATCATCTGGAAGAGGGAAATGTCCAACAGAGTCCAATAAAGGACTCTGACTCCTTTCCCAGCTTGAGAGTGGTGGCACCTAACACCTTGAGGCCAGTAATTCCAGAGGCTATGGTGATGCCCCTTGTAGTTCCAGCCCGGACACTAGTGCCCCTACCAAAGCGACCCACAGACCTGCCATCCAGCCCTCTTGATGCCCCTGGACGAGGCAAGAGCCAGGGCTTCTTGATAGGGCATGGCAGCCTCTGGCTGGGTGAGGGCCTTCATGTCCACAAGCCCCCTGAAACTAGTTCCGTTCCTCATAATGAACTTGAAAAGATCTTGACACGCTCCCTGTGGTTCCTCAGCCTCTTTGTCTTCCTTCCCATGGTTTTCAACAGCTGCATGCCTTTGGTGGCCGTTACACTTTACCTCCTTTTGGATTGGTTCTCATAATTGGTATGACTCTCAGAAGTGCCAAAGGCTCATGAGAAGATCTGTAACTTGGCTCTATTCCCGTTTCACCTGATCAGCTAAAAATTTGGCAGTAGTATCAGATCCTTTTAGAGTTAATGGCACATCGATTCTAAATTTCCCAAGATTCAGAACTATTTATTTTTATTAAATCATCTGGTATAAGAGATGAATTGCTTGGACAATAAAAATGAGCTATATGTGAAACTTGCCATGAATTGGATTTGAAGGCCCAGAGCAGGTAACAGTAGGCTCAAAGCCCCAATAGCCCTCCCATTCTCCCTTTGCACATTTTATTCAAGAAGGTTAGAGGTAACATCATTGTCCATCCTTCATTTTCAAATAGAGGCAATTAAGTATGCCTTGTTTGAACAGCCTCAAATCCTACTCAAAGAGCCAGAATAATATTTCTCTCTTCCGTCTTTAAAAACAAAATTCCTTGTTAAGCTTTAGTAGACTTTGTCTCTGTTTTTGGCCTTCCTCTTTCAGGTTCTTGGCTGAAATCCAATTAACTTACTTATAAGAAGTAAGTAAGAAGTCATTAATTTATTTCCAATTTGAGAATGAGGCAAACATTTCCTAAAAGAACCATATTCTTTGATATTTTTACAGACATACGCTTTTAGCGGGCTTTGCCTGTAACTTGTTTTGTGACAAAACAAAACAATATTAAGGGATAATTTCAGACTATTTAGAATCTTAACAAATCAAACATTTACATTTCTAAGGAAAAAAGTCAAAATGGCCCATGTAAAACTTAAGATAGAATGTTTTATTTAAATTCTATATGCCCATTCTCTATATATTAATGCAAAGTTTGGCAACTACGGTAAATTCCTAGTAAGTTTGAGGAGCCTCTGGTTTTATTATATTTCATAGTTCCAACCTGTTCTGTGTAAGAGATTTGGAGAAATCAACTAGCTAGCTCAGTTTCTATCTTGCTTTTCTCATGTGCAAGTAGAAATAATTACTAATTAAGTGAATTCTGCATTAGCAAACAAACAAAAATCCCATTGAGTTAAAAATGACCCCACACCTAATGCTAATCTATTGTTCCTTTGGCTCTTTGGGAAAGAATGTAGGTTTAGACCTGAAGATATTACCCTGTGACTTAGCAGTCTATCAATGTGAAAAAGACTAACAGATGACCCCTAATCCCCATTTATTTTTACAAGGCTGGGAAATTGTAAATATGTTTTGAAAATACCATAAAGCACTTTCTTTCAGAATGTTCTCCTGTGCCAGCCTCAGTGAATTTAACAAGAAAAGTCCAAAGGCAAAATAGCACTTTTGTTGAGCACCTGATTTCAGAAGGATTTGTGCAATCCTGGATTGTGCTCCACTTTTCTGTAATTTCCCATTATTTGAATGAAACAGGGAGACAGAAGTTTTCCATTCCAAAGAAGATGGCAGCATTTTCAGTTTTTTGCCCGTACAGCTTCTGCAAAACACAATCACAACCATTCCAGATGGCCTCAACAATCGCACAGCCAAGTTCCATTCATGCCCCTATCCTGAGCCATACCCAGCTTCTTAGGAAGAAACTTTGGACTGCTGACTGTCTGTGCTTCAAGGACCCCTTTTCACTCCTGGATCCTACACTTCTCTGCCAGTGGCAGGGTCCAACGTAGAGGACTACAGGAAAGATCCTTAAAACAGATGGTCCCATATTTATTTTTGTACCTGGTGGGAAGGCTGACTTTTTCTACCGTAGAATTCATCCCAAGATAGAGATTTTATTTATTAACAGCTAGCAGTACAAACCCAGGCTGGTGGGTTTGCAGAAGATTAAAATAATTTATATATACATGTTTGATGTCTGCAGCAAAGGAGTAGAATGGAAATATCCTGTGTCTTTATGTGCAATAGGTTGAAATGGCACTGAACTTGCTGTAAGAAGAAAGCCCACCCGCTTTCATGCTGCTAAATGTTTTTCATTAACTTCCTCTTGAATGTTGTACTGTCAGCAGCTGCTGTGATATAGCTTGTGGGGCCTTGTGGAGGAAGTGGAGATATTTGTATGGGTTCTGAAGCCACTTCTGTCTGCTGATCCAGACATGGTCCTGCTTTCCCCATCCATTGGTGAATGCTCTTAATTAAGGAACATAGGGAGGTTTGGAAAGTGGAATACTGTTTGTGCTTCATGAAGAGAGATCTATCCTGACATCAATCATCTTTTAAAAAATCTGTATTTTCCAGATAAAATCTGAGATCAGAATGTAATTAGCAGTCACGGCTATGTGTGTGTGTGTGTGTGTGTGTGAGTGAGTGAATGAGTGAGAGAATGTATACATTGTTTTCTTAATTGTCCCATGGTTAACATTTTTTGATGTCTTTCTGCCTTATTCAAACAAATCCGTCATCAAACAAATATGTCTTATACATATTCCACACCACATAAGTTCTGAAAATTATTTGGTAGCTCCACTTAGCTACAAAGCAAGCATTGATTATACTTCACAGGTCTATAGAAACACTGGTCAAAGCCAAAATCTTCATAAATGAGCAGGCTGCCTCTGGTGGCAGATTGTTGAATAACATTAAGGACTGCACAGTGGGATATAAACATACATTATGGAGTATTATCCTTCAGAGAATTATTCTGCACAACTTGTATTGAAATGCAAAATATCTGCATAAAACATTCCTGTGCTTTTGCGCAGCTCCTGGTCATATAAGTTAATGTGCAGGAGAATTTATATGCGGAATGTGCTTCATGTTAATTAATAAGAGGTTTCTGTGGATTTGGGGATACCCAATTTCAAAGTATTTTGGATTAGCTCTTGTAAAACTAGGCTTACTTTAGTGCTTTTACTTTATATTGTTTTTGTTAACTTTCAGCATTCAGCTGGCCAATTTAGAGTACAGTTGTTTCAAGGTTCTCCATCTGCGTGTAGGAAGCTAGAGTTTGTGCAAGAAAGCTATACTAGATTCTTCCTTACGTGTACTTTATTTTTAAATGAAGTGTGCTCAGTAATACCTACCTTCAGTTCAATGTTGTGTACTTTAAACATAGTATCAATAACAGCTAGATTGCAGGTTGTTATATAAAAAAAAACCATCTCTATAACCACCATTGTGTTATCTGCGTTAATGTGTAAATCTTTGCTCCCACTGGATCCTGTATACTAACTCTTCACCAACATTATTATAGAAAAATCAGTGGTTTCTCTTCTCTGAGCAGCAATAATAAAATGTAATTCAGAGGAGGTAGGAAGTTTGGGTAATCTTTATAATTAATGTTGAAACTAAATAGATGTAAGAGTGCACAAATATAATTATATGCAACAGGTTAGGGTGTGTAATAATTACAGCTACTCTTTCTAATACATTAACAAGTTACACATTTTTCTGGGTCATGAAAAATGCAAGACAGAAACAACTAGGAGAGCCAAGTTCATAACTCCTTCCATTTATGCACAGAGGCTCATTATATTTCCAATATTATATTTGCAAAAGTCAAGGTAATTTTTCAGAACAACATTATACTCTGGTAGTATACTAGAGCAAGAACAAAAACGAATCCTATGACATCCTAAAGACCTACATATAATATAGCATAGATTTTTGTGGATAATAGTCTATATTGTTAGATATCCGGAATGGAGGGAAGAGTACTATATATGCACAGCCATTTGGAAGAATAGGTTAATGGAAATGGTAGAAAGAAAGAAAAATACTGAAAGCTATCTCTACATACTGGTCAATAATTCAAAAATTATCAGAATTTAACAAAAGATCAAGGGTTTTCTTATTACACTGCATGTGTTAAATCAGCTCATCAGTGTAAGAGTAACTGCCACATTCAACAATGTTGTTAATGGTCAAAGAGTTATTTATTTATATTTTATTTGCAAAGTTAAACTGGCTGAAGGTAATTATTCAAGCTGAACTATATTGCTTAGACTTTGGAATTATTTAAAAATGCTCAGATAGATGGTTGCGATAGCCCAGATGTCAAATTTATTAGGGATGAGAGGGTGATTTATTTGACCCTTTTTGTGGCTAGCTTTTTAGGCTGTGCTGACCTCTTCTTGTAGTATAGCAGCTGGTTCTGTCCAGTAGTTTTATCTTGATGCAAATTGACTTACGTATGCAGAATGCATTGTGGAGATTTCACTTCTGCCACTGGTATTTGTGGCTTTGTCCAGAAAAGACTTTTGTTCTGTGAACAGACTGAATCCATGCAGTTTGGGGAGAGGGGGGTGTAAACTGCGCAGGTTGAATTAGTATCAAGCTATGGATTTTTGAATGAGAAATCATGCTTGTTCAGCCCTTGAAACTTAGTTTGCTGGAGAACACTAAAGAGGAGAATTAGCAGTGGTACGTTTGTCCATGATTTAAAAGCAACAACTCTGCATTCTTTCTTCAATTTTGCAATCACCCCATGGTGTGGAATTAGATTACAATCCCAGAAGCCTTATTTGTTTTGAGCAGCCTTCCCCCAAGATAGAGCCCTTTAGATGTCTTGGACTCCATCTCCTAGACTGAAGCTGCCGCCTTTGATCATATTCCTCAGCCAGGTCTTTTGCTATGGAAAAAGATCTGTGCATGGCAGACTATAGGGAGCATGGCAGGGAATCTGTTATGTATCTGCTACTGTAGAGCAAGGAATTGGATGGGTCTTATGTATGCGTGTGTGGGTGTGGGTGTGTTTATATGTGTATGTATGTACATCCTTTTGAGCTGTGCCTGCTTCAGAAGCACTAATAAACATCCTGACTATAGCACTTGTGTCCTTGGGAATTTTTTGGAAACTGCCAACAAATGGGTTAGGGTTAGGGTAACTGCTATCTGCCCTCCTGTGATTATTTGGAAGCCTCAGCCCCCCCCCCCAACTATTTGCCTCCATATTCCCCCTTTCCTTCCTTTGATTCAGTTAATGACCGAATAATATTATTTCAAGAGACTGTTCTTCCCGAATAGGTGATATTCACTGAAACCTAAATTATTTAACTTGTCATTATCAGCAAAAAGGATCCTAAAAGTTGGTATTCCACAATCGTTTTATCTCTGTCCCAATTGTGACATTCTAGCTCAAGCAAGAGAAGGAAACTTGGGGCCCTCCCAGTGTTGCTGAATATAGTTAACATGGCCAGTAATAAAGGATACTGGGATTCAGTGACACTTGGAACGCATGAATTTCAGGAGAAAAATAGAGAAATCTGGTAGTCGGTAATATAGTACAATTCAATATGCCTGAAAACGCATAGTTGCTGGTTTAAGCTGACTCTTGCAAAAACCATTGAAGTTGGCTCAGAAAAATGTGATTAGCAATATTTAAGAACTTGACAATGTGTTTAGTAAAGTGTCTATCACAGGGTACAGACATTAATACCCAACTCTGGCATTGGATTTCAGTGTGGGAAGTCAACCCAAAATAGGCAAAGCAACAAGAATTACTTGAACATGTGTAAAAAAAATTCTTCTACAATGTTTGGAAAATTAGGTTTTGTGTGTATGGACTTCACTCCCTTTGGGATGCTCCATCTGGAAGCAATTGGTTAGAAACAAAATATCAGAGCAAATAAATGCTTTACTGAAAAATATTAAATAAATCACCAATGAAGTCTGGGAAATTTCCTGTCAGTAACAGGAGCATGACTATTTTAGGATGGCAAAATATCCAGGTTTATGGATGTACAAGTCATTGAATTTATTTTGCAGGGGATTGCTGCTCTGGTTAGTTTGCAATCAACATCTTTTACTTTACAAAAGGACATTAGCTGCCTGCAGCCCCTTAGGCCAGATCTTGTTTTTCCTTTCATGTCTCCCTTAGTTGAGGGGGAGACAATTCAAAGTGGTCCCTTGAACAAATAATCAGAGGACAGCCAGTCCAGATGAGGCAAAGCAATCAGAGCTGAAACAAAACAAAGGGCTATCCAATATTCTGTTTTTCACAGTGGATAAGGAGAACATTTTGGAAAGCCTATAAGACAGTCACATTTCCAGCAAGTTACATTCTATAATGCATTACTTATGAATTTAGAAATAGCAGACAGACCATACAATGAGCAGCTATTAACAGCCTTACTCTTCATGAATTTGTCTAATTTCTTAAAGTCATGTAAACCAGTAGCTGTCATTCAATTGCATAGCATTTTGGTGACAGCATTCTAACAAAGTTAGACCAACTGCTTGAAGCTATGAAGATGAGCAGCCTATCCAGAAGAGGATTATTGTCAGGAGTTGAAGAACATGGGGTGGAAAAAACAGCACCAGTGCAGAGAACTGGCAAGAAGAATATTATTGGCTCCTAGCAGCCTATATTAAGATGTATAATATAAAGAATCTATCTCAAAATGCTAGTTGCTGAGGCCAACCTTGTTAAGCTACCTGAGGAATGGGACAGGTGCTTCAATATTTTCATGGGTGGAGTGGCATTTCCCAAAAAGGAACAGCATCCCAGTATGGAAACATTTCTGTGTCCAATTTTGTTACTGGAAACTGACCAGTGATGGCAAACCTATGTCACGTGTCAAATGTGACACACTTTACATTTTGGATGACATGCCAATGTTCACCAATACCTGAAAACAACTGTTCTTGAAAGCACACCCTATTCACACACAATTTTCAATGGCTGTAGAGAGCCCCTGTGAGAATGGGGGTATGTCTCTGGACATCATGCTGCCTCCAGAGCCACTGGGAATCCTGAGAATGGAGTATGCTTTCACACTTTCTGGCGATTACAGACTCTGTGGAAGAACATTTTCTAAAGCTGTTTCAAGAATGAAGGCCCTGTGCGACCTGGAGCTACCTCAATTTGTATGCATTTAAAAATAAATAAATATTCTCTTCTGTTCAGTGTATGCACATCACACACACACACACACACACACAGAGAGAGAGAGAGAGAGAGAGAGAGAGAGAGAGAGAGAGAGAGAGAGAGAGAGAGAGCGAGCAGAATCAAATTAGACATTTTCTGAATGTTTGACACTAAGCCCAAAAGGTTTGCCATTCACTGACTTAGCCTGAACAAATTCCATGCACTTGATTGCAGCATATGAACTGGAAGGAGACCAAAGTACAAATGCTAGACTTTGGATTGGGACCAGTGATTGTGTGATGTATAAATATTGTCACTGGTTATCAAGGCATTCTTGAGCATGATTCATAGTGTTGATGTGTACATCCGTGTCTGCAGTAGAATGCTCATTGGAACCCTTCTCCAGATCACGCTGACTTTCTAATTCTGGAGACTTAGTTTACACACTATTTCAGTCCATTTGGTACTGGTCAGACCTCATCTGGTATCCCATGCCTAGCTGAAGCACTATACCTAAAAAAGGATTCAGACAACTTTGGAACAGTTACAGTGAATGTGAACAAAACTTATCATAAGCTTGGAAAATGAATACTAGGGAGAAGGGGAATTGTATATGCTTAATCCCATAAAGAAAAAAAGAAAAGAAAAATTACCATCCAGAAAGCTGAAATCTACTCTCCATCCTTCCAGATTGGGAAATACTGGCAATTAAAAGGTAGATTTGGATTGGGGAAAAAATGCAATAATAAAAGGTGTTTGACAGTGGGCCCTCTTTATGTTTTGGGTAGATGGTGGATTCCCCCTGCAGCTACTGTCAATAACTATTTAATATGGATTTCTGCACCGAACAAAAGGTTGAACAAAATAATATTAAACAGCATTTAAACAAAGCCGATGATTTTATCAATAATATTGCATGCTAGACTTGTCTTACTTTTTGTTGGCTTCCCTAAGCAATTTTTTAAAATCGTGAACGGTCTATATATTTATAAAATAACTTCTGGAGAAAAGAGAGTTTTGGATTAGCAGCATTCATAACAAGGTTTTATTGGGTGGGGCCGAAGCCCTTGTGCTCATCCCACCACCACTTTTATCAAAATAGTTTTTTAATCATTGACCACAGCCTTACAGATACCCCATGGAAAGGTTCCTGAAACGTTTTAAAAATATGCTTTGTGATACGTATCCTTTGTGGCCCCATATAACACAGCACTCTGTATTGTTGTGCACTTGTGAGCATGAGACAGGGAGGAGCTTTCTTAAGATTTAATTTGCAGAAGTTTTCCTTCCTATGGTTGACTTGGCAACCGAGTGTTGAAATTGCATTGGAAAGAAGGGCGGTGGGATACAGTATTAAAAGCCGGTGAGGGGGCGAAGAAGAGAATTGAACTAAACAAGGTGCGTGTCTTTTTATGTCTCTATGCTTTTCCTTCCTGACTCTACATAAGCAATGTTGACCTATTCGACCCTCGGACCTAGTCCAGAAGTTTAGAAACGAAGCCCTCGCCTTGCGTCCTCTCGTTTGCTGGTGAATGACCTATAAAAGCCGAATTCCCGGAACTGAGGTTGGCTTCTATCAAGAATTTCCCAGAGTCCCCCTACCCCCAGAGGCACTTGGTGCTTTCCACCAGCTGCTCTTGGTTCTTGCAAGTGAAAAAGGATGCTCCCTCCTGCCCAAATCCCTCTCTCCGCCGCTGGGGCCGAAGCTATCCGGAAATTCCCGAGGCTTCCCTCTCCCGCACCTTCTCACACTCTCACTCACACACGTACAGACGGGCGCGAGCGCGGGCGCGCGCGTCCACACACACACAGACACACACACACACGGCGCGCGCGAGCGGGCGCGCTTATCTCTGTCCATTGTCCTCCCTGTTAGCTTCCACAGCCATTTCATCCAACGCCGCTTCCTGCAACACGCTGCCCTTTCCTCTCTCCCATGGCAGCCGTCTCGCGGACTTGGACCTACAGTCACCACCAGCGGCTTCTTCCAACGAAGCCCGGAGATGCTGGGGCCTAAAGTCCTCTCCCCCTCCCAGGCTAAAGAATCTTCCGGTAGACGGGACCAAGATGGCTTGACTTCCACTTCGACAGGAGCAGTTGAATTTGGGGTCCTTCCTGGTGGAATCCCACTGAAAAAAATGAACCGAGCCACAGCTAGTTTTTGAGAGCTGTGAGATTTGAGGACAGACTCAGTTGGGGTGTAGTGCAATCTGATGCTTTGGTTACCCTGATGAAACTAATCCCTGGAAGAATTGGTGAGCGTCTGGTTTTTTTGACATCAGAATGGATCAGTCTGGAGATTTTTTGTCTTAAAGGGAGGGGGTTCCTGCTGGTTGGATTTTAGTGGAAATGGACTGATCTAGGTGGGACCCGGTGGAAGAAAAACCTAGTAGACTGGATTTTGCTGCTGTCTGTTTGGGGAGTCAGACTAGACCAGCTTGAATTTCACGGGGAAAAATGATGGAGTAACCTTGGTCCAGACATGGCAAACGGAGCTCAGTTCTTCTGGATGCATCCTTTAAGCTGGTGGCAGACTCTGCTCTCCATCCCCATCAACTCTCCTCCTCCTCCTCCTCTTCAGCAAGGGCTGATTTTGCCATTCTCCTAAGCAGTCAACATCATCTGAAGGAAGAGAAAAAAAAACGGTAAAGGCTTGGATTATTTTCCAGTTCCTTATACCTTACCCAGGCTGACAATAGAGGGAGGGGGCAGGATCACGGCCTGCAGGAAGAGAGAAGGGAGAGGGGGCGATCCTTTGAAATGGCAGTTTCCCCAGCCCCATTTCTTCCTGGGAGAAGGACTGGCCCTGTCTCCAAGGCAACAGCTCTGGGGCATTCCTAACCAGCCTCCCTAGATAGGGTGTGAACCCTGAGCTACCAGAACAGGGTACAGTGGATTGAGAGGCAGCCTTTCGAGTGCCATCCATCTATTGTCACGTACCCCCAGTCAGCCAGTTGGGATAGTATTTCTACCACTCCTCTGATTAGCCAGACTGGAGAAGCGGAGGTGAGCAGGCCCAGTCATTAGACAAAACCGCATGCTCAAAACTGGTGATGCAGGATTGTTGTCTATGGCCATTCCTTGCAAAGTCCCCTCCTGCTTTTTTCCCCCTGTGTATTTCTCTTCCTGTATCTCCACCTCTTCATAGATCCACTTATTGCTATCTCCCAAACCAAGAGACAAACACACGGATCCGCTTCCTATCCTATGCACTCTGCATCCTAGCCGCCACAATAGGAAACCCCCCTCTCCTCCTACTCATCCATCTCTGTCTTCCTGCCTCCTCCCCTGTATTGCTTTTCCATTTCACTCCTTTTCAGATGTCTCCATGGAGCCACCACCTGTTTCCTCTCTTCCTTTACATGGGGGGAGGAAGCTAAGGGTGGGGACAGCTCTTTTTTTTTTTTAATCATTCCCATGTGCTCATGATCAAGCTGGGTGTGGGAGTCTTATTTCCATTTTGCAAGAACTACCTTGATCCCAGTTCTTTTGCTGCTTGCTAATCTTTTGGTCCTTTGCGCCCTGTTGCTCTTGAACCCGCACCCAGTCTTCAATCCATGGTGGCTTTTCCTCCAGGGTATCTACATATGCATTTCTCTAAAAACATGGAAAGCAGAGGAGAAAGACTGAACGCATCTCATGCTGAAAGCTCATCATCCCACCTCCAAATCGTCACTTGAGAAGCAATTATCTAGGCGTGATCCTGACTATGAAACCGAGACACTTTTGCAACAGTTCCATTAGCCCAGTATATACGTTATTTTTTTTACCACTTATATAAGTGGTAAAAATATAACAAATGTCTAAAGTTCAGTGTCTGCAGAATGATGAAGTAGGGTGAGGGAAGGAAAATGTAAAATCCCTTTGTTCTCATCCACTAAGGCCTAGCTTGTGTTTAGCAAGCTGTCAACTGAATCTAAAGGATTCTTCACTCAGTTTGATGAGCTGCTTTGTCAAAAGAAGTACATTGATTTTGAGACATGGTATTGATCCTTCCTAACTTCCCACCAGGGGTGGGTTCCTGCCAGTTCTAACCTCTTCTATAGAAGAGGTTCCAGAAATCTATAGTGCCGTTTAGAACCAGTTCCAGCTCCCCCACCCCCCGCCATTTCGCACATCATCAAGATGAAGAGTGAGAGGAGGAATTCTGGGAGTTGAAGTCCACAAGTCTTAAAGCTGTCAAGTTTGAACACCCCTGAGGTTTTTTTCTAAAGGGTTAGGGGTGCAAGGGTCTTGTAACTTGACAGCGTTAAGATTTGCGTGCTTCAAATGCCAGAGTTTCCGAGCCAATGTTTTTGGTTGCTAAGCAAGAGTGTTGTTAAGTGAGTTTCACCACATTTTACAAGTTGGCCACGCCCACCCAGTCACATGGCTGACAAGCCATTCCCACCTGGTCACATGGCTGACAAGCCACTCCCACCCAGTCACATGACTGGCAAGCCACTCCCACAAAGCAGGCCACACCTACAGAAGAGGTTTAAAAATTTTTTGAAACCCACCATTGCTTCCCACCCACCTGATGCTATAACCGAAATTGGTAGTAAGCTATGTATAAAACATAAATATTTCTTTTGAAAACATCTGGATCAAAATCCCTATTACAAACTACAATAAAACAACATTAATTAAAACTTTGTTTTGTGTCACTCTGATGTTAATTTAGAGGTGTTGAGCTCAATGCTATTAAATTGTCATCTAAAGTTCTGTCAAAGACAAATTTCTTTTGGAACAAATATTCCAACAATTGTGCTTGTATACAAGGACCAAGTTTGTCTTTCACCCTTGAGCCAGTCATACTCTGTCACGTCAACCTACCTCACAGGTTTGTTGTTTTGGGGGAAAAGGGAAGGAGAGAGTGTCATGGATATAACCTTGTCATGGATAAAACACCTGAAGGAAAAGTGACATATAAATAACACAATCATAGATAGCCACTTATCTAGATATCTTTGATTAGTAAATCATCTTCATATAATTAGCTAGAAAACTTCATAAAAGTTACCTAGTTTTATTTCAGAGATTAAATAAGAAGGATATAAGCTTGGAAATTAGATTACTAAAAAACAATCATGTGCTAGTAACTATAACCAATTTATTTGCAAGGTTGAGTAAACTATTAGTCAGAAATAATACAACTTTAGATAATTATATTACTCCCCTGTCACTGAGATAAAGAAAATGTTACTGGTCTGTCTGGAGAGTTTAATAGCTACACTTCCTGCTTTAAAATTAGCAGTAAACCAATTATGTGTCACAAGGTAATCTAATAAAATAATACCAGGAATTTATATTTATTTGCTTTTCCCTAAGATCTTAATAAATCAACTGTTAATCTATATAGAAACTTCCGTTATTCTAGACACTAAAGTAGAGCTATAATTTCTATGGTTAAGAGAGTAATAGGGGCTTACTAGGATTTTTTAGTAACTATTGCTTTTCTCTTGTTCATAAATACCCAAAGTGCTTATGTATATAAAAACTGGTGAGAAAAACAATGTTTTTAATGTGGCACGGTATCAGAATCAGCTTTCATTAGTTTATTGTAGCAGGTATATTTCACTGGAAGTGTCACTTACCTATGTGTAAATAATCACTGTATGTAAATGAATGTATAATTGTGGATGTGAGGCATGCATGAGGATATGTGTCCACGTGTTGAATGAGTTGTGTTGTGCAGTATAGTTCTTAAGGTTTATTCAGTCATTAAATCCTGATTTCAGTAAAACTTTCTCTTTATAATTATATTAGAAATTTCTCTTATGCATTTGCATTGCTTGGAGGACCTCTTTAGAAGATGCTTTTGTTTCAGGTCACCCAAATGTATACAACCATTTTTGTGAATGAACCTTATTTAGTGAACAAGGGTGCATTGTTGCATAAATGTATGTATTAATCTATAAACCATATTATTTTTCTTGATTTATTCATGAATTGGATTTCATTGAATTATAAAATTCTACAATTCAGTCAGTTTCCACCAAACAATTTGTACTTCATAATTATAAAACTATGTATAATTTTTAACATGTTGCATCTGCCATTCATATTAAGCATAATTATTCGTAGATCACCCAGATGAGAGAAATCAGTGAAATGGAATAGGCAGAAGGATTAACATTTTTTGCCCTGTCAACCATGTTCAACACGACCTTTTCCTTTATATGTGTATCACTTGATATACACATGGAATAGGATAGACCCAAATCTTTATATGGCTCAGATTAGAATGAATGTGTCTCATTTTGTGCATTAATTCAGGCCCATGCATTTCTGGATACCTTCAACATTATTCTAAGGTTCATGAAGCAGTTTAATATAAATTGCAGCTGTGTTACTAAACGTATTTTACCAATATTATTTTGAGTGTGTTGGTACTGATTATAATAACAACAGGGATTACTGTTGAAGAATGCAGCTCCTGATTGACATCCTACTCTCCATTATGGCTGACAGGTGCCACTTCAGAAAAGAATATTTGTAGCTCAGGTTTAAATTGTGGGGTCCTTGGTGGTCTCTGAGCTTGTTTGTTATCTTGCAGATATTTCATTACCCAACTAAGTAACATCATCAATGGTAGAGGGGAGTGAATTTACCCTTCGTTTATATACAAGTGGCTTGCCCTATTAATGTTGGTGAGTTTGTTCTTGGTGGTATCTTGATTAGGCTATTGTTTAGACTGTTGGATTGTTTTTTGAGTTGTTAGTTCCTTGACAGGAGTATTGTTTACTATTTGATGGCTGACCTTGTATTAATCCTGGTGTTAATCTCTGCTTATCCTCAGAGATCTGTTGATTGTATCAACACCCAGATAAACAGAGATTAACACCAGGATTAATACCAGGCCAGCTACAAGCAGTAGACAATATTCCCATCAAGGAACTAACAATTCAAAAGTCAATCCAATAGTCTAAACAATAGCCTACTCAAGATACCATCAAGAACAAACTCACCAACACTGATACAGCAAGCCACTTGTATATAAATGGAGGGTAAATTCACTCCCTTCTACCACTGATGATGTTACTTAGTTGGATAATGAAATGTATGCAAGAAAACAAAACATCAAAGACCTTTCAGGTGTCACTCTGTTGGAAGAAATGTCCTTCTGGGTTCGGCTCCAAGTGGGGAAAAAGACACTGGAGACATGGAGGCTGCTTGGAAAGATGGTTTTAATGGTGGACAGGACCACATGGCTTGAGTCCTGAACAGAAAAGGTGATCACATGCTTCAATGTTGGTGGAGAAGAAGAGAAGGGAAGAGAAGGAGTGAAGAAGGGTTTACAGGGCTTTTTATAATCTGTTCTGCCCCACCTATCTGTTTCCTGTTCCTGTGTAAGAAATGTATTCTGATTGGTTGCCACACTCCCATGGGCCCGTGCAAGGGCAACCGTCTAGGCTGAGTTTTGAATCCAGGTTTGGTTGAGTTCAGATGCCATGTGGTCAGTTGAGTAAAAGGCAATATTATCCTGCCTTAATCCCATCACTCTGGAGTTGAAGAGGAGAACTCTTTATTATGTAAAGTGGACTAGCTTGGCCTTCTTAATGGCCCATTGACAAAGTGGGGATGGGCAGGAAGCTGCAGGAATTTACTTTGTGTTTAAAATGTGTTTCTCCCTTTTTTTCACATCCAGGGAAATATTCTGCCTTTTTAATATTTCCTAGGATATTTCATTTTTCTGGGAGAGAGCTGGGTGGTAACTTCCAACAACTCCTACAATACCAATTGGTTGGCCTTGACTGTGGTCCTTCACCAATTCTATTCCTGTGACAATACTTTCTTCTTATATATACAGAGACTCAACTGTGCAAAATAGTTCTTAGACACTCTCTGCAGTATAGAATTTAGAATAATTTGCCATCTGAGGGGAAAATCTAGATCAGGGATCAAGAGTTGGGCCAAACACAAGCACTTAAAATAGTTGTGGCTCCTGTCTTCAGCTATTCCTAAACTCTAATGGGACCAAAACTAATAATGACTAATGAGGAAAGAGATCTTGGAGTAATTTATATTCGAAATACATTTCAGATCTTGGAGTAACATTATGCAATGCAATGAAGGTGTTGATATAGTGTATATGTGCTGTAAAAAGACCAAAAACATGTTAAAAAACCCCATTTTACAACTTTTCTTGCCACAATCGTTAAGTGAATCACTGGAGTTATTAAATGAGTAAGATGGTTGTTAAATGAATCTGGCTTCCTCTTTGACTTAGCTTGCCAGAAGATCGCAAAAAGTGATCAGATGACCCCAGGATATGGCAACCGTCATAAATATGAGTCAGTTGCCAAGCATCTGAATTTTGATCATCTGACCATGGGGGATGCTGTGACGGTCATAAGTGTGAAAAAGGGTCATGAGTCACATTTTTCAATGCCGTTGTAATTTTGAATGGTCACAAAACAAACTGTTGCAAGTTGAGGAGTGCCTGTTTTATAAGGCATGTGTGTGTGTGTGTGTGTGTGTGTGTGTGTTGCAACTGTATCTGGAATACTGCGTGCTGCAGCTCAAAAAGGATATAGTAGAGCTAAAGAAGGTCCCTATGTGACATTTGAGGTTTTCTAGTTTAGTAAGGAGAAAGGATAGGCTTGGTGCTGACTACCAGCTTGACTGGTTTCAAAACAGGTTTGGACCAATTCTGGGAAGTTGTGGGAGTTAATGGCTATTAATGGCAGTGTGATTATCTCTGATGTAGAGACACTATTGGGAGTTCTGTATGGAGTTGGAAACTGTCAGGTTGGGGAAAGGTTCATCATTGCAAGTCAGAATTATCACATGTCCCTGTTAGATCAACCTGTGCAATGCAAACCAATGTATCACAAACAGACATTTCCTTCAGACGATCCAAGTAAGTGAGCCAAGCTACATGTAATAGGACAGGAGAAAGCCTAGTTTAAATCAAATGCCCCTTTTAGTAGGTATAGGTGGTTGAAACAGCTTAATATGGGACAGTAGGATAGAGAAGCTGAACAAGGAAAAAAAGCCCAACCAGAACACGGTTCAGATGCTAGCAAAATGCTGTGCAACATAGAAAAAAGCCTTTGCCAGCCTGATGTTCTCCAGCTATCTTGGGGCTGCAACTCCCAGCCCAGCCTTTGCTCATTATGGTTGTGGATTATTATTGCAGTCCCAAGACATCTTCCGAGTACCAAGATGGGGGAGACTGCTATAGAGAAAAGGCTTGAGCAGTGAACAGCAGCAAGAATGTGCTTGGGGTAGATTTGTGAGAAAATGATGGAACATAGAATCATAGATCATACATTGTGTAAAACCGCTGAAATTTATAATGGATCTTTACCACACAGGTAAAATGCCTTCATGTAAATAGGTCTTTATGTATCTGCACATTTCAGATTAGGGGCTATTTTGATGGTTAGGAAATGAATGCGTTCACTAAACATGTTATCACATTTAGAAAGTCCCTTTCAAAGTTATTTTTTCTTTCTGATCAGCAAGCTAAATACTAGCAAAGGTGTTGATAAGGCTGTTGATGGAAATAAGGGAAGCCTTGTTCAAGCCCAAGCTGAATCTTCTACCTTTCTTCTCGAATTCTTGTTGAAATTGAGAAGTGTCAGGTTACTGGGAGGCAGCATGAAAGAGATTGAAATATTTGATAGTTTTTACTGATTTCCCATAGTTTGTCAATATTTCTTCATCTCATCAACTTTAAGATGTGTGGACTTCAGCTCCCAGAATTCCCCAGGATGCAGATTGAGGAATTCTGGGAGTTGAGGTCCACACATTTTAAAGTTGATGCAGTGGAGAAATAATATTCTAGGATACCCTGGAGGTAGTAATTCTACCAATGAGTCTATTTTCTCCTGCTTTTGCTTTCTATCTTATCCTTCCCTCTTTCCCTTCTCAGCAGAATTTCTGCCTACCCTGCCTTTTTAGATGGTGAGGAGCTCATCTTATTTCTACCCTTAAAATAGTGATGATTAAAATATTTGTGCTGGTCCCAGGAATGGCTTGTCTCAAATGCAGTTCAACCCTTTTCCAAACAGATATGCAGACTTACAAAGAGAATAAGGGAAATACTGTTTTCCTTCTGGAAAACAATTCTAACAATTCTAACCCTAACTCTCCTGTACCTATACAGAAAGGTCATATTTGTTAATAGGATAATGGTGGATAGTACTTAGAGAAGGGAACAAAATGCAGGTGAGGAGCAATAGTAGCTGGAGAGGAAACTATACTGGGCAAGGCAAGTATTGACAACTCAAAGTGACTTCAAAAGTTGCTGGTCCTATATTTATCAGGTAATATCTAGGGTTGAGACATTATAGTACAGATGAGATTTCCAATAATGTATCATGGAAGGGAGCATTGCTCAGACTAAAGGGACACTAAGACCACAAGGACATTTAAGAACTTCTATTTCAAGAGGCATGGTTGTCTGTAGGCTAAAATGTGGTCTATATAGCTGTGGGCTGCCTATATATATTTCAGTGGTGGGTTTCAAATTTTTTTAGAACCTCTTCTGTAGGTGTGGCCTGCTTTGTGGCAGTGGCTTGCTGGCCATGTGACCAGGTGGGAGTGGCTTGCCGGCCATGTGACTGGGTGGGCATGGCCAACTTGTAAAATGTGGTGAAACTCACTTACCAACGCTCTTGCTTAGCAACCAAAATGTTGGCTCAGAAACTCTGGCATTTGAAGCACACAAGTCTTAAAGCTGGGATGTTCAAACTTGACAGCTTTAAGACTTGTGGACTTCAACTCCCAGAATTCCTCCTCTCGCTCTTTATCTTGATGATGTGCGGATGGGTGTTCAAACTTGACAGCTTTAAGACTTGTGGACTTCAACTCCCAGAATTCCTCCTCTCGCTCTTCATCTTGATGATGTGCGGATGGGCGGGGGGAGGGGGCTGGAACCGATTCTAAACGGTTCTGTAGATTTGTGGAACCTCTTCTATAGAAGAGGTTAGAACTGGCAGGAACCCACCCCTGATATATTTCCTGTACCATCTTGAGGACTATTTGCATTTAACTGAATGACAAGGAATGAATAACCTAAGCTTCCCATAAGCAAGTTACCTTATTGTATTTGTTTGTTAAGCTGAATTTACTGTAGAATTTATCTCCAATTGTTTTGCTTTTGAACAAAATTCTTTTCATTCCTTTTCATCCTTTCATTCCTTTTACTTTTTTCAGACAGGTTTTCTGTGCCATTAGAAGAATTGTAATAGGTGTTCTCCCCCACACTTTGTCTGCTAGGGCAAGTTTTACACCTTACTGTATTTTGGGCAGTTGCTGGGGTTGTCCTGTCTTGGAAACAGGAATTCTTCCACTTGATGTATTAAGCTCTTTTGACTTTTTTGTCTCAGCCCATGAATTTTGGAGAAGTCCCTCCTGTGCACTCTCCCAAGTCAAACAGTTGTTACTACTTCAGCTCCTGAAACAAAGTGGATTTCAGGTGAAAATAAGGATGCTGTTATAGACTGATAATATTCTTATTCTCAGGAAAGAAAATTCTCATCTTCCCACTATTACAAATAACTGGAAGTTCTTCTGCATTTTCTTCATTATTCTCAAATGTCATAGTATCTCCAGCAATAGCTTACATTAACTAATATGAACTAATGTTTAACTCTCATAGTGGATGCCTTCCTTACAAAATAGGTGACGGCAACTCAAATTCTGAACAGGAAAAAGAAGTTGTGTCCTAGTGTTTTTTATGTATATTTATCCAGGCTGCCCCTAGATATGCACCCCTCCCCTCTGTTATTTAACCTAATAGCCATACACATTAGCAACATTTTGAAAATGCATTTTAAAAAATCTCTTCATTTATTAAACCTAGGAGAAATGCAATCCCCCATGCATCAATTTTCCGAATGCCCCAACGCTGTTCTACAGTATGTACAGCAACAAATGAGTTGGATTGGATCTGATCCCCAGCTACAGTATATATTATGCAGACTCTTGAGAGAATTAAGCTTCTCTCAAAAAATTAGACTTGCTGGTGGGGGTGGGAAAGGTGCAGTAACAAAAGGCGACCCTTAATATCAAAGTGACATAAGAACACAATCCTCATTAATTTATGATTTTCACATATCAGAGGGCTTTGTTACTTGTAGGAAAATTGCATTTCTTCTAGCTCACGGGGATACTTACGTCTCATACTCATTAAGTCATTTGTCGGGTTGGCCTAGCCCAGTGTTGGCGAAACTTTTTGGCACTAAGTGCCGAAACGGGAGCACACACATGCACGTGTGGGGAGCACCAGAAATCCAAATAGCTGTTCCATGGCCCATATTCACGCGCCAGGAAGCTGAGCTTCTGGTTTCCAGTGTGTGCATGCGTGCCGGTCACCTGTCTTTTGGTTTCTGGCACGTATGCGCATGTGAAGACCAGCTGGCCGGCAGGCATGCACACACCGGGGAACTGTTCTTCAGTTTCCAACACTCCAGTTCATGTGAACCAGGCAGCAGCTCTTCCAATTTCTGGTGCTCTGCGCATGCAAAGACCAACCGGCCAGCGCGCATGTGCACATTAGAACCTGGAAGAGCAAGGGGCAATGGCTCTGTGTGCCACTTCCAGCATGCATGCCACAGGTTTGCCATCATGGGCCTAGCCCAGTGGTGGGCAACCTTTTTTTTCAACTGAGCCAAATCTCGCCAAAACCACGATTGAAATTTATTTTGAGAGCCACATTTTTAAAACCGAAAATACATAGGATGGTACACTGTTTTTAGTTTCAATAAACTCTGGCATTTGAAGCACGCAAGTCTTAAATCTGTCAAGTTACAAGATCCTTGCACCCCTAACCCTTTAGAAAAAAAAAACCCAGGGTCTTCAAACCTGACAGCTTTAAGACTTGTGGACTTCAACTCCCAGAATTCCTCCTCCAGTCATATTGGCTCAGGAACTCTGGCATTGAAGTGTGCAAGTCTTAAAGCTGTCAAGTTGCAAGACCCTTGCACCCCTAACCCTTTAGAAAAAAAACCACAGGGGTCTTCAAACCTGACAGCTTGAAGACTTGTGGACTTCAACTCCCAGAATTCTGAGAATTGAAGTCCACCAAGGGCATCAATCATATTAGCCCAGGGATCTGCAAAATTGGCTCTTAAGACTGGTGGACTTCAACTCCCAGAATTCTGAGAATTGAAGTCCACCAGTCTTAAAACAGCCAACTTTGCAGACCCCTGTGTTAGCCCAAAGCCTGGTGCTGGGCCTTGCTTCCCCATTGGTGGAGCCCCAAGAAGCGAGGAGGGAGAAAAAGAGACGGAGGCTAAGGAGCTTCCCCCCCCGCCCCCCCCAGCAAAAATCTAACCGGGGAGCCGGGCAGTAGCAAATTAGCCAATCATGCGAGGAAAGCGAGGTCTGACCGGCTCTCTGTTCTAATTCCCCGTGAAAACTGTTGCCTCTGAAGCGTTTGCTCTACTGTTTGAACCTTTAAGCGCCCCTTTCCCTTTTTTCTTTTCGACCCACGCGGCGTGATCGGCTAATTTGCTACTGCCCGCCCGGCTCCCCTGTTAGATTTTTGCTGGGAGGGGGCGGGGGGGGAAGCTCCTTAGCCTCCGTTTCTTTTTCTGCCTCCTCGCTTCTCGTCCCCGCCCGACTTCAGGATCCTCCCTAATCATTGTGGGTCGAAAAGAAAAAAGGGAAAGGGGCGCTTGTTTTGAAGTGCCCGAGAGGAGGGAGGGGAGCGGGCGCCCGGCACACAGAAGAGCCGCATTAAAATGTGTAAAGAGCCACATGTGGCTCGCGAGCCGCGGCTTGCCGACCACTGGCCTAGCCCACGGGTAAGACAAACTTTTTGCAGCATAGTTTTCCTCTAGTGCTACAGAAACTGTAGCAGGACATGTGAACCAGAACTAGAAGCAGCTGGGCCCAATTTCATCATTTATCTTCAGGACCTAATGGAGCAGAAAGGCATGATATAAAATAAATAAGAAATGTTAGGCCATTATTTTGAGGGAAGTAATGTTTTAAGGTGAAACAGATTTGCTAAGCCCAGAGATGGTAAACCAGTGACATGTGTCAAATATGACATACCACAATGTTTTAGGTGACACACCAGCACTCACTCACATCCACAACAACTATATGAGAATGAAGTATGCTCTCACACAACCTCCAGAGCCTCAGAAAATAAACATGAGAACAGGGCATGCTTTTGTGCAGTTTTTGGAGTCTAGAGGCCGCGGAAGAGCACTCTTCAAAGCCGCTTCTAGAATAAAGGCCTCATGTGATCCAGAATAGGTCACAGCAGGGACTTGTCAACAGAAAGAGAACACTGCCTGAAGGCAAGGTGTGCAGCAAATCCTGGAGAACGCTGGGCTGTGAGGGACAATCACACTGTTCCCCAAGGCTCATGCACCTTGTTGAATGGCATGAGATGGACTTTTGGAGTAGCAATGGTGCTAGGCCTGCTCAGCCTCAATGATGCCACCAGGTTCCCCTGTTCAGTGCGGCTTAGATAGGTGGGTGAATTATTTTTCTTTTGTTCAGGGTGGGGGTGTGGCATGCCAACAGAGTCTCCAGTAGTCTCTCCATCCAGTAACATCAGGCAGAGTGGGGCACTCCAGTCCATCTCAATTTAACAATTTAATCCAATTGGTATCCCAGAAGCACTCTTTCTTTATTATGGAGCCTGGTATCTGGAACAGAGGCCTAGGGTTAGTTGTGGGTACTATTAGGGCAATTGCAACTACTATACAGGTAGCCCTTGCTTAATAGTCAGTTGCTTAGAGACCAGTTGAAGCTATGATGCACTCCCCCAGAATTACTTATGACCCAGTTCCAGAGTTCTGACAATTGCATCTCTACTCCCTATGGTCATGTGGTTGCATTTTGTGCACTTAGCAACCGGTTCACATTTATGGCCATTTGCAGCATCCTGTAATCACATGGCCATGATTTTTGACTTTTTTTTGCAAGTTTCTTCCAAACAAACATTCATGGAAGAAAATGAGTTTGTTTAACATCTGTGGCTTTTGCTTAACAACCACCACAAAAAATGGTGTAAAATCAGGCATAGTTACATAGTGACCGACTTAACAACTTACGACCATAATACCTATCCATGGGGACCACATTCCCAATCTCTTCATTAGGGCTTAGCATATTTGCAAGTCAGGAAATTATGATGGACAAACAGCAGTTGTAAAAACAGTGCCTTATGCTAGGGGTGAATCAACCCATTGCATGTGCAGTGCTCCAATATTTCTGATTAGAAATCTGGAGACAGAATGCAGTCATAATGCTGTCCTTGACACTTGGTAGGAATGTATCAGATGACAGGCATCCCAAAGAGTTAAAATTTCTGTTGTAATACACAGATGCTTTGTAAATAGCCCAATGTATGCGTGCAATACTTTTGCTGTGGATGGCAAGGATGGGCAAGAAGTGTTTTTTGTGGGTGTGTGACTAATTCAGTATCCATGCAGATGAGTCAGTCTGAAGAAACTGCATGACACAGCTCAATCTGTTTTACAAATTCCAGCGAACACTTACTCTCCCTCTCTCTGCTCCTATGACCAGGACACTGAAAATATATTTGCAGGTGGGAATATTGTGGAATGGCCTACTCAGCTTAGATATATGAATGTACGGAGTACAGAAAAATCTCCTGAAAAAGTTCTTTTTCTTCCAGTCCAAGGTCATCTACTGAGTGTTGCTAATAGCAAAGGGGATAGATGCCCTCATGGGAGGTGGAACCCTCCCTTCTCTCTTGCCTCAGGCCACACACAATCCATGTATCCAAGGGAGATGGGTGGTATGAAATATCAATCAATCAATCTGGAGTGTATGAAAAAAGGTTACAGGTACATGTTGTTATAGGGATGCAGAATTCCTTTGTAAAACCTGGGATTCCAGATTAGGATTCCCTACCACTATGCAGAGGATGCTGAGATAGTTTCCTGGATGGCCCCACAGTCCCTTGCATGTTTTATTCAGAAGATATAGGGCAGTGATGACTAACCTTTTCCGACCGAGAGCTCAAAGCACGCACCCGAAACTCCCAAATGAAATGCACGTGCGGCCCACACATATGCGCATGCGGCCCCTGCATGCCCATGTGGGCCCCCTGCACTTGCTCCCGCCCCCCCGCACGTGCCCCCCCCCGCGCCTTTGTGGCTCCCCGCACAAACACCGCCCCTGCGCATGCGTGGCAGAGACCCAAAGACCAGCTGGCTGGCATGCATGGCAGAGCTGAACTGGGGCAATGGCTCACGTGCCCACAAAGAGGGTGCTGCGTGCCACCTTTGGCATGCATACCATAGATTCGCCATCACGTGTACAGGAGCATTGCTTGAAGCCTCTCAATAATTTATCTTCCTTGTCAATAAGTTATCGTCCTTGCAAGGTAACTAATGGAGTGTGGGCCCTAAACTAGGCAGATTTGATTTAATATCCTCAGGAAGGAATTCATGCTAAGCTCTCATTTTTAGATATTTAATACATTATAGTTGTGTACTTCCACATACTATGTGTGTCCTCCATTAGACACGATATACACTAAACCACTGTTTTATTTATTGTGGCTTAGTCTCTAAATATACAAGTTTTTAACTGAATTTATTGTTAAAGAACGTGGGCTAAAGAAAGAATTATTTGGGAAAGACATTCTCAGACATTGCCAAGACAATACAGGAATGACTGGAAAGTCTTAAGAGGCTTCAGTGTCAGCCTTTTCAATGTATTATTTCAGAAATCCTAAATATAATTCCAACTGGAGCTCCATAAAAAGAATACAAGATATATGGTCAAGCTATTGCCCAAATATTATTTTACTTGTCTCATATAATGTTTTTCATGTGTACAGTATTTGTAACAGTATGTACTAAATATGAAAGGCATAATTCACATACCTGTTTAAACATGGTACAGATCTGTGGTGAGCCAAATAGGGGTACAGTTGACTTCAACTGTACTTGGCAAAAGGCCTTATTTCAGACATTTTTTGTAATATTTTTGGAAAGGTAAAATGGTAGAGGTAGTCCTCAACAATTGAGCCCAAAATTTCTGTTGTTAAGCGAGACCTTTGTTAAGTGAATTTTGGCCCACTTTACAACTTTTCTTGCCACAGTTGTTACGTGAATCACTGCAATGGTTAAGTTAGTAACTTGGTTGTTAAGTGAATCTGGTTTCCCCATTGACTTTGCTTGTTAGAAGGTAGCAAAAGGTGATCACATGACCCCCAGGGACGCCACAACCTTCATAAATATGAGTCAGTTGCCAAGCATCTGAATTTTGATCACGTGGCTATGGGGATGCTGCAATGGTCATGTGTGAAAAATCATCATAAGTCACTTTTTTCATTGTTGTTGTAACTTCAAACAGTCACAAAATGAACTGTTATAAGTCGAGGACTACCTGTATGTCTTTAAAAACTTTACCTACTTATGATTTCAATGTTAGCATTTTAAAGGATCAGAAGATTATAAACAGAAAATAGTTAAAGGCAAGTTTAAGAGTGTAGAGAGGAAGAAAATACCTCTGTACTTTATCAGCTCCAGTCCTGCCCCACTGGTTACCAGGGGGTCAGCTAAACATGACTAGAACCCTCGCCATAACATAGACTTCAGGCTTGTTGCTTACTAAGTGCTTTGATGATTAATTTGTCGTTTTAATAAGCTACTTATTAAAGTATATCTCACTGACAAAAGGAATAGCAAGGAATAGTCTGTGATGTGCCAGAATAAAGAATGACAGATGTCCTTATAGTAAGAGACTGCTCCCCTTTCCCTCTTTTTATCTAGGCTTTCACTGTGGTCGCTTATTGTGAGCCTTAGGAATGCTGTCAAGTATCTGGAGAGCAGGGACGTGCGGTCAGGGGAGGCAGGGGAGGCAGAGCCTCACCGCTCTCATCATTAAAAGAAAAAAAAGGGAAAAGGCACACGTGGTCTGATTTCCTGCCTTCCTGAGTCAACATGAAGGGGACCGCGGAGCGCGCTCCGCCAGCTCACACTCCGCTGTCCCCTTTATGTTGACTCAGGAAGGCGGGGAATGGGACCATGTGTGCAGGAGGCTGAGGCTGCCTCAGCCTCCTGCACACGTAGTCCCATTCCCCGCCTTCCTGATGACGTCCCCAGCCTCACTAGCCATAAACCTCATCGCACGTCACTGCTGGAGAGGTAGTTTTTCTCAATGGTAGAATATATATGTGGAAGACTCCAGTACCAAATCCAATGTGGGGAAAAAACTACCAAATGATGATAAATATCATTACTCTAAAAACTGCCTATTAGGAAAAAAAAGATGGATCAGTGACTTGAATAGTAGTAAATTATCTTATAAAAGTCACACCCAATTCATAATGAAAATTGAATTAAAAATGTATCTTCATAAACGAGAGGGATTACTTGTACATTTATGCAGCACCCACTATCCAGAGGCTTGCTTTTTATTGCACCACATAAGTTAGGAGTTAATGACTGATATCCTGAGTATGTCAGAACATGCACAAATCTCCCAATTGCTGGGACATGAGCAACTATATATTAGCCTGGGAGATATCCCCAAATTAGAGACCCTAGGTTGCATACAAGAACTTGTGCTCAAACTGCACTTTGGCTGGGCTTGTTTCATAATGGACAAAATACGCCCAAACTAACTAATACTATTGATAGGGAATGCTGCATGTGATATTGGTATGACTGAGATTGGTAACTTCATCCACTTTATCTTACTAAAAAGTGTTAGGAGAAAGTTGAATGAAACAATGAAGATATTGGTGGAAGTCAGTATTCACTGGCACATGGAAAATTGTGGTTTTAAATGAAAGAAGAGCCAATGGAAAAGAAAATGAATGAATGAATAAATGAATGAAATTAAAGAACGAAAAATAGGTACTAAATGTTAAATTTTAGTACCCGTTAGGCAAAGAAAGACTATTTTGTATGCATGATAAAGGAATGAATGGCAAAGCATGATTGATTTACTTGTTTACAATCAAAAGTGAAGAGAATTAATGAAAGATACAAACAAGATGACAAACTCTGGATATGGATTTGATACATGAAGAATGTTTTCAGGAAACAAAGTGAATATGAAAGAAAAGAAAAGAAATGAAAGAAAAGGCAAAGTTAGGCAATTATAGGGAGTGTACAACATAAAAAAAGAAATCAGATTAATATCCTTACAATATGGATGATGACATTACAATACAATACAGTTTAATTTCAATTGTTACAATAACCATTGACTATATAAATTTGTTTAATAGGTAAATATTTTAATGCTGTACACTGCCTTAAGTCACTGTATATTTGTTGGGCAGTTATATACATTTGTTCAATAACTAAATAAAAGAATACATAAATGAAAAATAGTGAAAAGGAAAAATTATGTGAAACTTTTCTGAAATTAATTATGCTATGAAATTCCACAGAAATTTGTGGAGTTACACTAATGTGAAATATTGAAAAGAATGGTAGAATGAACTAAAATAATCTATGGATGAGAAAAAATGCATGCGAGATCATGATTAATTAGAAAGAATTAGAGGAGAAAAATGTCTATTTATTAAATTTATATGCAGCTCATCTCACTCTACAAGGGACTCTACAAAATATTATATAACAAAAATGGAGAGAAAAGGGTACTGGTAGTTGCCAAGAATGTGTCCAGCCATACCCAGGAACAATTAACTTAATTAAAGAAAAGTAGAGAAAATCAGCCATTTTGATGGAAATAAAATTATTTTGAGATGAATTAAAAAGTCTACACAAGAAGCTTCCAGTAGAGTAAACAGAATTATTATTATGGTTCATCACATAGTCAGCCTGATGCTTAAATTGGACTTGGCATTTCTATCCATCTATTCTATTGAGTTCTTCGTAAGGCCCTGGGATAGGCAGGTGTTTAATAGTGTTAAAGTTATCATTGCTCCTGGATGTAAGCTGTTACAAATAAAGCTGCCTTTTGCAATTGATGGATGGTGATTTTGCTGCAATTGACAGACAATGATTTTGTTCAATTGATGGATGGTGATGATTATTATTATATCACACCTTTTCATGTCTAACTCAAGGCAGCAAGCATACCTAATACTCTTAGCTCCTAGGTTCTCCACAACAAAAATCCTGGGGCAGGGGGGTGGGGCTGGGTGAGAGTGAACGGTCAGCTTTCATGACTGAGGGCGGCCTAGTCTTCTGGTTTTTATACCAGTATTTTTCACTATATCAAACTGACTCTTCATCATAAAAGTGATGCAATTATTGAGGATGAAACTGAAATGAGGGGATACTGAAAGAAGTATTTTAGAGGTTTGTATGGGGAAAATAGTGCTATGTTGAAGCATGTACGGTAATTGAAATAAATCCTTTAAAATTAGAATCCACAAAAAATTATGAAAGGTCATAAATGCTGAAAAAATGTTGGGAAATGGTAAAGCTGCTGGAGCAATGTTAAAATATCAATGATTTGTTAAATGGCTTCATGTCTTATTTCATATATGTCAATATTGCATCCGTATCTGACTATTGGCAGAATGCCATTATTCTTTCCTTATATCAAGGGAAATGCAAAACTATAGGACTGAGTGCAATAGCTAAAGGGAGATTATTCATTGAATGTTCTTGAGAAATGCATTTGACACAGTTCCAGTTGAAATGGCACAAGGAGATAGTGAACAAAATTTGGTAAGTGCAATGCATTCTTATCCTAGGCATAAAATGTGCAGATCATATTTTTGTACTTCAAGTGTTTGAGAAATACAAGAATATGATAAAGTTAATTATATGTGTAGGGGGTAGAGCTGACAACACAAGATTGTTGATTTACAGGAAGTATAACATAAGGTGAATAGGCTTAAAGTTTGAAGGTTGGTTGCACAATGTAATTAATAGACTATGATGGAAGTGAAGTCTACATGAGAATACGTAGCAAATTATTCAACATTGAACCAAGTAAGAAAATGATGTGTAATGTTTCTTTAGTTGATGTAATAGACAGAAGGAATAACCTTGAGAAACAGGAGGAAGAGTCACAAGCAAGACAACGGTCAAATAAAAGAAACCCGAGTCTCGGCCAGATCTGTAACTTGAACAATGTTTCCAACAAGACCTCCCTAATTTTCATGAAGGTAGTGAGAGAGGAAGCTAAATAGAGGTAACTATTTAATGCTTTGTACCTCTAAAGTAGAATAAAATATGAATTAAAGTATAAGAATAAAGATGCGGCATAGAAGGGACAGTTAGAAGCCTGTTTCAAAAGATAAGGAAATGTCATCAACCTTCTACCACAACATGTTCCAGTAAATGTCCCTATGTCAAAAGTCCAAAACCACAAGGTTCAAATAAAGTTCGTTAATGACACGTAGCCCATACCTGTAACAAAAGGAGAAGTAAGACCCCCATCTACTTATAAAGCTTTTCCCCCAAAATAACCAATAAGAAATGAGTTAAGTATTTCCGTGCTGCGCTGCTTTGAGAATGTATAAGAACGCATGCATCAATAATAAAGGTTGTTCAGAAATTCGCAACGTTAGCCATGGGCTAACTTTTCTGAACCTGGCTGCCAAATAAACTTTTCCTGTATCCTGAGAAGTTTAAAGCCTGTCAATTTCTGCAACACCTCTACTTAGTTTGGTATATGGTAAGAGGAAAAACATTAAAATAGTAATGGATACTTAAATTGCATATATGGTAAACAAGATAGGATCAAGAATTAATTAGTGCTGTATGATTTGGAATTGAATACAGAAGTGAGTCTTTAGTAACTGAAGAAGTACGTTGAGAGGGTTTATATACCAAAAATAAATGAAAATCATATAAATAGATGCAGGAAAAAGAATGGATTTTTGAGAGGAGTAGGAAGACTGAGGACATTATAGCTGTATGGAACTGATGAGATCCTTAAAAAAGCTGAAATGTTTAAAGAATAAAAAGCAACCTATAAAGTAATGTATGGATAAAGTGAAAACAAGGTTTGCTTGGAGGAATAGAAATATATGGTAGAATATAATAAGTGTTAGTCTAAATAACATTTAATTTTCTTCCTTTTCCCACGTGTTTGATTTGATCCTGCTTAGTACTTCTAATTGTTTTCTTCATTCTACATAACATTGCTCATCTCCATGATGTATATAATAATAGAGCAGCACAGAGGTGGGCAGGCATTATTATTTGAACTGCCAAGAAATTTTAATATAAATGTTTTCATAAGAATTCTGTGTTTTTCAATTGCTCACAACTATTCTGATAATCAGATATTTATTTGATTATTTATTTATTAAATGTATATAGCCACTTGAATATATAATTTGGGTGGTGAGTATTATATAACAAGTGTGATTCATACAAGGGGGGGGAAAGGCACTATATAATGCTTCATGAGACACACATACAAATAGTTCTCAATTTACAAGTCCAATTGAACCCAAAATTTATAAGTGAGAAATTTTTAAAATGGGTTTTGCCCCATTTTGTGATTTTTCTTGCCACGGTTGTTAAGTGAATCACTACAGTTGTTAAATTAGTAACATGGTTGCTAAGTGAATCTGATTTCCCCATTGATTTTGCTCAAAAAAGGGGATCACATGACCCTGGGCACTGCAACCGTCATAACAATGAGTCAGTATTCAAGCATCTAAATGTAAATCATGTGACCATGGGGATGCTGCAATGGTCATAAGTGTGAAACATGTTCATAAATCACTTTTTTCAGTGCCGTTGTAATTTTGAACGGTCACTAAGCAAACTGTTGTAAATCGAGGACTACCAGTATTAATCTCCCCTAACATCCTGGCATTAACTCTTGGGGAAAAGGGTTTTTTTTTTAAAAAAAAATTTTTTTAATTTAATTTCCCAAACAAACACAACACATCCTTCTTTACATACTGTTGAAAGTGTATCAGTTGGTTACAAAAAGGTTTATGTGCATCTCTTCCACAGTCAACAAACATAATTCATATGAACTCAAATGTTTTAACTCAAATATTTATACACGTTACCATCATCATACCTCCATTTTCATTTGACTATAATTGTTTAAACTTCCTTCATGATAAAATATATCAAGATTTAAAACATAACCACATACTGGCATTTCATTTACTATTTCTAAAATCCTCCAATAACACTGAATCCTTATGTCCTATTCTAGCTAAACATCCATAATATTTAATAACAAGGTTTTCTAATCCTTTCCAAATCACTGTTTACAATTTACACCCAATTTCCTTATGTTGTACCCATACATATATATACGTTGTTATTATTATGCCTCCTTTATTTAATTATATCCTGTATCATAACATTTTCCCCCTAATAATCAAGACGCAACTGTATCTAACTTAGTTCTTTTTTATTAACCTTTATATATAATCCAAAAGGATTTCTAATCTTTCTTTCATGGGTACCATTCAATATTCATATCCCATTATTACTTATCATAACACTACACATTGTATACATTATTATCATTATCAATTATTTATTTAACTATATCTATTGTCACTAAATTTCTCTAAGTTTAACTAGTTTTAAATTATTCTCTTCCATCTATCAACCTATATCTTTCCAGTAGCAAAACAGTCTCATATCTTCTGCCATTTGTGGTGTCAGTCCTCTAATCATCTCCTTAGTCAACTTTGTATTGACTCCTCTTAGCACTCCTTGCTTATAAAATCTCTCATGTAATTTTGATGCCCTTCTTCTGTTTCCTTAATCAGCTTATCTTTGATTGTCAGTAGTGTTATCAATGATACTGCTAATAAAATTTCTCTCTTTAAATCCATAAATTCTTTTGTTTTTTTCTTCTTCTGTATCTTGCCATCTGGGATAGATTTTCCCTCCATTTAATTCCTCTTTCAGTATTCCACTCTTTCCATTTTCAGAGACAAACCAATCACCATAAATATCAGCAATTTTAATTTCTTTATATTCATTTTCCTCTTCGATTTTTAGGATTTTAACCACCACTTTTCCACTTGATAAACATCTTCAACTTCTTCAACATATTTTGCTGTTAGATGCACTAAGTCTTCCAATTTCTTCTCTATCCTCTCATGTGTGTTTGATAATTTATGTATTTCTGAGAATATCTTTTGCAGACTTAAAACTTCTTTCTGCTGTTGAAATTGTGCCATTATCTCCAGCTAACAAGCACTGCTGCTCTAGCTTAGAAGGTTTTAACAAACTTAAGCATAGATTCACAATAACGTTTCCTTTTCACCTTTCTCTGGTTAAAGGCAAGTTTTAACAAACTTCTAGAAAGCCAAATAAATAAATATATATTTTATTTAATTTATTTTAATACCCAGGGAGACACATTGGTGACCCTTGTTATCTATGGTTGCATTAGAGTCCAGAACTTGGTATGCATATTAAATATTTTCTTGTATCTGTGGTTTAGGACTGGTTTCTTACTTTGCACCCAAAATAGCAGATGGGCATGCACAAAGTATGTTTTTTCAAGATCTTGTTATCCATAATTTTGTTACCTGTGGTTGCTAGTCTTGAATGTGACTAACAAAAGCCACCTGTCCTCATATTTTCCATTTACTAGCAAAGTAAATAAAATGTGGGAGAATCACAGTTCTTTCTATCTATTGTCATCTCCCCCCATCCTGCCCAAATAAATAAATAAATAAATAAATAAATAAATGAATAAATAAATAAGTTTCTTATGTACTAGAGACAGTGCAGTTCAAATGCCATTAGAGGACATGACAAGACTGAGGTTTGAAGAGGGAGATGGAAAAATAAACAATGAGTGAAGAACAAATGTGATGCCATTTTAGAATTAAAGTGCATAGCAGCTTGTCTTAAAAATTATATCCCAGCCTAATTTCAGGTCTTTTCAGTCAATAATTGTTTGCTTTGTAGGAAGAATGTATGATAGCAAAACATCAGAAAGAGTCTAGTAACACCTTTTCAACTAACACTTTTTATTAAAAGCATAAAGTTAGGTCTTTTAATAAAAGGTGTTAGTTGAAACAACTGTCACCTGACTCCTGATTTTTCCACTTGTGGGCATTGTGATGATTTCGTTACTATGTACATACCTATGACTACGGTATGTAAGAAGCATTTTAAAAGGCAACCATTTATCTCACTGATTACTGATCCTTTAGAGACTGATCTGGCCCTTTATAATAATTGGATGGTTTCAAATTTGCATTAGAAAAGTCATCAAATTCTTTTGTATGTGTCTTAATGAAGGAGTGGGGGAGATACAAATGAGCGAACACAGACACAATTTAAATGGAAATGAAATAAGACAAATGTCAGCTTTTGTCCTGGCCCTACTGATTTTTCAAGGGTAGCCTCAACATCAAGACTGCCAACTATTAAATTATACATCCCTCATGTAAAAGGAAGCCTCGTGTATTAGTAGACTTTTAAGATTCACGGGAAGATAAATATTTAATTTGTTTCTTACAGTACTATTTTACATATCCTATTCTGGAGTGACCAACTATGAAACTTGGCCTTTGATTTTCATTCAGGATTGCTTAAGAAAATGCATTTCAGTAAATAAATAAAATCTTCATATATATGTGGTTCCTGATAAAATCCCTTCCATACACCAAAGTACAAATTGTATCATTCTACTGGTAGGAAAAGGCACCTGTCTGACTTAGTGCCAATTACTATAACAGACCATTTAAATCTAATATATTATTGCTGGATGAACGATCTGACTCAATATAAGGTAGATTTCTGTCTTCCTCTTAACAGGTCTAATCATCTAACACAGGCCAAGGAACTGAGCAATTCCCATATGCAGAGGGGAAAAAATCTGTAAACATGTCCATTTGTGCTTACTTATTTATAGTGGTACTAATTCCCATAGAGTTAATAAAAATGAGCTGCTGTGAGTGAAAAAAAAGTTTTGAATTTGGAAAAACTCAGAATTATAAACTGTTGCTACTGACTAATGGCATTGCTTTTAATTGTCTTAATCCCCAAATTGGGAATTTGCCCAATAATTGTAACATATATTAACTCTTCTATGTTTCTGATGACTCCATGCAGTTCAAAATATATGAAGCAGCTTGGCAGAATGGGAAAGCCAATGAAACTGGTGTCTGCAGTTTTAACTACATGTCCCAATAACCATGTGGAGAGTACTCCTGAATTACAAACAGATATTTATTCCACACCAGTTTAGAAGTTATGGCTTCTCCTGGGAATTCTGACTGCTCCTTATCTCCCTTCTCCCCTAACTATTAGTTTGTTTTTGATGTAACTTTATGTGTTGAGTGGATAAATCCTAGATCTTCTCAGTCTTCTTGCCATTTGCATCTGTACCAGGCCTATCTTACTGGCTAGTTTTGAAGACTGCTTGGCTTTTTTGGAAAGTTTGGAAATGAAGTCTTGGGGGAGGGGGAATGTTGATCAATCTCAGAGGAATTCTAATGCAAAATACTTCCAGGATACAAACAATCCTTCTCATTTTATAAACATAAGATGAGGTTCGTTCATTCCCAATCAGTATTAAAGTGACAGTGAGTGGATGAAATTCTTCTATAGAATAAGAAACTGCAGCTGACAGGGAGGTTCCCTCATCAGTGAGGAAGCAGTTTCTAAAGTTATAGTTATATGTAAACTTACAAAGTTATAGTTATATGTAAAACCCTACTCAGCCAATCAATTACTGGATTCACATATTACTAAGCCATGGCTTGTTTTGAAAAAGAAGTGTTTATGGATTAACTGGACATGAATCCAGTAAAATGCAGTTTATAAATTAGAGTTATGGAGGATCACAGAGTTTATGACATGCAATGAACTATGATTAATGACATCACGGCTTAATACATTGTCTCTTTTAAATTTAATTGCAGTGTTGTGAGATTAAAGGAGAATATTATGTATAAAAAGCTTTTAGGGCAGGAGTGAGTGTGTGAGAGAGAGGGGGGAGAGAAACAGAGTGTGAGTGAGTGAGTGTGTGTGTGTGTGTGTGTGTGTGTAAAAGAAAATTCACGATGCTCAGGGTGGCACAACTGACTGAGTCCTCCGCAGGCCAGAAATAGCATTTCGGTGTTGCTAGTTGCATCTAGTACCAGTGTCTCCCCTCCCCCCAAACCCTGACCAAGCTCTCAAATCCCCTGCAACTTTACAAATCTTCAGAACATTAAAATGCTCTGGAGATCACTTTAATATTAATTTGTGCAGATATTTCCATCATCTTTTTCTTTTTAAAAAACCACCCCAATCCACAAACCCCAATTTTTTCCTATAAAGACTGAGTCATCTTTCATTTGAATAGTGAGATGTTGATTATTCCAGAATAAAACATTTTAGGGCTTGATTTCCGCATAGTGAGTAAAAGTTATTATATGTCTATGACAACTGATTAATTATTTCTTCTCTGTATTTTTCCTTACAGACAATGCCTCCCTTTAGTACCGGGGACATGGGCCATCACCAGGCACACTGCCGCTGACCCAGGTTCCCCCTTTTCTTCCCCAGCCTAAAGATGGCCAGTGCCAATGAGACTGAAGAGGGCCATGGCTCAGCACCCAGTACAGCTTCCACTTACGCCAAACTGCTACTCCTGGGCTTCATCATCTGTGTGAGTCTAGCAGGGAATCTGTCTCTCTCGCTGCTAGTGTTGAAAGAGCGTGGTCTCCACAAGGCCCCCTATTACTTCTTACTGGATCTGTGCCTGGCTGATGTGATCCGCTCAGCTGTTTGCTTTCCTTTTGTTCTCGTCTCTATCCGCCATGGCTCTGCTTGGACCTACAGTGTACTGAGCTGCAAGATTGTGGCCTTCATGGCTGTTCTCTTCTGTTTCCATGCTGCCTTTCTCCTCTTCTGCATCAGCGTCACTCGCTATATGGCTGTGGCTCACCACCGCTTCTATGCCAAACGCATGACTTTCTGGACGTGCATTGCTGTCATCTGCATGGTGTGGACTTTGTCAGTGGCTATGGCCTTTCCACCTGTCTTTGATGTTGGGACCTACAAGTTCATTCGTGAGGAAGACCAGTGCATCTTTGAGCACCGTTACTTCAAAGCCAATGACACCCTAGGCTTCATGCTGATGCTAGCTGTGCTGATCTTTGCCACCCATGTGGTTTATATAAAGCTACTGCTCTTTGAGTACCGCCATCGTAAGATGAAGCCTGTCCAAATGGTTCCAGCGATCAGCCAGAACTGGACGTTCCATGGACCTGGAGCCACTGGACAAGCTGCAGCCAACTGGATTGCTGGTTTTGGCCGTGGTCCCATGCCTCCCACATTGTTGGGCATACGGCAGAACGCCCATGCTGCCAATCGGCGATTGCTGGGCATGGAAGAATTCAAGGCTGAGAAGAAGCTAGGCAGGATGTTCTATGTCATCACTTTGCTCTTCTTGGTGCTCTGGTCACCCTACATTGTGGCCTGCTATTGGAGGGTATTTGTCAAAGCCTGTAGCATCCCCCATCGCTACCTCTCCACAGCCGTTTGGATGAGCTTTGCCCAAGCTGCTGTCAATCCCATAGTTTGCTTTCTACTCAACAAAGACCTCAAGAAAGGCTTGATTGCCCACATTCCCTGCTGGAGGACAGAGCCTGAATTGCCCAGAGAGCCTTACTGTGTGATGTAAGGAATGCTAAAAGGTTGGCTAGAATGCACCCCACCCACGCCAACTGAATTTGTTTTTCTTTTTCCTTAGACATCACATGAGGTTTTTCTTCCCCTGCAACGGGTCACTGTCTCCCAGAGTACTTGTATCACAAACACTCTGATCTCTCTGTTGTCTAAGGGCAATTATCAAAATCATCCATTAGCTGCTATGAGACCAGAGCTGGATTCTGGTCTGTGTTCCTCTGGGGTAAATCCAGAGTCATACGCCAACAGTATTTGGTCACTAGTAGTATTCCATCAGTTCTCAGAAGAGGTGAAAAATATTCTATGCTTTCCTGGTTTTATAATCCCCAAACTCTATCAAATCATTTAAGACTGTCCCTATAAAACTCTATCCCCAGCTTCTTAATACCCATTATTGCTTTGAAAGTAGGCCAGAGTTAGATATTTGGGTATGGTCCCCCAGAGCGAAGCCAAAACTATTCCACTTACTGGAGCAGAAATAGTTTGCACTCAGTGGTTTTGTTTGGTTTTACAGCTAGAGGGTGACAATGAAAAGGGGTCCCTATTGATGGAATGTACTTTTATAGAAGATTAATTTTCTGATCCAGTAACTCCATCAATGAAACAAATTCCACGTGATCTCAGAATTTGTGGGGCTATGGAGGACAGGCCGAGAGAAGGTGGAGGAAAGGAGCAGCAGACAGAATTGTTCAAGGGAATGCCATGGAGCCAGCCATGACTTAGCTCTTTGTCCGTCAGAAGCAGTAACCAGGGAGCTTTGGAAACTCCACCTCAGTTGCCATGGCAGCAACCAATCCAAGACCCTGTAGACCATGTCACTCTGGAACAATGCAAGGAAGAAGATGCAGGAGAAGCATTTGGTGGGGAGAGGCCTGTAGTGGTGGTGGGGAGAAACCTTTCCCTTAAGAGTGGGAAATGATATTATCAATATGCAAAGCAGAATGCATTCAAGGCTGCAGATAAATGTAGGGTGGCTATGTGGAATGCATAAGGCATGATGTCAGCTTCATAGTACATATTCTGTCTGCTAGGATGAAAAGCAACAAACAAGGTTTATGTATTTCTGTAGCCCCTCCCTTTCCTACTTGCAAACATTCAAAACGTGAAACATCAGTAATCCTATCCACGCCACATACGACAACATTTTCTGCACCTGTTGAGAGATGTTTACAGTTTAAGTAAGATGCTAACCTGCCCAAATTCAGTGTCCCATATTTCAGGATTATTTCAGCAGACAAGTTATTGGTCTTTGGATTATTGATAGAAAGAGGACAGAGTGTCTATTGAGTTAGAAAAGGCACCCTAGTCCTGCTGCTAAACACTAAAATGGAAATCAGACCTAGGAAAAAGTGGGGCGGGTAGACAGCTTGTAAAAGAAAATATGGGTGTACTGGTTACACAACTGGGAGAGAAAATGTTACACCTAATTTGTAGCAAGGGCAGTGAAAATATAGAATCAAATTTCCTGATTCTCTTCATCCAAAAATATGAATAGAGTTTGGGGTTTGGAACCGGAGAAACTATGGTTGAGTTCATACTGTTGTTGCATTTTCTGAAGCAGGAACTCTCCAAATTCAACCTGACCAATTCCTAGCCATATAGTTTGATCCTGCTGACATGGACATGGTTACCGTTTGCAATGGAATGCTCCTTATGGGATGGATTGGGAGGCATGGGCTGGGAGAAAAAATGTAGGGGGAAGGAAATGTTGGAGAATGATTCCTGGAAGAGGCATTGTTGCCGGTATTGCGTGAGAAAGGCAAATGGGACACTTGAAGAGGGCTACATGTCAGGGAAAGAACGGGGGGGAATATTAGTTCAGGAGATGGAAGAGTCAGAGCCTGGGATTGGGGGCAGGATATGGGGAGCCAAATGAATTTAGTGCAGAGATTGGGGTTTTCCCCACCTTTTTCCCTCCAAAGGACTCTGATGTTTACTTTTGCCTCTGAAGAAGACTGTTCGTCTTACCCTCCGGTCCTGCCACCACAGTATGGCCTTAATCACTGGCCAGCATTACGGCCACCCCATGGAGAACCATATTTGAAAAATATGGCAGATGAACAGATTATTTCCAGAATGCTTTTTCTGGAAAGAGACATGAACAAAGTTGTTGTTGTTTTTTAAAGGGGAAATGAATAAAGAAATTGAGACTACAGCAAGGGAGGGAGGGCTGGGTGGGGGCACAGGACAGATGGATGTGTGTCCCCTGAAATGTATGCTTCTGAATTTCTTTCCGATGGGACAGCTTGGGATAGTGGGTTGGGGGTGTAATTCTGTGGGTGGAAATTGAGATTTGGGATAAGGATTCAGACTGATCCTACTCCACCACCACCCTTTTTGTGTCAAAAATTGTTTCCACTTCCCTTTTTTTCTGGGGATTTTCTTGTTTGGTTTGGGTTTTTTTTAATATACATATGAAATGCAATGAAATGCAAAATTCCTGGGTGGTTCTTTTTAATGAAAAGCAAGACCAAATATAAACAAAGAAAACCAGATGTGAAATTCATGACCCAAGTTCCTAACATCTACTTTTAATCTAAATGGCAGTTGTGGAAGTAGGAATTTTCTTTCCACCCAGCACCATTTCTCTAATAGAAATAGCCCCTTAACCATGAAAGAACACATATTTAATATCCTTTTCACTCTTTATAGCTAAGAGGCAGAAAGCGAGGTGATACCATGAGGCAAAGATTAATGTTCCATGTCCCCCAGAGTGAAGGTCCTTGTTGATTTGATCCTGGGGGAAAAAACACCTTGTGTTGTTTTTAGAAATGTATTGCCACCCTTGTCAGCAAAGAAGGCATGAAAGTTAGGATTGTAATCTGGACCTCTGTATACATACAGAATATATTTCCCAAGAGTGGAGCAAGATAGAAAAAATGTGAAGTTTTATACTGCTGACTTTGTTGAAAAAGTATCATTTACAGACAGAATGAATGTGTTGTATGAGTTGAGTACCCCCTGCTCTTAGTTATATACACACAACATTTCCTCTAATTTTACCTGTACAATTCTGCCCACCAGTAAGTATTGGCAAGTTGACAGCTCTAAAATGAATTCTGAACTATATTTTGCAGTCTGAGACATGTTTTAATTCAAAAAAAGTATTGTCACTACTAACCTGTGCATCTGCTTTCAGTGTTAGGGCACAAATATGTATCAAATTATATTAATGATATTTGCATGGATGTACACTGGTAGAAGAGGAGGAGTGTCTGCTATCTTCCCCTCATCTTATATCTAGACTCTTGGTTTGGATGACAAAATTATCACAGGGAAGATTTTAGTTCTCTTATTTCATAAAAAAGAAAAGAAAAAATCAGCACAATTACATTAAAAAAATTGTAACCATTTCAGGTTAATAGACCTAGCAAGGTGAGTTCCACTATTTAATAGACCTAGCAACATGGGCCTCTATTGACTCACTTCATGATCTGTCAAAATATGCCCAAAAGTTGCTCTATTCCTCTATTCTTACAGTATGAATAACAGCAGTTTTGACAAACCTCTTCGCACCTTGGCATTCACAACCATTTCCCTTCATATCTCTTTGAGACTGATTCTCGCATCACACTAACCATTATGTGGTTGGACTGGATCGGTTTTGAAACAATATGATGTGTGAACCCAGCCTCTGCAGCTTAAACTTGGGAATGACTGCCCAGGTGCATTGTAAAGATAGATTTTTCTAAAAACTTCGCTTGTTCTTTGAAATCCATTTTGACCCAACATCCTGCTTTAAAAAGTCTGATATCTTTAATTATGGGCCTGTTTGGAAAGAGAGACATAATTTAGATTAAGAGTTAGAAGGAAAGCTTTTGGGGTCTCCAGAGGTCTGGCTGCCCATCTTTAATAGGTATAGATTTTTCTAGGTAAGTTATTTTACAGATGAAAATCATAATGAAGTCCTACTCTACACATTAGAACATTTTGGATGGCATATAAATTTAATAACTAACTAAATATATTTTACCTCAAAAATTACAATAGACACAGAAAATCTATAACGTAAGTTCTGAAAGGACAAACTTCTTTCACATAACATGCTTTTTTGTCTCTTCTGTCACAGAGGCAGCATGCTCTACTTACTTCCAAATCTGAAACTAGAATTAAAATGTTCTCCATTATGTTAACATTCCAACTAATTAAATCAAATTCTGTAAAGTCACTAGCACAATCGGGGCTGAAAAGCTTTTTAGCATGCCTAGGAAAGATGTCTCATCCCTAGATCTGATAAGTCTGCCAACATTGCTGCCAGATTCTGTTCCTGGAAAAAACTGCTCTGCTGTTTCATATTGAGGATCTTTTATCTAACTTCACTTTGACTACCTTTGAAGCCCACTGCACCCATTTTTAAAAATTAAAAAAAATATATCCATGAGGACTTCCACACTGCCATTCTTTTCACTTCCAAGATGTTCCACAAGCCCTGCTTTTTGTACTGGACTTGCAAAAATGAGAGCAAGGGATAAGAAATCACTGCCCACCCCTGAATTACTTATTGGAGGTCCTGGAGAAACACAAATGCCCTTACTTGCACTCTATGCAAAAGGAAGTTTTTAAAATGTCTTTCACCCAACCCCCATTCCTGTTTTTATTTTATGTGGTATTTGTTTGTTCATATGCAAAGAAACGTAAACAGTTCCTGGGAGAAGGGAAGGAACATGATGGGCTTCACACCATCTTTCTCCCTGAAAGTCCTCAGGAACTGGAGAGGCGAGCTCCCACAAGCTCCATAGAGCTACAACATTGGAGGGATTGATTTTACTGCTGTTTCAGAGAAACCGCAGCTGAAGCAAAAATAAATTGGTATGTTATTAAATACAGCTGCTGGCATGGATCACACACATATGAACCTGCTGAACTACACAAGATCCTTACATGGAAGCACCCAGAATCCAATTGAGATTGTGAGAAAGCAACCACTTCTACTATGTCATTACAATAGTATATTATCAATATTATAAATCCCCCCACAGCACTAAAAACATTGCCAACTGCTGCTCTGTGTTGAGGTGATAAGGAAATGCCCACCATATTTATGCAAGGAGTACACAACTAGTGTGGCTCCAGATCTGCATGTAATTCCACAAAGCCTTCAGCATACAGAGTTTTTCCAAAAAGTTTCATGTGATATAAGGGGAAAGTTATTACATATATTGAAAGTACTCATATGAATTGTGTTTAACTGATATTAAACTACATCAAATTTTTCTCTGACACCACAGCCTGAAAAAGTTTGTGTACCTTTGTTTTTAACTTCAGAGCTACACAATGAGGAGTGTAACTTAGTATGATGCGGCCTTAGACTAAGGGTGGGGAGACAAGGGCTGTATATAGATAAGATATCTTGCCTAACATCAAAGAAAAATGGCATATTCTTCCATTCCACATGAAAACATTAACGGGGTTGGCATGGAAACCTGTCATCAAAAGCCCTCTGCCCACCTAAAGGCGGCAACCCCAGGAAATGACATAACATAACATGGTATCTGCTACCTTGGTCAATCCTTTGTAATAGCAGGCCCAGCTGTTTGGGAGTCTAACATTGAACTAATACAGGTAGTCCTCAACTTACAACCATTCATTTAGTGACCATACGACGACATTAAAAAAGTGATATATGAATGTTTTTCACAGTTATGACCATTGCAGCATCCCTGTGGTCACGGCAATCAAAATTCAGACACTTGGCAACTGGTTCATATTTATGACAGTTGAAGTATCCCGGAGTCATGTGATCCCCTTTTGCAACGTTCTGCCAAGCAAAGTCAATGGGGAGCCAGGTTCACTTAACACTCATGTTACTAACTTAACAACTGCTGTGATTCACTTAACAACTGTAGCAAGAAAGGTCATAAACTAGGCCAAACTCACTTAGCAAGTCTTGCTTAGCAATAAAAAATGTGGGCTCAATTGTGGTCGCAAGTCAAGGACTACCTGTAAAAGGTAATATGAGAAATGTGAGGTGGAAGCGCATTCTAGGGAATGCCATTCGTCATAAGAAGAGCAGGTATTTCCGCTGAGGCCTGTACAGAATCCTCAGTACATCCGGCTGTGATCTGTAGTGTTTTTCACTTCCTGTCCTGTTCCTTGTACTCCCTGGGCATTTATTCATGTTTTTTTTTAATTTATTGTTAAAACTTAATAGCAAAATATAAAAATGCCATCTGTATTTATTGATGTGTGTATATTGGGACAATCACAATTAGGAAAGATGACAATTCTGGATGCATTCAGAATGATTTCAGGGATCACTTGACAGTAAACTTCAAATGATCTGAACTGACAAGGACCAATTTTGGCACTGCTGGCAATGCAATTAGCCAGGAAGCCCACTGCTTCCAATGCTCTCCAAAGGGGAATTTTAAAAAAGCAAGTAAAAAGATTGCTGTTTTTCTCCAAGTAACCAGAGTTAATTTGCTTCATGTAGGTCACCCCGAAGACTTTTTCTCACACGCTACACTTCACTAAAGGCAGTTCTCCTTTACACAGGACAACCATCTTCCTATGCAACTATTCTTTAACCCATTAAAGTATATTTTTCTTCTGATTTTTTTTTAGTCTTCTGAACCTGCTATTAAATGAGGGAAGGGAGTAGTCACCTTACATTGAACATGGTCCAGATACTGTACCTTGAATCTACTGACTTTATATGCTATTTTCCCCTACCCCTCACACCATTAGCATTCTGGAAAACCTTGAAAGTTCCACATTCGGTCCTGGCAAATGGACTTCTAGTTTCCTAGTGGTGCTATGGTGATCAATCTGGTTTAATTAACACAGGAAACCTCAACAAAAGTTTTGATTGTCTTAAGGGAACCCAGCATGAAAAGGATAAGAAAGGGTTCCAAGGATTCTTACATCCTCCCAGGACAGGAATAAATGCTTGATACTACTGTGAGACAAATTAAGTAGGTATCTCAAGAGACAGATTTGGGGTGCTATTCACCATGTAGGGTGTGCCATTAAGATTTTATGCTTCAAGAGTTAAACATTTTGGACTAGCTCCATTTGTTCTAGCATCCACCTAATGGCGCTGCCCTCCATCTTTCCTCATTTTCTCCAAAGCAATGAGGGATATATTTTTCTGCATGAAAAACAGCACGTTGAGAGAGTACACACTGGGAATAACAGTAGTTGTAAGCTAAAGCCAACCAACCAATATTGGCATTTTTTTAAAGGGGGGGGGCACAGGAAACCAGGAAGCAAGTATGGTGACAGTACATAATTTCCATCTAATAATAATATTTTCACATATTGTGTACAAATGTTGTTTGAAAAAAATGTGATATCCTGCCTGAAATGAAAAGGACTAAATGAGTGCATCGATATCTGATTTGCTGTTATATTTTATACAAATATAATTTAATTTTTCATCAAACTATGGGTAAAATTGTGGTCACTGAAAAAATATTTTCGCCAACAAAGATAAATATTCAAGGTTACTCAGCAATTTTTTTAAAAGCTCAATTTTCAGATAAGGTCTTATACAATACAATACAATACAGTAGTAGAGTTGGAAGGGACCTTTGAGGTCTTCTAGTCCAACCCCCTGCCTAGGCAGGAAACCCTATACCGTTTCAGACAAATGGCTATCCAACATCTTCTTAAAGACTTCCAGTGTTGGGGCATTCACAACTTCTGGAGGCAAGCTGTTCCTCTGATTAATTGTTCTAACTGTCAGGAAATTTCTCCTCAGTTCTAAGTTGCTTCTCTCCTTGATTAGTTTCCACCCATTGCTTCTTGTTCTACCCTCAGGTGCCTTGGAGAATAGTCTTTAGTAGTGTGGTTAAAATTTGTCTTTAGTAGTGTGGTTAAAATTTGAGACTTTGTAGTCCTCAACTTATGACCACAATTGAGCCTAACATTTCTGTTGCTAAGACAGTTGTTAAATGAGTTTCGCTCTATTATACAACCTTTCCCGCCACAGTGATTAAGGAAATCACTACACAAGCCAGTAACACAGTTAAGTGTATCTGGCTTCCCCATTGACTTTGCTTGTCAAAAGGTCACAAAAAGGGACATTGGAATTGTCATAAATACAGTATAAGCCGGTTGCCAAGCTTCTGACTTTTGATCACATGACCATGGGGATGCTGTAATAATCAAAAGTGTGCAAAATGGTAATACACAAAAAGTTGTAAATTGAGGACTTCCTGTCTAGATTTTTGGAAGGCAGAAAGATTGAACAGTAATCTTCAGTCCTTTGAACAAATGGGCCCTAAGTTCAAATTTTGAGAACTATCAATGCAAAATGTAAAATACATAATATGTAATACATAATACCCTCAACTGCTTTGGCAAAGTTTTGTCTAACTTATTCCATCTAGGAGCAGTAAGCAGAGCAGTGCTTGAATCAACAGGACAGAAGACTGAACATATGCCACTTCAACCTCTCCTCAATTACAATCATAATTTCCTACATGTTGCTTCTTCAGGGTTCAAAAACAGATCAGTAGCACTGAATTCCCTAATAGATTTTGGCTTTGTAGTAAAAGCTTTTTTGCTTTAGCAGCTATTTTGCAATATTTTTTTTGCCTTGCCCCAAAACATAGCTTAAAGGACATCAATGATTCTGAGTTATAAATGAAACAATACGTTTTGGGTTCTTTCTTAATATTCCATGGGTTTATGTTACATGTTATGCTACACCAGGGGTGTCGAAACTTGGGAACTTTAAGACTTGTGGCCAGCTATGCTGGCTGGGGAATTCTGGGAGTTGAAGTCCACAAGTCTTAAAGTTCCCAAGTTTCGACACCCCTGTGCTAGACAAAATGTCACAAACACATTACCAGCAGCTTGGTTTTTGCTCATTTTCAAGCCATTCTATTGGTAGTGTCTTAATAACAAAAAATACTGCCTTTCAAAACATTTAAAATGGCTAAAATTATACAGATTTCAATATGAATCCCATATGTTGAATACTTACAACCTGACTAGGGCATATAGAGGTTTTGTTTCAAATAATACTTATTTGGTGTTTAATAATTTGTACTTGGCAGATATGAATGCTCCGTGCTCTTCATATATTATCTCAAAACATCATTTGAGAATGAGCACAATAAATTCTGAGCTCTCTGGGGGAAATAGAAACAGCATATTGAATCTGGTCAACTGCTTTTCGTTTCCACAGTCTCCCTTGCCCTTCTACAATGAGTCCCAACGAAGTGACCTTCTCAACAGGTGCAATTGTTTCAAAAGTTTTACAATACCATGAAATGAGCTGCTTCAGCAACCTGGGCTCACATTGCCATCTTGTGGACTCTGTTGCTCAAACAAATTCCTTTCTTGATTACTCCACTTTAGTTGTTAGGAAGGCAGAACCAAACCCTCAGTCTTAACCAATTCTATATCAATGCCTTTTCCAGCTTTTTAATACACACTTAAGAATTTTGTTTTGCTGTGCTGGTTGGTTTAGAAAGGATAGTCAACGTACGGATCATCCTGTTTTTATGTTTTGTCATTTCCTTAATATTGATCCACTTTGGAATTGCATCATTAAGCAAATACAATGAATCTTACAGATCCCTTTAGAAGCAGCATAAGTGGATGCAAACGTTCAGTGCAGCTAAGATATACCTGCATTGCATATTTACCTTCACACGCTAGACTGTTTTCTCCTATTCACATATTTTGAAAATTTGTGGAGAGAGTAAGGTTCACATCTTCTCTTTCAATGATCTCATTTAGAGTTGCAGAAGGGAAACTGTAGCTTTCTTTAGCTGCTCTAACAAATACACTATATTGCCAAAAGTATTGGCTCACCCATCCACATAATCAGACTCAGTTGTGAGCGAATACTTTTGGCAATATAGTGTATATTGCATTCCCTGCAGCTCAGCTGATGGCTGGTAAATGTGAGACGGAGTGGGCAAGGTTCCCCCTAGGATGACTGTCCCAGCTCAATTGGGCATATTGTCAGCCTTCCTGGGTGAACCGGACAGAATCCAAGACTAGATGAACAATATCTACTTTATTGTAAGACTACATTGACAGAATCTCACAAGTCTGAAGGTGCAGACCTCTTGTTGCCACTGTAACAGCCTGAACAATTAGGGCAGGTCCTTCCTAAAGTTCTTCCTCTGATTGTTAATCCACTGGGGGGGGGGGGAGTTCCACCTTGAATTAATGAAGCGTGGACCGTGGCTTTTTCCTTGTAGCATACTTTTGAATAAGCGAAAATAAACCCGAAACAAGATCTAATAAAAAACATTTTTAATATAAAAGAAAGTAAAAAAAAATACAAAACTTGCTAACTGAATTAATTACATCTCTGCAGAGTTATGTGCCTGCCTCCTGGCAGGCGAACAGAAGATCAGAAGAGAAAGTTAAGGAATGTGAATGAGCAGCGCACTAAATCATTTGTCAGATAAGAACTGGAGCATGCGCAATAAATTTCAGCACAGCTAAGCAAACCAATTAACGCAGTGACAGGGGGGTCCTGCCTCTCTTGTTGTTTCTTAGGTAGCATCTCTTCTTCTTGCCTCCCAAGGTCATCCACACATACCATTACACATATAAAAGCTTCAATAAGCAAATGCAGAGAATTCTGTGCCATTGGTAGCTAGCCATTTCTGTAAGTATGCCACAAGTCAGAAACAAGAAATTATCTAATTCAATGTGCAGTTTTCATCATGCCTTGAAATACTTTAGCTTGCAATTATATTCAGCATGAGAAAACAAGGAGGACAGCATTGGGGAAATAGTTTTAATTTTGCCTAGCCTTTATTTGTACCTCACTTCAACCAAAACATAGCCAGTCAACCTTTTTTTTTCTACCACATTCCCATGACATTGCCTTTATCTCACTCTCAGCCCATGAGTCATCCTTTATTAAAGTAGCATTTTCTTCCTTATTCTAGCAAAAGCATCAATCAGATGTATAAAAACTGTTTGAATTTACCATCATTATATTGGAAATCAGATGCCTGGTGATGACTTGGGTAAAAAGGCAATAATAGAATTGCCAATGAAGGCAATCAATTTCATGCCATGAAATTTAAAAATGGATAACAACTCAGTGATAGAAATGGTCTATTGTCAGCCTGTAGGTCATCCTATTCTTATTCAGCAGTAGAGCAAATTCTTGCTGCTTCTTGTAGAATTTACGATGATGGTTGGCGACCTGGGTTCTCCATTGGACTTTATGTAGGCTGTGATTTCAGATTACAATCCATCAAAGCTGAACAGCTAAGGAAATATCTTCTGTTTCTAATGACCACCTTGCTGGAGATGGCACAAGTTGAAATTATGGTTTGTTGCATTTTCTAATTATCATTCTTTTCCTGAATCTATCTACAGTATTATTTACTACAATGGGCATCTTTCAGAGCCTCCTATGTTTGCACAGTCAAAACTTCATGCCAAAAACTACAATAATTCTTGGGACCCATTTCAGTTGGATTTCAAACCAGGGTACAGCAGTGAGACATTTGTTGCACTTGTTAGGACCTCTGGTGGAAATGGGATGAGGATGGTGTGTCCAAATTTGTGCTCCTTCATCTCTTAGCAACCTTGGATAATGCTGACCACAGTATCCTTCTGAACTGGTTGTGAATGTCCGGATGGGGAGCACTTTGTTGCAGTGTCTCTTCTCAATCAGAGGTCAGTTCTAGTAGGGCGAGGTTGCATCTGCATCCCCTCATGCATGAGGGCAAGATACTTGCTTCTTCTGTGAAAACACACAGTAAGGTGATCTGAAGGTAAAGGTTCAGGATCGTCAGTGTCCCAAGGGTGTTTTTTTTTCCAAAAGGCAATTGAACTTTCTTAGTTTTTTCTTGAAAACATGTTGCTTCTCATCCAAGAAACTTTTTCAGTTCTGACTGAATGGTGGGGAAAGGGAGGAGATATATATTTTGCAGTCATCTGGTCGTTAGCACTGGTTGTTTTTATATTTATATCTTGATTTGTTTTTTGTTTTTTTTGCCGTATCTGTTTGTTATATTCTTTGCAGTCATCAACCAGAATCTGATGAGAAGTGAAACGTTTTCAAGAAAAAATAAGAAAGTCCAGTTGCCTTAAAAAAAGAAAACCCATGACCTGGATTATGGAGAATCTACATAGACGTATCACCAGTAACCTTATGACACCCATCTCAACCCCAGGCTGTGCAGGTGAAGGGAGGAACAGAGTGGCACAAGACTGAGCGGCTGTGGTTGTTTGGGTCTGTGGTTCTGAGATGTTTTCATCTTTGGTCTTGGATGAGGTTGCACATGTAATTTAGAGGTCCTGCTATATACACAGCTACTGCTTAAACAGTAGGTGGCATCTGTGGCCAGGAGGTCTTTTGTATAACTCCATCTTGGTGCCAGCTATTCCCTTCTTTTTATCAGAATACCCTTCAGATGATCACTCATGCCCTAGTCACCTTATGATTGGACAATTGCAATGTGTTGTACATGAGGCTGCCCTTGAAGAGATTCAGAAACTACAACTAGATCATGATTCAAAGGTCCAGGCAGTAAATGAGGCTTATAACTATGCTCATGCGCGTTCGTTTCCAAGTTATATACGTTACATTGGCTTGAATTGAGTGCATTTCATGATGTTGATCATCACCTGTAAAGCCCATTATGGCATAGGATTAGGTTACTCAAAGTAGCACCTGTCTCCAATTGTTTTTGCTCATCCGGTATGATTGCACAGTGTGTGCATGCTCTGGTCCCTTCAGTTAAATGTCATATTACAAATCAAGGAAGCATGTCTTTTCTCACAAATGAAGGCAAATGTGTTTTTGTTTTCTATTGCAATTCATCTGTTCCGGAACAACTTCCTCCACACTTAAATCAGAGGTCACCAATCCTCAGGCCAGAGCTCGTTGCTGAGCCAGGGTGTGTTGGCCGTGCAGGCGGCGGGTGAGCATGCAAGCACGTGAAGCTGAATTTGTGCAAGTGGCACACACATGCACAAAACCACCAGTCCATAGAGCTGGAAAGGTTGGGGACTGTTGCTTTAAATGGTTCACAAGTCTCTGAAAACCTGGATATTCTCCCAGATCTAGTGTCAAGATGTTTGCAAAGACCTTGTGGAATTTTTTTCTTGGCCATTTTTTTAATATTTTTTTTCTGGCTGGACATGTTTCTTTTTTTAAATTATGCTTTTTGGTAAATGGTAAATTGCCCAAATAGTCCCCACTTAGTTCTCCTGGTCTGGATTACAGGTGGTTGTTTTGTATTGCATAGCAACTACAATTAAGACTGGTAACTCGTTTTCTAAGTGCCTGATCACTAGATGGAAAATTAAAGCACTGTAATAGGCCTACATCCTTACTTCCCCTTAAAAAATTAAGTGAAGCAGCATAGTTATGTTGGAAGAAATGTCCTTCTGGGTTCGGCTCCAAGTGGGGAAAAAGACACTGGAGACTGCTTGGAAAGATGATTTTAATGGTGGACAGGACCACATGGCTTGAGCTCCTGAGCAGAAAAGGTGATCACATGCTTCAATGTTGGTGGAAAAGAAGAGAAGAGAGTGAAGAAGGGCTTGCAGGGCTTTTTATAATCTGTTCAACCCCACCTATCTGTTTCCTGTTCCTGTGTAAGAAATGTATTCTGATTGGTTGTCAGACTCACATGGGCCCATGCAGGGGCAACTTTCTAGGCTGAGTCCAGGTTTGGTTGAATTTTCAGAGTTCTCAGATGCCATGTGGTCAGTTGAATAAAGTACCAATATTATCATGCCTATAATCCCATCTCCCTGGAGCTGATGGGGAGAACTCTTTATTATGTAAAGTGGACTAGTTTGGCCTTCTTAATGGCCCACTGACAAAGTGGGGATGGGCAGGAAGCTGCAGGCATTTACTTTGTGTTTAAAATGTGTTTGTCCCTTTTTCACATCCAGGAAAATATAATATTCTGCTTTTTCAATATTTCCTAGGATATTTCATTTTTCTGGGAGAGGGCTGGGTGGTAACTTCCTACAGTTACTAACCAAAAAAATCATGACTGTGACTTGCAATTTTATTTCTATTTTAACGATTAACTCTGCTTGTCACAAGCCAGTTGAAAAGCATTTTAATGGTGATCACATCACCACAGGATGCTGTGAGGATTGTAAATGCAAGAATTAGTAGTAAAAGGTTTTTTTTCACCATATCTGCTAACACAACTTAAGGCGTGAGGCAGTCTGAGACTACCTGTGATATTATACAGGTAGTCCTTGATTTACGAGAGTTGGTTTAATGACTGTTTATAGTTACAACGGCACTGAAAAATGTGACATGATCATTTTTCACATTTATGACCCTTGCAGAATCCATATGATCACCTGAACAAATTTTGTATGCTTGGTAACTGACTCACATTTGTGACAGTTGCAGTGTTCCATGGTCACATGATCACCCTTTGCAACCTTCTGACAAGCAAAGTCAATGGGAAAGCCAGATTCACTTAACAATGGTGTTACTAATTTAACAATTGCAGTGATTCACTTAACAAATTTGGAAAGAAAAGTCAGAAAATGGGGCAAAACTCACTTAACACATGTGTCATTTCTCAACATAAATTTGGGGCTTCATTGTGGTCATAGAGGACTACCTGTATTAAACAAAGCAAGGCTGTATAAAAAAGGGATATCAGAAGATGTTAATTAGCAGAATGAAGTGAAAATGGGATAAAAAGGGAAACACTTCTAAGAAGCTGGGAAGTAAAGAATGAATGCCACAAGCTTCACTTATCCTTCCTCTTTTGGCAATTGTATCGTGGTGGGTAGTCAGCCACATGATTAGACTGGATTTGGCAGTTTTATCCACCTACTGACTCTTTTCCAAAGACTCAGAACAGGCAGATGTTATTATTTAATGGTGTTAAACTAACCACACAGGATGTAAGTTGTTCCAGGTAAAACTGCCTTTTGCAATTGACTGGTGAGACTTTGTCAATGCCGATGGCTTTATTATCGGATTCTGGATGTTCAGTTGCAAACAACCAGACGCATTTGCCTATCCCACTTCTCAGACAATGAAAGGGGACATCCATCAGCATATCATACGGTAGTTAATACTTTAATGTTAATGCTTTAATGTAGTTAATGCTTTAATGTATGCACGTTGCTGGCGAAATGGTTTCTGAATCTCCCGCCCAACAATCTCTTTGGGAAGTTATGTGAGCACACCACACCCAGGAGGCGCCGGCTGATAATTCCCGGCGTTGCTATCTCTGCAGACGCATATTGGTATCTTGGAGGGCAGCGTATAGGCGGCCCTCCACCTCTTGGTCCAAACCCACCACGACCTATTCTAGCTAGACAGATAGCAGCACTCGTCTCTCAGAGCGCATGCCCCAAGGGGTGAGGAGCGTCCGAAATGTCGCCGCGCATGCGCCGCTCGGACGATCACTCCGGGAACGACCGCGTCACGGCTTCTTCTGCGACTGACCCGACCGAACCAAGGTCGGTAAAAGGGAAGCAGGCCACCGACGGCGAAGCAACGACATCTGGAAACCGCGGGCCTATCAAACCTTACTTTTCCCACGTGGGGTTAACATAAGGCGGGATCTTTGCTTCGATTGCTTCCCGGAGCCAGCCAATCCGCGTTGGGATCATCCAAATGAGCGAGGCAGCTTCTGTCCCAGTGGCCAGTCCTCGATCGCCGCTGACCAATCAGGAGGAGCTGCGCAGGATTCTCGCGCTGAGGCGGTTGGAAGAGGCCGTTTCCGTGGCGCCCTTCCCCCACCCTGCTTCTCCTCCTGCCGTGCCACCGACGGTTGGGCAGACTCGCGGCTTTTTGCCCGCCCCTTTCGGATTTGGTTCTGCCGTTGGGGCCGGAGTTGAATTACCATGAGCGAGGGCGGTGAGGACTTGGGGCCCCCATCCCCTAAGCAGCGGCGCTTAGACCCAGCTTGTCAACTGCAGAAGGAGACGGAGGCAGCCCAAGCTCTGGCCGAAATGACGGCTTGGGGCGGCGGGAGCTTTAAAATCCTCAACCAGCAGGAGGCGCACGGAAGCTCCTCAGCGAAATCGAGGAGCCTGGAAACGGCCGGCCAGCAGGGGGGGCGCGAAACCGGCCCTGCGGCCGGGGAGCGAAGCGCTTCGGCGGGGCAGGGTTTGGAGACTCGGTACGGCCGGGCGAAGGGAGATGGGGAGGCGTCTTCCGACGAGGACCAAGGAAGCGCAGCGGGGGGCGTGGAACCTGCCAGGGCGAAGCGGAGGAACGCGGAAGCCGCCCTCGGTGCGAGCGACGACTATGAGGATGGCCGAGAGACCAAGAGAAAGAGGAAGGATGCCAAGGAGAGGCGCAGGGCTGCTGAGGTAGCAGCTGAAGCAGCGGAGGACGAGTGCTCCGTCATTTCGGTGGGGGAGGAAGAGGAGGACGACGATGACGAGGAGGAGGAGGAGGAAGAAGAGGAGGAAGAGGGAGGAAAACAGCAACGCACTCGCAAAACCGAGCAGTACTTGGAAGCCCTGGAGGCTGTGCAGCTGGAACTGGAAGCTGTAAATCAGCAGGCCAACCGTGCCTTTGCCCAGCTCAAAGCAAAGTTCAGTCACATGCGGCGCCCACATCTGGAGCGACGCAACATCATCATCCAAAACATCCCCGGTTTCTGGGTCACTGCTGTATCCTGTCATTGCTACTAGGTGTTGGGAAAGGGTTGCTGGAAATGGGAGGAAAATATAGTACTGTCCAGTATTGCAAAGAATGTGAAGAACATTTTGAAGCTGTGTTATACTCAGTTGGGTCTTAATCCATGTAGCAATGGATTAATGCCACATCCTTCCTTTGTAAAATATTTCATTAGGGGCTTACACTCAAAGAAATAAGTGGAGAAAGTAAATGGGTTCTTTTGGGGCAGAGCATACTTCACTACATGGCAATGCTGCATATAGGTTTAGAATGTCTGCTTGCATTTATATGTGTAGCCTGCCTTCTTTCTGAAAAAAGTGTTTTTTTTCCTTGACATTAACTTTGCAGTTTCTCAACCATCCTCAGCTTTCAGCCATGATCAATGACCGGGATGAAGACATTTTGAGCTATATGACTAATCTGCAGGTGATTTCAACAAAGTTGTGCTTGTGTTTACCTAGTGTATGTTGGAGGTGGTGACCCTTTGGGAGCTGTATGCAACTAAATTTCATTTTAATGTATGCCAATTAGTGCACATTTAAAGAGACAAAGTTAGTCTAGGTCTAGAAACTAGCTTGAAATTGAATTGATGAATTGATGAACTCTCAGGCTAATAAGCTGAGAGTAAAATTATTTGCATCCTAACACTTTTCCAGACACTGTGACAGTACCTTGGTAATGTTATGGTTATGGTGTTCTTTGATACGTAGGTTGTGGATTTCACCCATGCGAAGTCAGGCTGCAAGATCAAGTTCTACTTCAGCAGCAATCCCTATTTCCAGAATGAGGTCATTGTGAAGGAGTTCCAGTGTGGTTCCTCTGGTATGCACAAGGGGACAGAGTTTTGAGGGATGAAAGGTCAGATTTGACATGCATTTCTTTACAGCGGTATGGTTTTTCCCCATCCTTTTCAGGGAGATTAGTTTCTCATTCTACACCAATTCGCTGGTGGCGTGGCCAGGATCCACTAGCTCATGGCCAGAAGAACTTCGAAATGAGCCGCAGCTTCTTCAGTTGGTTCTGTGACCATAGCTTTCCTGCAGGAGATCGCATTGCTGAGGTGGGACTATACTGCATACCATTGATGAGAACTTGCTCCCCAAATGTTGTTCAAGCCTCAGCATCCACCATTGTCAGCACTGGTGGGCTACACCCTCTAAAATGTTTATTGCAGCCGTATGCCCTTTTACCTGTCACACTCTTCTTTTTCTCTAGATCATTAAAGAAGACCTGTGGCCCAATCCACTTCAGTACTACCTGATGGGGGAAGGTGGTGAAAATGGTGAAGAAGACAGGTAAGAATTATGCAGTTACGTGGTTCCTTGTTATGGAGATTATAGTATGAGTGATATTTTTGGCAAGAATCTAAGCCTGCCATTGTGTGTGGATATAGATTTTTGTCTAGGTTTGTGGCAGCAGGACGTAGGAGGAGAGAACTAAAGAGACGTAGGAGAAGTGGACTTCATGAAGACAGGGCTTCGTGGTATACAGCTGGGAAGTCCGCAGAAGATGATAGATAAATGGTGATACACTCCCTCCTTCCCTTATGTTTAGTGAGACAGAAAATGGTGATGACTTTGTTGTGATTGTGGATGATGATGGTGAAGATGAGGAAGATGGGGTGGAAGATGTCCATGAGATCATAGATGAAGAAGAGACTGGGCAAGGTAAGTAATGGTGAAATACAACTGCTCCTCATAAAATGATATAGCCTTTGGATCTGAAATGCAGAATAATTATGAGTCATCCAGAGTTGTTATAAGATGGGCAGCTATATAAATGTTTAAGTAGGTAGGTAGGTAGGTAGGTAGGTAGGTAGGTAGGTAAATAAATAAATAAATAAATAAATAAATAAATAAATAAATGTTGATACAGGTAATCCTTGATTTATAACCACAATTGAGCCCAAATTTTCATTGCTAACAGACAGTTGTTAAGTGAGTTTTGCCCCATTTTATGATCTTTCTTGCCACAGTTGTAAAGTGAATCACTGCAGCTATTAGTAACATGGTTGTTAAATGAATCTGGTTTCCCCATTGGCTTTGCTTGTCAGAAGGTGGCAAAAGGTGCTCAATAACACCAGGATACTGCAACCGTCATAAATATGCCAGTTGCCAACTGGCCAAATTTTGAGCACGTGACCATGGGGATACTGCAATGGTTGTAACTGAGAAACTAATAAGTTAGTGTTTTTAATGCCATTGTAACTTCAGCCAATCACTAAACAAATGATTGTAAGTTGACGACTAGCTGTTCTTTGCTCTTCATTTCTAAAGGCTCAAGAGCAGCTAACAATCAGGGACATCATAAAAGGAACCTCTCAATAAAAATAATACATTCATAGAAAAATAAGAAAAGTCTCAACACCACAAGAAATAGAAAAAAAACATACATCATCAAATGTATTCCTATACTGTGTTCAAAGCAGGTTCTGGGCTAAATGGGAAAGCCATTAATGATTTTCCTGAAATCCAGAAAGAAAGTATAGAGCAAGGAATTTTAAATTGTGGGAACAGTGAGTAAAATGCCCATTTGCTAGGTTTCATCATATAGCAATCTCAAATAGAAATGGTGAATGGTAGATGATCTTAAAGTTGACAGTCAGCACTTTGAATCCCACTAGAAGCTAATTGGCAGCCAATGCAGGCCCTGAAGCAGTGTGGTCACTGAGGTATAATGATAAATACCTATATAGGTTGCTGCATTTTGCCTCAGTAATAGCTTTTGAATGCTTTTCAAAGCCTCATACAGTAATCCAAAGTAGAGGTGACCGGGCAATGGGTGACTATGAGCAAAGATTCCTAATTTTCCCTAATTGGGCAATAGCCTTTCTTTTCATAGTTGTCAACGGCTACTTGAGCAAAAGCTTTGAGTTCAGTAGGACTACCAATTTGCCCCCCACCTCTGAGCAGGGATGAATAGTCTTAATTCACAGCCAAGGATGATGTCCTGAAGTCATTGGCCTACAGACTTAAAGTTGTTCCCTCTATGAAGAATTCAGAGTCCATTCCTTTGTTGAGAAATTCTAAGCACTGAGTCAGCACTTAGCTAGACAACATAGATACCTAATCTTTCAGTCAGTGACCTCTCCCTGCAGTTTTATGTAGATTAAAGGAAAGTGGGGAGAAGAAATCAGAGGAATGACTTCCAAGCAGATTTTCTCCCACTCCATTGAATGGAATCAAACCTTATTAGGAAAGAGAAACAACACTGAAGAACAATGTCTCTCCACCTCACACACATACCCCACCCCAAAACATCCCTCAGAGCCAGCCCAGAAGGATACCATGATTGATGGTATCAAAAGCCACTGAGAAATAAAGGAGGATTCCGTCATTTAAATATTGGAAACATGGGTAAAGAGGGAGTATTTTTCATCAGCTGCTTCAAATATTGATGTATCTTATTTACTAACACAGGTGAAGTGGTAGAAGAGGTATTAAGTGGCCAAGAAGATGATATTGCTGGATCCAAGTCCTCCCGAGAGGAGCCAGATGGGAAGGATTCCGAGGTGGAAGAAGATGGCTAGATTAGCTTATAAAAGAACAGTGTATCTGGTTGGACTTTACTATGGGGACCTCAGTGGCACTTTGATGCTGACCAATTGCACTTGGACATGGCAAAAGATGGGGTGTATCAGCAGCGGTCACATAGATTATTTTGTATCTTTATTTATTGTATTGACTGCATTTCTCTCTCTGCCCCTTTGGGAGCACTATGTGCAAGCACCCCCTTAATTGTTTGATGCTTAGCATCTTCTCCTACCTGCCTGTGTGGGGGCTGTACGCTTATTTGCCCTGTCCCCTGGTGGCTACTCAGGGTCTTGTCTGCCCAGAGGCCTTTTTAAAACAGCTCAGGGTTTCCTTTTTCCATTCAGCATTATTAAGCTGCTGGCTTTTCGCACCTTCCCTGAACTTCTGCTTATAAGGATTCTACTCCCCTTGTATATATTTTAGCTTTAGTATGCCTGCTAGCGGCCGGCCAGTGCCTCATGCCATCAAAACATAATCCCAGCCTTGCTTTTCCCACATTGAGGATCGGGCCTAACCAATTGGGACTCATCCATTGCCAATGCAGGGCTCTGCCATTCAAACTGACTTTGTAATAGCGCCTGTTAATCTAAATGGCAACCTTGCACCCATTGGCTTAGCTGAAGCAATAATAACTCTCTGGTTACACAGTATTTTCCTTGGGATTGTTAATGCAAGGGAAAGGGCTGTGATGATGGCTTATTCTTGTGTTTGATACTTTCTCCAATGCTCCAGTACATGAAAGTAATGGCAAGATGTTTCTAGCAACAACGTGTATATGTGATTTTATGCTCCGGTGTTCTTTATGTATAACTGCAGACAATTTCCTAGCAATGTTCCTAAAGCATCATACCCAGTTGGGTTTGCCCATTCCCAATACCCCACAGAGGCTGTTCTATGCAATGCTACTGATATTTGTAGAAAGGCAACCATTTTCCTTGGCTGATTTTTTTGTATATTTCGTATCAGGACTTTGTACTTTTTTTTATTATAAAAAAAGCACTTAATGTACAAAGCGCTTTCCAATTTGGCGTGTGACTGTTTTATTTTGGACATCTATAGCCTCATATACTGTGCTTATAATGCATATGTAAGTGAGGGTATACAGACAAATTATACTATATATGCTTTACTCTGTAACAGTTTTGTTTCTGTTCAGGAGAACTACTATGGAGTAAATAGTGAAGGAAGAATATGAGTCATGAAAGAAAAAAAGTGAATATGATATTTTGCATTACAGGTAGTCCTCACTTAGCGATTGTAATTAGGATCAGCAACTCTGATGGTAAGCAACAACATCACTAAGTGAAACATATCCATGAGGGATTTAGGTTGTCACTTCCCATTTAGTTGTTAAAGCAAATCAACGTTGGTTTTAAGAGTAGCTGCATCACAGCAACTTGCTATTTTACTGTTGGTTTCTCCATTGACTCTACTTGTTATAAGCTAGTTGCAAAGTGCCCTAATGTCAATCACAAGACAGTGGGACACTGACAATTGTACATACCCACCCCCCAGTTTTGCAACACCAAAGTTTTGGTATCACATGACTGCAGACACAGTGGAACAGTTAAATGACTGGTCATAAAATTATTTTTTAAGCGCTGTTGTAAATTTGTGCAATTGCTAAATAGGGCACTTATTAAGCATGGTCCACCTGTATAACTATATTTTTTTCTTCTGAGCTTTGGTAATTAATGCTGATACAATTCTACAATTCAGTACTAAAGAACTAAAAAAATCCAAACTTCTTGTAAACTTATAATTGCAGAACACCAGGAATCTTGATGGGAAAAAATAGTAAATTCTAGAGCAGTACTTTTTAAAAAGAAATATTCATTGAGAAATGCATTCCTCATGTAAAAAGACTGGACACGACAACTTTCTTAGAAATGATTCGATGTGGCCTTTTTTATGGAGTAAATTGCATTTAGCGTCTTTAAGTGTAGCAATAATACAATCATTCTTGAGCATCAGACTAAATATGCTTGCATGTTTTTTGATGTGTGGAGATAGGTGTGGAGACAGGTTCATTAGGATGAACGATTGCATCTTCAATTTCTCATAGAGATACTAATATTTCAAGTATATGAGAAGGTTGGTATTGGGAAGCATTTAAACATGCAGTCTGTTTTTGTTTTCTGAAATAGTTCAACTTGGAAAGACGGTTCCATCGGTTTTTTTCCTCCCTAGGAAATAAAGTGGAGCAACTGAGGATATGTAAATACATCCTGAAAAATACATCTGACTGCTTGAATAAGTCAAAAATTGGTTACAAAACAAAATAATAAATTTACTCTTTTCCATAGCTTGAAATACACTTTTCCCATTTGAAAGGTTGTCTTTTATAATTTGTATTAATACGATTTATGAATAGAGTGTGGTTTTTAAGCACGTGTGTGGAACTTCATGGCTAGTGAATAATTAAGTGCATTTATTACTGGCACATCCTGTTCTCTATAAGGGTTTATTTCATTTTAACTTTACGCATACCTGACTAGAAAAATCTATTGTTCTACTACTATATCAATGATAGATACTATAGCTTACCAATTCAAATTTATCAGCTGTCATTCATACATCTATATGTCCTGAAATCAGTTGCACAGATCAAACTCATTGTAAATGAAAGCTGCAGCTATCACACTACTTCATGAATGATTTGGATTATAGTTATAAATTTTGCCAGTTGCTAATAGCCAGTGACCCAAGGACTGATTACATGTACCTGTTTTTCCTTCAGTTAAGCTAGAGAGTTTGATGGAATAGGAGAATAAAATGATACAAAACACTCAGTCCACGCAACAACTTAAAGCAAATTGGAAAGAAAAACTTTTCTGTGTTGCCAGTAAATGATACAGTGCATTATTCATCTGGATGGAATACCTACCTTGTCTATTGTGATCCAGATTGAAATTTGTAGACCCCAACTAATGATTTTATTTACGGTCTCCTATATAAGTTGCATATACCGGTAAGTAACACTTAGGGGCAAACCTAGTAATTTCTACAACCAACCTTAGTCATTCCCTTGCCCTCTTTCCAACTGAGCAAATTAGACTGAAGATTGCTACTAAATACCTAGTTTTACAAGGAGTCATGAAGCAAAACTGAAAAAATCTGATTTAGACTTACAGTACATTAAAGATCTCAATATACATTTTTATAAAGTTTTACATACATTTTTCTTAATGTACATTTATAGGTAATCTTAACTCCCTGATATCTAATGTAAAATGGATGCTCATTAGCCACCAATAGGACCATCTAAATATATTAAAAGAAAGTCATGGCTTCTATGTTAACTTTAGCCATAAGCTTATTAGGCATTAATACTGCTGAGAAGAAGAATACAATTGAATAGAAATATTTACAAACCAATAATTTTGGGTTCATGGAGAGTGACTTGTAAGCTCCACTCCTGGTTACTTTTTTGCCACATCTCTGGTTTTCTTAGCACCAATATGCAAGTAGATTGCCACTGTCTTTTTATAGGTTCTCTTTTAAAACAACTTTTTAGTCTAGTTTTGTAGTTTCTCAGCCAAATACCTAACTGCTCTCGATTTGCATAGTTTTCCAGTGTCAGAATAGGTCCACTTCGATCATCAGCATAATCACTTACCTGTTTCTTTCAGAGTGCTTAAGGTCTAATTTTACACACCCACCCCAGGGAGCGATTGAGTTTAGCTGAACACAGTCGCAACTCTCTCTTAGAGGCGCTCTTGCAAAAAAGAACAAGAGCGTCCTAAATGCTGTATCTATGTAAGATTACGCTCTGAAGTCCTGAACCAAGATTTAAAAAACAGCCCCTTTGCCAAATGAAGAGGTTCTTCATCAAGATCGGACTTGACATGGATAAAACCGAAGAAGAACAGGGTTCTGTGGCTAAAGGTAGGATTGGGTGCAAATCCAACCTTGAGGATCATCAATCAACTCTTGCCGCCACTTCCGCCTCCGCCTCTCTGGGAGGCGGGGCCTGAAAGTCGACCCTTTGCAGAGCAGCATGGCGGCGGCGGCGGCATTGAGGAGCCTGAAGGTAATAAATAGGCTATGTGGGACGCCGCGACTGGACTTGGCTATGGAGGGGGGGTGGGGAATAGGATTCATGTTAATACCACGGAAGATCGCAGCAGGGAAGGAGAAATTGGGGGAGACCGCTCCCACCGTCACCGAGTAGAGAAAGGGACCAGAGGAATCTTGGGTGGCGGAAAGGAGGATCTGAAGAACACATTGCATTTTAGCATTCGGAGTTTTCTATGTACCGGTAATTATCCTGAGAAATAATGAACTAGAATAGTAAATGCAGTACAATCACAGCAAATGCAATACATACGGCATAGGTCAGTTTCAGCTGTAGAATCATTTCAAGCATTTTTTCCTAATCTAGCTAATCTTCCTAATCATTTTTCCTAATCTAGGTAATATTTAATCAGATCAAATATTGTCCAAAGGTGCTTTTCCAAAAGGTAACTGGCCTTTCTTGGTATTTTCTTTGAAAACGTTTCACTTCTTGGATGAGAAACCAAACCAAGAAAAGTCCAGCTGCCTTGGAAAAGCATATTTGGGACAACCGTGACCTGGATAATTGAGAATCTCCATAGATCAAAGACTGCCACTGTCAAGAAATGTTCTTCCAACTGAATACATATTTGGTAAAACACATGGAGGAAACCACCTCTGATACATTTCTGAAAGTTATGTTTTTCTGCCCTGTTCATCTGTTCAGCGGCAGGCTGAACAAATGGAAATAAAAGCAGTCTCCCCCTCCCCAAGGGGTTATGGAGTTAGTTTTTGTTTCTCATTCAGACAGATGCCACACAGTTTTGCTGGGAAAATGGTCATTTTACAAACTGACCACTTTTCTGTATTAAACCTGTCCAGGAAGAAACTGTTTTCCCAAATGGTCACATGAGGCAATTCTCTTACCATTGTTTCCAGGAGAAAAAGACCAGAGCAGAGGAGAGGAGGAAGGACTTAAAACTCATTACTCTTGCTTTTCAAGAAAGAGCAAAATTTTCTTTTGGAAATACTGGACTGCCTTTTATACTGAGGGAAGTCTGGAGGCACATATCTAGTTATGAGACAGACACATGGAATTGTATTGCATTACCAATTGTAATGCCTGTCAAGTCTGTAGTTATTTTATTTATTTGTGCCCCACCTTCTATTTTTACAAATAACTCATGGTGGCCAACAAATCCAACACACTTTCCTTCTCCTATTTTCTCCACAACCAAACCCCTGTGAGGTAGTAATCTTATTATTTTCTTTACCCACCAGGGCATGGTTGGCTTTGTGACCGGTGGGGCTTCTGGACTGGGCCGTGCCACAGTGGAACGATTAATACAACAGGGAGGCAGTGCTGTGATTGTGGACCTGCCAACGTCTGATGGCGAAAGCATGGCCAAGTCGCTGGGAGACAGATGCATCTTTACTCCAGCTGATGTAAAGATTGTTTGATGGGGAGCTGGGGTTTTATCCCCAGGTGTGAGTAGGGATGTGGAAAAAGTATGTAACAGCAGATTTGGATCATACTCTCAAAACTGTCTTCATTCAGGTAACATCAGAGTTAGATGTGAAGGCTGCACTGGCCACAGGAAAGGAGAAATTTGGACATATAGATATTGGAGTGAACTGTGCTGGGGTCGCAGTGGCATTCAAGACATACAATGTGCATAAAGATCATTCTCATAGTTTGGAGGACTTCCAGAGAGTTATCAACGTGAGTATGTTATGAGACAGACACCTTGGCTCATTATACATTTGTTATTTGATCTTATTACAAATATTTCCAATTTATTATTTTTTAAATTAACCTGGCTGCCTTAACAATAAAAATAACCCAGAGATAATCTTCAGCTGAGGTAAAAATAGAACCAACACAAACATTGCATGGCCTCTGCCACACATTGGGATTCTCAAGCTCAGTGAGAAAACCATGCCTTGCTATAGGCAAGTAGGGTTTTGGACCAGTGTGATCTTTGGGGGGATGATCTTCCAAAGGATGGGTACCATAACAGAATAAACACTTTTCCTGGCAGATAGTGATTCTTAATCGACAGAACTCAGAACATGTACCCCCTGCCAGACCTAATGGAGGCGGAAGCCATCTTGGCAGGAAAGATTTAGATAATTTACCAGTTAAATTGCATTAAAATTGTTGTAGTGCTCCTCTTCAGGACTTTAGCCAACTGGTATGCTGTTTTCCAGAATAGTTTATTTTATACCCTTTCACCACCCAGTTCTTAGCTCCTTCCTACTTCTTATCATCTGAGCAAGATTACTAGGGGTTTTAATGGCTTTTAAACTCCAGTACATTTTTTAATCCAGGTTTTGTCTTGAGAATATTTTGCCTTCTCTCAAACCTGCAAGTTCCTCTTCCTTGGATGCTTTCATAATAGCTATCTAAACACTGGCAGAATTGAATTTTCTTTTAGAGGACCATTCAGAACGAAGGCATAATATTTCCTTAGCCACAAGTTTCTTCTGTTGTGGTGATGCAATTATCTTGCCTGGCAGTGCTGGCTTGGATGAGGGAAACATAATTTTGAGTTCTTGGATTTCATTTCTGTTTTTCAGGTCAATGTTGTTGGGACATTCAATGTGATTCGTCTGATTGCAAGTGTGATGAGTAAAAATGAGCCAAACTCAGATGGACAGAGAGGAGTGATTATCAACACTGCCAGCGTCGCTGCCTTTGAAGGCCAGGTAAATCCTAAGCTAAACTTTCTTTGGTCGGTGTAGTTTCATTGGCAGAGGCCAGGAATCCATAATTTAAATAGAATGAATATAGATGAACATGTCAATCTTCTTATAATACAGGCGCATTAAAATATGGGTGCTTCAGAAACCATAGTTTGGAGTGAGCAGGCAAAATAAGTGATCCTATCAATATAGTAAGAGAGTTTGCATTTTTGTAATGGGAATTAACCATTAACTCAGTCAAGTGACCTTCTAGACCTGAAGGACAATAGAACAGTTGGGCTGGGGAAGAAGGAATGAGAGGGCTTATGCTCCTTGGTGCGGAGTGTCAGCATGTCATGCCTCATGTGATTTTTAAATGCCACCTGCATTAATCCTACATTTGAAGTTGGCCCCATCACTTTTATTTCCAGTTCTTTTTCTTTCTTGCCATTTCCTTTCCTTTGGCTCTCCTTAACTCCAGCAACTTTATTACAATGCTGCTTGGCATTCCAATCAGAACTTCCCTTCTATGTTTCAGAATACAGTTCATCTGCTTATGACCATTTGTTCAGCCACTGCTAATAATAATAATAATAATAATAATAAATATTTATTTCTTAGCCGCACCCTCTCCCGAAGGACTCGGGGCGGCGTACAACAAAATATAGGAAATAAATATATCGACATACATATAACAAAACATATACCAAGACATATATACAACATATACAAGGAGGAGGTGAACTGATAGATAAAAACAAGTAAAAACACAATGTTTAAAAACCCCTAAATAAATTGAATGCAATTAAAATACCCCAAATAAAAAACCCGTCAGGAGCGATATAGTTGGATCAAAGTTGAGCCAGGCCAGCAACTTGAAAAAGGTGGGTCTTGAGCTTTACACGAAAGGAGCGGAGGTCAGAGGTATTCCTAATATCCGGGGGGAGGTCATTCCACAGGGCTGGGCCCGCCACAGAGAAGGCTCTACTCCTAGGCGCCGCCCCTCGACACTGTCTGGTGGACGGCACCTGGAGGAGGCCCTCTCTGTGCGAGCGGATTGGTCGCAGGGATGTATGGGGCAGAATACGATCCCGCAAGTAACTAGGTCCTAAGCCATGGAGCGCTTTAAAGATTGTTATCAAAACCTTGAAACGCACCCGATAGACCACAGGAAGCCAGTGCAGCTCGCGCAGGAATGGTGTCACATGGGAGTACCTAGTACTCCCCATAATTACCCACGCGGCTGCGTTCTGGACCAACTGTAGCCTCCGGGTGCATTTCAAGGGAAGCCCCATGTAGAGAGCATTACAGTAGTCCAAGCGAGACGTCACCAGCGCATGAGTGACTGTGCGTAAGGCGTCCCGGTCCAGTAGGGGGCGTAATTGGCGCACCAGGCGAACCTGGTGGAACGCCCCCCTTGCCACGGCTGTCACATGGTCATCCATGGACAGCCGGGCATCCAGGAGGACGCCCAAATTGCGCGCCCGCTCCACAGGGGCAAGTTGAATGCCCCCGATGGCCAGTGATGGAATTAATTGGCTGAACCGGGGAGCCGGTACCCACAGCCACTCCGTCTTGGAGGGGTTGAGTTTGAGTCGGTTGTCATCCATCCAGATCCGTACGGCTTCCACACACCGGGACATCACTTCGATGGCCTCGTTGGGGTGGTTCGGGGTGGAAAAGTACAGCTGAGTATCATCAGCGTACAGATGGTATCCCACCCCGAAACCACGGATGATCTCACCCAGCGGCTTCATATATGTGTTGAACAGGAGTGGCGAGAGGACCGACCCCTGTGGCACCCCACAAGTAAGGGGGCGTAGGGTCGACCTCTCCTCCCCTGCCAACACAGGCTGCGTCCGGCCAGAAAGGTAGGAGCCAAACCACCGCAAAACGGTGCCCCGGACCCCCAACCCCTCCAGCCGGCGCAGCAGGATACCATGGTCGATGGTATCAAAAGCCGCCGAGAGGTCTAATAGGACCAGGATAGAGGAACAACCTCTATCTCTGGCCCTCCAGAGATCATCCACCAACGCGACCAAGGCCGTCTCCGTGCTGTGACCGGGGCGGAAGCCGGACTGGCGCGGGTCTAGATAATCATTTTCCTCCAGATGCCGTGGAAACTGGTAGGCCACCACACTCTCTACAACCTTCGCCAAAAAGGGAAGGTTGGAGACAGGACGATAATTGGCCAGCTCCAAAGGATCCAGGGAAGGCTTCTTGAGCAAGGGTCTCACCACCGCCTCTTTCAAGGCGTCCGGGAGAGACCCCTCGCTCAGCGAGGCGTTCACTAGGTCCAGGAGCCAGTCTCGTGTAACCTCCCAGGATGCCAGTACAAGCCAGGAAGGGCACGGGTCCAATAAACATGTGGTGGGTCGCAGTCGTCCACGCATTCTGTCCAAATCCTCGATGGCAACCAAGTCAAACTCCTCCCAGGTCGATTCCTCAAGACTCGCCACGGACGTCTCCATTGGACCACTAACAGGGATCCAATCCTTCCGAATTTGAGCGATTTTATCCTGCAGATATTTCCCAAATTCCTCTGCTCTGCCCTGTAGAGGGGCCTCCCGCGGCCTCTGAAACAAGAGGGAGCGGGACACCCGAAACAGGGCGGCAGGGCGGTTCTCTGCGGATGCAATGAGAGTGGCACAATATTGGCGTTTGGCCACTCTCAATGCCACAAGGTACGTCCTTAAATGGGCTCGTGCCTGTGTTCGATCAAGTTCGGAACGAGAGGATCTCCAACGACTCTCTAGACGTCTCTTGTGGCATTTCATCACCCTCAGCTCCTCGGTAAACCAAGGGGCCAGGGTGGATCGTTGCCGCCGGAGAGGCCGCAAAGGCGCCACCCGGTTCAAGGCCCCGGAAGTCGCATTATTCCACGCGACCACCAGGTCCTCTACCCGGGGGCGGGTCAAGGTTACAGGAGGTGGCCCAAGCTCCGTCTGGAACCTATCTGGTTCCATCAGGCGCCTGGGGCGGAACCATCTAGTGCTTTCCGGTTCCGCCTCCCCGCAGCGGGAGGTAGCACCAGGGAAGTCAAGACGAAGGAGTGAGTGATCTGACCATGACAGGGGAGTGATGGTTAAGTCCCCTCCTCCCAGATCACTCAACCACTGGCCAGAGACAAAAACGAGGTCCAGAGTGTGTCCTCCCTCGTGTGTCGGGCCCTGAATCATTTGAGTCAGGTCCATGGCTGTCATGGAAGCCATGAACTCCCGAACCCCCTCTGATGCTTCTCCCATCGATGGCAGGTTAAAATCCCCCATCACTAAAAGTTTGGGGGTCTCAACCGCCACCGATGCGATCAGCTCGAGGAGTTCAGGCAGGGCCGCTGATGTATAGCGAGGAGCCAGGTATACTATCAGCAGGCCCAACTGTCTCCCAGGGCCCCATTTCACAACAAGGGATTCACATCCGGACGTCTGTGGCGCAGTAGACTCCCTCGGCTCTAAGTCCTCCCGAATAATTACTGCCACCCCACCGCCCCTTCCCTGGGCCCGGGGCTGATGAAATGCTCGGTAGCCTGGTGGGCACATTTCCACGAGGGGAAGACCTCCCTCGTGGCCCAACCAGGTCTCCGTTATTCCCGCGAGGTCCGGCTCCCCCTCTAAAATTAGATCGTGAATGAGGGGGGCCTTGTTAACAACGGACCTCGCATTGCATAACAACAGCCTCAGGCCCTGGGTCTGTAACTCTTGACCACCTAGACCGCGGGGATTGGTACAAGCGACCGGGTGTAACCAGCAACCACGGTCTCCCAACCGACTATAAGTTCTTAATCTGTCCTCGTATCTGCCCCTCCCTGCGACCGTTGGAATTAAAGAGCCCTGTATAGGAATGATATCCTCCCCCTAAGACCTATGATGAGCCCTGTATAGGAATGATATCCTCCCCCTAAGACCTATGATGGGGCTGAACAAAGGGACTTACAACTGGTCTCAAAAGTTACAGCTGTTTATAGCGTCGCTGCAGTCATGTTATCAACATTCAGGAGTTTGGCAGATTGCCTGCACTTACGATTACAGGGGCAATTCAACTCCTCCTACCCACCTTTCTTCCTTCCATCTGCCCTTTGGGCCCCCTGCACTCCGCAGCTCTTAATGCCCTAACTGATTTTTTCCATCTTCTTTCTCCCACTGTTGACAAAGCAGCTGCTGGCCACATTCTCCCCTGGGTTGTGCATAGCAGTTTCCTGACAAGACCTGGGAAAGAGCCTCACCAGCAGTCGGAGTAAGAAAAGGTGGTGACAGTTAGCTGGGGTGGTAGAGTGCAGGATGGTAAGGGTGACTGAAGCTGGGACTCAGCTAGGGCAGCTGCAGCTTCCCAGGACAGCAAGAAGCCCCTTTACATCATGCTGCTGGATTGGGCTGGGAGTTCTGGTGCAGCTCAGGGCTTGCTTCTTTTTGGCATGACCCACGGCATGTGAAAAAGTCCGCTTTGTGCTGCACTGCTGAGCCAGGCTGGGGCAGGGCTTTACATCGTGCTGTATCTTAGGGGCTTCTTGCATCCCCAGAGCTGTGTGTATCAAGAAATCTTGGAGTTGCAGTGTATTCTTTTCCCAGCTTCCCTGCATCCTCTTTTCCCCTGCCTCTGAGCTTGTATCGCACTGCAGAATATCCCCCCAACTCTTGTATGGCTGGTGCTGGGCGTCCCAGAGCCTCTCCCACTCTCCCATGCTCCTTGGAACTCCCTCCATCTCCCACAATGACCAACACATCAGTGGGGTGACAAATGTCGCAGCTATTACTTTATGACCACATCACTTAGCAACGTAAATTCCAAGCCCAAATGTGGCCGTACTGTGAGGACGATCTATATGCTCATAACAAGCGAGTATGTTTTATTATGTCATTTTGAGGCCATTAAGCCCCCTTTTTTTTCCATTACGCAGGTGGGACAGGCTGCCTATTCGGCTTCCAAAGGAGGCATTGTATCAATGACACTGCCAATCGCCCGAGATCTTGCCTCTATTGGCATTCGTGTTGTTACCATTGCACCAGGTAACCAAAACCGCTCTGAATCTAAGCCCTAGGAGAGAAAAGTCCACTTTTTAAAAGGTGTTCAGCCATGAGTGAACCGGCAGTAGCGACTGCCAGACCCCACCCCTGACCGAAGCCTTTTTGTTATGTATTAGATTATGCAAACATACGTTTTCATAATCAAGTTGGATTGTTTCATTAATTTACTTTTGTTGGGTTAGTAGTTCAAAGGACTCCTCAGCAATCCCTTATCAGATCTCAGACTTCAGCAGTGCATGGCACAAGATTATTAGGAAAGTGAACTCGCTACTTAACTCCTGGAGCACACAATACATTATGGGCTACTACTTATAGGGGTGACAATGTGTAGCACCAGGAGGAGGAGCCCTGAGCAGCATTTGTTTCTTCCAGGGCTCTTTGAGACGCCTCTACTGGGGACACTTCCTGAAAAGGTTCGGACATTCCTGGCACGACAGGTGCCTTTCCCTGGTCGCCTTGGGGCTCCAGAAGAATATGCTCATCTGGTACAATGCATAGCGGAGAATCCTATGCTAAATGGTGAAGTAATACGGCTTGATGGAGCTATCCGAATGCAGCCCTGAGCCGTATACCCCAAGCCTGCAAGAAAAAAAAGGTTGTTCTCCTTGGATCATAATCACAGTACTGAAATCAAGGTTGGCAAAAGAAATGATTAACATCTGACTCTAAATAAATCACTGATCAGATATTGTTCTTTTCTTTCACTTGCTGTATAAGCTCCCCTTGATGCCCCCATTGCTAATAGCCATACTGAAAGCTATATTTTTAATGCAGTCTCCAATTTATTTCAACAGACTTCCCTCTAATTCTGAAAAACAGAGACAAGAGACAATTGTTTCTGGCTAAGGTTACATATTAGGATTATCCTGATGTATTTATTCATGGTTTATCAAACCACAAATGTCCAGGTATCAAGAAAAGTCTACGTTGTAAACCATGTTTGCAGTTGTTGATTGCAAAAATCACTATATAACTTTAACACATAAATCTGTTGGGGTCATGATGTCTATCTTCTTTTATTGAATTTCTGTATTTTGACAACCCAGACCCACTTCTTGGTGTGTGTGACTTTTTTTTCTATGCATAGTTCCTAACATATTTAAAAGCAGGGAATGAGATGAGAGGGAATGTAAATTGCTATTTCTACACTGTAAAAATACGAGATTAAAAGCAGTGTTTAATAAATGCAACTTTCAGAGCTGTACATATTGTGAAAGTGATTTGGAAAATGCACTTTGGACTTGGTGCAAGCCCAATCCTTAAAGCAGCCTGAAAATTTGCTTTTTCGTGCTTGTGCTGAGGCCTGAAAACAGTCAGGCTGCTTTAATTGCGCCGGCTGGAGGGGATGGGAGTTGGGGGCACCGTTTTGCGGTGGTTCGGCTCCTACCTCTCCGACCGGATGCAATGTGTGTTGGCAGGGGGGCAGAGGTCGGCCCTGAGGTCACTCACTTGTGGGATGCCGCAGGGGTCGGTCCTCTCGCCCCTTCTGTTCAACACATATGTGAAGCCGCTGGGTGAGATCATCCGTGGTTTTGGGGTTGGATACCATCTGTACGCTGATGACACTCAGCTGTACATTTCCACCCCAAACCACCCCAACGAGGCTGTCGAAATGATGTCCTGGTGTTTGGAAGCCGTCCGGGTCTGGATGGGGGACAACAGACTCAAGCTTAACCCCTCCAAGACTGAGTGGCTGTGGTTACCGGCGCCTCGGTTCAACCAGTTGATTCCATCACTGGCCATAGGGGGCGAACAACTGCCCCCTGTGGAACGGGCGCGCAACTTGGGCATCCTCCTAGATGCCCAGCTGTCGATGGATGACCATGTGGCAGCCGTGGCAAGGGGGGCGTTCCACCAGGTTCGCCTGGTGCGCCAATTGCGCCCCCTATTGGACCGGGATGCCTTACGCACAGTCACTCATGCGCTGGTGACGTCTCGTCTGGACTACTGCAATGCTCTCTACATGGGGCTCCCCTTGAGATGTGCCCGAAGACTACAGCTAGTTCAGAATGTGGCCGCGCGAGCCATCATGGGGAGTACTAGGTACTCCCACATAACACCTTTCCTGCGCGAGCTGCACTGGCTACCTGTGGTTTTTCGGGTGCGTTTCAAGGTGTTGATCACCATCTTCAAAGCGCTCCATGGCACAGGGCCTAGTTACCTGCGGGATCGCATTCTACCACATACATCCCTGCGACCAATTCGCTCACACAGGGAGGGACTCCTCCGGGTGCCGTCCACCAAGCAATGCCAACGGGCGGCGCCTAGAAGTAGAGCCTTCTCTGTGATGGGCCCAACCCTCTGGAATGACCTCCCCCCCGATATTAGAACTACTACCGACTTCCGCTCCTTCCGACAAAAACTTAAGACTCACCTGTTCCGACTAGCCGGCCTGGCCCACTTATAGTTCTACTCTTACCTCCTGGCGGATATTTTATTTGGGATAGCTTTTAAGGTTAATGTTTTTAACTTTTTTTTAATTTTTTAACAAATTTTAATCTAAACTAAATTGTACAGGGAACTTCTACTACCTCCTCCAGTCCTATGTTTAATTTATTTATTGTATACTTATAACATGTATATTTACTGTTCAACTATTTTAATATGACTGTACACCGCCCCGAGTCTCTTTTGAGAGAGGGGCGGTCTAGAAATCCAATAAAGTTAAGTTAAGTTAAGTTAATGAAGAGAAAAATAAGGGCCAGTTTAAATATATTTTTAAAAAATCCTTTTCAAAGTGCACAGAGCTTTGCCCCAATTTTTCAGGGTTTCTGAAGTGCCCCCCCTCAAATGCCATATAAAAGATATATGGTAACAAATATTACTTACATCTGGTTTATTGAACTATATGAATACATAGCTTTTTGGTCTTATGACTTTTCTCAGCTGTGACTCTGCTCAAGTAATATTCATTTCTCTCAAAGAAGAGTGAGCATAAAATGTCTCAAGGTAACCAAATGCAAAGGAAACCGGGGGGGAGAACAGAGAAGGAAAAACACCAGTAGCTATTGGAAGGGAAGTTCCAAAACATGCGTGGCAAGAAAATTCCAATCTTGGTTCCGGAAAATCTTTCTTTTGAAATAAAATTCAAATCTTATCTGGGGATTTCACATAAGGTTCTCTTGCTCTTCTCTTTGAAAAGAGTGAATGGTGGCTTCTCTGGAGCAGAATGACTTGCTTGGTTCCAGTCATCAACTTATTTTCTTATACTGATAGTTCTTGCTTACCAACTGCCTTGTTTAGTGACTGTTTACAGTTACGATAGTGCTGAAAAAAATAACTACAGTCAATGCCTGCATTTATAACTTTTATACAGTAATAATAATAATAATAATAATAATAATAATAATAATAATAATAATAATAATAATAATAATAATAAAAAATATTTATTTCTTAGCCGCACCCTCTCCCGAAGGACTCGGGGCGGCGTACAACGAAACATATGAAATAAATATGTGGACAAAACAAACATATAACAAAGACATATACCGAGACATACACAAGGAGGAGGTCGGCTAACAAATAAAACAATTAAAATACAGTATTTAAAAACCCCTAGATAATTAAATATAATTAAAATACCCAATAAAAACCCGTCAGGAGCGATATGGTTAAATCAAAGTTAAGCCAGGCCAGCTGCTTGGAATAGGTGGGTCTTAAGCTTAATACGAAAGGAGTGGAGGTCAGAGGTATTCCTAATATCCGGAGGGAGGTCATTCCACAGGGCTGGGCCTGCCACAGAGAAGGCTCTACTCCTAGGCGCCGCCCCCCTACACTGTCTAGTGGACGGCACCTGGAGGAGGCCCTCTCTGTGCGAGCGGATTGGTCGCAGGGATGTATGGGGCAGAATACGATCCCGCAAGTAACTAGGTCCTGAGCCATGGAGCGCTTTAAAGATTATTATCAAAACCTTGAAACGCACCCGATAGACCACAGGAAGCCAGTGCAGCTCGCGCAGGAACGGTGTCACATGGGAGTACCTAGTACTCCCCATAATTACCCGCGCGGCTGCGTTCTGGACCAACTGTAGCCTCCGGGTGCATTTCAAGGGAAGCCCCATGTAGAGTACCAACCCTCAGTCATGCGATTGCCATTACAGTGAGTAAGCATTGTCCTGTGCCTGTTATTTTCTCCCTTCATTGCAAAGTGGAGTGATTGGAGAGGAAGGGATTACAAGAGAATAAGCAGACATAATACACCAGGTGGTGCGCAGAGTATATTTATGGCTGCCAGCCCCACTGTACTTTTTTCAATGTGTAGTCCCCATTGTGTGCATGCTTACTCTCTTGTAAACTTCCTCTCCAGATTAATCCCCTTTTTGCTAATTATCCCAGCACTGGGATGAGCATTCCAAAGGATGGGGGAATGGTTAGAAGGCAAATTGTGTAGGAAACTGATTGGCCCTGTCAGTTTCAAGTTGGCTGTCCAGGCAAAGGGGTCAGAGCGGAAAAGGGAAGACACCATTTCCCACCTGTGATTCCCCATTTAGGGACTGCTTTCCTTAAGGACAGAACTGCCAATTCCAACTGTGGTCGCTAAACAAGGACTGCCTGTACTATAAGCACAAACGTGGATAAAAAATGCATCATAATTCAAACTTTACAACTTGTATCCTGCAAGTTCATATGCAAGTGTACAATTGCAGCATTTACAGGATAATATTGTCACCACACATCTGTCATTTTGGCTTGTTGCAAATGCAGATACATGTAACCTAAGTACTTAACCCATGTGAGATCATGAAGCAAACCCTACGGGATCATAGTTAGCTTTGATTGTACGATGGCTCTTCTTTGTTAAGGAGATAACAAGCAAACTATTATAAAACCATTAGACAATCAATATTTGACATTTTTATTCTCTGAATATGGTATATATCCATACATATTTTGTGTAATGTTTCATATAACAAACATCTGATCTTGAAAGTACCCCTCCCCAAATTGCAAAGCTCTGCATGGTCACATTTAAACAGGCCCAGGCTACATTTCAGGCCCAGGCTGGTACCTCTCTTCTACAGCCACTGGAGACGTTCTTTTTCCATGAGAAAACCAACTTTATTTTGCACACCAAAACTGTTGCCAGCTGCATCTCCCATCAGCGGCTGCTAGTATTAAACTGTAAATAATAGTGGGCTGTGGGTGCATTGGTGTAGACTTCTTTCTCCAGATACCTCAAGCTGTCAAAGAAAAGAATGTAGTCAGATTGTATGGAAAAGATTATCACCTCATTTGTCCCTGGGCTGAAATCCTTCATGGACAGAATTTAATCTAGGAATACATAAAAACCAGACGTGTGTATAATGCATTTCTATAACTGAGTAACTACAGATAGCGTCTTGATGCCTCTGGGCTCCTGGCTGAGTAAGTGGGTCTTTTTAGATAGTTATGAGCAGCATATTTTTTTCAACATTCAGCCCAGGAAAAAAAGGTTGAGAAAGGTATAAAAATTAATGTTTGACTTCCAGGCAGCCTGTTTTGGTTTTTTTAGCATACAGCTTTCCATCTGCAGCTTAATTTTGAAGCCATGTTATTATTAATGAAATCTGTATACCTCCCAACGAGTATAATTGGTTCACAAATAATAATCATTAATAAAGCAATATGGGAACAAACAAGAAAGAATAAAAGAGAAAGAACCAGACAGGAGGAAAAACAAGCCCACATAACCCAACGGGGCTTTTAATTATTCTTGCCAAAGGCCTAGTTGAAGTAACTAAGGCTTTCAGGCCATTTGAAATGTCAGCAGGATTGGTTTGTGTGTGTGTGTGTGTGTGTGTGTTTTGAATTGGCTCCTGGGGAAGCTCATTCCAGAGAGCAGAGGCTGCAACAGAACAGGCATATTCTGGAGGCCTTTCAGATGATAATGTTTTAATTGGAAGTATTCCCAGCATGCCAAACAGTAGTTCAAAGATGGTGCTTGCAGAGCTCTGCTCTTTCGCATCTTACCAATTTCTCACTCTGTTGCCCGCTAGGCTAGCTCAAACCCAGGGAAATGCATTTCACACTTCTGTGTAATGTTTTACCCCTGGACTACTTACTTGGCTTTCTGTGCATCAGCCAATTCATGGTTGTAATTGTCCAGGCTCTTCTTCAGTTGCTCACGGAAATGGCGTTCCTGTTCCTCCATCTGCATGGCTGCACGGCCTGCCAGTTCCCTCTGTCTGTCCCACTCAGCGTCCCGTTGCCTTTCAAGTTGCCGAAGTCTCTGCACATGAAACGTGAGAACAGATCCATTGGAAGGGCAATCCCTGGTTCCCAATTTCAGCACCCCAGAAACTGAAACAGGAGATGTAAGCAAGTTATTGTACTGTACTCTCAACTTCTGCCCCGCATTGCCACATACAGTATCTAGATGGAGCTCACACAAACCTGAGCTTTTTCAAGGATTCACTGAGATACAGGATGTGTGAAGCACTTTCCAACAGTTGAAACTGCAAGATGTGTAAGAACGAATTAGCTGGCTTCCAAGTTTTGTCACCTGTCCCTCTCATACAATTATGGGCAAAGGAAATACACTGACTAATAGCCTCAAGGAAAGGGAAAGATAATATACTCTAAATGAGGATTTTTACAAGACCATATTCTTTCCCCGAAATAACTGTTAGGAAAAAGATCCATTAGTGAAGAGAGACTGGAGACATTGTTAGGCAGTGGTTATTATTAGGTTCATTTACCTCCATTCTTTTTCCTTAACTGTAGATTCACAGGGCAAGTAGCCTATATGTTTAAGATATTGTCTAGAGCAGGGTTTCTCAATCTTCACAGTAGATTAAAGGAAAGTGGGGAGAAGAAATCAGAGGAATGACTTCCAAGCAGATTTTCTCCCACTCCATTGAATGGAATCAACCTTATTAGGAAAGAGAAACAACACTGAACAACAATGTCTCTCCACCTCACACACATACCCCACCCCAAAACATCCCTCAGAGCCAGCCCAGAAGGATACCATGATTGATGGTATCAAAAGCCACTGAGAAATAAAGGAGGATTCAGTCATTTAAATATTGGAAACATGGGTAAAGAGGGAGTATTTTTCATCAGCTGCTTCAAATATTGACATATCTTATTTACTAACACAGGTGAAGTGGTAGAAGAGGTATTAAGTGGCCAAGAAGATGATATTGCTGGATCCAAGTCCTCCCGAGAGGAGCCAGATGGGAAGGATTCCGAGGTGGAAGAAGATGGCTAGATTAGCTTATAAAAGAACAGTGTATCTGGTTGGACTTTACTATGGGGACCTCAGTGGCACTTTGATGCTGACCAATTGCACTTGGACATGGCAAAAGATGGGGTGTATCAGCAGCGGTCACATAGATTATTTTGTATCTTTATTTATTGTATTGACTGCATTTCTCTCTCTGCCCTTTTGGGAGCACTATGTGCAAGCACCCCCTTAATTGTTTGATGCTTAGCATCTTCTCCTACTTGTCTCATTAGGATGAACAATTGCATCTTCAATTTCTCATAGAGATACTAATATTTCAAGTATATGAGAAGGTTGGTATTGGGAAGCATTTAAACATGCAGTCTGTTTTTGTTTTCTGAAATAGTTCAACTTGGAAAGACGGTTCCATCGGTTTTTTTCCTCCCTAGGAAATAAAGTGGAGCAACCGAGGATATGTAAATACATCCTGAAAAATACATCTGACTGCTTGAATAAGTCAAAAATTGGTTACAAAACAAAATAATAAATTTACTCTTTTCCATAGCTTGAAATACACTTTTCCCATTTGAAAGGTTGTCTTTTATAATTTGTATTAATACGATTTATGAATAGAGTGTGGTTTTTAAGCACGTGTGTGGAACTTCATGGCTAGTGAATAATTAAGTGCATTTATTACTGGCACATCCTGTTCTCTATAAGGGTTTATTTCATTTTAACTTTACGCATACCTGACTAGAAAAATCTATTGTTCTACTACTATATCAATGATAGATGCTATAGCTTACCAATTCAAATTTATCAGCTGTCATTCATACATCTATATGTCCTGAAATCAGTTGCACAGATCAAACTCATTGTAAATGAAAGCTGCAGCTATCACACTACTTCATGAATGATTTGGATTATAGTTATAAATTTTGCCAGTTGCTAATAGCCAGTGACCCAGTGACTGATTACATGTATCTGTTTTTCCTTCAGTTAAGCTAGAGAGTTTGATGGAATAGGAGAATAAAATGATACAAAACACTCAGTCCACGCAACAACTTAAAGCAAATTGGAAAGAAAAACTTTTCTGTGTTGCCAGTAAGTGATACAGTGCATTATTCATCTGGATTGAATACCTACCTTGTCTATTGTGATCCAGATTGAAATTTGTAGACCCCAACTAATGATTTTATTTACGGTCTCCTATATAAGTTGCATATACCGGTAAGTAACACTTAGGGGCAAAGCTAGTAATTTTTACAACCAACCTCAGTCATTCCCTTGCCCTCTTTCCAACTGAGCAAATTAGACTGAAGATTGCTACTAAATACCTAATTTTACAAGGAGTCATGAAGCAAAACTGAAAAAATCTGATTTAGATTTACAGTACATTAAATATCTCAATATACATTTTTATAAAGTTTTACATACATTTTTCTTAATGTACATTTATAGGTAATCTTAACTCCCTGATATCTAATGTAAAATGGATGCTCATTAGCCACCAATAGGACCATCTAAATATATTAAAAGAAAGTCATGGCTTCTATGTTAACTTTAGCCATAAGCTTATTAAGCATTAATACTGCTGAGAACAAGAATACAATTGAATAAAAATATTTACAAACCCATAATTTTGGGTTCATGGAGAGTGACTTGTATGTAAGCTCCACTCCTGGTTACTTTTTTGCGCACATCTGTTTGGTTTTCTTAGCACCAATATACAAGTAGATTGCCACTGTCTTTTTACAGGTTCTCTTTTTAAACAACTTTTTAGTCTAGTTTTGTAGTTTCTCAGCCAAATACCTAACTGCTCTCGATTTGCATAGTTTTCCAGTGTCAGAATAGGTCCACTTCGATCATCAGCATAATCACTTACCAGTTTCTTTCAGAGTGCCTAAGGTCTAATTTTACACACCCACCCCAGGGAGCGATTGAGTTTAGCTGAACATAGTCGCAACTCTCTCTTAGAGGCACTCTTGCAAAAAAGAACAAGAGCGTCCTAAATGCTGTATCTATGTAAGATTGCGCTCTGAAGCCCTGAACCAAGATTAAAAAAAAACAGCCCTTTTGCCAAATGAAGAGGTTCTTCATCAAGATCGGACTTGACATAGATGTGTGGGTAAAACCAAAGAAGAACGGGGTTCTGTGGCTAAAAGTAGGATTGGGTACAAATCCAACCTTGAGGGATCATCAATCAACTCTTGCCGCCGCCTCCGCCGCCGCCTCTCTGGGAGGCGGGGCCTGAAAGTCGACCCTTTGCAGAGCAGCATGGCGGCGGCGGCGGCATTGAGGAGCCTGAAGGTAATAAATAGGCAAGGCTATGTGGGACGCCGCGACTGGACTTGGCTATGGGGGTGGGGGGATAGGATTCATGTTAATACCACGGAAGATCGCAGCAGGGAAGAAGAAATTGGGGGATACCGCTCCCACCGTCACCGAGTAGAGAAAGGGACCAGAGGAATTAATCCCCAGTCTTGGGTGGCGGAAAGGAGGATCTGAAGAACACATTGCATTTTAGCATTCGGAGTTTTCTATGTACCGGTAATTATCCTGAGAAATAATGAACTAGAATAGTAAATGCAGTACAATCACAGCAAATGCAATACATACGGCATAGGTCAGTTTCAACTGTAGAATAATTTCAAGCATTTTTCCTAATCTAGCTAATCTTCCTAATCATTTTTCCTAATCTAGGTAATATTTAATCAGATCAAATATTGTCCAAAGGTGCTTTTCCAAAACGTAACTGGTATTTTCTTTGAAAACGTTTCACTTCTTGGATGAGAAACCAAACCAAGAAAAGTCCAGCTGCCTTGGAAAAGCATATTTGGGACAACCGTGACCTGGATAATTGAGAATCTCCATAGATCAAAGACTGCCACTGTCAAGAAGTGTTCTTCCAACTGAATGCATATTTGGCAAAACACATGGAAAAAACTGTTGTGTCCTAGCAGCCAGCAACAGGCAAACCGTGCCTGATTGGCTAAGACGCGGCTTGGCTGAGCGCCGGCTGTCAAGAGCCTCTGATTGGTTGCCCTGCCTGACAGCTCCGTATAAATAGCTGTCAGGCAGGAAAGGTGCTGAACTCACTGCTGTAAATACGTTGCTGTTTGCCTGTAATAAAAGTTGGCTGTTAGTTGCCTCAGACTGCGTCCTGCCTCATCCTTCGGCCAATCTTTTACAGAAACCACCTCTGATACATTTCTGAACGTTGTATTTTTCTGTCCTTCATCTGTTCAGCGGCAGGCTGAACAAATAGAAATAAAAGCAGTCTCCCCCTCCCCAAAGGGTTATGGAGTTAGTTTTTGTTTCTCATTCAGACAGATGCCAGACAGTTTTGCTGGGAAAATGGTCATTTTACAAACTGACCACTTTTCTGTACTAAACCTGTCCAGGAAGAAACTGTTTTCCCAAATGGTCACATGAGGCAATTCTGTTACCATTGTTTCCAGGAGAAAAAGACAAGGGCAGAGGAGAGGAGGAAGGACTTGAAACTCATTACTCTTGCTTTTCAAGAAAGAGCAAAATTTTCTTTTGGAAATACTGGACTGCCTTTTATACTGAGGGAAGTCTGGAGGCACATATCTAGTTATGAGACAGACACATGGAATTGTATTGCATTACCAATTGTACTGCCTGTCAAGTCTGTAGTTATTTTATTTATTTGTGTCCCACCTTTTATTTTTACAAATAACTCATGGTGGCCAACATATCCAACACACTTTCCTTCTCCTATTTTCTCCACAACCAAACCCCTGTGAGGTAGTAATCTTATTATTTTCTTTACCCACCAGGGCATGGTTGGCTTTGTGACTGGTGGGGCTTCTGGACTGGGCCGTGCCACAGTGGAACGATTAATACAACAGGGGGGCAGTGCTGTGATTGTGGACCTGCCAACGTCTGATGGCGAAAGCATGGCCAAGTCGCTGGGAGACAGATGCATCTTTACGCCAGCTAATGTAAAGATTGTTTGATGGGGAGCTGGGGTTTTCTCCCCAGGTGTGGGTAGGGATGTGGAAAAAGAATGTAACAGCAGATTTGGATCATACTCTCAAAACTGTCTTCATTCAGGTAACATCAGAGTTAGATGTGAAGGCTGCACTGGCCACAGCAAAGGAGAAATTTGGACATATAGATATTGGAGTGAATTGTGCTGCAGTTGTAGTGATATCGAAGACGTACAATGTGGATAAAGATCATTCTCATAGTTTGGATGACTTCCAGAGAATCATCAACGTGAGTATGTTATGAGACAGACACCTTGGCTCATTATACATTTGTTATTTGATCTTATTCCAAGTACTTCCAATTTATTATTTTTTAAAATTAACCTGGCTGCCTTAATAAAAATAAGACAGGAGACAGGAGCTGACGTCACAATGGTACGACGTGCGATCTTGGAGCTCTGAGATCGCAATCAATACTTTTGCCACTGGACAGTCCTTTTGGACTTAAACCATCCCAAAGAGACAGTGACAGGGAAGAGTATGTCTTGCTGATCTCAGGTAGATCGCAAAGTCCCTGATTGATCCAAGAGAATCTCTTCTTGCCGGCGACAGAAGCGAAGCCAAAAGCTGCTGAAGTGGGGACAGCTCCGCAACAGAAGGAAAGCGGAAAGAGAAAAAGCGTCCATCTGGTGAGGAAATTTTATTGTTATAAAAGAGACTGCCCCACAAAATTCAAAGCTAAATTAAACTTGCAAAGAAAAGAAAATAAGCGGCAAAATTAAGCTATATTGGACAGTGTGTTATCCTTTTTTTAATGGATGGAAGTTTTGGAAATATTTCCTACTTTTTAAAGTGAAAGTATTGGTTTTTCTTCTTCTATTTCTTTTTTTACCTATGGATTAAATCTTTTTCTTTATTTTTATAATATTGGTTTGGATGGGTTTTTTCTCCTTATTTTGCTCCATTTAAGAATTTTGTTTCTTTTAAGCCTGGAATATAATAGAATATACAAAAGGAATATAAAAAGGGTAGTAACATCAGAAGGAAAAGAAGTTACACTGCCACTTGGAGGTTGGAGGTTGAGTCCTGGAAATATTGCTTTCTCTTTTTTCTCTTTGATCATTTTGACTTTGCACTTTAAAGGCTTCAGCTTGTTTACAGAAGAGATAAGGAGAAGAGCATGAGTTGTTTATACAGGTGCTCTTTGGATGCTTGTCTGGCAATTGGAGAGAAGTGAAAACAAAACCTTGTTTTGAAACTAGTGTTTACTAGTTGGAAGTATGGCACAACGCCAAAAAGAAACCATAACATTACAACAGATTATGCTTGAAATTCAAAAATTATTAGAAACAACAGAGAGAATTGAGAAGAGATTGGGAAATATAGATTGTAATGCAGTGAAATTCGATGGAAAAATTGAAGATATCCAGCAAATTGAAAAAGTGGAAGTTAGAGTCCAAAAACCCAAGGGAAAAATGAACAAAGAGGCAAGATAATTGTAGATTCTGACAGTGAACTGAGTGTGGTTGGTGATGGAAAGAGTGGAACATGCAAAGGAAAGATAGATGGAAAGGAGCTCTATCCCAGATTTCAAGGTATAGAAGAAGAAAAAAGAGAAGAATTGATGGATCTAAGGAGAGAAATTTTGTTAGAAGCACTATTGATAACCAAAGATAAACTGATTAAAGAAGCTGATGGAGAGTCTCAAGATTTTACAAGATATGTAAAAAGCAACAAGTTGCAAAGAGAAGTCCACACAAATTTGATTAAGGAAATAACCAGAAGACTAATTCCACAAATGGCAAAAGACATAAGACTGCACTATTACTGGAAAGACACAGGTTGAGATATGAAAACTAATAACAAAATATTAGTCAAATTTTGTTAAAATTAGAGCATTGTGTTAAAAATGAAGTGATAATGGATATAGTTAGGTAAATAATTGATAGTGGTAACAATGGACACGTATTGGTTTGATAAGAGGAAATTTAGTATAAATTCTAAATGGTGATCATAAAAGGAAGTTTAGAAACTCTGTTATGTATAAAAGTTTATAATGTTAAAAAGAAAGAGTAAGTCAAATTTAGTTAAACTAGGAACCCCCCACCCCCAAAATGAAATGCCGGATATTGTTAAATAAATGATTGATAATGATAATAATGTAATATTTGTATTGACATGATAAAAGAGAAATTGGATATAAATTGTAAACAGTGATTAAGAAAGGTCTAGAAACTTTGTTATTAAGTGTAATTAATTTTTATTTAGAAAGTTTCATAAAGATGTAATGTTGCTGGATGATATTGAAAATAGATATATGGAATATTGTATATAAAGGGACGTAAAAACAATCATAGTCCTATGAAGATTGAGGTATGATGATAGTAATATATATAAATATATTTGATTTAAAACATATAACTTGATAAGAATTGTAGGTGATGACTGTGGAAGGGATGCACGAAAGCTCTTTGTAACCAATTGACACACTCTTTACAATTTGTAATGGAAGATATTTTGTGGTGTTTGTTGTGTTTTGTCTGCTTGTGTTTGTTCAAAAATAATTTTTTTTAAAAAAAACAAACAATAAAAATAACCCAGATATAATCTTCAGCTGAGGTAAAAATAGAACCAACACAAACATTGCATGGCCTCTGCCACACATTGGGATTCTCAAGCTCAGTGAGAAAACCATGCCTTGCTATAGGCAAGTAGGGTTTGGGACCAGTGTGATCTTTGGGGGGATGATCTTCCAAAGAATGGGTACCATAACAGAATAAACACTTTTCCTGGCAGATAGTGATTCTTAATCGACAGAACTCAGAACATGTATCTCCTGCCAGACCTAATGGGGGCGGAAGCCATCTTGGCAGGAAAGATTTAGATAATTTACCAGTTAAATTGCATTAAAATTGTTGTAGTGCTCCTCTTCAGGACTTTAGCCAACTGGTATGCTGTTTTCCAGAATAGTTTATTTTATACCCTTTCACCACCCAGTTTTTAGCTCCTTTCTGCAAGATTACTAGGGGTTTTAATGGCTTTTAAACTCCAGTACATTTTTTAATCCAGGTTTTGTCTTGAGAATATTTTGCCTTCTCTCAAACCTGCAAGTTCCTCTTCCTTGGATGCTTTCATAATAGCTATCTAAACACTGGCAGAATTGAATTTTCTTTTAGAGGACCATTCAGAACGAAGGCATAATATTTCCTTAGCCACAAGTTTCTTGTGTTGGGGTGATGCAATTATCTTGCCTGGCAGTGCTGGCTTGGATGAGGGAAACATAATTTTGAGTTCTTGGATTTCATTTCTGTTTTTCAGGTCAATGTTGTTGGGACATTCAATGTGATTCGTCTGATTGCAAGTGTGATGAGTAAAAATGAGCCAAACTCAGATGGACAGAGAGGAGTGATTATCAACACTGCCAGCGTCGCTGCCTTTGAAGGCCAGGTAAATCCTAAGCTAAACTTTCTTTGGTCGGTGTAGCTTCATTGGCAGAGGCCAGGAATCCATAATTTAAATAGAATGAATATAGATGAACATGTCAATCTTCTTATAATACAGGCGCATTAAAATATGGGTGCTTCAGAAACCATATTTTGGGGTGAGCGGGCAAAATAAGTGATCCTATCAATATAGTAAGAGAGTTTGCATTTTTGTAATGGGAATTAACCATTAACTCAGTCAAGTGACCTTCTAGACCTGAAGGACAATAGAACAGTTGGGCTGGGGAAGAAGGAATGAGAGGGCTTATGCTCCTTGGTGCGGAGTGTCAGCATGTCATGCCTCATGTGATTTTTAAATGCCACCTGCATTAATCCTACATTTGAAGTTGGCCCCATCACTTTTATTTCCAGTTCTTTTTCTTTCTTGCCATTTCCTTTCCTTTGGCTCTCCTTAACTCCAGCAACTTTATTACAATGCTGCTTGGCATTCCAATCAGAACTTCCCTTCTATGTTTCAAAAAAAAAACTTCATCTGCTTATGACCATTTGTTCAGCCACTGCTAAGACCTATGATGGGGCTGAACAAAGGGACTTACAACTGGTCTCAAAAGTTACAGCTGTTTATAGCGTCGCTGCAGTCATGTTATCAACATTCAGGAGTTTGGCAGATTGCCTGCACTTACGATTACAGGGGCAATTCAACTCCTCCTACCCACCTTTCTTCCTTCCATCTGCCCTTTGGGCCCCCTGCACTCCGCAGCCCTTAATGCCCTAACTGATTTTTTCCATCTTCTTTCTCCCACTGTTGACAAAGCAGCTGCTGGCCACATTCCTCCCTGGATTGTGCATAGTAGTTTCCTGACAAGACCTGGGAAAGAGCCTCACATGGCCAGCAGCTGCCTCGGAAAAAGGTCAGGTCAGGCAGGCCTCACCAGCAGTCGGAGTAAGAAAAGGTGGCGACAGTTAGCTGGGGTGGTAGAGTGCAGGATGGTAAGGGTGACTGAAGCTGGGACTCAGCTAGGGCAGCTGCAGCTTCCCAGGACAGCAAGAAGCCCCTTTACATCATGCTGCTGGATTGGGCTGGGAGTTCTGCTGCAGCTCACGGCTTTCTTCTTTTTGGCATGACCCACGGCATGTGAAAAAGTCCGCTTTGTGCTGCACTGCTGAGCCAGGCTGGGGCTGGGCTTTGCACTGTGCTGTATCTTAAGGGGCTTCTTGCATCCCCAGAGCTGTGTGTATCAAGAAGTCTTGGAGTTGCATGGTATTCTTTTCCCAGCTTCCCTGCATCCTCTTTTCCCCTGCCTCTGAGCTTGTATCGCACTGCAGAATATCCCCCCAACTCTTGCATGGCTGGTGCTGGGCGTCCCAGAGCCTCTCCCACTCTCCCGTGGCATTCCCATCCTCCTTGGAACTCCCTCCATCTCCCACAATGACCAACACATCAGTGGGGTGACAAATGTTGCAGCTATTACTTTATGACCACATCACTTAGCAACGTAAATTCCAAGCCCAAATGTGGCCGTACTGTGAGGACGATCTATATGCTCATAGCAAGCGAGTATGTTTTATTATGTCATTTTGAGGCCATTAAGCCCCCTTTTTTTCCCATTACGCAGGTGGGACAGGCTGCCTATTCGGCTTCCAAAGGAGGCATTGTATCAATGACCCTGCCAATCGCCCGAGATCTTGCCTCTATTGGCATTCGTGTTGTTACCATTGCACCAGGTAACCAGAACCGCTCTGAATCTAAGCCCTAGGAGAGAAAAGTCCACCTTTTAAAAGGTGTTCAGCCATGAGTGAACCGGCAGTAGCGACTGCCAGACCCCACCCCTGACCGAAGCCTTTCTGTTATTTATTAGATTATGCAAACATACGTTTTCATAATCAAGTTGGATTGTTTCATTAATTTACTTTGTTGGGTTAGTAGTTCAAAGGGGTGACAATGTGTAGCACCAGGAGGAGCAGCCCTGAGCAGCATTTGTTTCTTCCAGGGCTTTTTGAGACGCCTCTTCTGGGGAAACTTCCTGAAAATGTTCGGACATCCCTGGAACGACAGGTGCCTTTCCCAGGTCGCCTTGGGGCTCCAGAAGAATATGCTCATCTGGTACAATGCATAGCGGAGAATCCTATGCTAAATGGTGAAGTAATACGGCTTGATGGAGCTATCAGATTGCAGCCCTGAGCCGTACCCCAAGTCTGCAAGAAAAAAAAGGTTGTTCTCCTTGGATCATAATCACAGTACTGAAATCAAGGTTGGCAAAAGAAATTATTAACATCTGACTCTAAATCAGTGGTTCTCAATCTGTGGGTCGCGACCCCTTTGGGGTTCAAATGACCCTTTCACAGGGGTCGCCTAAGACCATCAGAAAACACATATTTTCAATGGTCTTAGGAACTGAGACATCACTAAGCGAACCCTCGTCTCAGCCGCAGGTGGTAATTGAGGCCACTGTTCCTTCTAAGGTGCGCGGCCGCGCACGTACCTGGAATACGCCGGGCAGTAGTTTCTAAGTGCCGTGCAGCGTCGCATATTTGCTGGACACGGACTACAGAGCGGCTAGAGAATCGCAATCAAAACACCCTCCAGGCTCCCGCTAAACCTTTCCTACCACAAGACATTGCCACCTGACTTCAGGATTCTCCCTAATCATTGTGGGTCGAAAAGAAAAAAGGGAAAGGGGCGCTCAAAACAAGCGCCCCTTTCTCTTTTTTCTTTTCGATCCACAATGATTAGGGAGAATCCTGAAGTCGGGCGGGGCCGAGAAGCGAGGAGGGAGAAAAAGAAACGAAGGCTTTTTCTCCCTCCTCGCTTCTCGGCCCCGCCCGACTTCAGGATTCTCCCTAATCATTGTGGGTCGAAAAGAAAAAAGGGAAAGGGGCGCTTAAAGGTTCAAAACAGTAGAGCAAACGCTTCAGAGGCAACAGTTTTCACGGGGAATTAGAACAGAGAGCCCTGGAATTTCACTGCCCACCCGGTCGGACCTCGCTTTCCGTGCGTGATTGGCTAATTTGCTACTGCCCGACTCCCCGGTTAGATTTTTGCTGGGGGAGGGGGGGAAGATGCTTGGCCTCCGTCTCTTTTTCTCCTTCCTCGCTTCTCGGGGCTCCACCAATGGGGGAGCAAGGCCGCGCCAGGCTCTGGGCTAACACTGCGGTCTGCAAAGTTGGCTATTTTAAGACTGGTGGACTTCAACTCTCAGAATTCTGGAAGTTGAAGTCCACCAGTCTTAAAAGAACCACCTTTGCAGACCCCTGGGCTAACATGATTGATGCCCTTGGAGTCAGAAAGAGGCAAGAGAGCCCGGTCACATGACATGACATCACGCTTTGTGACCACATTGCTGAGTAATAAAAATTCCAGTCCCACGTTGTAATGAAGGAGTACCTATATTTGATAACTCATTGAGATTTTCAAAGTCATTGAGAATATTTTTGCTTTTAATCTAATTAAACTTATCTGTCAGTTTAAAATAGTGACTTCCATAGTTAAATCATTTGGAGCAAACTAAAATCACTACTTTATAAACAAAAGGAAGGTGGTTTTTTTCTCTTATTTGTTATGGTAGAGCCATTTTAACAATCTATTTATATTTGCAAGTAGTATTGAGTTTAGAAATTTTTTAGAATTGAAACCTTAACTACAATATAAGTACTTTAAAATCATCCACACAATTACTGGGTTGTAGGAGGAGTAAGATTTGAAAATAGTGTGGCTAAAATATTTTTTTCACTTCATTTTTTTAGAGTTTTAGATAATGCAATTTTCTATTCTGTTTAGCTATTCATTATTAGAATGTACTTTTTCCAATAGCAAAGAACTTCTGTGTGAGCAATCATGAAAAAAATAAGATTTCATGAGTCAAATTATTTTTTCATATTAAAAATAATAAAATTTAATGTTTTGCAATTAGTTTTGCAGTAGTAGTAGGTTACTGAAACCACCTGTATAGAGAGGAACAAATTCCCACAAATTTTTAAACAATCAGCAAGCATTGTTGAACATGCAGGCAATAAATCCTTGAGTTCACAAATTAATGATGGAAGAAAACTGTTACATGTAAATGAGACTTTATGTATGGGGATTTTAATAATTTTACTCATTTAAAATAGCAAATTGCACACAATACATTCACAGAAGCATACAGTGTATAGACAACTTTTGCAATTGAATGTGAACTCATTAAAATGAAGTATATCAAGTGAAATTCATTAAAATGAAGTATATCAAACATTTACTATTTTAATATTACTGGTATTAAGTGCCATTTATATATTCATTTCAAGGCTCTTTTTTATTTAATCCAAAATGAATTTGAAAAGATAATTGTAATAACCCTATAGGTACATCATCAGTCAGTGCTGATGTCGAAACGTAAAGCTGGAGTAAACATTGTTACCGTAAACACTATACAAGTATTTTAATATTGCAGACTTGCAGTTATAAGTGATACTGATGTATAACACTTTTAATTAAACGTGTATCTTGAATAAATATAACTTTGAGTTTCAAATAACACTGATTTCGTTGTTGTCTTGGGTGACATCTGAAAAAAATTCAGGTGCTCAGGCATGAAAATGTGCCGCTCAAACACTATATTTTTCCGCCCACACTGAAAAAAAATTAGAGGGAACATTGATTGAGGCATCCCTCCGCGTCCCTCGGCTACCCGCCAAGAACAACCCCCGGCTTACAGGGAGCCTAAGCATTCCAGACTCCTCCAAACTGAGAAATCGTGCCTGGCTCTTAGAGCAGCTTTTCTCACAACCCTCTAGCCCTGCCTTGTCTCCACCCTTCAGGCCCACTCAGAGATTTCTAGGTCCGTGCCAGCTCGGTGTGTCTCCTCTGCCATCGCTGCCTCCTTGGGCGCGGCCAAAGGATTGCCGCCAGACAGCGGCCTCCGTGCTCCGGTTCTCGGGCTCTCACTTGCAGGAAAGCCGCCGGAGCTGCAGGCGCAGTTGCCAGCGTTGATGGGAAGGAGGAGGTGCAGCCCAGAGGAAGGAGCTGGAGGTGGGAGACGGATCCCACGTTCAGGGCTCAGTGCATCGTGAACACTTCGAGCTCCGCGTCGCCACCGTCGTGGGAAGGGAAGCAGGGAACATGGCTCGGCATTTTGGGGGGGGGGCAGAACCTGGGGGGGGCAGAACTTGGGGGGGCAGAATTGTCTCTTGGGAGCCTACTTGGTGAGCCCCTCCCCCCAGCTGGAAAGGGCAGAAGAGCGGAGCCAAGAAGGAAATTTTGTGCATTTATTTCAAAGTAAATGGAAGCAAATGGATTTGATTTTTACCTTGCCTTTCCTGCTGATCAACTTAAGGGGATGTAGATCCCATCTCTTCCTTTCCCCACACCCCAATGATCCCGTGAAGTGGGTCTGGCTCAAAGCCCCCCCAGACTCCTAAGGAGGCTTCAACCCACAACCACTGGTTTCTAGCTAGACCTCGGCCACCATGGCTCTCTGGCCTGCTGCCAGTCTGGTCATGTTGGCAGCAGCTCAGGAGGACAAGCAAGTACCAGAGGGTCTGTGGGTCCAAATTGCAACAGATTGGTCCAAAAGACAACCTCACAAGGTGCATTCAATGGTCTCTGATGGGGGATGTGACTTCCTGGCCTGGCTCCCCTTTAGGCCCAAAGGCTCCCTCCCACTGTTTCTCTTTTGGGCTAAGGAGAAAGGCCAGGAAAGGCTACAGCTGGACACCAGGCGCCTCCTCCAACCAGTTCTCCAGCCAAGAGGTACAAGAGTCCAAGCTTTGCACACACAGACACACACACCCACACAGCCAAAGCCCCAAGACCCCTGGCTGTGTGCTGCATCTGGCTCCTTCTCTCCAGGAAAGGCCTTCTAGAGAGAGAGAAAGGGGGCACTTCCTCTGGTGTGGGGAGTCCAGTGGGAAGGACGGTTCCTCGCCTTGGCATGCTGCTGTGCCAGCCCTTGCCTGGAAAGAGATCAGACACCTGGCACTGTGTGTGCTTCTTCTTCCTGTGGGGCTCAGGCCTGTTCCTGACAGGGCTAAGGGGGTTTTCAATTTCTCTCCCTTACAGATATGCTGGGTGTGCTAGTGAGTCAGAGAGACGGCAGAGCCAGGAATGGGAACTGGTGCCCTCAGCCTCCACCACACATTCTTGGCATCCTCTATGGCACACGTCCATAGCTGGCATGCACAGGGCCAACTTAACAGCATTATGGACCCCCTGGGCAAAGCAGTGTTCTGGGGCCCTTACGGCAACTACCCACAGGAATAAAGATGTAAATGATAAATATTTCACAGTATATAATTACATATTGTTTTTGTGATTAATCACTATGCTTTAATTATGTTCAATTTGTAATAAAATACATCCTGCATATCATTACATTACAATTCATAACAGAATGTAACAAAATTACAGTTATGAAGTAGCAACGAATTTTTTTTTATAGTTGGGGGTCACCACAACATGAGGAACTGTATTAAAGGGTCACGGCATCAGGAAGGTTGAGAACCACTGCTCTAAATAAATCACTGGTCAGATATTGTTCTTTTCTTTTACTTGCTGTATAAGCTCCCCTTGATGCCCCCATTGCTAATAGCCATACTGAAAGCTATATTTTTAATGCAATCTCCAATTTATTTCAACAGACTTCCCTCTAATTCTGAAAAACAGAGACAAGAGACAAAACAGAATAGAGAAGGAAAAACACTGGTAGCTATTGGAAGGGAAGTTCCAAAACATGTGTGGCAAGAAAATTCTAATCTTGGTTCCGGAAAATCTTTCTTTTGAAATAAAATTATCTTGCTGTTCTCTTTGAAAAGAGTGAATGGTGGCTTCTCTGGAGCAGAGTGACTTGCTTGGTTCCAGTCATCAACTTATTTTCATATACTGATAGTCCTTGCTTGTGTAGTCCACATTGTGTGCATGCTTACTCTCTTGTAAACTTCCTCTCCAGATTAATCCCCTTTTTGCTAATTATCCCAGCACTGGGATGAGCATTCCAAAGGATGGGGAAATGGTTAGAAGGCAAATTGTGTAGGAAACTGATTGTCCCTGTCAGTTTCAAGTTGGCTGTCCAGGCAAAGGGGTCAGAGCGGAAAAGGGAAGACACCATTTCCCACCTGTGATTCCCCACTTAGGGACTGCTTTGCTTAAGGACAAATGCAGGCTTGTTGCAAATGCAGATAAATGTAAACTAAATACTTAACCCATGTGAGATCACGAAGCAAACCCTACGGGATCATAGTTAGCTTTGATTGTAGGATGGCTCTTCTTAGGGAGATAACAAGCAAACTATTATAAAACCATTAGACAATTAATATTTGACATTTTGATTCTCTGAATATGGTATATATCCATACATGTTTTGTGTAATGTTTCATATAACAAACATCTGATCTTGAACGTACCCCTCCCCAAATTGCAAAGCTCTGCATGATCACATTTAAACAGGCCCAGGCTGGTACCTCTCTTCTACAGCCACTGGAGACGTTCTTTTTCCATGAGAAAAACAACTTTATTTTGCACACCAAAACTGTTGCCAGCTGCATCTCCCATTAGCGGCTGCTAGTATTGAACTGTAAATAATAGTGGGCTGTGGGTGCATTGGTGTAGACTTCTTTCTCCAGATACCTCAAGCTGTCAAAGAAAAGAATGTAGTCAGATTGTATGGACAAGATTATCACCTCATTTGTCCCTGGGCTGAAATCCTTCATGGACAGAATTTAATCTAGGAATACATAAAAACCAGGCGTGTGTATAATGCATTTCTATAACTGAGTAACTACAGATAGCGTCTTGATGCCTCTGGGTTCCTGGCTCAGTAGGTGATAGTTATGAGCAGCATATTTTTTTCAACATGCAGCCCAGGAAAAAAGGTTCAGAAAGGTACAAAAATTAATGTTTGACTTCCAGGCTGCCTGTTTTGGTTTTTTTAGCATACAGCTTTCCATCTGCAGCTTAATTTTGAAGCCACGTTATTATTAATGAAATCTGTTTACCTCCCAACGAGTATAATTGGTTCACAAATAATCATCATTAATAAAGCAATATGGGAATAAACAAGAAAGAATAAAAGAGAAAGAACCAGACAGGAAGGAAAACAAGCCCACACAACCCAATGGGGCTTTTAATTATTCTTGCCAAAGGCCTAGTTGAAGTAACTAAGGCTTTCAGGCCTTTTGAAATGTCAGCAGGATGGGTTTGTGTGTGTGTGTGTGTGTGTGTGTTGAATTGGCTCTTGGGGAAGCTCATTCCAGAGAGCAGAGGCTGCAACAGAACAGGCATATTCTGGAGGCCTTTCAGATGATAATGTTTTAATTGGAAGTATTCCCAGCATGCCAAACAGTAGTTCAAAGATGGTGCTTGCAGAGCTCTGCTCTTTCGCATCTTACCAATTTGTCACTCTGTTGCCCGCTAGGCTGGCTCAAACCCAGGGAAATGCATTTCACACTTCTGTGTAATGTTTCACCCCTGGACTACTTACTTGGCTTTCTGTGCATCAGCCAATTCGTGGTTGTAATCGTCCAGGCTCTTCTTCAGTTGCTCACGGAAATGGCGTTCCTGTTCCTCCATCTGCATGGCTGCACGGCCTGCCAGTTCCCTCTGTCTGTCCCACTCAGCGTCCCGTTGCCTTTCAAGTTGCCGAAGTCTCTGCACATGAAACATGAGAACAGATCCATTGGAAGGGCAATCCCTGTTTCCCAATTTCAGCACCCCAGAAACTGAAACAGGAGATGTAAGCAAGATATTGTACTGTACTCTCAACTTCTGCCCCGCATTGCCACATACAGTATCTAGATGGAGCTCACACAAACCTGAGTTTTTTCAAGGATTCACTGAGATACAGTGAAGCACTTTCCAACAGTTGAAACTGCAAGATGTGTAAGAACGAATTAGCTGGCTTCCAAGTTTTGTCACCTGTCCCTCTCATACAATTATGGGCAAAGGAAATACACTGACTAATAGCCTCAAGGAAAGGGAAAGATAATATACTCTAAATGAGGATTTTTACAAGACCATATTCTTTCCCCGAAACAACAGTTAGGAAAAAGATCCATTACTGAAGAGAGACTGGAGACATTGTTAGGCAGTGGTTATTATTAGGTTCATTTGCCTCCATTCTTTTTCCTTAACTGTAGATTCACAGGGCAAGTAGCCTATATGTTTAAGATATTGTCTAGAGCAGGGTTTCTCAATCTTCACAGCTTCTATAGTATGTGTAGACTTCAGATCTCAGAATTGCCCAGCCAGTCTACACATTTTAAATTTGCCAAGGTTCAGATGCAGAGAGAACACAATTTTGCCCTAAAATAAGCTGAGACAATTGCAACTCCAGCATTACTTAAACCTCTCAGTCCAAGTTCAAAGCCTCCGTACAAGCAATTCATATGTCTGGCAGAATTATTCTTCCCTCCCAAGGAAACAAAAAAATCTTCACGTCCTCCATTAAGATCTTACAGTATTGTGCAGTTCCTGAGAATGCTTATGGGGTAATCACAGAACTAGGTCCTCCTCTTCTGCCTTGATTGATTATGAATTATTAGCTGGGTACAGGTCAATCCAGGGTAACACAAATATGTTTTTACTATGCAAGACCTTACCTATTACTAGTAGTCCTCAATTTACAACAGTTCATATAATAACCGTTTGAAGTTACAACAGCACTGAAAGAAGTGACTACCATTTTTCATAACAACCATTACACCATCTCCATGGTCGCGTGATCAAAATCCAGAAACTTGGTAACTGACTCCTACTTATGCGGCTGCCGTGCCCTGGGGTCATGCGATCACCTTCTGACAAGCAAAGTCAATGGGAAAGCCAGATTCACTTAACAACGGTGTCATTAACTTAAAAGACTGCAGCAATTTATTAAACAACTGTGGAAAGAAAGGTCATAAAATGGAGCAAAAATCACTTAACTGTCTCGCTTAGCAACAGAAATTTTAGGTTCAATTATGTATGTTGAGGACTACCTGTACCTGTTTCCCATGTTTTGTTTTGTTTTCAAATTTTTTTATTGGTTTTTACACATATATGTAAATGGTAAATGGGTATACAAAAATTTTTGGCAGCTCCCACACTGGTGTTAGTAACCCATCCAGCACTCACACTTTTAACAATCTTAAAAACAAAATACAAAAGGTAAGCAGAAAACAAGATCTTATTCTGTAATGTTAACCATGTGTTCATTCATTTTCCTTTGTCACTTTCTAAAATATCACCAATTGCTATTTATTTCAAATATTTTTATTTTTGCGATCTGAGCCTTTTCGATATTGCTTCTTCCTCCCTGTCCCCAGAGGGAGCCTTCAGCCCCCCCTCCTTCTTATCCTGCACCATGCTGCCCCTCCCACTACCTTCACTATGTTCTTCCTCTAGGAGGAGAGAATTTTTTTTGATGAAGGCTTCCGCCTCCTGTACTGTATTGATTCTAATCCTATTTCCCTCCCAACTTGTTTCCCATGTGGGCGGTCATTCCCCCACAGGAAGTAATTCTCCTCAGCCCTCCCCTTCCTATCCCTCACCTGGTTTTCATGGCACTGTTCTTTCTGCATTTGCCACACAGCCTGCAGCTGCTCAGGGCTCATCCCCTTCCAGCGGTCAGTAATCACACGGTTTGACCCCAACAAGCTCTTAGCAACGCTAGGGTCTTCCGACAGGAGATTGCCCGTCAGGTGGTTGTGGATCTCGGCATAGTTATCATCCTGCTCCCGCTGCTGGGATATATGCTGCTGCTCTGCAACCTCTGCAGCCTGGTTCAGGGGGCAAAAGAAAGGAGATGAGCTACAAAGGGGCTGGCACTCCCTTCACCCACCCCCTTAGTGAGCTGTTGGGATACAGCAGGAACACGAAATCTTCAAACTTTCACCTTCCTTGAGGGAGTGTTCTGGGACAGGGCATAGAGAAACGGCTGGGAGAATCCAAAAATACCTGGGCTCGGTTAAAGTCTGCTAATGCCATGGCTTTAGCCTTGCGACATTCTTCCTCTAATTGCGCCAGCTCCCAGGCTCGCAAATCCAGCTCTATTCTTTTTTTGTCTTCCAGATTATCTGCAAGGTTGGGAAGGTGCAAAACATGTGCAATGCAAAGACAATCTCTACAAAACATATCCCGTTGGATTACAGATGATCAAATTACAGTTGTGGATATTGTTCTTTGCTTATACCCAAATGGTTTGTGGCAGAGCCAGCAGAGGGAGCAGCTGGATGTTATTTTCCATAATAGCAGCTGCAGAGCAACTTTCCTTTTGTTGGCCTCCCAATGGACGTGCAATTCATCCCAAGAACAACTCTGCTACTCATTTCCAATTCAAACATACCAGCATATCGTTGATCAGTGAGTTCCTTATTCCGTTCTTTTCTCTGCTCCTCCAGCGCATGCTTGTTCTGCTCCTTCTGTAGTTTTTGGCGGGCAACTGCATTCAGATCCTCACCAGCAAAGCATTGCATGCTAGAAGGGCCACAGCGTGGGTCGTCATCACTCACACGGGCCGGCTGCCCTTTGCGTACCGCCTCAGGGTCATGGATATCCCATTCCCGCCGCATAGAAGGCTGCTGTTCCCGCTCACGGAACTCCACCAGATGCTGGCATAACAGTTTCTTCTTCTGCTGCTCCTCTTCCTCTAACATCTGGGCAACCTTGTCACACTGCACCCTGTCTGCATCTGTAGAAACAAGTTAGGACAGTGCTACGCAGTGCACAATTTGTGCCATGTGCCCCTCTGAAATAAAATAGGATGGGCCTTCTGAGTGAAAAGGTGGGGTGGATATTCTGCACCAAAATTAATAAAAAATTAACCTGCAGAAAACCCAAACTGTATGGAAATGCAAACCTAACAAATTCCCAAGCACACCAACGCTGTTTGCCTGAGGGTTCATTTTAAATAGTTCAGCAGCTATTATCTTTGGCTTCTATCTTTTTCTTTGAGTATTGCATCCCTTGTAAATACGTTTTAATAATATACAGTTGATCCCATTGTCAAAATTATTGCATCCAGTTTTCTATGACCTTTATTGATCTGTAGAAATTTGGGGCTTCTACTGCAATTATAGCAACAGTCTACTGAGTTTGAACTGACAAGTTTCCATATATTAAAGTTACCTATGGTTAATTTATCAATAGGTTAATATATTGGATAAACTAACTATCCAATTAGTCCAACAATGTAAATAAATCACGTTGGCTTGATTCACACAACAGTAAGCCAGATACACATCTTTACAAAGTTTACTATGTTATATAAATCCAGTCATAGCTTAGGTCAGAGTGTCAAATTCAAGGCCCAGGGGCCGGATCCGGCCAGCAGGGTACTTAGATCTGGCCTGCGGGGCAGCCCTGAAAACCGAAGGACCGGCCCGTGGTGTTTCTGCCAGTGAAAACGTGCTCCCAAACTCTGTTTTCAGCTTCCACGGCCTTCTGCAATCCTCTGCCAAGGAAAACGGAGCTTGGGAGCCTATTTTCGCTGGCAGAGCACTCTGGCCACCACAGGCGCCCTGACACAAGTGACGTCGAGCTGGCCATGCCCTCCCAGCTCCCCTCCCCTCCCCTCGGTCAAGCACAATCCTGATGCAGCCCTCAATAAAATCGAATTTGACACCCCTGGTTTAGGTGCTGTAGGGCTACTGTCCTCCATCATTAGAAGCTTTCTTTATACAGTCTGTTTCTGTGTCTGTTTCTAATTGCTTCCTTTTCAATGCAATAATGGTGTTACCGATTGAACTTTTGTTAATGACTTCCCCTTTCCATGCAAAAAGTGACTTATTTTAATCCTTATTACAGGCAGTCCCCAACTTACGACCACAATTGAGCCCAAAATTTCTGTTGCTAAGAGAGACAATCATTAAGTGAGTTTTGTCCATTTTTATGACCTTCCTTGCCACAGTTGTTAAGTGAATCATTGAATCTTTTAAATTAGTAATGCTGTTGTGAAGTGAATCTAGTTTCCCCCTTGACTTTGCTTGTCAGAAGGTTGCAAAAGGGGATCGCTTGACTTTGGGACACTGAAACCGTCATATACGTGAATCAGTTGCCAAGCATCTGAATTTTGATCCCATGACCATGGGGATGCTATACCAGTTGTAAGTGTGGAAAATGGTCATAAGTCACTTTTTTCAGTGCTGTTGTAACTTCAAATGGCCACTAAACAAACTGTTACAAGTTGAGAACTACTTGTCCTTTTGTCATCTGCACTGACCTCCAGTTGATTTTTAACCATAATTGAAATGATGGGATCAGAAAACACATTAAATTGCACTAAATCAGAATATCATACTAAAGCTGCATTCTGATATTGCATGACTGAATTCTGGTTGCATTTTTTCTGGGCTGACGTTTTGCTGTATGTGGGTGTTAGTGCTGAGAAAGATTTCTATCCCTCTCCCACACCTAACCTCATCCCCCCTCCCCAAATGGCAGAACATTTCACCCATGCCTATTCAACAATGACACTATCTACAAGGTTTCCCAAGAAGCTCAAAAAATAGGGATGCTAACTACATCCCCCCCAGGAATTGCTCATTCCTATATTTACAAATCACAGAGATGAATTAACAGGGCCCTCACATTAAGTCATAATGTGGTTTGTTTTGATTTTGTATGTTGATTTAGATAATTAAGTATAGTTCTGTTAATTGAGGCTGATGGATTATGTTATGTGAATATTCAGACAACCTTATTTGGCCTTGCTGATCTTTACAGTTTTGAACGGTTGTGGCCCAAATATTTAAGGGATAGTTTTCCTTTTGTCTACTTGTTCAGGGCACTGTGTTTCCTGATAAATGAAGGTAGGGAGGTTGTGTAAGAAAAGGCACTTCATCTTAAGGCACCTCACATGAGGAATTCTACTTTAAGCAGGCTCCTCCACCCTTTCACTGCCTAATGCCTTCCTTCTCTGTGCTAATTATTGCATTTTACTGTCTTTTAATTTATAATTCATGAAGAATTATGTTTTGCCATAGGGCAGGCTACAATAACACTGCTCTATTGAGTGAATAAGGAACAGAAGCTAAAGGAGAAAGCTATTAATGCTGCAAAGGAACTTTGTAGCGATCACTGGCCTGGATTGAAGCTAGGCCCAAGTACAAGATAAGTTTAGTTTTTCCATAAGTTTCTATTCCTGAATATTTACAAGATTTCCTGTAAATCAGGTGACCATGAACAAGCTATGTGCAGTATCATGTTTCTGTATATGTGGCAGTAGTTATCTATGCTTATGCTTGGCTCTTTGACCAATAGAATGTTACTTCTTTGTGTAAGCTTCCTAATAAAAGGGGTCGGACGGAGCAATCTGTGCGCACCCCACCTCGAGGACTTCATGGTGTCGAGTGGTTTTTGAGTCAGGTGCCCCCGTGCTATGGCACGCACCCTTGCGAGGGTCCCCGGAGAAGCAAGCCTCCCCCCGGTCCTTGCAGATGGCAAGGACCCCCTCACCAGTGCAGCTACGCAACTGGTGACCCCGACGTGATTCCTGCCTAGGTCTGCATCGCCTCCACCCCCGTCTTACGCACCTGGCAAAGGATTGATCATCGTAAGTATGGGCCCCTCACTTTCCAAAGCTTCGTCAGTACATAGGGACGAGCTTCTTACCTTGGTGGAGAAGGCAAATTGCTTGCAAAAGGTTAACGGCACCACTGTTTAAATTTTTCTAGTACTTAGAAAAACAATGTCCGGCTTATTTGGAAAAGGCTCCATAAAAATGTCTATGTGGGAGATTGGGAATTTATTTTCACAAGACACAGAGCCCCTGCAAAAGTGTTATCTATTAAGTAAAAATTCTTTTTCCAAAATTATTTTCAATTGGCCTCTCAACTTCTCATGGAGATGTTAATTTTTCAGCTCCTCCATGGTTAGAGAAACAATTAGCAAAAGAGGAGGGGAATAAACATATGTTTTCTGCCTCTCCACCTAAATTTATTCCACAAGATCATGAAATAATTAGTTTAAAGGATTGCTTTTTTCTACCCTTCTTTGTCCTGCTTCGCAAGAAAAGTTTGACTCTGTGTGTCTGCCTCTTACCTCCCCCTTCTTTTCTTTTGAAAGAGTTTTGTGCTGGTTTCTGTTTCCTCTCCCCCCACCTCCCCCTCTCCGGGATGTCTGTTGTTTCCCCCCACACACACACACTTTTCCCTCTTTAAAAAGACTCTGTGTCGGCTTTTGCTTGTTGCTCCCCCCTTCCACATTCTTTTCTTTTGAAATGTTCCTTCCCCCCACCACCTCCTCCCTTTTTTGGAAGAGCCTGTTTAACAAATTGCAGGAAAACAACAAGAGAGATAATTTTGAGGCTCAAATGCAATTGTTGGTGAAATTAGCAAAGGGAAATGTTACCTTTGAATGCTGGAGAGCAATTATTGGTTTTGAGAATGATTTTGATATGGTAGATATGATTATAACCCAATTGGCTTTTAAAAATAAAACATGATTTTTTATTGGAAGGAGTGCAGAGAAGGGTAACGAAGGTGATTGCTGGAGACTAGAGCATGTGAAAAATTGTTATAGGAACTGGGTATGTTTAGTTTACTGGTCAAGGAGAGAGATGGCTTGGAGCTAGGGAAAAATTTCCTAACAGTTAGAGCAGTTGGTCAGTGGAACGGCTTGTTTCCAGGGGTTGTAAATGCCCCAACATTGAAGGTCTTTGAGAGGATGTTGAATGGTTTTTTGTTTGAAATGGTATAGGGTTTCCTGCCTAGGCAGGGGGGTTGGACTGGAGAACCTCTAGGGTCCCTTCCAACTCTGTTATTGTATTTAATTGTATTGTATGAATTGCAGATTGTTCCAGTAAAGCATAACTGCATTAAATGTTACAATTTTTTTTGCTCTAAAATTTTTTTTTGTTTAAATGAACACGGAGTTATTTTGCTAATTAATTTATGGCAGCTATTGGGGAACCTTTATTTGGGTTCGTCCGTTTGCATCTGCCAGTTTATCTAAAGTTTTTTATTTGATTTATTTTTTTCTTTTCCGTGCCCTTGCCACAGTTGAAAAGATTAATGAGATTTTGAGCATTCCATTTGTGGTTTGCATAACTTGTCAGCTAATTCTTTTGATGTTTTTTTTTTAAGACAACAGACTCCGTTTTAAAATGTTTTGCCATTATTATTTTTTTAGGCAGTTGAATTAATAACCTTGGGTTTGTTGTAGAAATTGGACTGATTTAATTAATATTATTTTTCCTATTCCAAAATCTGATTTTTAATTTTGTTTTCAGAATAACTTTTTTCTTCAGTGTGCTTTAACTAACTATGTGGTCTGTATGACTTTTCTGCTTGCCTATTGTTTTTGATTTTTTGCTTTCATAAGACTGTTTTTTTGGGGGGGGATGGAGGGTGAAATTGCTTATAAGGACTCTCATGAAAGTTTCCTACCTTGCAATACTGTTGTTCTTGCAACACTAAAAATTGTCTGTTGCTATTTTAACTTTTTACATCTTTTCTTAACAAGCTTTTTAACTATATTTCTGATTTTCATTATGTGTGTCAATTTATTTTTAATTTTCTAGGTATTTTTTTTTAAACTATGTTTTTTCTTCAGATTTATTTTTTTGATAATTTTTTATCGAAATGCCTGGGGACTGGCACAATCTTGCCATATGCCACTCAACCAGGCCAAGCAAATTGTTTTATTTTGCCCCCAGTGTTTTGGGGCATCCCCCTCTGGGGACAAGGAAGTTAATTCCCATGATTTGGCCTCTAATCACTATGGCAAATGATGTCACCTATGTTTCCTTTTTTTTTGGCTCCTTAAAAGTAAATTTATTTATCTAGTTAGGGGGTTGGACTAGAAGACCTCCAAGGTCCCTTCCAACTCTACTATTGTATTATTATTGTATTATCTATTTTTTAATTTTTGGCCACATTTTTTTATTTTTTTTCAGCCTTTATTGCCTTGGGTAAACTTTTCCTTTTAAAGACTGACAATGGCCTGGCCTATTTTTCATTGGCCTTTTTGTAATTTTGTATTAATTGGAACATTGTTTTAAATTTTGTTTTTTTTTCTCCTTATAATTCCACAGGTTAAGCTATTGTGGAACGTGTTAATTGGTCCTTTAAGGACTGTTTTTTTAAACAAATTAAAAAAAGGAGGGATTTTGGGTACCTAACAATTTGGTGTACCCCAATTTGGCTAATTTGGCATAGGTAACATAATAGATTTAAAAAGTTTGTTTGCCTCCCCCGCAAGGGGGACGAGGATATGTTGTGCTTGCTTTTACAGATTTTTATGGATTCTAGTACGTGATGTTTGTCTAGACAAGAATATTGTCGTACCAGTTCTCAAATCCAGTTCCAGAGATGACCAAGATGACTTTACAGACAGCACAGTGGCCAATACGATTTTGCCAAAACAGCTATCCAGTGATATGAAAAACCAAAAACCACCAAAGCAGTGCTGAAACAACGACACCACAACTTATGTGCTGCCATTTTTGCCAAGTTTTTAGTCATCATTAGTCATCATTTGTTTATGTTTACTTGTTTTGTCATCTCACCAAAAAACTCATTTGAACAGTGACTGCAATAAAAATCTATGGGTGCAACTAACATTACACACACTGACTTGAACTGTACATGAAACATTTGTTTTCTACATGTTTGGATCCTGTTTGAATTTTGTCTGCAGTAATTCAACATTTCATTGGTTCGAATTATAAGACTATCTTTCATTGAGGATTAATTGCTTATGATCCTCCCCCTGATGCAATTGCTTTGTATACATTGATAGTAGTAGTCCCTGAAAATGTAACATGTGCTAAAATAGTTAACTGTATATTTTTAAGTAATAAGCTTTATTGTCTCTTATTTCTTCCTCCTACTCTGCTCTTAATAATAGTCATGCCTTTCCTAATGCTGATCTGGAGTGTTGGATGTGCCTTTCTTCCCAACCACCATTTTATGAGGCCATTGGCTCACCTTTCTCCTTTACTAATGCTACTTCAGATACCACCTGTCGCTGGAGTAACTTTTCTATTACTGTTTCTTCTATTATTGGTCAGGGTTGTTGCATAGGCTATGTTCCCTCTAATTATTTACAATATTGTATTAATGCCTCTACAGATTTATATCATCAATGTATGATTTATCTGCCTAAATCTCGGATGTCTTCTTCTGTTCAGTCATCTGGTATTCATGGGGGTTGGGTGCCTTTGTTTTCTTCCAACCCCACTGCTGATTTTTCCAATTATTTTACAGGATACTTTTTTATTCCCACCAATGGCTCCATTTGGGCTTGCTCTACAGGAGCCACTGCCTGTGTCCAAGGAGACATTCTTCAACAACAACGCTCCTTTTGTATCCAGGTCCACTTGTTGCCTAAGATATCTGTTTTTTCTAACTCTCAATTCATTGATGTCATGGCCCCCTCTCACTATTTTTTGAAAGCCAAACGAGAGATCGTTACAGCACTCACTTTGTCGGTCCTTTTGGGCCTGGGGGCAGCAGGAGCTGCCACTGGAATTGCTGGTCTCGTGGTTAACGATCAGCAAATTCGCCGCCTTAGCACTGACGTTGATGCTGACCTCCAGCGCTTAGAAACATCCATTGTGGCCCTCCAAGACTCTTTGACCTCTCTTTCTGAAGTTGTCTTGCAAAACAGACGTGGGTTAGATCTTTTGTTTTTGAAAAGCGGGGGATTATGTGTTGCCCTAAAAGAAGAGTGCTGCTTTTATACAGACAGCTCAGGTATTGTACTTGACTCCATGGCAGAATTGAGCAAACGCCTTAAAGAACGAGAAAGGGAAAGGCAAGCAACACATAGTTGGTATCAAGGTTTGTTTACTCTTTCTCCTTGGTTGACTACTTTACTTTCTGCCATCATAGGCCCCGTAATATTCCTCCTTCTTGTTTGTACAATAGGAACATGTATGCTGGGAAGATTGCTTAAATTCTTAAAGAATCGCTTACAAAATTTGGATGATAATGTTGCTGAAACACGTAAAACGGTTCAATTTCTTAGTCATGTGGTCAAACATTCAGGTGATGATGTCAAACAACCGCTTTTAAATTTCTTTGATAATGAAAGCGACTTAGAGGGGGAACTAGATGCCAAAGAGGTGTTTGGTGAGAGCGGTAGGTTGGAACCGAAGGGTCTCAGCCTGCTACCTCAGACCTGCACTCTGGAGGCATCGAAAGCCCCTGGTTTTGAATTGCTTTAAGAAAATAAAAACAGAGGATATGTAGCGATCACTGGCCTGGATTGAAGCTAGGCCCAAGTACAAGATAAGTTTAGTTTTTCCATAAGTTTCTATTCCTGAATATTTACAAGATTTCCTGTAAATCAGGTGACCATGAACAAGCTATGTGCAGTATCATGTTTCTGTATATGTGGCAGTAGTTATCTATGCTTATGCTTGGCTCTTTGACCAATAGAATGTTACTTCTTTGTGTAAGCTTCCTAATAAAAGGGGTCGGACGGAGCAATCTGTGCGCACCCCACCTCGAGGACTTCATGGTGTCGAGTGGTTTTTGAGTCAGGTGCCCCCGTGCTATGGCACGCACCCTTGCGAGGGTCCCCGGAGAAGCAAGCCTCCCCCCGGTCCTTGCAGATGGCAAGGACCCCCTCACCAGTGCAGCTTCGCAGAACTTTACTTAGGATATTGTTGAATAAACATTAGAGATGGAGCTTATCCATAGGAAATAGTCAGTATAGATAATGTAAAGCTATATGAAATGCAGTATATAACTGCTATTTTAAAAGAGCCCGGATTTTCTTAATAATAATAATAAAAAAAAAAAAATTATATGTTAGCCGCACCCTCTCCCGAAGGACTCGGGGCGGCGTACAATAAAAACATATAAAATACAAAATATGGACAATACATACACAAAATAGACATATACGTGGAGGAGGTAGACAGATGATGGAAACAATTAAAATCACAGTTTAAAATCCCCTAAATAAAATCACAAAATTAAAAAACCCGTCAGGAGCGATATGATCAAACTATGGTTGAGCCAGGCCAGCTACTTGGAATAGGTGGGTCTTGAGCTTTACACAGAAGGCGCGGAGGTCAGAGGTAATCCTAATATCCGGGGGGAGGTCATTCCACAGGGCTGGGCCCGCCACAGAGAAGGCTCTGCTCCTAGGCGCCGCCCCTCGGCACTGTCTGGTGGACGGCACCTGGAGAAGTCCCTCTCTGTGTGAGTGAATTGGTCGCAGGGATGTATGGGGCAGAATATGATCCCGCAGGTATCTAGGTCCTGAGCCATGGAGTGCTTTAAAGATCGTTATCAAGACCTTGAAACGCACCCGATAGACCACAGGAAGCCAGTGCAGCTCGCGCAGGAAAGGTGTCACATGGGAGTACCTTGTACTCCCCATAATTACCAGCGCGGCCGCATTCTGGACCAACTGCAGTCTCCGAGTGCATTTCAAGGGAAGCCCCATGTAGAGAGCGTTACAGTAGTCCAGGCGAGACGTCACCAGTGCATGAGTGACTGTGCGCAAGGCGTCCCGGTCCAGTAGGGGGCGCAATTGGCGCACCAGGCGAACCTGGTGGAACGCCCCCCTTGCCACGGCTGTCACATGGTCATCCATGGACAGCCGGGCATCCAGGAGGACGCCCAAATTGCGCGCCCGCTCCACGGGGGCAAGTTGTACGCCCCCGATGGCCAGGGATGGGGTTAGCTGGTTGAACTGGGGGGCCGGAACCCACAGCCACTCCGTCTTGGAGGGGTTGAGCTTGAGTCGGTTGTCATCCATCCAGACCCGTACGGCTTCCACACACCGGGACATCACTTCGACGGCCTCGTTGGGGTGGTTCGGGGTGGAAAAGTACAGCTGAGTATCATCAGCGTACAGATGGTATCCCACTCCGAACCCACGGATGATCTCACCCAGCGGCTTCATGTATGTGTTGAACAGGAGTGGCGAGAGGACCGACCCCTGTGGCACCCCACAAGTAAGGGGGCTTAGGGTCGACCTCTGCTCCCCTGCCAACACACGTTGCGTCCGGCCGGAAAGGTAGGAGCCGAACCACCGCAAAACGGTGCCCCGGACCCCTAACCCCTCCAGCCGGTGCAACAGGATACCATGGTCGATGGTATCAAAAGCCGCCGAGAGGTCTAATAAGACCAGGATAGAGGAACAACCCCTATCTCTGGCCCTCCAGAGATCATCCACCAACGCGACCAAGGCCGTCTCCGTGCTGTGCCCGGGGCGAAAGCCGGACTGGCGCGGGTCTAGATAATCATTTTCCTCCAGATGTCGTGGAAACTGATAAGCCACCACACTCTCTACAACCTTTGCCAAAAAGGGAAGGTTGGAGACAGGACGATAATTGGCCAGCTCCGTAGGGTCCAGGGAAGGCTTCTTGAGCAAGGGCCTCACCACCGCCTCTTTCAAGGCAGCCGGAAGAGACCCCTCACTCAACGAAGCGTTCACTAGGCCCAGGAGCCAGTCACGTGTAACCTCCCAGGATGCCAGTACAAGCCAGGAGGGGCACGGGTCCAGTAAACATGTGGTAGGTCGCAGTCGTCCACGCATTCTGTCCAAATCCTCGATGGCAACCAAGTCAAACTCCTCCCAGATTGATTTCTCAAGACTCGCCACGGACGTCTCCACTGGGCCACTGAAAGGGACCCAATCCTTCCGGATTTGAGCGATTTTATCCTGCAGGTATTTCCCAAATTCCTCTGCCCTACCCTGTAAAGGGGCCTCCCGCGGCCTCTGAAACAGGAGGGAGCGGAACACCCGAAACAGGGCGGCAGGGCGGTTTTCTGCGGATGCAATGAGAGCGGCACAATATTGACGTTTGGCCGCTCTCAGTGCCACAAGGTACGTCCTTAAATGGGCTCGTACCTGTGTTCTTGATGGTCCCTTCCAAGAAGCTACCTCACAAACGTTTCTGAACTATTCTAATTTTGAGCATTTCGATGATACGATGCTCATATAGTTCCAGCTAAGTACTTACCTACTGTACTTCCAAGTCTCTGTAATTATAATGAGTAAGAAGCCAAGGTTATTTTATAGTCTCCAAAATAAGAATGGAGATTTACAACCTTTTTGCACTTCTGCAAAATGTTAGCAGAGGTACAGCCCTGCTTTGTAAAGCCAGATCTATAGATTTGAAGCACACTTCAACCTTATTTCATTCAACCACCTCCCCATAGAATATGATTCTAAAGCCATTATCAGTTAACTGAGGCTGTCTGCAACACTGGAGACGCCAAAAGTGTCTCCTAGAAAAAACAATGATGATACCCGAAGGTAACATAAATGTCCAACTAACTCAAGTGAATTTTATCTATTTATTACTTCCCAAATGCATGGCTCGATAATACAGTGCAGTTAGGTTGTTTTAAAAACAGATAGAAGAAATAAAATATCATAAGGAGCTCAGCAGGCAAGCTGCTGCTCTGTCACCATCTCAGCTCCGCTTCCTCAATAATAAGCATATTTATGGAACTATTGTAAACTTATGTTTCTAAAGGTTTGGAGCTGAAACACCTGTTGAAAAATTCTCTGTCGGGATGTACTCTGCCTGTATTTTAAGATATTTGGAGGAAGCCCTGCACTTGCTGCTGTGGAAGGGCATCACAGCTTGGCTATAACCCAAGAAATCACGGCATTCTTATTAAATGCTTAAGATGTACCTCATTACAAAGAACTTTGGTTGTGACTTTGGTTGTGCATAACTCACCACTATGCAGGCCTTTATTCCTTCTTATTTTATCAATATACAATGAAAGTAAGACCCCCCAAACCCTCCATGGAAGCTATTTCAAAGTTTCACTGCCAATAAATCCTTCTGCCTGAGAACTGTATCCTTGCACACCTTTGATATGATGTAAAGCTTCCTTCTTTCTGGAAACTATTTCAGTACTAGTTCATTATTATACCATCCACCAGCTTTTACTGCGCATTTCACGTGGTAAGGCACAACAAAGAAATATTGTGAGGCCCAACTACATTTTTCTTGTTAGGCTGACTACTTTTTAAATTAAATCCTCAACTGCAGATGCTGAGCTTAGAAAAATTCTGGTTAAAACTCAGAAGACAGTGAAGTGAGTTTATCTATTTATTTGGCTTATATTCTGCTCTGGTTCTAAGTGGCTTCGAACATTTTACAGCCCTATAACCAATAATTAGGTTAAAACAATATACAATATATCAGCATAAATTTCCCAACATCAAGGAATTAGCCACACATATAAGACATTCATCTATAACGGGGGAAACAAATATAACTTCTCAGGCCTCAACTGCCTACTGATAAAGACAGGTCTTAACAGCTTTTGAGTCTGCCTGATACCAGGGACCACCTTGCGATCCCTGCAGTTGTCACTAAGGGTCTGGATCCAGAGAGAGAACCTGCTTTCAAATCTAAATGGATGGACAGAGAAGTGGGATGTGGGGAAAGAGTTCCGCTGTTTTTTTTTCTCCAGCAGACCATGTCAGGAGATTTTTCCCCAGCTTCATTTGCCAAAATGGTAGACTGGTCCTATTGTACCTGTTTTTTCCCCAGCTATCACTAGCATCTTCTTTTCTTAAAAAAAATTATAATTAAAACTCTACAATTCTATATATGGCTACTGAAAAATAATTCTCACAAGTTAAATGGAACACTCATAGACTCAGTCAGTCAGCCAGGATGTCAGTCTTTAAGATTCTTCTCACTGCTCTTAATGAGTTAAACAAATTTCACTTTGCCAAGACACATGTTTTTCCATAAAATTAACCAAGAATCCAGGACAGGTTCAATACAGTGGACCAGACAGGCTTACCAAAAGCTTCCTCTCGTCGCTTCTCTGTATTCTCTCTCAGTTTGCGCTCTTCCACTTGCCTCTTCAAGCCTTCTATGTCCACCTTGAGGGCAAGGGACATAAATGACCATGCAGCTTAATAGCAAAATAAGGTGAGGCAACTCCTCAGCAAATAGGATGCTCCCCTCCCACTTCATCCAACTGCTGTAAAAGCAAAGGTATGTTAAAGACTATATATTATGGCAAAATAATAAGACCTGCTTTATCTAGGGCCATCATATCTAAAAATTTTGAACAACCACTACATGGCAGCAATGAACAGTTGGGTTGGTCTTCAGGAAAGCACTGAAGGCCTGGCTTTTTCCCCATGTACTGGGGCCAAGATGTTGACAGAACTTTCAGAGGGTGATTGTTAAATGGTGATTTGGGTTTAACTTTATTTTAAATTGTTTCATTGTATTGTGTTTTTGTTTACAATGCAAAAGTTTGTTAAAGATGAATCTAGATTTTGGCAGTAAAAAAATTAGTACTTTTCACCTCCTTTCATGATTTGCCTTACTCTTTCAGATCATCTAAAAGGCCCTGTTACATCTCTTATCAATAGAATTTTGCTTGGCAAGAACACATTGGACCTCATTTTTAATTATTTTTTTGCAGCTGGTGGTGAGTTATGTTTCAATATCTTGCTTTAGTGTATTTCAAAATTCCAAGTCTCTTTACTTTTCTGATGAAACGTCTTTAACTGCCAATTTAGTAATGTAAATTAAAAGTAGAAAATGATTTTGACTTAAGAATTGCAGGAACCAAACCAATTGTGGTTTAACATTTGTAAGGTGTTTAGTTTTATAATTTTAACATAGTTTTCTATACTGTTTTAACTTTGGATTGAGAGCCAAGCAGAACTGGTTATAAGGTGGGCAGCTACATAAATGTTTTAGATAAGTAAACCTTGATTAAACAATGGCTTTATGCTGTGTATCAACCCAATCTCTTTTATTACACTTTTTTTATGGAGCTGTAGTTCAAGCAATTCAATTTTGCATTAAATTTCATGATGCTGAAGGTAAAACTGGAGCCCTATTTCTTTCATACATTATTTCAATGAGTTCAAAGCTAACAAAATCCAAATGTCATGCCACAAAGAAACTCATTTTCTCCATTCAAAATCCAATTCATGGTAATCCTGTACATTTGTTCAGTTTTAGAGATTTCCAGCCAAGTGAATCATAGACTTCCATGCACTGCCTTTACATATAAGTTTAAATGGCGTTTCTTAATCCTTTTTTTCAGCTTTCCACAATACTGTATTTAAATCAGCAAACCAAGGTTGGCATGCATAGAGTAGAATCGGAAACCCATTTCAAATCATGTTTGCTTGGCTTGCAAGGTGCACATTAAACACTGTTTTCTGGGTTCTTTTCAGATATCAATCCCAACAAAGCATATATGTAGTCAGTGGCTTCCCGTTGCACATCATCAACCGAACATTAATTTGTCTGCAAAGCCATGTTCATATTCAGGAAGGTTAGCAAGCAGATGAAGTTCTATCACTGGTGAGCTCCTTTCCTGGGGCTTCCAGTGGAGGCACCCCTTTTTCCCAATGGGTCTATGACAATTTGCTGTGGCCAACTCACCACGGTCAACTCACCACAGCCAAATCGCCACGGCTAACTTACTGTGGCCAATTTGCCATGGCCAACTCACTACAGGACAAGAGTTACACTTATATCGAAGAACTAATGATGGAGCAGAATCATTAAGGAAAGGATGCTAAAGGAGGGGCAAAATGAAATCTGAATGACAAAAATGAAAACATTTTTTTAAAATTTATTTTAAGTCATGAAATTGAATTGATAAATTGTCCCGCAGCGAGTTTGCTGTGTTGAGGTGATCAGAGCGAGTTGGCTGTGACTAGTTGTCCCATTCCGTCTCCCAATACCCATTCAGTGTGTCTTACCCCTATTGTACGGTAACGAGCATTGAAGATGCGGCTCTGTCTCTGCTTCTCCCGGTTCCGGCGGGCTTCAACAACAGCCGCCTCTCTCAGGTCGGCCTGAATGTCCACCTTATACATCGTTGCACCTGGAACAGGCTGCAAGAAGCGTTAGAAACTTCTGACCGACCGTTCAGAGATTCCCTGTAAATTAACGACCGAGCGACTTCCCTGGATTCTGTGACAATGACAAATCGATCGAGTTGGGGGGGGGGGAGATTTCCTTTGCTTATGAGAAAACCCGCAGAAGTTCAGAGTTAGGAGGATCCCTAGTAATACAAGATCACTGGGGAGGCTTGTCTGTGATCGTAAGCGTTCCTGTCGAACTGACGGTTTGCGAATTAAAATAACCTGCAATTGGGAGCGGGAGCACGGACTGAAATATAATAGCCTCCCGCGATCCTCTTTCGGCAAGTTTTGTTGATGTCTGGTTTCTATGGCAACGGCTTCGCCGCCTCTCCCTTTTCAAGCGGATGTAGTCGATCTACCGGAACGTTGATTTATGCAAATTTAGAAGTAAAAAGCCTATCAGCGAGCGACAAAGCGAGCGCGCCTTTGGGCGAAGACCACCGCTAGGGGTGGGCGAGAACAGCTTCGTATATCTAACACCTCGAGAAGGGGACAGCCAATCAATCTCTGGTATTTCGAAGGAGGCGTGGCTGAAGCGGCGACCCAGGGAGCGCTCCCGGGTTTGCGGGTTGAGAATGTAGCGGCGAGCTCTCGCGAGATTTTCGGGCGCCCGCCCTTGTGGAAAGCGGGATTCGAGCGGACGGGGCCGGGGTGGGGGGTATCCGAGTGGGCAGCCGAGGTCGCCCCCGGTTCGCGTGTCGGGGCTTGCCGCCCCTTCGCCTCTCCTGCCCCCTTCCTGGCCTTCGCGACATGGGGTTCCTCAAACTGATCGAGATCGAGAACTTCAAATCGTACAAGGGGCGGCAAATTATCGGGCCCTTCCGGCGCTTCACGGCCATCATCGGGCCCAATGGATCTGGTAAGGCAAACCTCGGCTGGGGCGGGACAAGGAAGCCCGTATCGCGCGGCCCGGGTGGGGAGCTGGGTGGGTGGGGGAAAGCAAACACCCCGTTTAATTTTGCCCAGCACAAGCTACGGTCGGTGGGCTTCGGCGAGAGCAAAGCCTGGCTGCGATGCGTGCTTGCATGTCTGAATGAATTGCTGTTCTGGGCTGGTGGCGGCTGCTTGACCCGGGTTGAAGGCAGTTAGGCTGGCATCAGTGAGAACGATATAGAGCAGGGATCTCCAACCTTGGAACTTTAAGCCTGGCGGACTTCAACTCCCAGAATTCCCCAGCCAGCTGCCTAGGGAATTCTGAGAATTGAAGTAGCACACACACACACACACACCACACATACTGTGTGCGGCGGAGAGGTGCCTGCTTCTTACACTAAGTTGCATGGTTTATCCTGGTTGGGATTTGCTGCAGAAGAAGGGGGCAAGGGAAGAATGTCCAGTCAACATGGATAATAACTACTGTATAGCCCTTTGATCAGTGAGTTGTGTATTTGGGCTACCTATGTATATATTTGATTTGTATATTTGAACTGTATATTTTTATATTTGCACACACTCAATTCACACAACATGTTAAATTATGTGTCATGGTTAAAAAGGTCTGGAATTTGGCAACATTATTTATTATAACTTAACCCCAACTGACTGCCCAGCGTTACCATATAAACACTAATAATATGTAAATAAAACTGGCATGCTACTTTATATCTTTGTTTTTTGCTTTTATACCTAGTAATTTCATTGTTTTGTGCCACCCGGAGTCTGAGAGTTCAGTGGCGTACAAGTTCAATAAAGTATTATTTGGGGTATAAAAGGACTTGTAATGAACCTTTGTGGGATAGGGAGTAGGTATGATTAAATACTTCTCTCCAGCACATGATCCATCATACAATTTAGAAAATTAGCATTGCAGGGTGAAGGCTTAGGATAAAATCTGAGTGACAATATCTGTGTGGGGATGTGTTTTTCTTTTAAATAGGAAGCAGTATTGTATGACTCACCTGTATACAAGTACACTGTAGTAGAGTCAAAAAGTGATTGGATTTTCATCTGAATGTAAATTTTATCCTTATGTTCCACTTCCACAAGACCTCACTCCTCTGTTTTTGCATATGTCTTAGTTCTGAGCACATTTTTATATTTGAAAGATGCTCATATGGAGATGCATTAGGAAACACCTTTGAAATCTCTGCTTATGAATCTACTTGATGCTGTTTCAGATGTGCTAAAAGTATTGCTCATCCTTGCTTGTTTACGGAGCTGCCTACCTGTTTCAGGTACCGGGCAAATAGATAGCTACAGTAACAAGGGATGCGATGTGAGCAAATGTATACATTAGAAGAATTTTGGGATTAAGAAGTAACGGGAACATTCATAAAATATCGGATTGAGGTTTGTTTGTTTTTAAATTGTGTGTTGGACCAAGTCCCAGGAGGTGGTGTATTTAATTGCATAAAGTTGTCCCTGCTGTGATTCTGCCTGTCGTGCAGCTGTGGAAAATGCTTAGCTTTCTTGGGATTTAAAAAGTGATAGTATAGGTCTGAAGAAAAGATGAACTGGCAATCATTTGTTCATGGAGTCATTAGGAGTTGAACCTTATCAGATGGCGTCTAATAACTAGACAATAAAGAAAAGAAGTATGAGATTTATCATAATGTGGTATTGACATTGGTGAAAAGTACTTAAGTTTTTCTTATGTGTGTATACAGTATGTGTATGGAGGATTCACCCAAATATTGCAAATTTAATTTTTTACTATAAGATTTCAGTCATTGCGTAGGAGCAAAGAGGAGAATATCAGTTGCATCTGATGCTCAAGAAAAAAAAGTCACTTCACCCTGATGGAGGTAGTAATTATTGGCTGGATTGAGCAACTCATATCAGTAAAACATGAAGAAATCATGGAGAGTTTGGAAAAATACCTACTTTTCAATCAAAGGAGATTTTTTTTACATGAGAGAAATTCATAATTTGCACATGCTCAGAAACAATACTCTTAAAAGATGAGCATCAAATAAAATTATAATACCAAGGCTTGACAAGTGCTGATTCAAATGACAGTCCATTATTTTACAAAACACATTTATATTAAAATCTCTCTCTCTTTGCTGTCTTTCATCTAGGCAAGTCAAACCTCATGGATGCCATCAGCTTTGTGCTTGGTGAAAAGACTAGTAATTTGAGAGTAAAGACTTTGAGAGACTTGATTCATGGAGCTCCTGTTGGGAAACCAGCCGCCAACCGGGCATTTGTCAGCATGGTCTACTCTGAAGATGGTATCGAAGATCGCACCTTTGCAAGAGTCATTGTGGGTAAGCATTAAATACAGGTTGGGGAAATTCTTGGGAGATCTAGAATGGATGGGGGATCCATTATCCCATGTTGCAAAAAGTTGGTGATTGGATTTCAAGGATTGGTAGGGCTGGTCTGTTTTAAAGGCGCGGTGGAGGGAGATTACTTACCTCGGAGAAATATTTACAGTTTCAAGGGAAATGGGATTGAAAGCCAATTCCATGGATATGGGATCTGAAGTGAGTCCCACCGTATTGAATAGAGGAATGTTCATTATAATCCTCTATTCAATATAGCCCCAAATGTAGTGTAAAATATACATTTTAATGTAAAAAAAAGTATATTTTTGTTCAAAGGTAAATAAAACTTTTATCTTTTAGGAAGCTCATCAGAGTACAAAATAAACAACAAAGTAGTACAGTTGAGTGAATATAGTGAGGAGTTGGAAAAGCTGGGCATTCTGATCAAAGCTAGGAACTTCCTAGTCTTCCAGGTATGTGCATTTTTGAATTTAGAGTTCAACTGAATTGCTTGGTCTCTCAGCGTCAATAGAACAGAATCCAATTCACTGACACTTCTCTCCTACTGATTTAACTATGGCATCTGAACTGTACAGGTATTCCTCAACTTACAACCACTTACAACCAAAATTTATATTGGTAAGCGAGATCATTATTAAATGAAGTTTGCCCTATTTTATGGCCTTTCTTGCCACATTTGTTAAGTTGAATTGCTGTAGTTGTTAAGTTAGTAAGGTAGCTGTTAAGTGAACCTAGCTGTCCCATTGACTTTGCTTAGCAAAAGATTGCCAAAGTTGATCACATGATCAGCACTGCCACTGGTGCAACCGTCATAAATATGAGTCTGAATGTGGAGGACATTATATTAAGTCTGATCTTATCATTTTGGATTATTGAAGGCTGGTAGCTGCAGCTAATGTGGAATGCAGCGGTAGAAGCAGTTATGAATGCACCTCAGTAAATCAGTGTTATACTTCTGTTTACAAGCTGCTTTGGCACCCAGTGTACTTCTGAGTACAAGTCAAGATGCTGGTTAATTGCCATCTCTAAAGAGCCAGTTTTGTCTAATCATTAAGGCACCAGGCTAGAAAGTGGGAGACCATAGCTTCTAGTTTTTAATCATGAAAACCAGTTAGGTGACCTTGGCAAGTCACACTCTCAACCTATTTCTCAGGATGGTTGTGGTGGTGAAAATAGGAGGAGGAAATTTCATTGGATATATTCACCACCTTGAGTTATTCGTAAAAAGAATAAAGGCAGGAAACAAATAAATAAAAATATATAGAACCCCCCATGACATAAGGCTGGGTTATTTGTGAGACAGCCTCCCCTGTTATTTCTACTCATCCCACAGGGTCTGCCAGAAGGGTTCGTTCAAGGTCTCTTCCATCAAAGAATGTCATTTGATGGGATCTCAGAAGCCTGTTTTTTTCTGTCATAGTTCCTGCCTTCTGGAATAGCCTACGCATGCTAAGTTTAGATTGATTCTAACTTTGCTGGTCTTTCATATAATACTGAAGACTTGGATGTTTTTCAGGGCCTGGCGATTGGAAGGTTAGATGGTCTGTTAAGAGGTGTCTATTTAAGGCGAGACTAGAATTCATAGTCTTCTGTTTTCTAGGCCAACATCTTAATCACTGTGTACACCAACTGTCCTACAGAGCAAGTTGTTTTGTAGGATTCATTTTCAGTGACCAATGCCCATTTTTTCTACTTTGCTAATGTGTTTCATTGTTAATATATTCTTAGCTGAGTCACATATATGAGATGGACAATTATATTCATAAATTAAATAAATTCCAGGGTGCCGTGGAGTCCATTGCAATGAAGAATCCCAAGGAACGCACGGCCCTCTTTGAAGAAATCAGTCGCTCAGGTGAGCTGGCTCAGGAGTACGACAAACGCAAGAAGGAGATGGTCAAGGCAGAGGAAGACACCCAATTCAATTACCATCGCAAGAAGAATATTGCTGCGGAGCGTAAGGAGGCCAAGCAGGAGAAAGAGGAGGTAACATCATAATCTGCCTTTTTACTATAGTTAAATCCCATATTTTATCTAGGAATTCACAGAGGTGCACATGGAGGCTCCTTCCTCATTTTAGCTGCTATTACAGCAGCTTTGTGGACTAAAACCAAATCACTAGCTCACATTACGTAATGAACTCTGCCTCTGAGGTTCTGTGGGAACATGACTGATCCAGTCTGATATCTTAACCATTGTATCATACTACCCATACTTCCATGGTGCTTGGTGGATTGGTGGTGAATCCCCTCTTTTTACATTGTATTTGATTAAAGTAGAAACTTAGCTCAATGTTATACTACCCTTCTTTTTCCATCTTCTTTCCTGTTTTTGGTTTCTTCTTTGGTTTGTGGTGGTGGATTTGCTCTAGTATATGATATGAATGCAGTATTTGGGCACTGCAGGTTACAATTATGGGGTATGGCTTAGCACAGTGATGGCGAACCTATGGCACGCGTGCCACAAGTGGCACGCGGAGCCATTTGTCAGGGCACGCGAGGCGCTGCCCTGTCAACTGGCCAGCACGTATGTGTGCGCTGGCCAGCTGAGTTCACCTTTTTGAAAGCTATTTTTCGCCTTCCCCAGGCTCCAGAGGCTTTATAGGAGCCTGGGGAGGCGAAAAGAGCCTCCCCCCCCCCCCCCGGAGGCTTCAGGGACCGTCCGGAGGCTTCCCTGAAGCCTTCGGAACGCTTAAAAGCACCCTCCGAGCAAACCGGAAGTGACTTCCAGGTTGCTCGGAGGGTCGTTTTAAGCATTCCGAAGGCTTCAGGGACCGTCCGGAGGCTTCCCTGATGCCTTTGGAGCGCTTAAAACGACCCTCCGAGCAACCCAGAAGTGACTTCCGGTTTGCTCGGAGGGTGCTTTTAAGCGTTCTGAAGGCTTCAGGGAAGCCTCCGGACGGTCCCTGAAGCCTCCAGAGGGCCTCCGGTGGGGGCAAGGGAGGCTCTTTTCGCCCTCCCCAGGCTCCTGTAAAGCCTGGGGAGGGCAAAAAAAGCATGTAAAAATGGGGGGGGTGTCACGTGTTTTGCGCGCATGCACACTGGGGGGGTCACACATTGCATTATGGGTGCGGCACGCCCGCACACGACCCCCCTGCACTCCCCCCACTTGTGGCACGCGAGCCAAAAAAGGTTCGCCATCGCTGGCTTAGCATAAGGCTTACCAAGGAGCAATAAAATGTGACTTAATGTAACATGTGGACCCAATCTAAAGTGTATGAGATTACTATTGCTAAGGGTTATTTTGAAGGCTGTCTTAAATGGAATTTGATGTTATTTAGACAATGTGGTATATTCAATGCTTTCCTTTTGGGGGAACCAGGCGGATCGATATCAGCGTCTCAAGGATGAGGTTGTGCGAGCTCAAGTCCAGCTCCAACTCTTCAAGCTGTACCACAACGAGGCTGAAATTGAAAAGCTAAACAAGGAACTGGGCTCCAAGAACAAAGAGATTGATAAGGATAAGAAGCGCATGGACAAGGTGGAGGATGAACTCAAGGACAGGAAGAAAGAGCTGGGCAAAGTCATGAGAGAGCAACAGCAAATCGAAAAGGAGATCAAGTAAGCTTTAGGGGGTATGGGAATTCAGGCTCACAGGATCTGCATCTTTTTATATTACAACTCTGGGTCCCTTCATAGAATAAGAAGTCACTTTGACTCAGTTCATCTACAGTTCAGGGAACTCTGAGCCATGTGCAGTCTGTGCTTGTCTTTGTCTGTGGCGCAGAATTAAAACACTTAAAGACTAGTTAGTGTGCAGAATAAGTAACTCCAGAAACTGAGCTAAATTATCTACTAAATTGGATAGTTCAGATCTGAAACTAAAGTGACATCTGAGAGAATTCTATAGTGTTTACGAGTGGTTATTTTAAAAAATGAAACTTTATTTTGTTTTATTTATTGAATTTATTTGCTGGCCATCTTATCCCAAGGTAACTTTTCATTTCTATTTCTTAGGCAGTGCCTGTTGTATTATATTTATCATAGAAAAGTATTAACAAGGGTGTGTTTAGAACTGCTGTTTGTGCTGATTGACCAGTCAATACATAAATGATTGTGGTTGACTTAAGACTTCAGTTATCTTTGCATGTTACCCTGAGTTTGTCTTCTGCTGAATTTTGTAAGCGTGCCTAGTATTATGCTGATATGATTTTGATAACTAGGGAAGAGCTATGGCAACAGTTTTTAATTTTAAAAGAAGAATAAAAAATTGATGCATTTTTATTTTGAAAATTAGACCTGGTTAAGCACAAGATTTAACTGCTTTGGAGGTGTGGATAGCTCTTGCTGATCCTGTCTGGGAAAGATAACAGCAGATGTTTCTATTTCTTGAATTGGCCAGGGTGCCTGGCGATGGAAACTAATCAAAACATCTGGAGAATATCAACTTACCTACTCTCTTAAATATATATTTGGTTTTGATTTCTTACAAAGCCAGTAATTAGAATTAAACAAATTATAACAGAATTGGACCTGTAGAATATGATATCTAATGCTTTTACATGGATGAGGTATTCTAAATCAATGGCTTGTGTGGTAGCACATCTGGTACAAACAGCCTAGATTTAGTTTAGAGTGACAATTTAGAGCGGTGGTGTGTATTTGTACAAAATTAGACAGTATGATCAAGATTGGGGTTGTTGTTTTTTTTAAAAGAAAAGAGGTGGTTTTTTTTTGACAGGGAAAAAGATTCTGAATTGAATCAGAAGCGGCCCCAGTATATCAAGGCCAAAGAAAATACTTCTCATAAGATCAAGAAACTGGAAGCTGCCAAAAAGTCCCTGCAGAATGCACAGAAGCAGTACAAAAAGCGTAAGGGTGACATGGATGAGCTGGAGAAGGAGATGTTGTCAGTGGAGAAAGCCCGACAGGAGTTTGAAGAGCGCATGGAAGAGGAGAGCCAGAGTCAAGGCCGTGATCTCACTCTAGAAGAAAATCAGGTACGACCAAAGCCCTGTGGACCCACTGAATGAGATCCTGCTAGGATACTGCTGGAGAGGGTTTAGAGTCTGGTTTTGATTTCTTACAAATCCAGTAGTCCGAAATAAAGGATTGTTAATTAAAAAAAAAACATTGGTTTAGTGTGTGTGTGTATGTGTAATTTGAGCCTGTAGATTGTGATTTCTAATGTTTTCAAGTGGAGGGGGAGGAAATTGGTTCTATGCATGTTTTGGTATCAGTAAACCGTGCACTTATCTCCCAAGAGAATACATAGCCTGAAAAAAAAATAGGTTTCTCTTTCTGCTTAGAAAAAAGCATATGATTTTACACAGACTGGGGAAAAATTAGTCCAAGTCAGAAGCAGGCTAAAATTAATTTAATATTGGAACAATGAGATCAAATGTCCCTGGAGAAATGGTGCCTTATGTGCCATAAGATAATATTGAACTGGGATGTAAAGAGCTAGTTATGTGAGATTGTGATGAAAGTACTTTGATTTTCTGAGAATTTTTTTGACCATGATATTTGAAACCCAACCACTTAAAATAATTTATGTATTTCTACATAGCCTACACTCAGGGATTAAAATCCACTGTAACAAAATCTCAACAGTTTGAATTGAACTCAATGATGCCTAACTAATTAGCTAAGAAAAGAGAGATTTGGATTTCAAAAAGCAGAAAAAGTCATAATTGGTTGGGAAGAACAAAATGCTGTGAAATAATGCATGGAATAAAATAACACTGGAAGTCTTTAAGAAGATGTTGGATAGCCATTTGTCTGAAACAGTATAGGGTTTCCTGCCTAGGCAGGGGGTTGGACTAGAAGACCTCCAAGGTCCTTTCCAACTCTGCTATTGTATTGTATTGTATTGTATAATGCTGTTAAATCCTACCTAAATCCAGCAATGAAGAGAAGAGGTGTTTCTTCCTTGATCAGCCGTTCTGGGCCCCATTGCTATCAATAAAATGAAGTTTTTAATCCTCCCTCCCCACTCCTGCCCCCGAGACAGCATCTCTAAGTTTGGGGATAAGAGAAGGATCTTGGAGATTGCTTGAGAGGCAGTTTAAACTGAATCAGAATTTTGCACATACCCTTTGTATGTTTTACTGTAGAATAAGATACCTTTTCATAGACATGGGTGGGGTGAAATAAATTATGAAAGAAAGAGATCTGATTAAATCATTTTGCTTGTTTTCATCATATATTGAACAGGTAAAAAAATACCATCGTCTGAAGGAGGAGGCCAGCAAAAGGGCGGCCACCTTGGCTCAGGAATTAGAGAAGTTCAACCGTGATCAGAAGGCCGATCAAGACCGCCTGGATTTAGAAGAAAGGAAGAAAGTAGAAACAGAGGTCAGCACTCTTGTGTTTTTGCTGAGCTTTCCTTCTTGCTATAGCAAGCACTCTTCCTGAAATTAAACAAACTTTGCACCCAGTTCATCCATTTCAGTGCCTCAGATTTACTGAACTTATTTTATACAAACTGAGTAACATTCATTTTAATTTACATTTGTTTTGTTATTCCAACAGGGAAGAAAACAAACCATAGTAGGCCCCTGAAGCCCATCCCCAGATCATTGGGATTCCCCCCCCCCCCCCCCAGCCATACCATTATTTCTGAGACCTGAAGTCTAGCTTTACAATTAGGAGAGTAAGGGAACTGAATGCCACCCAAGTGCCTTATTTTATTATCTCTTTCCTGCATCCCCCTAAAATGCTCCATGGAATCTACTCATACATTGTTGCCCTAAAATCTGCTTTCTGTGGTTTTCCAAGTTGTGTGGACTTTTCAGGTGTTCCAAAAACGACACGTTGGATTAATGGCTTATACTTGCATATGTATGACATATAATTTGAAACGGTAGGTAAAAATGAGAGTGACAGCCCCCTTGAGAGCATGAAAAGGCTAATGTAGGGCAGTCTTAATTAGGCCAATGTCATTGAGGCGCTGTTAATAGAGCAGCTGAGCCCATAGTGATTTGTATGGTTTTGGCTAGCTCTTAAAAGAATTAGATGTCCAGTTTCAAACATTCCAGCCTTAAATGCTCTGCAGAACTATGCAGAACCCATAGGCTTTGGAAGAAAGTGCCAAAAGTAGATATACTACTGGGCTGTTGATGAGGAAGCGTGAAGAGAATCCACATCATGCTGCCAGCAGCATCTGTTGAGAACAGTGTCCCAGTTTTTGCAAGAATGATGAATGAGCTTGAGCAAATTCCCAAGGACGTTTGACAGTATCTTGTAATACGATATAATATATACCTTTTATGACATTTTCTCCATTGTTGTCCTTATTTGCTCCATCCTTTTGTTCCATTTATTTCTTGCCAAGATAAAAGGATAAAATAATACCTTTGATATGACCCACTTTAATTGTAATTGCCCAAACGTATATGGATGAAGCCATCTAGCTTTTTCCAATCTGGTGCTGCCCAAGTGAGTTGGACTACGATTCCTATTGCCATCAGGGAGCAGCATACTCATGATCTGGCTAAGGAGTTGTAATCCAAGGCACATGGAGCTGCCGGGCTGATATTGAAGGACCCAGTACTCTAAAACAATTGGAGGTACTAGGTTGAGAAAGACAGGATTAAATATTCTTGATTCTCCTCTTATTCTTTTGATGTAGCTTATAATGATAGTTCTCATCCAAAGGTGTCAAAACCCCATGTAGATACTGATGGATATTGTCCTGGTATTTGCTAATGTGTGTCGTACTCAATCTTTTCTTTTCTTTTCTTTTTTTATCTGCACAAAAGTGCATGCTTCTTAACTTTTTTTAAAATTGTTTTAATTAAAAAAAAAAACACACACACACAAAAACATTCTTCATTACATCTTCCAGAAAGCATGTCGATTGGTTACAAATAAATTTCGTGCGTTACTACAATCATTCTTTATACTTCATTCATGTTGAATTGTACATTGTACACCGCCCCGAGTCCCCTCGGGGAGAGGGGGCGGTTTATAAATCGAATAAATGAATGAAATGAAATGAAATCAAAAATCTTTATACCATCAATATACCATCATTCTCACTTAACTATATTTGTTTAAACGTGCTTTTGTCTAGAATCATTTATATTTATATTATAATAAATCTAGACAAAAATTTATTACTAGAATTTATAAGTACCCAGGAGAGATTACATCTTTATAACAAAATCTAAACAAAAGAAAATATTAATAAAATTAATAAATCTTTTCCCCAGGTCCCATATTATAGTTTATATCCAAATTGTTTTTACCAGTTAGAGTTATTATTTCATTATTATTGTCATGGTGAGTTATCTGTTAACGAATAAACATTTCAAAAACAAAAACATTCTATAAGCGTCTACAACGTTCTACTTATTAATCACCAAAAATTAACTAAGTTTTTATTTTTATTTTATTTTTTTCCCATTCAATTGTGTTTTATTTGGGTTTCACCATTCTTAACTTTTTTATTTTACCCATAACTATTATTTTTGTGTACTCAATCTTTTCTATAGGCCAAGATAAAGCAGAAATTGCGAGAAATTGAGGAAAACCAGAAGCGGATTGAGAAGCTGGAGGAGTACATTGCCACTAGCAAGTAAGGGTCAAGAAGAGCCAAAATCCTTGTAATAATATGGGCAGGAGTTTGAATCCCAGCATGGAAAGGAGTGAGGAGTCTGACTTAAAAGTAAAGAGGAGTATAAGAGTGCCTAGAACTCAGTAACTCCACTGCTTTTCCCTTCCCCTTTAGGCAGTCCTTGGAAGAGCAAAAGAAGCTGGAGGGAGAATTGACAGAGGAAGTTGAACTGGCTAAACGCCGCATTGATGAGATCAATAAGGAGTTAAATCAGGTGATGGAGCAGCTGGGGGATGCCCGGATCGATCGGCAGGAAAACAGTCGGCAGCAGCGCAAAGCAGAGATCATGGAAAGCATAAAACGTCTCTACCCAGGCTCTGTGGTAGGCAATGCTTCAGAACCAAGCCCCAAAGCTCCTTGGGTTGGGTGTGGGCTTTGTGTTCCAGAATAAAAATGAGGTTGGAGTGATTTCCTCTGCCTATCTCCTCATTTTATTTCCTTGTTTTTCCCAGTACGGACGATTAATCGACCTCTGCCAGCCCACCCAGAAAAAATACCAGATAGCTGTCACAAAAGTGCTGGGCAAGAATATGGACGCCATCATTGTTGATTCAGAGAAAACTGGCCGGGACTGTATCCAGTACATCAAAGAGCAGCGAGGAGAGCCTGAGACCTTCCTGCCTCTTGATTATCTTGAGGTAAGGCAAACTTTGGCTGATTGGATTAGAGCTTTTTCCCAACTGAGGCACCCAGTTCTTAGTTCCATAACCCTAGCAAAAGGTGGGTGGAAGTCAGTGGTGGGTTTCAAATTTTTTTAGAACCTCTTCTGTTGGTGTGGTCTGCTTTGTGGGAGTGGCTTGCCGGCCATGTGACCGGGTGGGCATGACCAACTTGTAAAATGTGGTGAAACTCACTTAACAACACTCTTGCTTAGCAACCAAAATGTTGGCACAGAAACTCTGGCATTTGAAGCACGCAAGTCTTAAAGCTGTCAGGTTACAAGACACTTTCACCCCTAACCCTTTAGAAAAAAAACCCCCAGGGGTGTTCAAACTTGACACCTTTAAGACTTGTGGACTTCAACTCCCAGAATTCCTCCACTCGCTCTTCATTTTGATGATGTGCGGACGGGCGGGGGGAAGGAGCTGGAACCGGTTCTAAACGGCACTATAGATTTGTGGAACCTCTTCTATAGAAGAGGTTAGAACTGGCAGGGACCCACCCCTGGTGGAAGTTACCAACATACCCTGGGTGCTTCAGGATGGGAAAAATTGAATTAGAATTTGTGTTCACACAGAAAGCCTAGGGGTCAACCTGAGGTACATTCCTGATTTCTCAGCATAATTTGCTTAAAAGAGTTGGTGAGGACAAGCAGTAAGATCTGATTTTTTTTAAATCACAGTTTGCCAAGAAAAGAATGGTGAGATTATTGACAAATAAATTAGCACAAATATTTGACTTTTTTATTTTTGGCAAAGTACATTTTTTCTCATTTCTCTTTTGCTACCTGCAGATGGAAATCTAAATGCTTTCCCAGACAGTCTTAATTTAAATATATAGGTTGATGCTATTGTTTTAGTAAAGATCCTTTCATAAAAGGAAGGAGCAATAAAAGACTGACATTCTGCCTCTCCCTTCGGAGTTCTCTAGCTGAACTAAATTTATTTGGAGTCAATAAGTGAGCATGAATTCCTTCCTTCTGTGTCCTTGCTCTTCTTCAGCCTAGATTGTCCATGCAGTATATTGGGGTCAGCCTAACAATGCCTTTTCTATCTCACTCTCCCAGGTGAAACCCACAGATGAAAAGCTCCGAGAACTGAAGGGAGCCAAGCTCGTGATTGATGTGATTCGATATGAGCCGCCTCATATCAAGAAGGCCCTTCAGTATGCCTGTGGCAACGCCCTTGTGTGTGACAATGTGGAAGATGCACGTCGCATTGCCTTTGGTGGGCACCAGCGGCACAAGGTGAGAGCAAATTTACCCAACTTGCTGTAGGTAGATCATAATCCTCTCCCCGAACTTTATATTCCATTTCTTCAAATATGTGTGTTTCTGTGACTTGTAGGAATATATGCTTAGAAGATGTGCTTAAGTTTATTTTGTATCATCCACTGGGTCCACACCTTGCTGTCTTTTGTAGACCTGATTAATACTTGTGTGAGGGATCTCTTGGAAATCCCAGGGCTTCAGCCTAGATTGGTAGGAAAGCAATGGCCAAGAAGATTAAATAGATAAATCTATAAGGCCTCCAAGAGTAAAGTTCACCTCAAGGGAATCTTGATGTTTTTACTTTTAGCTGCAGATGAAGCAGATCACCTCCAGTGAAAATACTTGTGTTTGCCATATATTTGCAGATCTCTTCCTTTGCAGCTAAACATTCTGGAAAGTTGTTCTTATTCAAAAGAATAAAAAATAAAGCACTTAGAATTGGGAGACTGGACTGAAGCTGCCATACTTAAGATGATGCAAGCATGTAAGCACAGTGGATAAAAGGCAGGAAAATAGGGGAAATAGTTAGGAAGGCATCTAGTCCTTAAGGAATCAAAGAAAACTCACCAGAGCCAGACAAAAGAAATTGGGTCCGAGCACAGGCAACCACCCCTCCCCATGTCCCATCAACAGCTATCACATTTGAGAATCAAAGGAAGAAGGACTTTGGGAGGTAAAAGGGTTCTGAAGTCTGTCCATTCTTGGAGTCTTCTTTGAATCCAGATTTGGCAGCTTTCCTCCCTCTGGCTAGTGCCTGCCCGTCTAGTTGAGAAGGATGTCGGTAAGTGGGAATGAGTGTGTGTGTGTGTGCATGCGCGTGCGTGTGAGAGAGAGCATATATTGTAACCAGTTATTTTAAATTCACGTGTATTCTAAAGAACTGATTGTGCCTCAGTGTATGGTTGAATGTGATTCGAGTGTAGCTGTTCTCCAGGGCTATGAATGTGCAAGTGTCCCTATACGTATAACAGGATGATGAATCCTGTTCTCTGTTCCCTATTTTGTGTTTGTACAGAGATGCAGAATATTTTTTGCCAGGTCCTTTGATGAGTATCTTTAGAGAAATTTGGGTTCTCAGCCTTTGCTACCTGGGTCTCTGTCAGCCAAGGCCTCATCTTTTGTTTCCTTGTTGCGAAGTGCGAAGGTATGTTTTTCATTCTCTCACTTTTGTTTCCTTTCTTCTGTTGCAGACAGTTGCACTAGATGGAACCCTGTTCCAGAAGTCAGGGGTGATCTCAGGAGGTGCCAGTGATCTGAAAGCCAAAGCCAGGCGCTGGGATGAAAAAGCTGTGGATAAATTGAAGGAGAAGAAGGAGCGACTGACAGAGGAACTTAAGGTTGAACCTGCTTTTGAGTTGTAGAAGACGTCAGGCTTGGCTGCCTGCGTTTTAATGTCAAATGGGCAGAATTTGACTCGGGGTAGAGGACTTCTGAAGGTTTTGAAATGCATCTTGGTATATTACAGATTATTCAAGAAACGTTGCTTTATATGGAAAGTGTTTTTAATGGAAAAGTTGACCTCAAAGTCTACAGCCAACATTAGATACATTTTTATTCCTTCTGATGGTAATTGGGAGCAGTGCCTTTTTATAGTCAGTTAAAAATATTTTCCCCAATTGAGGGCGGAAATAAAATTTTGACTCTATATTGTTAACAGTAAACCATAATTGTGGGTTAGAGGCAACGTGCACTTCCTCTTGCCATGCAACTGCAAAAAAAAATCTGGTTTTTTGATTATGATTTATTATACAATCCAGATATTATTCCTGACGTCTAACCTCTTTGCCTTAGCTCAGTCTTTGCATTTCATTTTTTTGGATGTGTATAATTTGGGCCATTAAATCTCTCTACGCCAGGAACAAATGAAGGCTAAGCGCAAAGAGGCAGAGCTTCGTCAGGTCCAGTCACAGGCCCATGGCTTGCAGATGCGCTTGAAATACTCTCAGAGTGATTTAGAACAAACCAAGACCCGTCACCTGGCTCTCAATCTTCAGGTATGACAATCACTTGCTGGAACTAGATTCTGTTTTAAGACCTCCAATCCATTCCGCTCCATGAATTATGTGAGAAACTCAGTTTTTTCCCTGTGGACTTGCAGCAAATGGTGAATGAGGGAGAACAGCGTGGAGGAAGTTGGCAAGGGAGCCTTAAATCATTTGGAAGGAACTGATAAGAAAAACAAATCAATAGGCTTCTTCACCACCACTCTGTTTGATTTGATTTATGCTGCATAATGTAGTGTCAACAGTGAACTGAACCTGGCAGAAGCCATTTTCCTGGTTCAACACTATATAGGAGGGGGAAGGAGGTTGGAATGTATTACTAGACGTAACGCAGAGCTTTCTCAGGAGAGCCAAGGTTATCATCTGGCCAAGGTCATCTCCTGGGTGATGGAGGAAAGAGGAGATGATTTGCAGGAGAAACCCACCAATTATTCTAATTGGCCAATGTGATTAATGACACTGGGGGGAGGGGTCATTACTGGTTTTGATTATATTGTAACCACGGGTAAAAATCAGAGTTGGCTTTCCTTCAAAGCGTGCCGATATGATGTACCCAATAAATGATTTCTTTGAGGAAGTGCCTGACCTCAGAGTTCTGATTTGCTTGGGTTCATTCATCAGAACCTTTACATGTAGCAGAAGAGCAGGCAGAGCTAGGGGGGCATAGTTAAGCAGGTCATCAGATTTGAGCCTTTATATTCCCACAAATGGTCCAAGTACAATCCTTCCTGAATTCCATTGACCCTTATCTGAGCCATGATGGCGCAGTGGTTAGAATGCAGTTTTGTAGGCTGACTCTGCTCATTGCCAATTCGATCCTGATCAACTCAAAGTTGACTCAACTTTCCATCCTTCCGAGGTCCGTAAAATGACAATCCAGATTGTTGGGGGACAATATGCTGACTCTCTAAACCACTTACAGAGGGCTGTAAAGCGCCATGAAGCGGTATATAGGTCTAGGTGCTATTGCTGACGCCAATTTAGTGTTGAACTTTAGTTGACATGATTGAATAAATCTTGTGAGCTATAATCTAATTATCCTATTTTTTTGTGCCTGACATTAATTAGCTGATGGCATGCTTAACTCCACCCCTTGCTTCGCCTCCTCTTCTCTACAGAGGCTTTTGAGCTTACATTTAATAAAATAATTATTTGCATCCTTTTGTCCTTTTTAATTTTGCAAGCCTTAAATTGGGTGAAATAGTTTCATGGTTGAAAAAAACGGACAGTGGTGCAAAAACAATAGTTCTATTAGCTATGGCCAAAGTTTTAAAAGGTTAGCAAGTATATTAGATTCTGTATTGCAAGTGATGAAATGCTCCTGTAAAAGGGTGTTCACTAATCCGAAAAGCAGAGTCTGCAGGAAAATGCTAAGATGAAGAAATGCCAATGGTGAAATGCATATTATGCATATATGTTCAAAAGATATAAGATGCCATTTTTCCAAAAGATCAAAAGGTTAGTTTTTCCATGTAGAAAAGGGAAAAGGGAATCTCTTTATTTCTTTTGAGCTCTGTCCTGATTCAGTATTATTCCCAACAGGAGAAGTCCAAGTTGGAAAGTGAGCTTGCCAATTTTGGACCCCGCATAAACGACATCAAGCACATCATCCAGGGGCGAGACCGTGAGATGAAGGAGCTCAAGGAAAAGATGAACCAGGTATGGTGGATCAAGGGCAAGAACAGCCAAAGAGGGCTTAAAACAGGAAAGGCAGGTGCAGGGTACATAATAGGATAGACACCTGAAAAGTTGATAACCTGGAAAATTGCAGAAATAGCAGCAATTTAAAAAAAGGGGGGGAGTGCAACCATATTTTTAACATATTCTCTGTTGGTTAAGGATGCTTGGCATCTTATATCAAGGTAGAAAATGTTCATTTATTCATTTTAACACACTCACACCTTCATTTTATACTTAAGACCAGTCTTATATAAGTCTTTTCCCATCATTGCAGGTAGAAGATGAAGTATTTGAGGAATTCTGCCGAGAAATCGGAGTAAGAAATATCCGGGAGTTTGAGGAAGAGAAGGTGAAACGCCAGAATGAGATTGCCAAAAAAAGGTATCGGTCTCATTTCTGTTACCCTGGTGCTTCCAGATTCAAGGATGCTAGATTTTTACTAACTTTTAATATGGAGAGGGAGGCTTGGATTATGCCAAAGTTTTTCCCTTTTCCCTTCCCAGGCTGGAATTTGAAAATCAAAAAACTCGCCTAGGCATCCAGCTGGACTTTGAAAAGAACCAACTGAAAGAAGATCAGGACAAAGTGCACATGTGGGAGCAGACTGTCAAGAAAGATGAAGCTGAGATAGAAAAACTCAAGAAGGTGCGTTGGGGACTAGCGCTATGTTGCATCCATGATTTAGAGTGACAAAAAAACACTGATTTAACATCTGTGCTTTCCCTGTTGATGATCACACAGGAGGAACAGCGGCATATGAAGATCATAGATGAGACCATGGCACAGCTGCAGGATCTGAAGAACCAGCACCTGGCCAAGAAATCTGAGGTGAATGATAAGAACCATGAGATGGAGGAGATTCGTAAGAAGCTGGGAGGAGCCAATAAGTAAGTCTGACCTACGAGGGCAAGATCTAAGCAGGAAGGTAGAGATATCTACCATTGCCCCTGCTTCATCGGGTGACTAATTTCAGCCTATGATTTTAATGAATTGAAGATGGGAGGTAACTGTTAAAGATGCAAAGGCAAGACTCACTCAGCTTTCTGTATCAGGTAGCCCCAACACCAGCTTGATGTTTCTGGGAAACCTAATTAGATGATCACAATTTTTCTCCCTTGTCCCAACATCCAGCAATCAGAGTATACTGCTGTTGAAAATGGAAGGTTCTATTTTGCTCCCATAATCAATAGCTGTTGGAGGTTAACTGCAAGTCTTCATTTTAACCCAAGGTCCATGGAGCTTGGTTTGAATTAGTAGCTAGGTGCTACTCCATTCCTGAGTCACCAGAAAAAGTGAGAGCCTGATTTTCACAATGTTTGGAGAGAAAAGGAAGGATGTATGGCAATGGTTCTCAACCTTGGACGGGGACGATGTCTTCACAGGGGGTTCATGAAGGCTTGAAGAAATAATATGATTTAAATCTTGACTTAAGTCTTGGGGGTCCATGGCCATAATCCATGGCCACAAAAGGTATTTAAATGGGGTCCATAGTGATGAAAAGGTTGAGAACCACTGATGTATGGTATATTTTTTATGTTTTTAAATTCATTTGACACTTAACATAATTACCAAAATAGACTTTAAATGTAAACGAGGAAAAACACAGAGGGGGGAAAATCCACATATTATTTGTATAGCATGGCATCAATAGTCACAATACAGTACAAAATGTTAATGTAAAATATCACAAAATCTCTGCCATTGTAACCTGTATTGCCACATCCTCTGGTTAGAAAATACTGCTTTTTCCAAAATATCACCTATTTGCAATAACCATTTTATATACCCTATAATATCACTTTTTCCAGTATAATTATTTCAGTCACACACACATATCCCTGCTTAATTTCTTAAAAACCGAAATATTCCAAAGCTTTGGTATATCACAATTCATAAACATTACATGGACTTCATTAACATTATAAGATTTTGCCATATATCCTCCCCAATATATATATATATATATATATATATATATATATATATATATATATATATATATATATATTCGGCAGGATCGCACCTGCCATCTTCAAGCGTAGGCTCAAAACCAGCATACCTACACCCGTGAAAATCTACGAAAACAAACACACACACACACACACACACACACACACACACACACACACACACACATATATATATATATATATATATATATATATATATATATATATATATATATATATATATATGTGTGTGTTTTCTGAGGTTTTCGCGGGTGTTTGTATGTATGTCTTTGGTTGTTCGGGTTTTCTCGGAAGCACCAGCCTGAAGATGATGAATGAGACTTCATCAAAACGTCGTGAAGATACTTCCAATTCTACGCGGGAGAAAACCCGAACAACCAAAGACATATATATATATATTTGTACCAGGGGTTGTAACACAAATACATATATATGTATACATATACATACATACATACATACATACATATATATGTATGTATACATATATGTATGTATATGTACATAAATATACATTTATCAGTACAAATACAACACACACACATACACACACACACACACACACATATATATATGTGTGTGTGTGTGTTGTAATTGTACTGATAAATAAATAAAGGGAGACTAGGATAGATCTATTTCAAGCTAATTAGCTCTCATCAGCTAGCCATACCCTTACTGGGATTAGAACCCGGGCTGTATATATCTTAGGCAGGAGTCTTAACCACTAAGCCACGGGTTCTCTTCCTTATCAGTTGAGCCAGGGAAATAGGTATGTATTTGTGTTACAACCCCTGGTATGACTAAATATGGGAGGAAGGTCACTACTCCCTCTTTCTGTCCTTCGGCTTATCACAAAGACCATGCAGGCAGAAAACCATATTTTTATTTTTACTGTAAAATAAATACCCAGTATTTATTTTACAGTATTTATATAGTATTTACCCAGTATTTACATAGCCAGTAAGGGTATGGCTAGCTGATGAGAGCTAATTAGCTCGAAATAGATCTATCCTAGTCTCCCTTTATTTATTTATCAGTACAATTACAACACAAATATAAAAAAGGCAACAGTAAAAATAAAAATATGGTTTTCTGCCTGCATAGTCTTTGTGATAAGCCGAAGGACAGAAAGAGGGAGTAGTGACCTTCCTCCCATATTTAGTCATACCAGGGGTTGTAACACAAATACATATACACACACACACACACACACACACACATCTTAGCATTTTATTCTGAAAAGATATCCAGTGATCACATGACCATATGTGTCAGTGAACCTTGCATTTTTGAGTGAAGCTATAGATGCCATAAGCTAATTGCACTCATTTCACTTCTTAAACTTCTTCACCTCCTTCCACAAAAGCATCCCAAACCATCTGAAATATTGAGCATTGTACACTCAGAGAGAGAACTCAGGGGAGCACAAATGAGATGGCCACATGGGTTAGGAATCCCTGCCAAAGGTTACACTCGGAAGTCTTTTCAACTATCAGAAGAGTTTATAAGAATCTTAATCTAGTAAAATCAAAGGTGTTTGCTGTCTCCAGTCCTGAAAGACTCATAAGGAGAATGTCTGATGTGTCTATTTCTAATCATTCTCTTGGCATTGCCTAGTTCAAGATTTTTACAGAGATGGAAGCTGCTTTGTCTGGATTGTCCTTTTACTTTGGGCCATTTTCTACAGAGAGATGACTCACTTGCAGAAGGAGGTCACCGCCATTGAGACCAAGCTGGAGCAGAAGCGCAGCGACCGCCACAACTTACTGCAAGCCTGCAAGATGCAAGACATTAAGCTACCCCTCTCCAAAGGCACCATGGATGATATCAGCCAGGAGGAGGTAATAAAATAACTACAGGGAGAACAGGAAAGAATCCTGAGCCAGGATGCATGGGTTAAGTGAGCTTCCCTCTGCCTTTTGGTTGATTTCAGGGCAGCTCTCAAGGGGAGGAGCCAACCAGCAGTTCACAGAGGACTTCCAACATGTATGCACGAGAAGCTCTGATTGAGATGGACTACAGTGACCTCTCTGAGGATTTGAAGGTAAGGAGAACTCTCTGGGGTTGGCCATTGTGTGGAGGTGTAATAGAATATGTGGATGACCTTGGGCAACAAGGGGAAGAGATGCTGCCTAGGAAACAATCAGATAAGAGAGACACGGAATGTCTAAATAAAACTGAAATAAAAGCAATGGGACTAATTCAGAATAAAAATAGAACATACAAATCTTTCAAAGAAGCAGATCTTAGAGAATAATGACAAGCTATTTCCCCCATATTTCATTTTATCTAACATTTGTTTTTCAAAATTTGTCCTTGTTGTGTAAAACTCTCTGGTGAGGAAGACAGGCAAGTCCTTTGGGAGAGACGATCACATTCTGCATGCCAGTGCTAAGGTGGTGAGGGAATAAGCATAAACGAGGAGGCACATGTAGGATCTATCCTGGCACTGAGGTGGATGGCTGCCAGTTCGGCCCGGTTCGGCTGAACCAGTAGTGGAATTCAGGCCTGGGTCGCAGAACTGGCAGTGACCCAGGCCTGCCATGCCCCTGAACCGGTTCCCTTGCTGCCACTTGGCTGCCGCCATTTTGGATTTTAGTGACTGCATGTGCGCAGTTCACTGTAAATTGTTCTGCGCATCTGCGCAGAACAATTTACATTGAACAGCACGCACATTGCACGCGGGTTGCAAACCAGCAGTAACGCTGGCAGCAACCCACTCCTGTCCTGGCATCAAACCATTACAGTCTATTTATGATATATGGAGGGTGACTAGGCAAAAAAAGTATAAATTCCAAAAACTGGAAGGGTTGGAAAATACCTTAGATGAAGTTTAAATCAGTGGGGGTCATTTTAGTTTTTCTGAGCAGTTAAGATTATGAATAGGGGCCCAAATCATTCTGAGCCTTTGGAAGGAATAGTTCCCCAGTTTTGGAGAAATCCAGTTACTTCCATTCCAATAAAAATTCTTTGTCAGACATGCCTCAGATGGAGCCTCTAAGAACGAATGATCCTTAACTCCATTTGTTGAGAAAGGTATGGTTTATTAGAGATCAAGTGAAATATAGTAGTGCAAAGCCAGAACTGAAATTCGCACACCAAAATCCCCAAGTCTTCCTTTCCCTTATATACCTCTCCATACTGCCCTCCCTCAATGTCCAATCAAATTCAATGATGTTTTCAGAATGGTAGGTTCAAGTGTGGGTTGGTATGGAGCTGTACTCCGTTCCAGCCTTGAAACCATGTTTCAGGGAGATACAGTGAACTTTTCATTTTCCTTGAGTCCTCCCCCCCCCCTTCCCATCCAGTCCCCCTAGATATTACAGCAGCCTTGCACTGAGCGATAGCAAAAGGCAAGCGTGAAGTGGCAGTTGACACTCTTTGGATCTAGAACAGAAGTACAAGACCTTCTAGAGCAAGTCTTAAAGGGCCTAATGATTAGAGAGAAGAGTAGGAGAAAGGCTCTTTGTGCAAGCAGACTTGGTTTAATGCGTTGTTGAGTACTTAAAATAGAAGTTGCATACAAAACAAGAAATCCAACTTTATAAGATTATGTAGCCTCTCTAAATTATCTTTTTATTGCTACCCTTTGATTTAAAATCTGATCAGAATATTAAGGCTCTATAATTTATTAAACGGCCAGAAGAAAGGATGTTTATTGCCACTGATTGATTTACAGTTCCTTACAAAGCTTTAGAGTTGATTAAAGAAAAGTATTGTGGAACATGTAATGTTTGTCTCCTAAGAATCTATTTGTCTAGGCCAAAGGATTAGAGTGACCTTCTCCAGCCTGGTGCCTTTTAAATGTGTTGGGCTTCAGCCTTTCATAATCCCTTCTAAATGCTGGCTGGGAATCATGGAGACTGATCCACAATCACAACATGTAAAGCTTAGACTACTTTGAAGACTGCAAGGTTCATCCTATGTTGCCTGTCATCCGTAGGATTTTTGATAACTGATGCTTATCATATTAATAGCACCTATGGGAATGCTATAAATTTATGTATGCAAAAGGCCAAAGAGTGTTGTTTCAAGCTGAGCTAAACATTAGAACTTGTTTGTTAAGATGTTTACCAGGAAGGCAAGAAACAGGATTACCATCTTGAGGGAGCAAAAGGAATATGCTGCCTCATCTGGATACAGGGGTTGGGCTGAAATATGGTTGGATTTGACCATGAGATATCTGATATGTGACAGAGATAGCAACGTTAGATAACAAGTTGAAGGCAGAAGATCGATCAAGGGTTATGGATTTTAGATGTCCATAGAAGATGAGTAGTCAGAAGAAGAGGGTATACTGCATCTTGGACTATTGAGGGGATAAAGGGATCGGACCTCAAAGGCCTTCAGATATCAAAGCAGCTACAAATTGAGTTCACTTTTTCATTGCTCCTGACATCTCCTTGTATTTGTTAGGTTTTGTGAAGGTATTGGCATTTAATTAGAGCTGTACCCTTTGTAAAAAATGTTTTCTGAAAAGAATAGTTAAAAGATAAATTTAAGAGAGTCTTTAATTTTTTTAAAAAACAGGATTTTTACCGCGTATATAACTGCTTGTTTACTTCGAAATGTAGAGTCTCCGTTATCTTTTTCTTAACGCCATGACTTAAAACTCAAGAGTGAACTTACTCAGAAACTTGTGTTTGAGTGCTTGAGAGAAAGGAAAGATGAGTTCGCAACTTGTAAGACTCATTAGTAATTCACTTTTCCTAAAGAGTTCAGATAAGGTTACAATGTCTTTTGCTCTAGGGTTGGGAGAATTGCTTGAACACTCTTACATTCTGGGAGTGAAAGATCAGTGCTGTGTTCCTTTGCAAAAGCTGGTTCTCTAATGCTACTTTCTCTTAATTCTCCTTGAAGGACGTTCAGTCTGATGATGAGATCAAACAGGAGATGAATCAACTACAACAGAAATTGAATGAGCAACAGAGCATATTGCAGCGCATTGCTGCCCCAAACATGAAGGCCATGGAGAAGCTGGAAAGTGTGAGGGACAAGTTCCAGGAGACCTCTGATGGTACCAGATCACTTTTGTACTCTCAGCTATCTCAGCTTTTCCCCAAACAGATGCCCTCCTGGTGTTGGATTTCAACTTCATATAATTTCTAGCAAGCATCTTAATATCCAGTGCTTCAGAAGGGCATCAGCTTGGGGAATGGCCAACTTTATGGTGGGCCTTCTGCTGAAAGGATGGGATGATTTACGCTTGCTCCTTTTTCTACCAGAATTTGAGGCTGCCCGGAAACGTGCAAAGAAAGCCAAACAGGCCTTCGAACAGATAAAAAAGGAACGCTTTGACCGCTTCAATTTCTGCTTCGAATCAGTAGCTACCAACATCGATGAGATCTACAAGGCTTTGTCACGAAATAGCAGCGCCCAGGTGAGGATGCCATAGTTGGAAGAGGGCTGCCTGCCGGCACATCTAATGACTGAATCAAGAAAAAGCAGGATTCTGTGACTTACGTTAATTGGGGAGATTTTGCATAATTGCTTAAGTTGCATCATGTTTTTCAACAGATGTTCTTTTGCACTATTCTGGTCTTGTTACTTCTGGGGAGAGGCAAGTAAGGCCCTGATGCTTCATACACCCACTCTTTTACAGAGGCACTTTTTTCCTTTGTGCGTTTGCAGACAATGTACAGACACTAAGGCAGGTCCTTTCAGCCATAAAACTATCAACCACTGCATGTCTTTTTTTTTTTTAATTGCAAGTCAGGGATTCTGAAGAAGCTGAGCTCCACATCAAATATACAGTTCAGCACTTCTTCAGAATCAAAGTATACACGCAATCCAGTACCTTAATGAAGGAGAGTGCATACTTTTGTGGGTCATGAATCTACTTGATATGTGAGTAGATGGGACGAGGAAAAAATGTAAAAGTGATGTTATTCATTTTAGTGTAACTAAATTAAATGTGGATGATAAGATTACTCTCCATTATTTAATTACGTCATAGTTTCTCCCATTGGTCAAAGATTTTTGGTGTTAAGTGAGGGCTACATCTAAGGATTTCAGGGACCTCATATGATCCTGAGGCCTCAGGTATACATTTCTGCCTTTAGGTCTATTATGGCTCAACATTTCATGAGTCATTATAATGAATGCTGTGTCTTAAAATGGAATGAAACTTTCAACAAATAGCAAGTGTGTGTGTTTGCGCATTTGTATTCATGCAAGCACTCTGTTTTCTTTCCCTAATGAGCCAATTTTTGATTGGGAAAGAGTGTAATTGAGAGCCAGCTTGCTGCAAATTGGACATCAAAATTTCATTCTCATGGGAGTCAGGTAAAAATTGGATTCATGCAAATTTGCTTCCCAGTTGCAAACAGAATTGTCTGCAAAAATGTCATTCGGCACACAGAAAACAGATCAAAGGCTAGTGGGTGTTCTTTCATTCATATGCAAAGCATAATATTTATCCAAGAGTGAGGCTTTGATTTGCTGCCCCTTGTGTTGTCCTTGCCCCAGTTTTTGCACCTGGCAACAGCCTGGTTCCCTCTCAGAGTCCTAATTGCGCAGAACCAATTACATTTGCCTGTAGCTTTTGCTGCCTGAAGAACTACGTATATTGAAATAGCACCACTCTTTGGGAAGAGAAGGAAATAAGTGCAGCTCTCATTCTTGCCCTCCAATCAATGAAGGGGTGGTTTTTTTTCCCCAACTGTAATGACTACAAATGTTAATACCTTCCTTGAAAAAAACTAATGCCACAATTCTTGATCTTCTGAACATGGAACCCCACCAACACCCTCTATTCCTGGAAATAAGGCCATATACATGCATTCTTGCCTTTTCCCTCCTGGGTATGGTTATAATTTCATAATACTTTAAATGATCAATATTTTGTTATCAAGGCATTTGGTGGTCTCTCTCTCATTATCTTCCAATCTTTTTTTTCCCCCCTTGCAGGCCTTTTTAGGTCCTGAGAACCCAGAAGAGCCTTACCTGGATGGCATCAATTACAATTGCGTAGCCCCAGGCAAACGCTTCAGGCCAATGGACAATCTGTCTGGTGGGGAGAAGACAGTGGCAGCTTTGGCTCTGCTCTTTGCTATCCACAGGTGAGGCCAAACCTGCTCTGAAGGAAGATCTGGTTAGAGTTGGAATTATCCGGATTTGAGATTTGGAACATTAGTAGATTGGGGGTGGGGGTGGGGGGGTGAGGAGAGCAGAATTGTAGAGACGACTCGTTCTTTAAACACTTTGAAGGGTCTACATTTTCTGGAGGGTCTACATTTTAGCCATTTAGCCTAAATTGTTTTCTGATGTAGAAGAGTATAAGCCTGGAGACTGTGCTGTGAAAGGTCAGGTAGATGCAGAGGTCACGTGTTGTGAACCTTACAGGTGCCATGGAATGTTGCCCTGCCTAGGATGACGTGTCCAGTCACAAACAGAAGTGTCACGTGAGGCAGAGACTTTGGAGGTCACAAAGAAAAGTTTGTAGCCACATTGGGCACAAAACCGAGATCCCCAGACATCTCAAGAGATAGATGCCACATTTTGAGAAACTTTGCCTTGGCATAGTTTCCAGGGCTCCTTTTGTGAGATTCAGATTTGGAGGGTGGAATCAACAGGACAAATGCATCTCTGGTTTATATCAATGGATTTAAAACTACTTGAGCATGACTAAACCTTTTTTAATATCAAAACATTCTGCAATCACCTTGCCAATAGGAATTCTAGTTTAATATCTGTTGATTGAAATAAACAAATAGGTACATAGATTTGGTAATTTTGAGAAATGCTTTTAAATAGATTTTTATGCAGTTGAAAAATTGGGTTTATACGTAAAAAGGAATTTATTCAGTTTACAGCATGTTAACATTTTTGCATTTAGGCGAAATTCCCTACTAATTCTGTCCCCCTTCTTTTCAAAAATGAATAAAACAGTTAAAATAAATTCATTTTTAAATGACTAGCCTCTTTCCCCCTCTCATTTACTTATCTTCTTAGTAGACAAAGAAGTCATTTCCCATGCTTAGAGGAACAGCTACATCCTTTCATTTGGCTACTGGAGTGTGGCTGGCTGTGCTAGCCTGGGAGGGTTAGGTGAGGCTGGGATTCCTGTTGCAAGTTCCACCTTGTGGTGTGGTAGTAGCCATGAAGAGGCCAACTAGTCTTCAGCAGTAGACTCGGGAAAACTGAGGGTTATCAAAATTTATAGGAGAAGGAAAGTTTCAGAGAAGACAATGAGAGGTGAGATAACTGGGCAGTTCTGGGAAGGAGGGCAAAGAGCAGAATACACAAAGCCACAGTATGGCTACGAGGTTGGATATATGAGTGTTTATGGGCAGCTTTAATAATGACAGGCCTGATGCAGGAAACACGACAGTTAGTGGGAAAAGCCATGGGTTAGTTGCTTATAGTAGGAGGGAGAGAAATACTTGGCCTAGGAGATCTGGGATGGTCACTCTTTCTTCTGACCGGTGTCACAATATCCTCCTGTCCACTTCACCCAAGTTGTCATGTGGCCAATGTCTGTGTTAGCAGAAAACGGGGCAGGCTGCTTTGTTTTGTTTTCCTTGCACTGGTCCCCTGCCTTGAATATGGGAATCCTTTGTATGTATACAGTTGCAAGAAAAAGTATGTGAACCCCTTGGGATTACGTGGAGTTTTGCATGAATTGGTCATAAAATGTGCTTTGAACTTCATCTAAGTCACAACAATAGAAAAACACAGTCTGCTGAAAATAATACTACACAAACGTTAGATGTTGCCATGGTCTAATTGAACATAACATGTAAACATTCACAGTGCAGGGAGGAAAAAGTATGTGAGCCCCTAGCCTAATGACGTCTCCAAGAGCTAATTGGAGCCAGGAGTGAGCCAACCTTGACTCCAATCAGTGTGATGATATTGGATGTGTTGCTGACAGCTGTCCTGCCCTTTAAAAACACATACCTGTTTTGGGCTTACTGGTTTCAAGAAGCACTGTCTGATGTGAACCATGCCTCGCAGAAAAGAGCTCTCAGAAGACCTACGATCAAGAATTGTTGAGTTGCATGAAGCTGGAAAGGGTTACAAAAGTATTTCCAAAAGCCTTGATGTTCATGTGTCCACGGTAAGACAGACTGTCTACAAATGGAGAAAGTTTAGCACTGTTGCTACTCTCCCTAGGCGTGGTCGTCCTGTAGAAATGACTGCAAGAGCACAGCGCAGGATGCTTCATGAGGTAAAGAAGAATCCTAGAGTGTCAGCTAAAGACCTACAGAAATCTCTGGCACATGCTAACATTTTTGTTGACACATCTACAATAAGGAAAACATTAAACAAGAATGGAGTACATGGGAGGACACCATGGAGGAAGCCATTGCTGTCCAAAAAATATATTGCAGCACGTTTGAAGTTTGCAAAAGAGCACCTGGATGCTCCACAGCACTACTGGCAAAATATACTGTGGGCAGATGAAACCAAAATTGAGTTGTTTGGGAAAAACACACAACACTATGTGTGGAGAAAAAAAGGCACAGCACACCAACATCAAAACCTCATCCCCACTGTAAAACATGGCGGAGGGAGCATCATGGTTTGGGGCTGCTTTGCTGCCTCAGGGCCTGGATGGATTGTTGTCATTGATGGGAAAATGAATTCCAGAGTTTATCAAGACATTTTGTAGGAAAACGTATGACCATCTGTCCGCCAACTGAAGCTCCGCAGAGGATGGGTGATGCAACAGGACAATGACCCAAAGCATACAAGTAATTCAACAACAAAATGGCTTCAACAGCACAGAATACGCCTTCTGGAGTGGCCCAGTCAGAGTCCTGACCTCAACCCGATTGAAATGCTGAGGCATGACCTTAAGAGCGATTCACACCAGACATCCCAGGAATATTGCTACACTGAAACAGTTTTGTGAAGAGGAGTGGTCCAAAATTACTCCAGATCGTTGTGCAGGTCTGATCTGCAACTACAGGAAACGTTTGGTTGAGGTTATTGCTGCCAAAGGAGGGTCAACCAGTTATTAAGTCCAACCGTTCACATGCTTTTTCCTTCCTGCACTGTGAATGTTTACATGTTATGTTAAATTAAATCATGGCAACATCTAATGTTTGTGTAGTATTATTTTCAGCAGACTGTGTTTTTTTATTGTTGTGACTTAGATGAAGTTCAGAGCACATTTTATGACCAATTCATGCAAAACTCCACGTAATCCCAAGGGGTTCACGTACTTTTTCTTGCAACTGTAAAGCATCTATAAAAGGAGTATCTAACATGGCAACTGGTAGGGCAGTCTTCTATCTTGAAACTGGTGTTCTACTGCAGGTGAATGTGGATAGCATAGAGGTAGTTGGGGGGAAAAAGGCTTATCTCCATTGAAGCAACTCTATGTGTTCATGTGATTGTTTGCCATTTCTGTCCACAGCTACAAGCCTGCTCCATTTTTTGTCTTGGATGAGATTGATGCTGCTTTGGATAATACCAACATTGGAAAGGTTGGTAGGATTGAATGGACAAGCAAATTTTACTACCTCCGTGGGAAAGATTTGGATGGCTGCCAATTCACCCTTTTCTCCCCACCCCTGTTTTCCAAACAGGTAGCCAATTACATCAAGGAACAATCGACGTGCAACTTCCAAGCCATTGTTATTTCCCTGAAGGAGGAGTTCTACACCAAGGCTGAGAGTCTCATTGGTGTTTACCCTGAGGTAAGAATGTGGATGGTGGATGAATATGTATCTCAGATAGTGTTACTTTCAATATTATGCTTCTCTCCCCTTGAATGAAATTGGGACTTCTAAGATCTCCTATTAAGGCAGCCCTACTAGAAAGCAGGATGAAAGCATTTTGGGAACTCAAGGCAATGCGTAAGGACGATGTATTGGGAATCTCTTATGGACAAACCCTCCCTTCAAGAGAATGCTGGGATTCTAATTTGCATAGAGGTTTCCTCAATAATACCCTTTCAAGAAAGCTGTGAGCATTGAGGAAAATCAATGATGACTAAAATAAGGAGTGAGATTTTCTTTTCTTTCTTCTTGAGGGAAAAAAACGTGGGATATAAAAACAAATATGACACTTCCAACAAGAATTTTTTTTGGGGGGGGGGGGGGGAGCCAACCCTATTCTTTTCCTGTCTCTCCAGAGGCTTTTTCCTAAATTAAAGATAAGAACAAATCTTAAAAGTTGAGTGTGTATTGGTTCAAAAAAAACTTATGTAAAATGAATGTACAGGTAATCCTTGAGTAACATCCTTTCATTAAGTGACCAAAGTCATGACATCAAATTAAAAAATGGTAACTACAACTAGTCCTCAAGCTCCATCCGTTCCAGCGCCTCTATAGTCACATGATCAAAATATGGGCACTTGGTGCCCAAGACAGGGGAACCGTCTGGTCCTTGCCTAATGACCACAAGCAGGACTGCTAGACCTGCTGTTGCTAAGCGGTGTGGTCACATGATATTTTGCTTAACAATCACTTAGTAATGGAAATTCCATCCCAATTAAAGTTGCAATTCAAGGGCTACTAATTTTTTTTATCTTCATATTTGATTTTGAATCTAGCTGCTGTAGCAGAACAAGAACAGGATGACATTGTGCCATTTTTCTTTTCCCCCAATAGCAAGGAGACTGTGTCATCAGCAAAGTCTTGACCTTCGATCTCACCAAGTATCCTGATGCCAACCCAAATCCCAATGAGCAGTAGACATAGAAGAAACTGAACCTCTGCTTATCTTTTCCCAACTTTACCTTCTACTAGTCCCATGTTGCTGTTGTCGTTTCCCTCCTACAAAGGCCTTAAACCATTGCCTGCCCTTTATTTCTCCTATGGAACTGCTAGCAGGTGTGTGTGTTGGGCAGGGGGTGAAAATAATCTAAATGTTTAAAGACAAAGCGGCACCACTTTTAGATTGGGGGCCGCCATCTTTGTCTCTGTAATGACAGATTTTCCCTTCTCTCTAAAACTGTAGCTGCAAAGCTACGTTCTGCCTCATCCCTCTTTTTTCAAAGGCAGCACCTCATTGCTGTACAGGAGAAGAAGAAAGGAGGAATCTTGTTTCTCCAGTGTAACCTACTTTGTTCTTTATAAAACTCTTTATAGGACCAAAATAATGGTGGTTTCATGAGAACTCTTCTCGTGCCAAGCGGTCGCCTAAAGCGTGGCTCCAGATTTTGTTCGTTTTTTAGCCTGATATCATGTGTGTGTTTTTGTGTGTGTTTGAAATTAAAATATTTCACTTGCGTTCTGTGTTCTGATTTTTCCTTGCCAAAGGTGCAATGGGAAAGGAACATTGGTGAGGTTGGGGCTTGGCGGAATGCATTAATTCTTTCCACTAGGAGGTGCCAAGGTCACCAAGCTTCTTGAACATTCTCCTCCAGCCCCAGTGGCCCCATAAATCCTGCAAGTGTCAGATCTTGAGTGAGTGCTGATGACTCTTTTGGGGCCAGAAGCAATTTACTAACAGGGTCCTTCCGCAAACAGTGCTGGAAGGGAAGTCTGTATATCTATATACATGCTGGTCTTGTATTCGTTTCCTGTTAGAAACTGAGCAGCCTTGCACCTTACTATTAATATGTTTTTGCCAATAACAGCAGCACTGATGGTCTAAACTGCAATCTCTGATGTAACCTGGTAATCAAAGGGATTATCATAATGTATTTTATTCCAAGTTTTTCTTTTCCAAAAACAAATACTTTTTACCTAGCAAGACAGTGATGTTCCTAGGAAAGCCAAATTCCAGATTCACAATGATCGTTAATTGTTAATTTATCCTGACTTTGCTAATAATTGGGAGGGGAAAGGAATTTTTGAGTCTGTTGAAGCCTTATTCCTAACCATAGGAAACCGTATTTATTCATCCCTGTGGTTGTTGGAGGTAGAATATTTTTCAGATATATTTTCCTGGCAAAGGATTGAAATTCGTTCTTTTAACAAAACTTAAATTGAGCTTCTCAGTTGATCTGTGCCCCCTGGTAATACTTTTGGTACTTTTTCTGGACTTCTGTGGAATTATGCCATTTTACAGTACATGTGTACTGTACCAATATTTATAACAGTAAATATAGCAATCAGCCTACCAAGCCAATCTTGAAAAGTTAAGTAAAATTAAATCTGGCTAACATTAACACCAGAAAATTGAAGGATATTAAAGGGTAATGGCAAATCACCTTTGTATTTTTCCTAAGAAAATAACCTGGTCATGTCTCTGAAAATACCAGAAAACAAGCTCAATTAAAAGAAACCCTTCACTTTTTATGAAATTATGGCACCTTGATTGCTACTGGTAGAAGCTATTTTGTCAGGTGAAAGAGGAGAAACTCTGCCAACATTGCTCCATGCAGTATAGCAGATCTGGATCTGGATCCTTTTGAGAACTGTTGGATTGTAATCAAATTATCTGGGATAAAAAATATTCTTACACTACGTAAACCTTGTGTGGCTTATAGTGATTTTCCTCTTGCAAAAGGCAGCCCTTCGGAATGAGGCATTAAGCTTGGAGATTGATCTCCACTTTCCTGCTGCCATTATAGAAGCCAGGAGGAGGGAGGTTCAGTTGTTTCCATCATTCTTCGCATTTTCTTATACAATAGAATCCAACTCCTTGCTTAGTGCAGAAATGCTACCATTACCAGTGCCTCTCAGTGAAGAAGACATGCAGTAAAGAGAAACTGGCTTTCTCGCTGAGTAACTGCTCTACAGTACTCTCAAGCTGCTTTCAGTGTTAGAAACTTTTTTTGTCACTCTCATTAGTGATCTATTATCATGTAACTTAGATATATTATTCCAACAACACTAGAATGCTGAAGAACAGGTTTGACCTGTGCATCATTGTTTCAGGTAAGTGAAGAATTGCCATATCACGCCTCAAGATTTCTCAAGGCTAAATGCTTCCAGGTTCTTTATATGACTTAGTTTTCTAGGCCTCTGAACATTGTTGAAATGCGATGCCCAGAACTTAACATAGTATTTGGAATGAGATCTGATAAAACAGTACAAATGGAACTCTTCTGTGATTTGAAACTATACTTCTACTGATGAAGCCTAAAATTGTATTTGCCAATTTCTGTAGCCACAGGTTAGCCTTGTGCTAACTGCTCTGTTTCTGTGTTTGTCTAAAATAGGAATATCTGATTCAAAACAAAATAAGCCCCACTTAGCATTCAAAACATTTCAATAATGTCATGTTTTCCTGTTGCTCTTAATTTCTAATTTCTTTCCCCCCCCACTCAAGGTTCTGCCTTTTTCTTTCTTGCCCACAGGGCTATATTATGCAATATAACTGGCTATGGCAGGGGTGTCCAAACTTGGGAACTTTAAGACTTGTGGACTTCAACTTCCAGAATTCCCCAGCCAGCCATGCTGGCTGGGGAATTCTGGGAGTTGAAGTCCACAAGTCTTAAAGTTCCCAAGTTTGGACACCCCTGGGCTATGGCAATTCATGATTTTGTTCCCAAGAGACACCATATACCAGATAAACTATAGGAACAATATAATTGTGCCGTGTGTTACACCAATAAGGTCTAAATGTACTGTGTGCAAGGAAGATGTTAAAAGAATATAAAAAATATGGGACCTTTCAACACACATTGCAGTTATATTATTTTTTTCACTCACTAAAGTAAATCACAAAATTCGGCTGAATTATTGGAGATTCAGTAAGTCCTAACATAATGATGTGTCTCAAGACTTCCCCATCCTTCCCAAGTAATATGTACCAAAGCATCAAAAATTTGCAGATTATGTAACATTACACTTACTGAAGCAATATTCCCATTAATTTGTCTTTGTTACGTGTAGCATATTATGCAATTTTTAAAAAGACTTTAAGGAATTTTCAGGTGTTCCTCAGGATAGTCAAAGGATGATTATTTCATAAATTCTGCAAATTTAAACAGGATGCCCACTAATATTTTTTTCTCGACTATAAATAAGATTCCCTTTGCAGAAGTAACAGACTACATTGGCACAGGCTTGTTATTTGGGTAGTAATACTGGAAACAGGCATTGGAGATTAATGACTTTATGAATTCTTAATTAAGTCACTGGCTGCTCATCAGTAGCATTCACTGGAGTATATATTTTCACCAGAGAGTTACATTCTGAGCATTTGCTTTCAGAAAGCTAAGAGGGGCATTGACTTTGCTTGTCAGAAGCTGGCTGGGAAGTCGTACATGGCAATCACTTGACAGCACATGGATGCTGTATCTGTCATAAATCTATGCCAGTTGCCAAGCACCCAATTTTGATCACTTGACTGTAAGGATGCAGTCATGACTTGACAGTCATAAGTCTGAGGACCAGTCCTAAGTCACTTTTTTCAGTACCTTAGTTATAACTGGTTGCTTATTGAATGGTTGTAAGCCAAGGACTACTTGTAAGACTTGGAGTCAGCAGCATTCTCAACTTTAGACCAGTGGGTCCCAGTCTGGGCCCTAATGGCCACCTGATAAGTGCTTGAAAAGATAGTTCAGCAGGACTACCCATCATATTTAGGGGAAAATAGTTTTTCTCCCTACCATCCAATATGCATACACACCATGTTGGGTAAGACTTGATTATCTTCTGGCTTCCCACTCATTATATTTTAGCACATTTGATGTTTCTAAAATATTCTGTGTGCCTTGTTTCCATAACGACGGAACAACTCTGCTATCAGGAGGAGATGTGTGTGGGGTGTGTATGTGTGTGAAATCTGACCTTTCGACACAATGACAAACACAAGATTGTATTGATTAAGCAAAAAGGCTATCCTTGTCAAAGCATTTTTGTTTTTGAGATGCAAATGATCTCGAGAGCATCCCCTCCTGCTCTTACAAACTGCCCCAAAAATCCAATCAAGTAAATTCCCAAGTAAAGTGAATAGAAGTTACTTAGGAACAGGGCTTCTCCAGGTCAGAAAAACTAAATGGAGCCTGAGAGATTTGCTGGCTGCCAAACTCTGGAAAGCAAAATGGCTATCAACCTAAGGCACTGGTCTTTGATCCTTCCCTGTTTCTGTTACTCATCCTTTGAGTGAGAGTGAGGGTGAGGGCCTCCGCAAATATGCCTTACTGGAACATGGATCCTGACACTGATTATGGCTTAGCTAGGCTCTGAGTCACCCCAGGCCCCGCCCACTTTCTTCGCCTGCTGCTTTGCTTGATTTGATTCTCTCTGAGCTCAGCTTCCCATTCTGCCAGACTTTAAGCCAGGTTGACCATCTTTTTGTAATAATTTTTAAGAAAGAAGGGCAGCAGCGTTAACAGTTACACGAGGCAAGATGAGAGGATCACCTCAGAATATGTATTTGCCAAGGCTGACAGAATGGGAAAATATCCGAACTAAATTTGTGAAGGAGAAGGTACCAACAAGAAACTGAAATGTTCTGGGCCACATATAGTTCTTAGGAAACTGCCTTCCCTTGTATTAGTCAGTGCTACAGAGAGATGAAGTTGTGCTCACACAGACACACAAATATTTTGAATAATTTAACTAAAAATTACCAAGGATGCAAGATACATGAGAGCTGGTCAGTTCCAGCTGCTGCGTAGACATGATTGTGGCAATATTACCATAACTCTTGCTGTGAATTCAGGATCAACTTATAGCAACCAGAGAGGTGGAACTTCTTGAAAATCTGTCCCCAACCTGGCTTTTCAAACAGTGTATGCATCACCAATATAATGCAATCTATTCACTTACTTTTCTTTCCAATATGGATTCTTGAGGGACTACCTTAATTAGGGTTTTAGATATGTGCTCAAATAAGCCCTCCCCTGAAAATAAGCCCTCCCCGAAAATATTGCAACACAGCCGCAGCCATGAAGTGACCACGCTCGCAGCCTCCTGCACCTCAAAAATAATAAGACCTCCCTGAAAATAAGGCCAAGTGCTTATTTTGGGGGGGGGCAGAAGAAAATAAGACCCTGTCTTATTTTCAGGGTAACATTGTACGTTAAAACATTTCGAAAAACCAGACCAAAACACAATAAATAAGTAGCAAAGTTCATAATTTAAAGGCCTTTTTAGTCTACCTTTTTTACCCTAGTTTCCTAGACCTAATAAATTTGGCATCCTTTAGAGCTATATAAATGTATGAACTACCTGAGGACAGGAGCAGCAATTGGCTCAAGGGTTAAAATGAGGCAGTAAGAAATTCTCTTGGAGAGAGCTCTTTTCTTAGGCCATGGGGGTAAACCTCTCTTTGCTGGTGAACACATCTCAAAGTGACGTGCACTCTAACAAAATGATTGCCATGGGCAGGCTCTCCTATTCACAAAAATGCAAGCACGAGGGTGGATTGTATGAGCAGTCACAAAACACTAAATTATCCAAAGGCAAACTGGTGGGTTTGATCCCTGCCACCTTCTTTAGCTTCTGTATCACCGCTCTGAACTTACCGTTCTCTTTTCTTCTGAAAATTGTGTGGGGGAAGCACCTTCCAAAACAAAGCATTTGGCTGTAGCCACCTGCTATTTTTATTTTTAAAAATGCTTCTGGGGGATATGGAAGTGTCCTTGGAAATAAAAATGGGGCAAAATATGAACTTTTTTTGCTTTGCAACATATCTCTTTCCCTTTAATGAAGAAAACAAAATTGAGGATATGTTACCTTGTGCTCACAGTGATTTCCGGCATGTAGTACTTGTGGATGTACTCAGACTGCAACAATACAAACTAAGCAATGGAAAGTCAGGGTTAGGTACCTTTAATTCATTAGGGAAATTGATTGTTTCCTGGGGTTAACATGGAAATCTTGAATAGATAAGACCCAGAGGCCCCTGAATTTTAGCCCAGGCCAGTTCTTTCATACAAGGATATAATGTCTCTAGGATTAAGCTATGGCTTCCTTAATCATGGTTTATTTAACAAACACATTTGGCTGGGTTCTCACCATATGTTAAGTCATAAACCATGATTCAGAAGCCCCACTGGCTGGATTATATAGCATGCTGAGGCAACACCTAATGGCTTTATGGTTTAGCAGAGAGTGTGAATCAGACTGCAGATGTGGTATACAAAACAGTATTACCAAATAAGAAAATTAATTTAAAAATTGAAGTACGGTGTCCACAGACACATTACAGGCTTTCTCCCTGTCACGCTATTTTTCTGTATAATAGGAAATTTGTCCGGAAGGATTCAGTAATATGATCACCCAGCGACTACAGAAGTCCTAGACTCCAGACGTAGAGGTACATTTCCCTTCAGTGGAAAGTTCTGTGGAGATAAATCAGAACGTTCTTAAATTTGGTTTAGGCTCAGTTTTGAGATTTGCAATTTTCTCAATAAAGCACAAAAAGTTGTGACCTAACAAGACATATGAACTCAGTACTGCTAAAAGGGGATTGCTAATCTACAAACTGTCAAGAGTTCCAAAAAAACCCAGAAAAAGATAGCTTCCAGGTCTGACATAAACACTGTGTGGCTCAGTAGAATTGTCATGTAAAAAAAACCCTGAAAACACATGAGCCTTATTATTTGTAACATGAATATAGCGTTGCTGGGCTTAAAAATACATTTTAAAAGGACAGATAATACTTTGCTTACTCTGCTTTATGGACTATAGGGACAAAGAAACAACTGCACTTTAATCTGTATCAACATTTCTCTCAGTGGCGATCCCAACCACAAAGCAGGTTTCAGATACTATTAAGAGCAGTAGAGTGGAAGGTAAAATGAAAGGGAATTGTAAGAGCACCTATTTCCTGCTAAATCGAGGTCTAGCGGAAGAACATAGTTGCTTGGATTTTCTGCCTGAAACAGAACAATGCCCTGACCTCCACCCTAATCTGATATTTTAGGTCTAGATTGCTTGCAATTTTGAAATGCATATTTCGTTTTTAGGAAAGTGCTCCTATACTTATAAAGAGGTTACAAAGGGCATCTTCACCCAGGTTATTCAAAATATTCTAATATTCTAATTCTATATTATCAAATATAGTCTTACATAACTTATATATACACTCACCTAATCCATTTATTGTGATAAACCATTTTAACCATGGTTTGGTAATTAAGACAAAATGAACTGAGTTTGCAAATCACACTGAATTACAATGCAATTTATTTTGGCTTCATGAAGTAGTTCTAGTATACTGTGATATGCTATCATGGAAATGGCCCAAGACTAATTGATTAAAGATTGATTATGTAGAGTTTTAATTAGAAGACTAAACTGTGAATCAAAGAGACTCCTGTTCAGATCTCATTTCAGCTGTGAACTCCAGAAATTCCTTAGATAAATCACTATTCTTTCAGCCCTCAGGGCAGCTCATTCCAATCTAGAGGTAACTCTTTACCTGGCAGTTGTAGGGTTACAGAGTTAATGGTGGTGTTTTCATGGCAAGTAGAAATAATAAAGAAATGATACTCCTAGGCTGATTTGTTTATGGCTTTAGCAAAAGGGCATAATAACCCCAAGGAAACTAGGATTCACAGGTTGCTTTTCAGCAGATCAAAAAATATCCATGTGGATGTATGTATGACTTGACTGGAACTGGACATGTTGGGGATATTGGTCTGTTTTTTTAACATCTGTGAGAAAGACCACCAATACAGTGTTTCTCAAACAATGCAAATTTAAGATATATGGATTTTAACTCCCAAAATTCCCCAACCAACATATATGAAAAACATCGATCTAATTTTTGTTTATTTATATCCCACCTTTTATTATTTTTACAAATAACCCAAGGCAGTGAACAAATCCAACATACCTTCCTCCTCCTATTTTCCCCACAATAACAACCCTGTGTGGTGGACTGGGTTGTCAACGAGTGACTGGCCTAAGGTTACTCAGCTGACTGTCGTGGCTGAGGCGAGACCTGAACTCATGGCCTCTTGCTTTCTAGGCTGGTGCCTTACAGGGTACATATATCTCCCTGTTCATGCACTACTAACCAGCTCAAGGAGGAAAAAGACCTCCAAGAATGATAACTGTGTTGATAAAGAATTCTTTCCCCCTCACCCTTAAATCTGGAACACTGGTGAGACAAGTTCAGTGTTTGAGTTTCCAAAACATACTACAAACCAATGGCTGCATAGGCACAATATGCTAAAATTAGTTAGTTTTGACTTTGTCTTGTGTCTATGCATGTATGTGCATGGCTTAGCATATTGCACAAATATAGCCTCTATTGTTTATTTTGCAATATCTTATACCAAATTAAAACTAGATTGTTCTATGAATGCAGCTTTTCCGAACACCAAGGAGGCACATCAACACTAAAAGAGTGGAAAGGCCACAGAAAAGTTAGGTGTAGGAATATCAGATACCCCACAATATCCTGTGAGCACTGTCAAAACCTACCAATCACAACTTTCTCATTAATTATACTCACATGTCGTCCCCACATGTGGAAGAAGCCAAACAATGAAGGAGGAGATATATGCCCCCTGCATCTTTATAGATTCAGTGATACAGATCCACCTGTTCCAGTACCAGGGTCAAGTACAAATTTACAGTGTGAGCCTCTCAGAATCCTGTTAGAAAACTATTCTTATGTTCTTCTAAGGACTGTTTTTCAGCATCAGGAGGAGTTATGGAATCAGGGGTTGGTTCCTGCCAGTTCTAACCTCTTCTATGAAGAGGTTCCACAAATCTATAGTGCCGTTTAGAACCGGTTCCAGCTCCCCCCGCCTCAAGATGAAGAGCGAGAGGAGGAATTCTGGGAGTTGAAGTCCACAAGTCTTAAAGCTGTCAAGTTTGAACACCCTTGGGTTTTTTTTTCTAAAGGGTTAGGGGTGCAAGGGTCTTGTAACTTGACAGCTTTAAGACTTGCGTGCTTCAAATGCCAGAGTTTCTGAGCCAACATTTTGGTTGCTAAGCAAGAGCGTTGTTAAGTGAGTTTCACCACGTTTTACAAGTTGGCCATGCCCACCGTCACATGGCTGGCAAGCCACTCCCACCCGGTAACATGGCTGGTAAGCCACTCCCACAAAGCAGGCCACACCTACAGAAGAGGTTCTAAAAAAATTTGAAACCCACCACTGCATAGAATCTATATAGTGCTTCATACAGGTTGTCCTCAACTTACGACCACAAGTGAGCCCATCATTTTTTGTTAAGTGACACATTTGTTAAGTGAATTTTGCCCCATTTTACGACCATATTTGGCCTCAGTTGCAGGGGTGGGTTCTGGCTGCCGCTACTGCCGGTTCACTCAGGGACGCGCCGCACACACGCTTGATGCATGCTGTGCGCATATGCACAGCACAACAAAAATTGCTCTGTGCATGCGCAGAAGGCAAAAATGAGAGAATTGGTTCGGGGGAGTGGCAGGCCTGGGTCGCTGCCAGTTCCATCAACCCAGGCCACCAAATTACTACTGGTTTGGCCAAACCAATCCGAACAGGTAGAAACCCACCTCTGCTCAGTTGTTAAGTGAATCACTGACATTGATAAATTAGTAATCCGGTTGTTAAGTGAGACTGACTTTCCCATTGACTTTACCTGTCAGAAGGTTGCAAAATGACCTTGGGACACAGCAATGGTCATAAATAGGAAGCAGTTGCCAAGTGTCTGAATTTTGATCAGACGGGGGGGATGTTGGAAACTGTGATAAACAGTCATAAGTCACTTTTTTCAGTGCCGTTGTAACTTTGAATGGTCACTAAGAGAACTGTTGAAAGTTGAGGACGACTTCCTGTCCTTTCAGTAAGCAATGGATAGGAGACTTGAATAGAATACACTGTGTTTAATGGTTCAAAACTCAACCAAGGGAGAAAATATGACTTTAGCTAAGGAGAAAAGTAATTCCCTGTGAGAGCATAGCCATAGGTTCACAGAGACATTGCAAAACCCCAGTTCCTCATGATTGGAGACTGGCAGCTAGATAGCAGGAGATGGGAGTTGGGCCTGTTATGGGAAGGAGCAAGACAGATCTAATCACTTTGAATCTGTCTGAACAAAAGGTCTAAGTCTCAAGGGCTTGAATCTGTCTGTTACTGATTCTCTTGGCATGTGGGTCATTTATGCAACAGTAGAAAACTTTCCAGCTTGTTGTCCTGTACTTACATTTGTCAGTGAGTTTGAGTTTTCTGATGCTTCTCACTTCTGCTGCATAAACAAATGTAGGTAACACTGAGTGGGCTTTGGTATCTGCTGTCTTCTCAGAAATGGAAGGAAACATCTATCGGTCTGTATTCACAAATAGCTGGAGGTGTGTGGAATCTTCAAATGGCCTCTTTAACTTGATAGCAAAGGTGTTAGAAGCCTTTGATTCTAACAAGTATCTGTTTCTTCTAAACCATAATTATAATACTATGACATCCATTGGATTAACTAGTTGGGAGCTTCCCCTGCTGCCTTGGAAATGGGATTATCCACTTCATCTCCCACATAGAAATGCACACAGACATAAATCCAGTTAAATGCTATAAACAAGTGGCCCAGCCCTGCCCCATGCAATATTCAATTTATTCAATTTTCAGATTACTGAAACTAACAGGGGAAGAGAGAGGACTATTGAAAATGCAAGCTTTGGTTTACACAATGGTAATATATAATGAGTGAAGAAAATAACTTATACTGTTTACCTGTTTATCTTGCCTCCAGGTATTATCCCTGGGCAATAAGCCGTCACAGACATATGCCTATTGTGTAGATATTTTGTAAAATGCCCTCAGATCATTGGAAAGACGCACAATAAATTATAGATAGTCTTTGATTTATGACTATCAGTCAGAATCAGTGTTTATTTTTACTGAGTTTGTATAAGTAGTTGATTCTGAGTCAATCCAGAGCACAATGATTCAACCAATTGAGCTAAAGGAGCAGTTCTGACCTGTTTGGATGCTTTTTGCATACATGCATGATGATTAGCGGTTCAAGTCCTAATAGATCTGAATGTGGAGATTCTGACTGATTTGTCTATAAGTGGATTCAAATACTGAAATGTAATCCAATCCATTTTTCAAATCAGTTTACAGGTATATGTTCAAATAATAATCTGTGTTTCTATTCAGTTCCTAATGTTTCTGCCCATTCTACAAGATCCAACAGGGTGAGCATGCTTCAAGTCCCCTCTACGGTAGGAAACCATGCCATTTGGTAGAACCACCCAGAGCTGCTTTGGAAAGGGATATGGGCAGCATACAGATTGTATGCATGCATGCATGTATGCATGTATGTATGTCAGACAGTCAGACAAGCAAACAAATAAACAAACAACACATACTGACATATCCAGGAGGCATATCTTCCTGCCATATGGAACAGCATAGACCCTGCGATTTGGATGAAACGAATCTTGTTACCCCTGTAATAAGCCTTGAAAACTTACCTTTGCCCCTAAGTGCAGGGCCAGGTGTTGGGCCTGTTGTAACATTTGTAAGATCTTGGTGTTCCCTGAACCTAGCCATTTTCTGGCAGTTGCATCACTGATGTCACCTGGCCTGTTAATGAAACATCTGCAGGAAAACAACCAAGCTTACAGAATACCAAGAGCCAACAATTCAACTTGTTAATGTGTGGGTGTGTAATCTATTAAATTGTTGCACTGTGTGTAAGTTCAGACTGCAGTCTCCCTGTCTTTTTGTTGTTTTACTTTGATTAACTATAGTTTTAAGGGTTGAATATTGTGATTGTTAGCTGTGTTTTAATTGTGTATGCTACCCAGAGTTACATGCAAGTGTGATGGGCAGCCATATAGATTCAATAAGCAAACACACAATTAAACTCAAGTCTACCTACATCCTCTACAATGTACTATCATTTGGAAATATTATTGTGCTTTGGCCTCAGTTGTACAATGTTGTCTGTTGATTTTATTTTTGTCAGTTGTTCTGTTTCAATCTTATGTTAATTATCCAATCTCAATTTGTGAGTTGGGCAGCCATATAAATCAATCAGTCAAACAAACAAATCTAACCTGATTCTTTCACTCTTGACAGCTTCCTTCTTTGCATAATCTGTTGACCTGCCCAAAAGCAGGCATTTCCAATGTCATTTCAGCCAACACTAAACCAGGTATTTATAGATAAGCAGTGTTTCTTTCAGCCTCAATTCACCATATGTGGTAATACCAGAATAATAATATTGGATTATTACTTTATTACTTTAGAATATTACTTTATTACTTTAAAATATTATTTTAGAAAAGTGTTGCAGGAAACTTTGGAAGAATTTTGGAAATCTGAAATTTCCTATCAAAATTCTAACCATTATTAGGAGTTCAGTATTATGTACCCAGAGGGATGCGATGGCTCAGTGGCTAAGATGCAGAGCTTGTCGATCAGAAAGGTCGGCAGTTTGGCAGTTCGAATCCCTAGCACCGCGTAACGGAGTGAGCTCCTGTTACTTGTCCCTGCTTCTGCCAACCTAGCAGTTCAAAAGCATGTAAAAATGCAAGTAGAAAAATAGGAACCACCTTTGGTGGGAAGGTAACAGCGTTCCGTGCGTCTTCGGCATTGAGTCATGACGACCACGGCACTGGCTCTTTGGCTTTGAAGAAGAGATGAGCACCGCCCCAGAGTCGGGAATGACTAGCACATATGTGGGAGGGGAACCTTTACCTTTACCTTATTCTGTACCCATAGTTTTGCTAGGGTAAGAGTGGTTTCTTGCTCTCTAATTCCTTCCAGCAAGTCTATAGTAATTTTTAAGTAACCAGACATGGTGTCATCTCCAAGACATTCTTGTATGATAGCTCTAGGAAATAGGCAAAAATATCATCATTTTGAACCTTTCACTGTCAATGTCAACTAAGACAAATGGTCTTGTTTGAAGGAGCTGATCTTGTCCTACACTTATGTGAAGATCATAAAAGATAACTGTTTCCCTTATCCAGTCCTGTCTGGCTCTAGGAGGGAGTGCTCATCTCTGTTAATTAGCCAATGTTGTCCAAAAACAATTTGATGATCATGTGGCCAGCATGAGTATATGCCAAAGTACATAAAATGCTATTACCCTCCCACCAAAATGGTACCTATTTATCTACTTGCATTTACATGCCTTCGAACTTCTCGGTGGGCAGGAGCTGGGGCAAGCAATGGGAGTTCACCCTGTTCAGTGGTGGGTTCTGGACCATACCGGTTGCAATGGGGCCGGCCGCCCACCACATGAATATGTGTATGCATGTGTACTTATCGCCCACAACGCTCTGCAACGCTCCAGCTATTCAGCAGAGCATCGCGCATGCGCCATACACTCCATGCATGTGCACGGAAGACCCGAAAACTTCAAATACCAGTAAGGAGCACGGGTGGGTGAGTGGGCCCTCCGGAGCACCATATCGGAATGATACCTGGTGCTCCAGGCAGGCACTGGTACGCCCGTACCGGGGCATACCGGTCGTAACCCACCACTGAACCCCATTGCATGTTGCTCGGGTCTCGAACCTGGGCTATCAGCTGACAAACTCAATGTTTTAAACCACTGAGCCATGGTGCCCCTTTAGAGACCATATTGTATCAAAATTGGACATGACTATAGTTAAGAAAAATTGCAGATTTTTTTTGTATACACCTATGCAGGAAAATCAGAATCAATTAAGTTTGTACAGTCAGTATGTGTGCACTTCTGACAACAAAAACACTTACCAGTTCCAGAGGAGTATCTGTGCTAATCTTTCATGGTAAAAAAGTATTGCACATATTTTTTTTAAAAAAACTACACATACTCCTTAAAAGCCAACAAATGTAACTACTGTATTTTGATCCTTAAAAGCAATGATGAAAGCAATGGATTTCAAGATGTCCTAAGATGTTTGTAATAGATGTGTATATTTTAAATCTCCCCCCCCCCTCTCATGTGATTCTTCTTCATGCATATTATTTGCCCTGATAATTGTAAAGCTGATGAATGCAGTACTTTACAGTAAGATAGGGTGGGTATATCTGTTTTGTACTATATCGTATCCTACATTTGTAAAGATTTATATTTGTGATTCAAATGGAAATGTATGCATATAAAAATAGAAATAGTTTTTTATCAATATGGGTACCATAAAACACATATATGGATATGCATATGTGGCAAAAGGCTGTAGATAATGTTGCTTTCCTCTTAGAAAATGACAGGTTGTTGATGAATAATATGTGAATTGTTTAATGTGGCTTCCTTTGATTTTTTTAAATTGAACTGTATCATAACCAGGCATTTTGTTTCTGTTAATGGTGGTGCACCTGCCCATATATTTTTCTCCCCCTCTTAGGCGGCAAAAATGTGATTAATGAAATAGCAAACAATTTGCTATATCTTCATGACACGGAAGTCTGTTGAGACAAATGCCTCACTATGCCAACAATGTCAACAAAACCATACAAATAAGGTGACTTTGTATATCCCCATGTACACAACTGTTTTCCAAACTTGAAACACTTCCAAAATGACTGAAGCAGCCAGTTGTGAGTGGGATTTTAATTCTGAAGCAGCTTTTTGGGATGTCAAAATGAGGCATATTGAAATGGTGACCATTCAGTTCCGAAATGTTTTATATATTCCTCAATCCAACAAGCTATAGTTAATTGAATTCCACTGAAGGCAACAGGATTTAAATTATATTAAGGCCTGATGGACTGTACTGAAGCTGGGTGGCCATTTGCAGTTGTACATTTAAAAGAAGTCAGTGAAGTCCTTGGTGCTTCCTGACCTTGATTATTGCCTTGCAGACATTTCACCATTACCAAACTTGGTAATGTCACCTAGTCTGGTAATGAAACGTCCGCAAGCCAACAGCCAAGCTCTGGGAACACCAAGGACTCCACAGCTCAACCCTGAGCTTCAAATATTCTCTTCTATTAAAACGGCGTCTTGCGCAACATAATGTGTTGGACTACACTCTCCAGTGACAGTGCTGAGTGGAAGTCATGGGAGTTGCATCTGGAAGATGCACTTTGTAGAAGGCTAGTCTACCATCCTATGACATCTAACATACTACAAAGTGTCAACGCAGTTAACGTCTTCCCAAACAAGAGTGTCCCACAGGTACAGTCCAGCAAAAAGCGGTTTGATTGGCTGCGGGGTCTGTTGAAAGTGCGGGGCGGGAGGCGGGCAGGAGACTCGGATTCTTTGTCACGTACCTTGCGGAAGGAACTGGAGAACTCACAACGCTATTCGGAGAGCACGCCACAAGGCTTCACAAACGCAGCGCGCACAGGAGGCTCCCTTCCTCCCAATCCTATAGTCTGGGATCGCTTGACCCTTCTTCCAAAGCTCGGGAGACGGAGGTGCAGGCAGGATCTGACCTTCCTACCCACTTTGGCAGCACTTAGTTTGCCAAGCCGCGTGCCGCGCGTCTCTTCAAGTCAGCCACCGCCGCGTCGCTTCTTCTTCCTCCCCGCCCCCCCTCCTCCTCCACATCCCAGAAAAGCTCGCCACGCCGCGGGTCCGCCGGCAAAAGCCCAGCAGGCCTCAGGTTCCTCGCCGTCTCTGCCCCCTCCCGCTGGGCTGAGGCTCGCCCGGAGCTTGCCGGGCGGTGCGCTCGTAGTGCGCAGTGCCTCTGCAACGACGGCAAAAGCCGAAGGAACAAGCGGTTCGCTCGGGGCTGGAGAAGGCAGGCGGCGGCAGCAGCGGCAGCAGTAAAAGCGGCGACGACTCCTCCCCTCACCCTCTTCCTGCTCTCCCCCTCGGACTCCCGCAGGCAGGATGGTGGCCGTAGCCCTGCAGCCCTCTGCGGGCCGCGGGGCGGGTCTGTAGCTGGCGTGGGGTGGTGCCCTTTGCAGCAATCGGGAGCCGAAGGCGCCGGGCGCCGGGCGCAGCGCAAAGCGCCCGTGCGCCCCTTCTCCTCTCGCTCTCCATGGACGGGGGAGCGGGAGGTGGCCCCGGGGTGCCCGGTTCTGAAAACCCCAACCGCGCCGTGGAATATCTGCTGGAGCTCAATAACATCATCGAGAGCCAGCAGAAGCTGTTGGAAACCCAGCGGCGGCGGATCGAGGAGCTCGAAGGGCAGCTGGAGCAACTGAGCCAAGAGAACCGGGACTTGCGGGAAGGAGACAGAGAACGGGAGCGACACCGAGACCGGGACCGGGACCGGGACGGGCAGTATCACCACAAGGAGAGGGAGAGCCACTATCAGAACCGCACGGATCGAGATGGGCAGTACCAGAACCGGGAAGGCCAGTATCCCAACCGCGAGAACCGGACGGAGCGCGAAACGCAGTACTCGAACCGAGCCGACCGGGAGAGTCAATACCAAAGCAGAGCCGAACGGGAAGGGCAGAACCAGTATCAGCATCGGGACAAGGAACGAGATCTACAGCACTATGGAAACCGGGATGGGCAGTACCAGAACCGGGAGAGCCACTACAGGGAGCCCTGCCAGTTGCATCGAGACCGGGCGCCGCAGTGCCATCAGGCTCGGGAGAAGGAGCACGAGTACCCTCGGCCACCTCGGGAAAGGGAGAGGGGGCAGCTGAACCGCGGGGCGTCGCGGAGCTCCAGTCCTGGGGCGGGCGGAGGCCACAGCACCAGCGCCAGTACCAGCCCAGCCACCACGCTGCAGAGAAAGTAAGAAGCTGGTCCGAGCCTTTGCAGCCCCTGACCTAGTGCCCTGCCTCCTCCCCTCCTTCCCGGTAGCTTTCCGGCCCAGGGCAGGCAAATTCCAAGAGTTCTTTGGGGTTGAGGCGACCATTGGTGGATGCTGACTGAGTCGTGTACAGTCAGAGAATCAGTGTGTGCAACATCACAAGGGACCATGGGGAACCCTTTGGAGGATGGTGCGGTGCAGTGCTTGGGGGGAGGGGGAATCAAAACATGATAGGTCTGCTCTCTTGTCACCTTTCTGCCCTATTTTGTTCCCTAGGCTTTTGAATCTTGTTACAGTTACAAGTAAACCCTGCCCCCGCCATACATACATGGACACACGTCAACTGCCTCCATCATCCATAATTAGGTGGATGGTCCTCTGCTATGCCACCCTCACAGTGGGGTCTGTATTGTTTTCTCAGCTGATTTTCCTTACTAGATCTCTGCATTGGACTGGGCATGGGACCCCTCACCCCCCCACTGCAGGGTACTCCTTGGCCAGTTGCCCCAAAGCTCCTGTGGCCCACTCTCCTCCTTTGGCCCTTCAAACTTACTTTCAAGCACCACTTTCCCTGATTCAGCACATGTCTATTTTTTTCTTCTTTCCTAACTTGCCAACCTGGATTCTTTTCCTTCAATACCTTGCTGGGGCTTGGCTTTCTTGTTTTTCTGCAGAGAAAGGAAGACAACGCACAAAAGGTCTTCTCACTGCAGTGGACCACTCCAGGGAGTGCTCTCTCTTGCCAGCCTGACAGCGTTCACCCCTCTAAACCCCAAATTTAAATTTCACATTCATACCTTCTAAAAACTCTGAATTCCTTTCTTTTCATATTGGTGCTCCTAAATATTTCCCTCCACACCTTTCACGGCTCTTCCCTTCCTCCCCATAGAAACCCACAGAGGGCAAAGAGTTATTCTTAAATGAAAGTACATAGCAACCCCAGTGACCTTCTCTTTATCGAATCCTCAGATGAATTCTTCTTCTTTTTAATTGCCAGGCAATACTGGGGGAATCATAGGGAAGAATCTTTTAATGGAGTAAAATCTTCTTCTTCTGCTATGTACTGTGTTCTTTCTTTTTTTGTTTGGGACATGTTTAGTAAGGCCTGCTGCTTCTGCCCAGTTTGCAGTACTCATACGCACTTGTATCCGTGTCCCTTTTTGTCTTGCAATCCTTAGTGGCTGGACTTTCTCCAGAGATTCCTCTAATGGGATAATTCACAATCTGGACATTGAACTGGGCCTGGTGGAACGTGACTTCAGTTAGCTCCAGCAGAGACAGTTGGTGTTGAACTAAGGCACAAGGGACTAGGCATGCATGAGATGTGGGTGTGAGATGGTACTATATGGGCTGTGTAGTTCATGGCATGTGCTGAGGATTGAGTTCAGGAAAATATGGTCACTGGGTGGGGAAGAGATGTAGTTGATTTAAGGTAAAAGTGAAAACATTTTTAGTGAGTTTTAGAAAAGAGCAGAGCCAAGAAATCTTTCCAAACTCGCTATCCTTCAGATGTGTTGAACTGCACTCTCATCATCCATAGCGATGCAGCCACAAAGTGTTGGGAATAATATCTATTCTGGGGGAAGCAGCTTTGAAAAAATGAGTCTAGTTGCTAGTGCGTGCGAATCAATTATAATAATCACACATTTGGCACTATCTACATTATTACTAGAATAGCTACAGCCATGCAAGATAGGCCAGCAGTACTACATTCTTAATGAACATTTGTAGGAGAACAGTGACGTGCCTGAAGCCTTCAAATGAGCTGTTATCGGAGGCAGCATTCGCACCTATGATCTTCATACCTCCTTACAAAAAGATAGATTTTGTTTTGTCCATGCTCTCTCTGGGATGAAATGAACAAACTCCAAGCCATGTACATCTCCTTAAACTTCATTTAAGCTCTCTCTGTGTAGCTGAAACTTGGCAATCTATTGCTGAAGATCAGTGGCCCGGGCTTTGAGATGAATGACACAACCACATTACTATGTATAGCATTGGTTGAGGATTATGGGGATTGCAGTCAGACCCATCCAGAGGCCACCGGTATGGGGAATGCTGCACTAGGGTGTCTGATTTGACGCCATGCCATCAGATTCTGTGCTCCATAATTGATAGTTCCTAGCTGGAGAATCATAAGAGTTTGAATTCCTAGCAGCACTGCATCTGGGACATTGATTCCAGAACAAGATCGACTCTCATGGTCCACAAGCTTGGATTGAAAGCTAAGAAGCAGCTAGGCCTGAACAATTAAGCATCTTCCCTCAGAAAGAATGGATATAGGGGTGGTTTTGTGGAGTAGGAATTGATGGATCCAGCCATTCCTGTTCTCTCCCCTCACTGCCGCCTCCTTTTTCTGGTTAGAAATTAGCAAAGTGGTTTGATGCTGCAAATGACTTAAAATCAGCACAAATGTGTCTTGCTATTCCTGCCCACTCCCTACCAACACTGGGGAGATTAAAAAAAAAAAAGCCTGAAGTAGCAATGCTGGTGGGGTGGGGAGGAATGACTGATCCTTTTCTCCATGCTGGCAGAAAGCTAGAAATGACTAGAGACAGTCCCCTCTTTCCCCAATCTAACTAATAACTATCACTTTCCTTTCTGTTTTTATTCTGAGCAGGGAAAAAGATTCAGTCTTCTAAGGTCTAGTTAGTAACTGCGGTTAGTTTAGCTTAATAGTTAAAAGTGCGACTCGTGCACCTTACCTGAAAACCTTTTTCTAGGTTTCATTTCAGCTGTAAACTTGTTCCGTGGTCTTAAACTAATATTCATTTTTTGGGTCTTCATTTGCAATAGGGAGATATTTAACCCCAGTTTACCTTAAAAGGCCAAGGGGAGAGGGAGAAAATACTTGCTTTGATAAATACCCATTCATCTGTGGTTGCTTAGTGTTGTAAATGATAGCTTCCTACAGCATGCAGAGAGCAGTGGAGGTCTTCCAGTGCCCCAATCCTTATCGACCTCAGTGGGGGCTGGGGTGAGGGTGTCTGTCTTTCCCTACTGCCTTTTACACTGCTTCCAAATGGAGTGTTTGCAAGGGAATTTCTTTTTCATTGATCTGTTGCGATTGCCGCATGTGACAAAACACGTGGTTCAAATCTTCTCTCCCAGTTTTTTTTTTTAACAAACAGCTTTTTATAAACTTTTTGTAGACAAATCTGGGTAATCTGCTAGAAGCACTGGGATAGCTTGTGTTCCAGAGTCAGTTAATGCTAATTGAGGAAACGAATTGTTCATCATAAAACACACCTTGCTGGATTTGGGACATAGGAGGAGCAATCAATTGGATGCAATACTCTCCTGCTATGGCTTGCAAATATATGAATGGAAAAGAGAAGCAATAGGTTCTCTGCCTGGGTACCTTTCTGCCCTTGTGCATAGCTTATCAGAACTCTGAGGAGTTCACTATGTAATGCTGGGGAATCAGAGGCTCACTGACTCCAAGACCATGAGATAAAAGGCGAAGGGAATTAGGCATCCTTTATAGCCAGAAACGTGGGAGGCTGAGGCCCAGTCTAATGCAGAGTGTTTATAAATTGGGTTAGTGCTGCAGTTGTATTGGGGTTCATCTGTTTGTGGGCTCTATTGTGTGCTGTAGCTCTCTGTGCTCTCAAACACAGAGCCTACTCACATAACATATCAAAACATAGCTAAATACATTTTGGCTTTGTGTATGGTGCAAACTCAACCCACATGGGTAGTTTATGGCTAGGTTTAGCACGCAAAATAATACGAATGTTGTTTTTAAACAGCAGTTACTTCTGTTTCCTTTTTGTGTTCTAGGAGAGAATATATATTGTGAGGTAGACATATTGTTAACATTAAATATGAGGTTGGATTTCAGGCAAAATCACTATGCCAGTAATCAGCTTGTATAATCATCGATCACAATAAAAATAGAAAACGGATGGTCACCTGGTAAGCATGGTGTTGAAGATATGGCCAGTCAGGCATTTCTAATCCAGTCTTAATATTAGGAAAAGAGCAGCTTTATTTTTTAAAATAATGTTCATGAAAGTATTTTTTAACAATATAAAAACAATATAAATTTTAGAGAAGAAACAAAAAAGAATAAATGAAATGATGAATAGATAAGGAAGGCAAAGAAAGGAAGGAAAAAGGTTTAAAAGAAGTGGCTTCCAATCTTAACAATGTTTATAACTGTATTTATATTCTCCCCTCTCTAAGATTACATCATAATTTCCTTCTTTCCATAGTGTACCTGAAATGTCTAATCATCAAACCATCAGAATTTAATGCTAATTCTATCATCTTCACAAACCATTCCTCCACTGTTGGTATTTCAATGTTTGTGCATGTAATAGTTTGGCAGGAGTAGGCAAAAGAGCTGATTTAAACCTGCCTGTATCTAGAAGTGCTCCAGCTTGCAAACTCCCTCCCTCCCATAAGACTCCCACATGAATGGATTCTTTCTCACTCATGTACACACTGTCAAAGACAGAAGGTAAAAAGAGGGGATAGATAACAAGAAAGTTACGGGCACAAGTTGTCACTAGGTATTCTAGGCAGTGGACCCAGGATTGTGTTCTTTTTAAGCAAGCACCACCTGTTTAGCATAATGTCTAGTTTGACCTGAAATGCTCACATTTAAGTTCACCAAACATTGATTTGTTGTGTTTGGGAGCTGCTTAGAATTGGGCAGTAGGGCAGATGGGTGCAATAAATAAATAAATCTTATTACATTGCCCAACTCATGCATTTTGGTTAAGCAACATGAAAGGCCTCCTAAATAAAAAGTGAAATGGGGTTGGAAGGAGGTCATACAGCTGTGTTCACATCTTGGTTTTGTGCAACTTTGGAGTGGGGGGGGTTTGCCTGTGTGAATGAGCCATTTAGACCTGGTTCACAGAAATTTAGCTCCAGCAATTTGGAATCGTGTTAGGTTTAATTCCCCCCCCCCCCACCAGTGAATTTCTTGAATTACAAATCAATGTTAAGTAATCAAAGCAGAGGATCATTTTTGTGTGAACTAGCCTTTTTGTCTGTAGAGTTGTATGAGAGCCTAAATTTTTTCTCTTTCACTAAAAAGCAGCTGTCAGGACTGTTGAGACTTCATAGCATTCTCCATAACCCAACAAAATTGTGGCCATTTATTCTGTGCAAACATAGAAGGCAATAGCTACTCATCAGGGATTGTTTGGGCGTGTTAGTGTCAGGATGCATTGTGGGTTGCTTCGCTGGGGGTTGTGGTTGTCTGCATGAAAACAGTCTTGCCTACCCTTGGGGAGGTTGCTCAGCAGCTGTTCCTGCAGCTGTTTCTCCAGAAAGCAGCCACTTTTTGCATCTTGAAAAAGCAACACATCCCTTTATAAACAGCTCTGCCTCTCTTCCATCCCTAGAGACAGAATCTTTTATAGGTCAGTCACCAGGTCTATATTTACCTGAGAATAAATCTCATTGAATTCATTGTGCTTTATTCCTGAGCAAGTAAACATGGATTGTAATTGCCCCACCCAGCATTTTACTGAGAAACTGATTGCACTTTCAATAGGATCTGAAGTCAGTAGTACAATACTTCAGTAGGCTCCAACCTGGCTCTTTCAGAGTGAGCTCCTTCCTGTTAAAAAAAATAGAGAGTAGCTCTAGGTTGGAACATGGATTAGTCCTAAACCAAAAAAAAAAACCATTGCAAGTGAATCCTGAGTAAGAAATGTTCAGATAGCTTTATAGGGCAGAATTTATTTGATGAGCATCAGATTACTTTAAATGTAAACTTGAGTGTAAATCATGTGAATGGAACAATAGAAATGCAAATCTGAATTTATATCCCTTTTCAATATATTTCCACTAATTGCTGCTAAAATGCTGTTACAGCCTGCTGACTCGAATGTGCCCTAAAATAAAAATACATATTTTTTAAAATTATTTATTTATTTATTTATTTTCTTTAAAAAAACAAGATAACACATACAGAACAAAAGCAAGGAGAAAAAACAACTTTCCTCAATTTCATCAAGAATGTCGTTTGGTTACAAGTTTTTGTGCATCAGTTTTTACAATTAAAAATAAAGTCATTGGTTATCCATTAAACCTAACTAAATATTTCATTGAGCATTATGTGTTCAGATTAACATTAATATTCTTTCATTTGTGACGGCCCTTATTTCCTTGAATCCATAATTATCTATTAGGTAACAATAAGAATTTATAGAATTATAATATCGCCTATTTCTAGAGAGGGAAAGCAAAGATTAAAACAAAAGATTCCTATTAATTCATAATGTACATGTATACCTTCAATTAACCATAATGTCATCAATCATCCACAGCTCCAAATATAATTTTTCATTGTTAATTATTAATCCATATAGTCATTAAGTATTTCAATTCATATATGTATCTGTTGTTCATTACATCATCATTAGTCCATTTAGTATAGCAGAAATCTTTATAGTATAGAATGATCACTACCTACAATTATACCTAAATGTACAAATCATCCCACTCTTATACATTAGGTTCATTATTGTTCTTCATATGTCATGTAAATAAGTACTCTATTTCATAGTTTTAAAAAAAAGCTTTCATAGCAGTAAATATAACTTTCTATTATTGCATAAGAAAACAATTTCATTTCCAGGTATTTTTTTCTAACCATTGGTAAAACAAATCCCATACTCCCAAATCCCAGCAATTTTATAAATTGCTCATCCTCTAGTTCTCTAATTTCAAATGTAAGCTTACTCATTTCAGCACATTCCATTATTTTCCAAATAATTTCCTCTTGTGTTGTTAATTTCTCATTTTCCAGTTTTTGGCAAATACAATTCTAGCAGCTGTTAAAACATTTATAATCAGATATTTCAAGTCCTTGTTGTATGTTTCTGGTATTATTCCCAATAAAAAGAGTTCTGGTTTTAGGTCTATGTGTTTATGTATCATTTTCTCCAGCCACATGTGGATTATAGTCCAGTATCTTTTAGCTTCAGTACAAGTCCACCACATGTGGTAATATGTGCCCGGCATCTGATGACATTTCCAGCATTTTTTGGATTTATTCTTAGACATTCTTGCTATTCTCACTGGGGATATGTGCCACCTGTAAAACATCTTATACAAATTCTCTTTATATGCAGTTGACATTGTCATTTTATAGTTTTGAGTCCACAGTTTTTGCCATTTTTCTAAATAAATCCCATGCCCAAAGTTTTCCCCCCAAGCTAACATAGTTTCTTTGACTTGTTCTTCCTATAATTTCACTTCTAATAGATAGGCATAGAGTTTTTAAATTACTTTTTCATCGTTACCTGTTAAGATTTTATCTAGTTCAGTCATTTTATCATAAAAACCCTTCTTTTTTCGATCTTCATTGTATCTAAAATGTATTTGCACATATGAATACCAATTAACTTCAATACCTTCCTGTTTCAAGTCTTGTATAGATTTGAGTTCACCCTCTGTATTTAATAATTCAGTATATCTAACTGTTTGTTCCTTTTTATATATTATTGAATATGAAAAAGCTTCAATGGTTGATATCCAGACTGGAATTTTTAAATAATGTAACCTCTTGACCTTCTCCCAGTTTAATAACAAACCCTCTCTTATATAATGCCTTCTAAAATAACCATGTGCTTTAGTTCCCTTATACCATAAAAATGCATGCCATCCCAACAACAAGTCATGACCCTCTAAGTTCAAAAGCCTAGCATTTCTTAACATTATCCATTCCTTGACCCACATCAGTCTAGTTGCCTGATAATATAGCTCCCAGTCAGGTAAGCCCAACCCTCCTCTTGATTTAGCATCTTGCAGCGCTTTGCGTTTTCTTCTTGCTTTTTCCCCCTGCCATATAAATTTCAATACCATTTTATTTAGATCTTCAAAATAGTCTTTCCCCAACCTAATTGGGATTGTCTGGAACAAGTATAGGATTCTAGGCAAAATGTTCGTTTTAATTGTTGAGATTCTCCCAATCATTGATAGTTGAAGATTTTTCCCATTTCACCAAATCTGTTGCAATTTGCTGTTTCAATCTAAGATAATTGTCTTCTTTAAGGGTACTACATCTAGCTGTAAAGGAAATCCCCAAGTATTTAACCTTATTTGTAATTTGCATTTCCAAAATTTCCACCAATTCTTTTTTTTTTTTTTATGGTATATTTTTTGTCAAAATCTTTGTTTTATCTTTATTTATTTTCAAGCCTACAACTTTTTCCATGCTCCTCGATTTTTCCTATCAATTTAGGTGCAGATTCAAGTGCCTCCTCAAGAATGAAGGCTAAGTCATCTGCAAATGCTTGCAACTTATATTCTTCTTTTTTAATAGTCATTCCCTTTATTTCTTCCTCTTCTCTGATCCTTCTATTTAAAACTTCTAACGTAAAGACAAAAAGTAGCGGTGATAGTGGGCAGCCTTGTCTCGTACCTCTTTTTATTTCAATAGGATCTGTCAGTTCTCCATTTATCATTATCTTAGTTGTTTGCTTGTGATATATTGTTTGTATAGCTTGAATAAAATTCTTGCCAGAGTTCATTTGTTCCATTTGTTGTATCAAAAATAACCAGTTCACATTATCAAAGGCCTTCTGCGCGTCGAGGAACATCAAAGCCATTTGCTTTTCAGGGTGGGCCTCATAATATTCCAAGGTGTCCAAAATCGTTCTTATATTATCTCTAATTTGTCTCTTTGGTAGAAAACCATTTTGGTCCGGGTGGATAAACCCATTTAAATATTTTTTTAGACTCTCTGCCAGTATAGATGCAAATAATTTACAATCTGAGTTTAACAAGGAAATAGGTCTATAGTTCTTAATTTGCGTATGGTCTGCCTCCTCTTTAGGTAGCAATGTAATGTATGCTTCCAGCCATGAGTTAGGTATTTTACTTTCAATCATTAGTTCGTTCATAACTTCTAACAGTGGAAGAGCCAAGGATTCCTCTAGTGTTTTGTAAAATTCCACAGGTAAGCCATCCGGTCCCAGGGCACTCCCATTATTTTGTCTTTTAAGAGCTTCAGTTAACTCCATAATTGTTATTTTACCTTTTAATATAGTTCTAATATCATTTGATACTTGGGGGAGATTGGCATTTTGTAAGTATTGTTTAACTTCTTCCTCTTTTATATTCTCTTGTTCATACAACTTAGCATAATAGTCCTGTATAATTTTCTTCTTTTCCATATTTCCATAGTGCATAATACATATTTTTGCTTACTAAAATATAGCAGAGTCTGCTGCAGCAAGCTTCGAAAGAAAAAAGGAGAGATGTATGTGGTCATATGATTTAAAATACTTAAATACTTGTATCCCAATGTTTGACACAAGCATATAATTCATGGAATTAAAGACATAATATCATGGCATGTATTTCTCCACTTGCCTCTCCTTTCTGTCCTTTATGAATCCTGATGGCAATTACCGGATGCTAAGAGGCCCCATCAACATCCATTATAATCTACGATAATTTAGTTGGAAGGGAAGTCAAATGGACAAGTTCTTAAGGAGTGCAGAAGAGAGATAAGGCAATGGACAAGGTGGGATTTTCTTTCCCACTATATAGGAAAAAAAAAGCTGTCTGGCAACAGAATGGTACTTCATCTGTGGTGCTTGACTGCAATTTTTCTGCATGAGGTGCTGAACACAACAAAACCAAATAAATAACATTGTAGTGTCCAAGCACTGCAAAGAATATAGAAATTGTCAGCTGGAACTATATTTGGAAACTACAATTTCATATCCCAAGCAGTGCTTGTATTGTGCTTCTCCTTTTGAAAAAGGAACTCTTTTTTTTTTTTTATAATAAAATTTTATTGGTTTTTCAAGATTTATAGGGAAAAGGGTAAATGGACAGGTATACAAATTTTGGCAGTTGCAAAGTGTGTGAGGCCCCCCTCCCTCCATACCCATAGTATACATTTAATATAATGCATTAGTATATAATTGATTACAGTCAGCATATTAGTTCTATTATTAAATTCAATCAAATTAAACATTACAGTATAAAATCCAAATATAATTCCATTTTCACTTTCGGTCAGTTTATAATAATATGATTTTCTTGTTTATTTTTGTGATCTGAGTCTTCTTGCTATTGCCCCATCTCCCTCCACTGGCAGAGCTCTGGCCCCTCCCGTGTCCTGCGTGTCCGTTGTGGTATCTGGTGGTTTCTCTAGGAATGTTTTATTTTTTTCCATAAAGGCCTGCGCCTCTATGGGTGAATTAATTCTAATTCTTGTCTCCTCCCAGAATATCAGCATACCTTCAGGCATCAACCATCTAAACCACACCCCTTTCTGGTATAATTTATTCGCTAATTGCGAATAATTTTTTCTTTTTTCTCTAATCTTCTTAGGGATCTGCTTCAGAATGGTTATCTCCATATCATGATATATCAATGCTTGCCCCCTTTGTACACCCAGAATTTCATCTCTTGTGCTTTTTCTAAGAAATTTAATATGAACCTCCCTGGGTACATTGTGTGTTCTAGCGTAAGCTGAATTCACTCTATAAACCAGATCTATATCCCACCCCATCTGTTGTTTTTCTTTGTGTGTGTAGTCAGCCAGAATGTTTGTCATGATGTCCCTTATATTTTCCCCATCTTCTTCTATAACATTTTGAAATCTAAGATAATAGGACATTCTCTCAAATTCTAATTTCATCTGTTGGATGTCAAGATCTTTGTTCCCTTTCTGCACAGCTTCCACCCCCCCCCTCACCTCCTCCACCCCCCCTTCCACAAGATCCAGTCTCTGTGAGTTCTTATAAATTTGGGCTTGATTTTCTTTAATTTCATCTTTCATTTCCCTTAGCTGTTTCTTGATTTCCTCCTGGCCCTGTAAAATTTGTTGAAGCATTTGTTGAAAGTCCATCTCTATAGTCTTAGGTTGCATCAGTTCTGTTATCTTGGACTGTGTGGCTGGACTGGATGTTACAGATGTTGGAGCAGATGTGGCAAAGCCAGATTTCCCAGGAGGTGGTCTTTTGGATGCCATCCTTTATAACATTAGAAGTTCAGTCCATATATAAGATAAACAGTTAGAAAAGAAGGGTAGCCAGGTGAGGTCCGGGAGCAGAAGAACCAGGCAGAAGAGAATCTCTCTAATAAGTCTGGCAATAGATGAAAGGTTTCCCCTAGAAAGTTCAAAAAGACCAATCCACAAGAGATTCCTCTGGGAGACACGGAGACAAAGACCGGAAGCCTGAATTTTAAAGGTGGAGTCAGGTTTCACAGTTCATAAAGACAACGGAAGTGTGCCATCTTGCCCTGCCAGTTTTGGGCACAGAGGCATATCAAAGTTTTAAAAAGTTCCAAAGGTCCTCAAATCTCAGTAAATAGTGAAATTAAATTGCAAAGAAAATCATCCAACCTGGGTGAGGCTTCATTCGTTGGCTCTCCCCCCTCCTCCTTCCCCGGGGGCTGAGAGCAAGATTATTCCTCGCCGCTTATCCAAGGGGGGGGGAAACCCCCCTCCCTCCAGCCGCACCTCCAGAATACTCCGAAAGTTATTTAAAGAAAGCTAACTAGTTCTTTGTGCAAAATAGGGCATGAAGAGAGAAGCAGCCTCACCGCACCGCAGCTGCTTCCTTCACTTGCTTCATTCTCCCGACGGCTTTAGCGAGGCGCGAAGCGCAGAAACGCGAGGCGCCCTCCGATCTAGCTCCCCGGTGCCTTGGGCGCGCGAGAGACCTCCCGCCGGCCGCCGCCGATGCAGGAGCTCCCCGCGATGCCGCCCCTCCGGCAGGACCCCTCTGAGGGGTGTCCTGTGCCCCCCAAGGAGTGGGGAAGCCCACCGGAGAGCCGGAGCGGGCAAAGAGCTGCCCGTCGCCGCTGCCGCCGGAACCGGAACCCCGAAAAAGGAACTCTTGATTGATTATGTAAAAATGTAAAGGACTGTGGAGCAGTATGTAAGTCTAAGCGCTATTGCTATTACGTATGTCCAACAAGTTATTTTTGATTCCTAGAGACCACATAGATTTTTGTCTATGACGATCAATCCCTAACCTGTTCCTTCAGGTCTTCCATCAGTGCACCCATCACTACTGTAATTGAGTCCATCCACCTTGCTGCTGGTCATCTTCTTCCCACCTTTCTAACATTAGAGCCTCCTCCAAAGAGAGATAGGCCCTTGCATGATGCCTCTTTAAACTAAAGCAGGAAAAGAGAGGAAGAATATAATCTTCCACAGCAAATGTTCTTTTACATTTAGTTGCTTCCTATGCTGTTAGGAAAGAAGATAGTTCATCAGATTTGTGTATGTGTCTGATTTATTTTATTTACTTCAGTCATGAAAACCATAAGCACTGGCACCATGATACTTAGGAAAGCAGATTAATGCCCCACGGAGGATCTGTGGTTTCTTGGTTGGGAGAGAATTTTTGTTCAGGGAGGAGAGAAAAGAGGAATGGACTGCAGATCTCTTCTTGCATGTATTGCTTAAAATGTTTTCCAGTTTGAAGGGGAGGAACTATTTGAAGCTGGCAAATGAGATGTGGCTTGTCTGTGATTTGGGCCTCTGTGTTTCTAAACTTGGATTTAATCCCAGAATTGAAGGAAGGATGCACAGATTTGAAATTGAAGCTGAGTGGTAAAGAAAGAGTAAAATTGCTGTGTGATGAAGCGCCATTGGCTCTAACTCAGACACAGGGAAAGCTTGAATTCAAGAGAGGATCGTTGTTTCTTGTTTTCAGACGCCTGGGATAGAAATAAATAGAAGAGAATTTTGGAGCATAACTAGAGTGCACTTATCTTACCTTTAGGTAAATTGGGCTCCTAACATTGAAGGGCAGGAATTCCAGAGTACCCAAGCTGAGAAGTGCACATTTGTAGTACAGTAAGTGTGCACACCATTAATTAAACAAAATGTAACAGCATCTTGCAACATGGTAAAAAAATAAAATAAATCCTTTTAAGTAATTTAGAGATCCAGTATAGTGTACAACATAAGAATTGCAAATGCCCCTTTCTGTGTAGATTTGCCCCACTTCTTGCCAATCCTTCACAAAAATTTCTCCATTATTATACATTCTTCATGATGTAGTACTTAGCATGTACGTCATGCTCTGATTATTCAAATTACACCGCATACATCATTTTACTAATTTTCGAAAGAAACAATAACGTAGTTTGATATTAATTTTCCAAGAAAGGTTTGCTTTATGTGGAAAAGTGGCTTGCATAAACATTTTCTTGGTTCGTAGCTCTTAGTTACAATGCTAAACCATCTTTGGTAGCAATAGATTTTATTTTGGACTCACTGTTTTGATAATTAATGTAGATTAATCACAAATGTTCATTTTCCAGCACCAAGATCAACTGTATCTCTCTGCTCCAAGAGTTCAAGAGAAACAGACAGTATACAGGTAGCCCTCAATTTATGAAGACCTGTTTAGTGATAATTCAAAGTTACAATGGCATTGGAAAGAGTGATTTACAACCAGTCCTCACATTGTGTCCGTTACAGCATCCCCACAGTCATGTGATCAAATTTTGGACTTTTGAAAACTGGCATGTATTTATGATGGTTTCAGGGTTATAGGATCACCATTTGTGACACTCCCAGCCGGCTTCTAACAAGCCAAATCAATGGGGAAAGCTGGATTCTCTTAAGGACCATGTAATCTACTTAACTACAGGTGTCAAACTCGTGGTGTCACATTGCTGTTTCTTAGCTGCATTACTCATAGAGACTCACAGGCATGTTTCTGATTGACCATTCCTAGGTATGATCCTGTTGTTCAAACATACCTGGTATTTAAATAGACTTATTGGGTAAAACTTACAATTAAGACTCTGTAAGGCTGAGATTAGTTTGAGCATACAAAGAGGAGAAGGGAAAGGAGGTAAACATTCCTTTGGTTGGTATCCCATATCATTTTGTAATAATTACAAGTGGCCTGGTCACATGATATGTCTTTCTATTGTCTTGTTCCAGTGCAGGGTATCTGCAATTTGCCTAAAGGGGTTAATTCCAGGAATAAACCTGCTTTTTCCTGCAAAGCCTGCAAAAATCCAGATGGCCACAGAAAATTCAAACTCCTTATTACCAGTAAAGGAGAATATTTGTAGCTCAGGGTTGAAATGTGGTGTCCTTGGTGCTCTCTTAGCTTGCTTGTTTTCTTGCAGACATTTCATTACCATAATTAGGTAACCTCATCAGTACTACCGTAGTAAGGAGTGGGGTTTGCTGTCAGCATATATTCTGGTGTCTTGCCTGTCTATGTGGGTGGGGGCGGTCTTAGGAGCTCTTTATTTGGGCTGTTAAATGATGGCTCTTTGGCAGTTTCTTGATTGGGGTATTGCTTACTTGATTGTTGGTCTGAAGTTAACTTTGTTAACTCCTTTGTTGCTGCTTATGGTTGTCTGAATTCATGTGATCCAGCTATGGTAGTCCAAATCTTATGTGGATCACAAAGCTGTGACAAATACACCATTCCTGGGAGTAAGCTGTAAGGGGCAAGATTTCAGCTTCCCTCTCAGCCCAGGAATTTTCTGTGTAGATACTTCCAAAAGAAAAAAAATAGGATCTAATAATATAACATATTAGCTGCCACCTACATTCTGGAATGGTGTACCCCATATGCAGGCTTAATATCCCACAAACCTACTTCATCCTGAGGCAAACCACATTGTTTAATTAAATTGCAATATTTATGACTTCAGATAACATTTCCTCTCTTCAATAATTCAGAAAAGCCCTTCATTAGAATACACACATGTATTTAATCAAAGAAACAAAGGATGCTATTTAAATTATGCAAATATTACCGTAGTTAATAATACCTGCTTTGGTTATATAAAACATATATATGTATGTCCTAGTAGCAAACATTGTCCTTGATGCAATTTTAAGAGGATCTGGTTGCACTGCATGCTAAGTTATCCTCATTTTTACTGGTATTTGTGAGAACCAGATAAACAATAATACTTCTATACTAAAACCAGTCATACAATAAATTTTAACTCATAAAACATGGTATAGATTTCTCTCAGTGTTGAAATCCAAATCCAGCCAATTTCATACCAAACCATGATTTAATAAGTTGTGCGAGTCAGGTTACAAAGCTTGAGTTATTTTGTGGAAGAATTACATGTATTATTCTAATCTTTCTTCAAAGAGCTGAACCAGAATCCTCTTTTCTTTTATTCTGTTACAAAAGGCAGCAAAGACAATGGTGACATAGCATTCAGCAGTCTCTTTCTGGCAAATCTAGAATGAGTTCAGTATTTCCGGCTCAGAGATAAAAGATTCTCTTGATTACTACACGGATAATATGTATTACAACAATAAAAAATGGGAGAGGCAGGATAGCAAATCCCCTTGAGGAAAGGCCACAATGATACATACTGTATGCTCTGGATTTTATGGGGCTGTCAATTCGGGAAGAGCAGTTACTGCTTTGATTAGGAGGGATTACTGAGCATTTGACAGACACATATTCATATGGGAGAACCTCATAATTATTAGATGTTAATTAACTAAATGAGCTCTCTCTTGTTGCAATCTCATTTTTTCTAGTCTACTTTCCCTGAGGTGGATAATTTAGAGTATGGATGCCATAATACTCAGAATTTTTCCATAATCAGGTGTGGGCTTGAGAAATGTGGAAATCCACACTCAACATGTAGTCCTCAATGGAACTGCATCTACATGGAGGGAAGTATGCAGTTGAGTACCCTAAGGCTTTGTTTTGGGCCCAGTACTCTTCAATATCTTCATCAATGATTTGGATGAGGGAATAAATGGGGAACTCATCGAATTTGCAGATGACACCAAGCTGGCAGGAATAGCCAACACTCCAGAAGATATGCTAAAGATACAGAAGGACCTTGACAAACTTGAACATTGGGCACTATCTAATAAAATGAAATTCACTGGTGAAAAGAGTAAGGTTCTACATTTAGGCAACAAAAACGAAATGCACAGGTACAGTATAGGTGGCACCTTACTCAACAGTAGTAACTGTGAAAGGGATCTTGGAGTCCTAATGGACAACCATTTAAATATGAGCCAGCAGTGTGCAGCAGCTGCCAAAAAAGCCAACGCAGTTCTAGGCTGCATCAACAGAGGGATAGAATCAAGATCACGTGAAGTGTTAATACCACTTTATAACACCTTGGTAAGGCCACACTTGGAATACTGCATTCAGTTTTGGTCACCACGAGGTAGAAAAGATGTGGAGACTCTAGAAAGAGTGCAGAAAAGAGCAACAAAGATGATTAGGGGACTGGAGACTAAAACATATGAAGAACGGTTGCAGGAACTGGGTATGTCTAGTTTAATGAAAAGAAGGAGTAGGGGAGACATGATAGCAGTGTTCCAATATCTCAGGGGTTGCCACAAAGAAGAGGGAGTCGAACTATTTTCCAAGGCACCTGAGGATAGAACAAGAAGCAATGGGTGGAGACTAATCAAGGAGAGAAGCAACTTAGAACTGAGGAGAAATTTCCTGACAGTGAGAACAATTAATCAGTGGAACAGCTTGCCTCCAGAAGTTGTGAATGCCCCAACACTGGAAGTCTTTAAGAAGATGTTGGATAGCCATTTGTCTGAAACGGTATAGGGTTTCCTGCCTAGGCAAGGGGTTGGACTAGAAGACCTCCAAGGTCCCTTCCAACTCTGCTATTGTATTGTATTGTATTATAAAACCATGGTTTGTTCAATACTGCTTTAATGAATAAACCACAGTTGGTTGTGTTCATGCAAGATTGTAAGCTATACACTCTTACTTACCAGCCGCCATGCATGAGTTTACCAATCTCCCAGATGGGCTAGTTTTATCTTAATGCAATATATGAATTAAAGCTTTATTTGCCATATTATTTTATCCTGTCATCTCAGCTTTGTTTACAAAGATGTGGCTGCATAATTCTTTATAAACTTTCCAGTAGCAGGGAACCTTCATTAGTTCATGTAGCCTGCTTAGCCGTAAAGTGATTTGTTGGGTTTTGTAATTCTGTGTTGATGGCAGAATCTAGCACTCCTTCCACAGAAAGCAATAATCCAAACAGCGCTGTGATTTTCTTGCCCAGGCCATTGGTGTTGAGGCTTGTTGCTATTTTGTTTTCCCAGCAACCCCCCACCCCCAGCCCCATTCCTCTCCTGCTGCTGTATAGGGCTGCTTCTTGAATCAGCCTGCCTGTCGTTTTCAATTAGGGAGCATCTCCATTGCAGATGGCTGGCCGGCCATGACAGGGACAGCAAGGTTTGATTTGCAGCAGGGAGCACTGAGCTGCATCAGAAGAGGGCCATAATATGCTTGGCACAGCTCATGGCAAGGCAGGTCGTGCTGTAGAGAAGAACTGACACAAGGACTTAGGCCACCTACATAAGATCACAGCCTTGCATTTAGCAGAGATTATCTGCAGTAACATTGTATATGGCATCCCTTGCTTCTCCCCTGCATGCAACAGCTAAAGGAAAGTACAGGTCCCGTCTCCTGCACAAGTGTGTACAGAGAGACTCAAGGAAGCCTTTAGAAAAAACAGTGTCATGACTTTGATTGGTTTAACTATTGACACACCTGGCACATCTTGTCCTAATGCTTTTATAAAAGCCTGTAGACTTGTGAAGATGAAAATGAATGAATGAAAGTGAACGTTCCTGCTGAATTTAAACAGAGTTTAGCCATTATTTACATTACAGATTCTGAACTGGGGAAGGAGCTCTCTCAGTTATCAATTTGGCCCATCACAATTTGCTGCCTAAGCTAAAGGTCATGCTGGTACCATTTACTTTCCCTTGATTTCACTTGCAAGGGACATCCACCTAGGAAGAATGAAAGCAGTCAAGATAGCAGACATATCAGTCCTTTCATCTATCAGCCAGGTCAAGAAACAGGCATGACAGCTACTCTAGCAATGCTCTTTATTGCAGTGAGGTGCAGGAGCAGAAAAGTCTGTCACTGTCTCATCTTATACCAAAACAAATTCAGGGTGGGATAATTTTGCATTTGTTTCTCACAGCTTTTCTCTTTCTCAGGACCACGTTATCTTTTCTCAGTGGCCTATTCACTCCTTCCGCATGTACAGCACCTGTGTTCCTTTACAGACCATGATTGAAACCCCTCCCATTTTGTGGTGTGTTGCATGTGTGCTGCGAGGGGTTCAAATGCATAGCTGCCAACTTTTTACCCCCTCCCCAGTGGTGGGTTCCTACCGGTTCAGTCCGGTTCAGCCGAACCGGTAGTGGTTTGGCAGCCTGGGTCGCTGGAACCGGCAGCGACCCAGGCCTGCCACGCCCCCAAGGCGGTTCTCCATATGTGGCGCCATACGAGTCCCTTCGGGGAGAGGGGGCGGTCTAGAAATCTAATAAATTATTATTATTATTATACACACTGCTATCTTGTCTTTTGCTTCTGCGCATGCGCAGAGCAAGTTTTATTGCACTGCACATGAGTGCGCAGCGCGCATCAAGCCCGCGCGGGAGGCGCATCTACGAACGAACCGGCAATAGTGACTGCCGGAACCCACCCCTGCCCTTCCCCCATGCCTGCCCCACTGAGTGGCTTGGCGTTTAAAACCTTGAGAAGTGAGTGAAGTAATTTGGCTGCACAACTTTGTCCACATCAAAGGTCACACTTGGCCTGTATCTCAGAAAAGGGAGTCAAGAGAAAAAACTAGATTTTGATGCAGTGTAATGGGAATTTAATGAAAGGTCATTAATTAAATACGGTTGATGTGATTACCTTTCTCTGTAGCTATTTCTTCCCCTTTCTGTCACATTAAAAAACAGAGCGTTTGGCATAGCACTGTTTAGGGCCTTTTAAAAGGTTTCAGGACACCCTGTTTTAGGAGTGAGTACACAGTTGCAACAAAGAGTAGAAGCCAAGGAGTAGGAGCTTCAGTGCTCCTCTAGCATCTATGGCCACATCACTTTGGCCCTGACTGTCCCCTTCTCTGGCTTCAAGTTTTCCGGGAGAAAAATGTTAAGATGTGTCCTTCCTGGCTTCAGTATTAAACTAACCTTCATTTAACCTAAATTTTAGAGGAAACGGGCATGGTGGATTAAAATAAATAAACCTAGGGGAATTTATCCTTTAGGAATTGCTGGCTTCAATCCAGGTTTACCTCAAGGAAAGGACCAATTAATTAAGACAAATGACTTGAAATGAGATCTAGGCTAATTTGGGCAGCTCTAGATCTGGGACAGACAGCGTTAGGAGCGACGGCTAAAGTTGTAATTTTTAAGGGAGTGTGTGATTTTTTAAAAAACAAACATTGCCTCAGATCAGGCAGCTGGCTCACCAACTGGTGGGCTCTGTGCAATTGTTTTCTGAGTTTCTTAAAAAAAAAATTAAAAGAAGTCACTCCCACTCCGAGACTTAGTTTGGAAGGTTGCCAGGAGACCCCAGTTTATTCACATCTGAATGCTGATCTTTGCTTCCTGGGGCTGTTTCAAATGTCATCAGCTCTGGCCAGACTGAAGAGCTCAATTGAATCACCCTTCCCTTATATGCGTGCACAGTCGCACACACACAAACACACACAGAGGAGGGATAGTAGTGCTGTTTTCTTCGAAGTGGACACAGGTAAGTTGATTAAGAAGATTTATACTTGATCCACGCTGTCTCTTCTTATTTTCTCCTCCTCTCCATGGTTTGTTTTGCCAATTTTCTCCCTGATAGATTTCCTAGCAGAGATCAGTGTCTGGCTGAAAAATTGGCCCGCGGAGCGGAAGTCAACATGGCCCTTGGGGGATGTACAGACCAGAACCTCATGTACCCTTTGCAGCAGCGCTACAGCATCCCAAAAAGTGTGCCTTCCGTCCGATTTCTTAGGCATTAGTCCCTAAAGCTGTGGGCAAACTGCAAGGCCGGTTGGGCATGAACCAAGTCAGGAAGGGGCAGTTGAGTTCACGTCAGTGGACAGGTTGCCCGGCTCTTATTCAGAGGCAGAAATCTGGCAGCAGATGGTGCTGCTAGCATGCTCCAGGATAGTGAGCATGTGCCAGTTAGTTGGGGTTCAATGAGAACTGCTTCCTGCTGCCAGAGCAGCACCTGTTCTCAGGAAATCAGCCTGCTGCTTTCCTGCAATCAGTGCGTTTGGGGCCAGAGACTCGGCGTGATTGTCCAGGGGCTGCTTCTATAAATGAAGCCTAGGTGTGGAGGGCAGGAAAAGTAAAACTCGCTTCCGTTAACTGAATTTTTGATCCCAGACTAGAATGGCTCAGGTCCCATCAAGAACCTGAATCAAGTAGCCTGGACTACTGTAACGCTCTCTACATGGGGCTTCCCTTGGGACGCGCCCGAAGACTGCAGCTAGTCCAGAACGCAGCCGCGCGGGTAGTCATGGGGAGTACTAGGTACTCCCACGTAACACCTCTCCTGCGCGAGCTGCACTGGCTACCTGTGGTCTTTCGGGTGCGTTTCAAGGTTCTGATCACCATCTTTAAAGCGCTCCATGGCATAGGGCCTAGTTACCTGCGGGATCGCATCCTCCCACATACATCCCTGCGGCCAATCCGCTCTCACAGGGAGGGCCTTCTCCTGGTGCCGTCCACGAGGCAATGCCAATGGGCGACACCAAGGAGTAGGGCCTTCTCTGTGATGGGCCCAACCCTCTGGAATGACCTCCCCCCCGATATTAGAACCACTACTGACCTCCGCTCCTTCCGACAGAAACTGAAGACACACCTGTTCCGACTGGCTGGTTTGGCATAATTTTAACGTCTACCTCCTGGCATACACATTCTTACTGGTTTTTAGAGGGATATTGTTTTAAATTTAACTTGATATTTTAAACTTTTGTATTGATTTATTTATTAGCTGTACAGTTTGGCATATTTTACCCTCCTCTTATACATGTATTTATATAGTTATTTCTATGTTTTAATCTGTTGTATTTTAATACGGACTGTACACCGCCCCGAGTCCCTTTCGGGAGAGGGGGCGGTATATAAACGCTAATAATAAATAAATAAATAAATAAAATAAATAAATAAACCCTGTTACTGAACTGTCATCCGGAGATTCCCAAGAGAGGTTGCAACATTGATCTTTTGAACTAAAATCTTCTTCTGACATGTCAGTTCCACGCGCAGAGAGCAAAAAATAATGAGGGATGAGTCACCCCTGGGGATAGCTTGACATAGTAAATCCAAAGTTGCCTTTAGGATTCCATATTTATTCTGGGATTTTTTTTTTTAATTCATGCAATCTAAAAGCACCCCATCTGGTATGTTCCATCTGTGATGGTTGTTGACCTCTGTTGTTGGTTTGGAATGATGGAGGTTGCAATTTGAGGTGTTTAGAAGGGACCAGGTTGGAGTGAGCTGGTTTAATCCCTGTGAATTGCACCATAGCATGAAATGAATTGAAATTTGTCAAAAGCATCCTATCAAATTCCAAAAAAGCTAAACTTTCCCCTGCCTCAAAGGGCAGGAAGGGTCTGATAAGCAGGGCTGATTTCTGCTCTTTGGCAGTGGAAATGCTACGGGGCAAAGATCAGAATCAGCCTTGACTGAAAGGAAGACGGGGGAGAAATGCAATCAAAGACATATAACATCAGGTTATTTGTGTTCGTTTCGGGCTCTATAAGCTAATCTACAGTTAAAACCTGCTGTGGGACAAAAATAACTCATGCATCAACTTTTGCTGTCTTCTTTTTGGACTTTGGCCTGATAGCCCCCCCTCCCCCTCCCCCCGCAAGCTACCAGGTGGAGACTTGTTTTTTTCCTAGTTTGGGTTTTCATTGAGAAACCCAGAGGCTGACTGGTGCTTGCCAGCTCTTCCGTTTCTGTGTGCCTGCACCATGGAAAAGTAATCATCTTAGGCTGGGGGGAAATGATTTTTCACCTGCTCAGTTGTGCTGGCTGGCTGTGTAAGACACATTGTCTAGCTGTGTTCCCAAGAGAGTTGAGGCAGCTTTTGTAAACACGTGTCCCCTGATCCATAGCCTCCTGTTGCAGAGTGGAGAACCCAAATCCTCCCTCCCCTCTGGAGGTGGGGTTTTCAGATAATTTTCTTCACTTTAAATGTCTTTGATAAGTCTCAGTGGAGGATGGTATTTGGTGTCCCGTTTTTAGGGAATGGGGCCTTTTGAGATAGCTGAGATATGGAGAGAGTACAAATTTATTAGGCATATATGCTTAGCTGAAGACGTGTTGAATATATTACTCACTTTCTAAAATGGGTCTAGGTGACTATCACGCTTCCCTCAAAAACTCCTAACGCTCTGAAAAATGTTTTCCAGAGCCCCAGACATATAAAGGCAGATTTATGCAGAGAGATTTCTCTGTTGGAAGTTAAACCTCATTCTCACAGCCCTGGCACTAAAAAAGCTTTCAAAATAAACTATTTCTGAGCCACAGTTTGGTTTTGCTCATGGCTAAATTAGTTCACATTTTTGAGAGGTTTGGTGTGATTTCTTTAAACTAGCCTGCAACAAAATGTAAATATCCTCTGATATTTTAAGAATTTGGATAAGCTCTGGCTACGTAGGTCTTCACCCAAAGAATGAACAGATTAAATCCTAAGATTAAATCCTAAGAAGTGTTGTGGTTGTGTTTGGTTTAAAAGTCAGACTTGGGTTCCTTAACATGGAAATCAATTCTTGATCCACATATATGTAGAAAACAACTAATAGACTCTTCACACTTTTAAAGACATTGGGCTTACTCTCACATGCAACTCCTAAACTCCATTTTGGACCCTAAAGCAGCCTTAAATGCCAGTTGCATTTTAGTTCACAAATGTTGTATCTCTATACTGGCTTTGTTTGATGTGTGAAGGCAACCATTTTTCTTTCTTTCTTGATTCTGCTATAACAATACAGTCTTTCCTTGTCTGATGTGACGAAAGATCAGAACCAGAAGCTTCCCTGTTTAGGATATCCTGATATTTTCTCAAATCAGTTATTTTTTCCGTAGTGCATAGCACCATTCTAGTGCATATTTCTAACTAAGCCCCTCTGAGAGAATTTGCAAGCTACAGGAAATTAAATCTTGAGCTCCTAAGGGACATATCTAGACTACATGCTTTAATTATTTTAGCAGTCATTTTCTCTTTCTAGGAAGCTCTTCCCAATAGACTTTTGTTGCAGGCTTTGAGGGAGTGGGGTGGAGAAATGAGTCTTTTGATCCATTGTTGAACAGCTCTGGCTAGTTAAGAAGGTTTTGCTCCTGCTTAGTATAAATCTACATCTGTAGTATAACCTCATTGCTTTTTGTCCCGTCCCCATTGGATCAGTTGCTCCATTGTTGAAAACAGTTGTATAGTTTGCTTTGTTTTCCTTATGTGTAGTTGATCCTTCAGTAAGGGTGAGCTTGATAGCAAAGCATTGTCCCAGTTGCACACGCTGTTCTCTTGGCTTGACTTAATGCTGGTAGAGTTATAACTCAAGGCTTATTTTTCTCCTGCATCCTTCCCACCCAGCAATTATTTAGATATGTAATGAGCTGACAAATAATGAGATATCAAATGAAGTGCAGAAAGATTATATAAGCATAGTTTGTTCAAGAAGATTCATTTTTTTAAATTTTCAATTTGCATAGAAATAATCCCTAACATAATTTCTGGGAGAGTCCCCATACCTTGTTCCTATCTCACAGCTAGGCTTGCTCTTGTGAGCTGTTGTTTTTATTTGTATGCAGAGTCTGAAGAACCAGTAACTTCACTGATTTTAAGCAAAAATGACTGGTGCTAGTTTGGATGAATTTAGGTTATATAGGTTTACCAGAAATGTCCACTAGGTAGCAGCAAAGATTGTTTCATTTGCACCTCTTTGCTGCCATCTAGAGGTCCTTTTAGATTTGTAGCAATCTAAATTTAGTAATTCTAATTTAGTGGGGAAGGAAGAATACAGTCTCCAGGCACAATGAAGTAGAAAAAAAACTCTTACTCAGTCCTAATTTCCTCCCTGCTTAAAAGGAGAAGAAAAAGGGAGGTGTCCCAAATTAGTGTGGAATGTTTCTGAAACTTTCTTTTAGGCTGCTGATTATGTATCATAGTAAACCTTCTACAGGACATAATATTAGATTTGTACTATTGCTAATGTCTGTGGGGAGGGAAGGAGCAGAGACATCCTCAGTGATAGTCACTGGCTTCAAAATGGTGGGCATGACTGGCCAATCAAAGTCCTTCCCCCTTTGCAATGTGAGTTGCATGCATTGCACACATATTAAAAGGCAAGGGAGTTAATCACCCAGTTGCAGCTGCCATTTTGAAGGCAGTGACTGCCACTGGAAAAATGCATTAGTAAAATTCTTACTAATGTATTTTGGATATTCCATGCACCTTATTTAAGTTCTGTTCTCAGTCACGATTGTATGATGTTATCTTAATCATCTCATCATAACTTCCCACACTATTGTCCAAAGCCAAGTGTGTGTGGCATTGGCGAGAGGAATATTTTGAAAAACCTAATTTGGAGGTTCTCTAGTCTAGGGGTGTCAAACTCAATTTCATTGAGGGCCGCATCAGAGTTGTGTTTGACATTGGGGGCCAGGGTGGGCGTGGTCAGTTTGACGTCAGTTGTGTTGGGGGCCTCTGTGGTGGCCTGAGCACTCTGCCAGCGAAAATGGGCTCCGGAGCTCCGTTTTCAGCCATGACAGCCTCCTGCTGAAACTCTGCCAGTGAAAATGGAGCTCGGACATGCACCCCTCCCCCCAAGCTCCATTTTCTCTGGCAGAGGGCAGCAGGAGGCCATCTGAGCCAAAAACAGAGCAGCCCTCATGAGCTCTGTTTTCACTGGCAGAGGCACCATGGGCCAGTCCTTTGCTGTTTCTAGGGCAGCCCCGCGGACCAGATGTAAACACCCCACGGGCCAGAACTGGCCCCCAGGCCTTGAGTTTGACACTCCTGCTCTAGACCTTTATGTGATATGGACATCAGAGGCTCTTCACTACCCAATGATAGTGTAGAGCAGTGGTGGGTTCCAGCTCTCTTTGCAACCGGTATGCTGCAACGGGGCTGGTCATCCACCATGTGCATGCCACAGTGCACACTGTGTACCCACAGCCTGTGACGCTCCAGCTGCTCGGCGGAGCATCGTGGAAGCGCCATATGCCCCATGCGTGTGCGCAAATGCCCTAGTCGGCTCAAATAGAGGTAAGGAGAGCGGGAGGGCAGGTGGCCCCTCCGGAGCACCGTACAGTAACGGTACCTGGTGCTCCCAGAAGGCACCGGTACGCCCGTATTGGGGCATACCAGTCGTATCCCACCACTGGTGTAGACATTAGGCCTTCCAGTTACTATCCATGTTCTTTCTCTTCAAAGTGAGAGTTACTTTGCTAGTCTTTCTTTGAATGCCTGGAAAAAATATGTAAGTAACCCTTTTGTTCAGCAGGAATAATAAGTAAGCCTATTCCCTTCTTACAGTGCTTTTAATGCAAAGCTATCAGGGATGTACGGTGCACTTATATGGCTTATTTTAAGTTTATTAAAATCCAAACTTTAAAGACAGGAGGCTTCTAATAGGTGAATCATATTAGTATTAAATAAGGTTTTATTCAAAAATGTTTGGAGGGGGGTTGCCTGTTTTCTGGGAAGCCTTTCCTAGCTTTTTATTTCAGAGTTGCTATTTACTGGAGTCATGTGCAATGGTGTCATCTTAATTTTTTCTGGGTGCTGATTTTCCCACCTCCTAGATCAATAGCAAAAATCCACGTGGCAATAATTTCTGTCACTTCCCTCATTAAAACACATCAGGCAGTTACAAGAAATCAGTTAAGGGCAAGAAGCTGATTGGTCCCAATGGAGTGATGCTAGACAGAAGGCTGTGGGATGAGGGGGGTGTGGCCTTGAAATTCTTGGCAATTGAATTTTATTGGGATTAAGCATTTTTGATTAATAACTGGAGCATATGTGCTTACAAAATAGCTGGTTTTGCAGTCCAGTGTTTATATACATAGAACCACAAGGGTGGGGCACACATGTCCAAGAATCCACTTTTTGCAATCCTCAGCCTCCTTTCAACTCCAGTTTCTGATAGTCAGCTTGGATTTCTATCCTTTTGAGACAGGATGCTGATAGAAGCTAGTGCTAAGTATCAAAATAGGGTTAAAATAAATACATAAATGAAATCATAAATAAATGCCCAAAATCAGGAAAAAGAAGGACATTTCAGTAGTCTCATTCACATTTGTTTCAACTGTTTATACTCTGCTCATAGGCCCAATAAGGCAGTAACATCACTTTCACCCACTGGAGCCTTCTGCCTTCTGGGAAAAAAAATCATCAGCTTTTGCCACGAAAACCCTGGATGTCTATCCCCAGCACATAAAATAATGGTGTGGTTTTTCAAAAGGCAACTGGGTTTTGTTTTTTTCCCTTGAAGACGCGAAGCATCCAAGAAGCAAAAGGAGAACTGAAGAAGCTTCTTGTGTGAGCAGTGAAAGGTCTTCAAGGAAAATAGGGGCATAGGGGCACGCATAAGCACACCAGAGTGCCTAACGTCCCTGTCCTACTGTCCCCATTTATTTGTTCCCACTTCCTGCATTCTTATTCATGTTTATTCTTGTTCCTGTTATCTTGTACATGAGTGACAAACTAAAATACGAACTAAAATACAATAAATAAATAGTTCCCCTCCGCAAAAAAACTAAGTCCAGTTGCCTTTTGGAAAAAGCACTTAGACATAAAATAAGTGTCTGCTAGACATTTATAAGTTTATTTTTGAAACAACATTTTGAAGTTATTCCTTTTCACTTACGTCTTTTATTTTTGGTAGGCAAAGGTATGAGGTTTCCTTCAAAAGATTTTTCAACTGATAACGTTTTATTTTGCTTTTTTAGTGTTTGGAGGTCACCAGGAAATTGCATTGCAATTAGTGAGCAAAGCAGGAAGTACAGTGTGTCGTCACCCCCACCCCACCCACCCCGCATCCTGACAAAAGACATTTCTGTTTTGGGATGGGGAAAATATGAAAGATTTCACACAAAAAAAAGAGTATTTTCTTTTGAGTCATTTTTGATGTGCTACAAGAATACAAAAATATTGTTTTTTTCAGCTGTTCCCAACAAAATATTATTAAACAGCTGGTTCAACTTAAAACCAAGCCAGTGCCAGTACATTATTTTGGGCAACCTGTTTTTTGTTTTCTTTGCTTTTATTCATATCTTAATTGTCGTTTTGAAACCCCACCAAGGTCACCCCTGGTGCTAAAACATTGTTTGTCCAAACCATTACTGAATCTGACCCTTAGCTTTACTCTGACTTTCTTTGTCTCCTTGTTTTGCAGGTCAGATGGGGAAAATTCAAGAACTGTCAGGTCAGTTGCATTTTTTAAAGAAAACATTATTTTGCTATTTTTACCCCCTTTTCTTATAAGTTCTTGAAATTTAGCTTATCTTTCCCCACTCTTCTCCTCTCCCAACTCTCTGTTGCCTGCATTCTTTTCAGAGCCTATGTGATATTGGTAGTCTTCCTTGGGTAAATCTGAGTTTAGGGCTTTTTTGTTGTGGATTTTATTGAACACACACTGTGATAAACCAGTGCAAAAAAATAGGAAGATGTATGACAAATGGGAAAGGGAAGTTTAGTTGGGATGGGGTGTAATAAGAGATGAAAATAAATATATTTTGCTTAAATCAAATTCCTATAGTCTCAGAATGTAGATATTTTACCTGCGGGTAAAGTTGCTCATCAACTTTATAATGAGTGTATCAGTGACGTGCGGTGAGGGTTATGGCTGGGGAGGCTGGTGACGTCATCAGGAAGGCGGGGAATGGGACCACGTGTGCAGCACACGTGGTCCCATTCTCTGCCTTCCTGAGTGAACATTAAGGGGACCGCGGAGTGCACTGATCCGCGTAGCATTGCTTCCTCCACCTGCGCCAGTCCCTTCCCCCCCCACTCCTTCAAGGTCTCCCTCTCCCACCAACCCAAAGCCCGATCCCCAGCTCCCTCAGGCAAGGCTTGAGCGGGGTGAATGGGAAAGCAACGAAAGGGGCTGCGCTTTCACCCCGCTCAAGCCTTGCCGCCTGCAGGCACCGCCCGCCCTCGCTGCCCCTTTTGTTGCTTTCCCACCCGCCTCTAAGGCGCGCCAAAGCCTCCTTCGTCCCCCCCAGCGTGCGCCCTTTTTATTTCCCGTGACACCCCCCCCCCATTTCAGGAAAGCTTTCCCCATTGCCTGCGGGGTGAGGGGGGCGGCTCCTCTCCCCCCACTCCCTCCGTCCCTGCCTCTCTCCTCAGCCCCAAAGCTCCGTCCGCGTGACTCACTTCCAAGGCGGTGGCTGGAGAGGCGCGCAAGAACGGCAAGCGGTTTCCCACCAAAGCGGCGTTCTGCGCGCAAGAAGGTGCTGCCGGAGGACAAAGGGATGCAAACACACATCTACCCATCTATCTTTTCCAGCCTCCTAGCGCTCTTTTCCACCGATCGCGCATGTTGTGCGCGCAAGAAGGAAAAGTCTGCGGCGAAGCCCTTGTCGCCCCGACCTCTTGTTTGCACTTCCCCCCCTTTTTCTTCGCTCCATCCCGCTCCGGCTCTGGAAGGGCCAGCGAGGTTGGCTCCAGCCGAGATCGAGAGGGAGGAGAGGAGGGGTAGCTGCGGGCTACCTTCCGGCCAAATGCGCACGAAAAGCTTGCGCGATCGGTGGAAAAGAGCGCTAGGTAGATGTGTGTTTGCGTCCCTCTCTCCTCAGCCCCAAAGCTCCGTCGACGCGACTCACTTCCAAGGCGGTGGCTGGAGAGGAGTGCAAGAACGGCGAGCGGTTTCCCACCAAAGCGGCGTTCTGCGCACAAGAAGGCGCTGCAGGAGGACAAAGGCACGCAAACACGCATCTACCCATCTATCTTTTCCAGTTACCTAGCGCTCTTTTCCACCGATCGCGCACATTGTGCGCGCAAGAAAGAAAAGTTCGTGGCGAAGCCCTTGTCGCCCCGAGCTCTTGTTTGCACTTCCCCCCCTTTTTCTTCGCTCCATCCCTCTCCGGCTCTGGAAGGGCCAGCGAGGTTGGCTCCAGCCGAGATCGAGAGGGAGGAGAGGAGGGGGTAGCTGCGGGCTACCTTCCGGCCAAATGCGCACGAAAAGCGTGCGCGATCGGTGGAAAAGAGCGCGAGGTAGATGCGTGTTTACGTCCCTCTCTCCTCAGCCCCAAAGCTCCGTCGGCGCGACTCACTTCCAAGGCGGTGGCTGGAGAGGAGCGCAAGAACGGCGAGCGGTTTCCCACCAAAGCGGCGTTGTGCGCGCAAGAAGGCGCTGCCAGAGGACAAAGGCACGCAAACACGCATCTACCCAGCTGTCTTTTCCAGCTACCTAGCGCTCTTTTCCACCGATCGCGCACGCTTTTCGTGCGCATTTGGCTGGAAGGTAGCCCACAGCTACCCCCTCCTCTCCTCCCTCTTGATCTCGGCTGGAGCCAACCTCGCCGGCCCTTCCAGAGCCGGAGCGGGATGGAGCGAAGAAAAAGGGGGGGAAGTGCAAACAAGAGCTCGGGGCGACAAGGGCTTCGCCGCGGACTTTTCCTTCTTGCGCGCACAACGTGCGCGATCGGTGGAAAAGAGCGCTAGGTAGCTGGAAAAGACAGCTGGGTAGATGCGTGTTTGCGTGCCTTCGTCATCCGGAAGCGCCGACAACATTTCTGCCTCTGCAGCTCCCGGGCGCGGCCGGACAAATGTATATAATATTATAATATTATATATATATATATATATAGTAAATAATATTATATACTATTATTTCATGAAGAGAGGTGAGGCCCTGCCTCCCCTGCCTCCCCTGACCGCACGTCACTGGAGTGTATATACATTTTTTGTGCCTTTTAGTCAGTGTTGAGTCCTGGCAACTGTCTAAGCAATTTCCTGCGGTTATTTATTAGTTGGTAATAAATATTCATCAAGTACTTATTCCACGCTATACACCGGAAACATAATTAAATATGGTTTTTGCCAAAAAGCTTAGATTTGAAAGAAACGTTATGGCTGCCTTCATATGATAGGTGTTAAGCACGGTTTTCTCAGTGACCCCAATTTTCTAGGCTGCATTGAACCATAAACTAATCCCATGTGGGATATTTGCCTATCACATTAAAATGTGGTTGGCTAGTTTATGGTTCAGGGTGTTGCACAAACATAGCCAGGGCCGGATTTTCCTATAGGCTAACTAGGCTTCAGCCTAGGGCCTCAAGATCAAGAGGGGCCTTTCATTTTTATTTATTATCCGTGCCACATTTTTTATAAAGGTTAGTACCAATTACAACATGTTTCATTTAATATATTGATATATATCACAGTAATGATGTATTTTATTATCTCTCATGTAATTTACAAACTTAAAAATGGGAGGTGAAAGGGCCCCATAAGTGGAATAGCCTAGGGGCTCTTTTCATCTAAATCCAGCCCTGAACATAGCCATGCATGGAAAAAGGAGGAGGAGTGGAATAGTGAAAATAAAAGACAAGGAGGACTGAGCCAAGATTGATGGATATTTCTGCTGATATGCTGGCTGACTGCAACACTATGAGTCACCCTGGTAAACAGTAACTATATATTACAGCTTGTCGGATGCTTGACATTGACCTGTTTCTGTAGGGTCAAGTAAGCAACTAACACAGAAAATTTGAGGAGAACATGGTACATGTCAGTATTTTGTGATCCTTAAATGTGACTTTTCCATGTTGCAGGCCTGGTTAACACTTGAATGGGCACCTAATATAAATACCAGGCTGAAGGCTAGATTGTGAACACATCAGTAACACATCTAGAAGAAGGCAATGACAAGTCACTTGCCTACTGCTGTCAAAAACACTGTATAGATATGTCCATATCAGTCATCAGGAATCAAGCCGAATTCCAAGAAGTCTTTTTACTCCCCTGCAACACGCACATAAGGCTTACCTATATTTGCCGTAGCCGTCATCTGGCTGTACATCAGAATAAATCCAACCCAGATACATATCAATTGGATTTTGAACTTAAAATGGTGGGCAGCAAAGACGCTGCAGCAGAGCTGGGACAGATGGATCAATCTGGGCTTTGTTCTGTGCAATACAGTCCAGCCCAAGGTGACACAAAGCGGGGACCAAACAGAAGCACTGAGAAAGGAAGGGAGATGGCTCTATTCGAGTCCCTTCTGCTGCCCACTGGCGAGGTGCTGCTTTCGCATTACACAAAATGAGGTGGCAGTCTTGAGTTTCATGCAACAAATTAGTTGTTATTTCATTTATTAGTGGAACATTTTTTACAGCCATGAACAGAAAGGCAATAAAGGTATTTTCAATCCTGGATGCCAAGATTATGCAAATGAGAATGCCTATTGGTCTGGATGTGTTCATTGGGAGAAAGTTACAGCTGCTTTACAGCCAAGGAAAGGAGTAAAACGAGTAGAATAACGTAGAATAAAATAGAATTCTTTATTGGCCAAGTATGATTGGACACAAAAAGAATTTGTCTTTGGTGCATATGCTCTCAGTGTACACAAAAGGGCAAGATACATTCCTCAAGAATCCTAAGGTACAACACTTAATGATAGTCATAGGGTGCAAATAAGCAATCAGGAAACAATCAATATCAGTATAAATCTTAAGGATACAAGCAACGAAGTTACAGTCCTGCAGTCATAAGTGGGAGGAGATGGGTGATAGGAACGATGAGAAGACTAATAGTAATAGTAACGCAGCCTTAGTGAATAACTGGTGAGGGAATTATTTGTTTAGCAGAGTGGTGGCATTCGGGAAAAAACTGTTCTGGTGTCTAGTTGTCTTGATGTGCCGTGCTCTATAGTGTCGTTTTGAGGGTAGGAGTTGAAACAATGTATGTCCAGGATGCGAGGGGTCTGTAAATATCTTCACGGCCCTTTTTGACTCGTGCAGTGTACAGGTCCTCAATAGAAGGCAGGTTGGCCATAATTGTTTTTTTCTGCAGTTCTGATTATCCTCTGAAGTCTGTGTCAGTCTTGTTGGGTTGCAGAACCAAACCAGACAGTTATGGAGGTGCAGATGACAGACTCAATAATTCCTCTGTAGAACTGTATCAGCAGCTCCTTGGACAGTTTGAGCTTCCTGAGTTGGCGCAGAAAGAACATTCTTTGTTGTGCTTTATTGATGATGTTTTTGATGTTAGGTTTTCATTTTAAGTCTTGAGATATGATAGAACCTAGAAATTTGGAGGTCTCTATTGTTGATACTGTGTTGTCTAGTATTGTAGCATATTCCCACATAGAAGTGACTAGTTTTCTGTTACGTTTCTAGCCTGTTCTTTTTCCATGTAAGGTAATGCTGCAGTAAATAGAAATTCCCACACATTTAGGCCTCCCAATAGTTGCATACACTAGATTAGACAGACAGGTAGACACCAGGTCACCCAGTGAACCTGCAATATGTGGCTGAATTTGGAACTGAAACTTAAGTCAGGTCTATTCATTTAACTTGTGTAGTGTTTCACAGCATGGTATCTTCTGCTCCAGATGTGGTGACCTTCAAGGCCCATTGTCCTCACTCATTTCAGACATTGGCAGAGCTCAGTGGGAATGATGGATGTTGCAGTCTAACTGTTAGAATGGAAGGCTGCTACCTTATATTTGCTTATTTGCTTGGTTTTAGTCACCGCAACAGCTATAATTAATTAGAAAACGCACCAATCAAGTTTCATTGTGTTTGGGATTGCTTCTCCGCTTAAATCTATACCAGAATGTGGCACGATCACACAAAGAGCAGGACTGTTGGCTGTGACTAACAGGTATACTGTAGCCTAAGATAATGAGGGAGGCTAGAAAGGTAGCAAAACACGAAGGATTGGCATTCCACAACACATTTTTAACTTCTCCCCATTGTTTGCATTTTTAACAATGCAGAATTCTTTTGTATTATAAAGGATTTTGGTAACATTATCCCTGTGGCTTTCAGGTTATGTTTATATTTTCCCAGCTGTGGTTTCATTTCATAAGAGCTACTTTGTTGACTACTGCTGACAAAAGAGAATAGTCTCTTGGGTTAGTGTGTGCGTGTATGTGTGTATGTTACAAGTGGAGTTTGCATGGTACTGTTCAGTGTTGATAATTTTAGTTGCTGGATGATGACTTGCTTATATTAGTTAGAAGTGACCTTCTAAAATAGGCTTCACGATTCTTCCCTTTGCTGTTCATAGTCGAGTGTGTGTGTGTGTGTGTGTGTGTGTACAATAGTCACAATTCTGTGATTTTCACTCATATTTGGGAAATGGGGAACTTTTTTCTGAACCTTGATTAATAAGGATTCAGTGTGTTTGAATAACCTATTATTGTAAGGAATAGGAGACAGGGGGCTAGATCAGACATCTTGACACCTTTCCCAAATTGCTGTTCCCAGGACGCCATGAGAATTAAAATTGGCATGAAACTGATACCGGTACAAATTGGCTCTGTTCTGATAACAAACCTAATGAGATCACTTACAAACCTAATGGGGCCATTCACACAGCTTGTGTTCTTTAATTCGTATTAAATCTGGTTAATATTTTATAGCTTAGAGCAGTGTTTCTCAACCTTGACAACTTGAAGATGGGTGGACTTCATGTTGTCAAGATTGAGTTGGCTTAGAGACTTTCGTGAATTCAGCTCTGTGTTCATGGTACAATGCATCGTACCCCACCCCGCCCCCCCAAAAAGGGTGAATTCAGCCATCGGGTTAAATGTATTGTGTGTATGCAGCCCTTTGGGGTTTAGTCAGGGCTTTTCAAAGAGGTTGAATAGCTGTGTTTAAGAAAATGCAACAATAGTTGTGCTCCTGCTGAGCTGGCGGTACATTTTTGCTAGCTCATCTGGAATGATGACATCTTCTCTTATTCCAGATGGAGGCTTTTCCCTGTGACAGGCGTGCTGATTTTGTGTACTTACGCTTGTAATGCAACGCAGACCCTCTGTGCTGATCGCAACTTGTCTAAATGTACTAAGAGGATTTTTGCTGATAGCATAAAAATTGTGGCACCCAGCTCTTTTCTCTTTCACACTCTGAAATCCGTTCAGTGAGATCTTTTCTTCTAGGGCCTTACCTAAGGCATTGCAGTTTTTGAGCTAAAGAAACCCCAAGGGTACTCACTGTCAACATTACTTATTAATATCCAGCAGAACCGATGGAAAAATTCTGCACAAGAATCAGTTGCAGGCATCTGAAAGAGTTAACAGAGAAAAATAACAACACGTGCATCATAACGTCATGGCACAAATGAAGCAAGTTACGTACTTGTTAGACATCATTATGAAAGTATGCACAGATCATTTCTGCAATAATCTTATGCATCTGTGGTTGTTTTGATGTCACTGTGTGTTATTGCGGTTGCAGCTGGCCCAGCTGTACTTCCTTTGAATAAGGTAGCCTTCCCCAATTGGAATTCAGATCAGGGATATTAGAATTCGGAGGTCCAAACATCTGGAAGGTCGCAAATAAGGGGATGTTGCAATACGGCAAGTGCACAAGAAATTTATTTTATGTATTACTGATCTTTCCATGCCTCTAAATTCCAGAGGGCTCTGAGCAACACAGAATTCTCAGTGGATTGTTCATTAATTCTACATTTTTCATCGTAAAGCCTATCTATTTTAGGGCAACTGCTCTTGCAATCAGGAGTGGGACTGAGAGAGATGTCATGGTAATATTGTGTGGAGTCAGCCAGTAATCACTGTGCCAAGTTGCACTGTGGATTTGCAGAATCTGTATTATTTTTTTCTTTTCCAGACATAGAATTTGAAAACGAAAGCTCCTTTGCATTTTTTTTTATATAACGGTGTCTCTTCTTCAGCAGATAAATGTGCTAAAATATAATGTCTGTGCTCATCCAAACCATAGATTTAAACTTTTTTTTAACTTAGAGGATAACTTGAAGATAATTCAGTGAAGTCAAGCCAAGCTATGTTTTAAATACTTCTGATGAAAGAAAATTACTGTGATTAGGAAGTTTCTTCTAATCCCTTTTGTAATACTGTAGTCTGCAGAAGTTCCTAGCTAGAAAACCTAGGATTGAAATGCTAAAAATTTCAGTCTCCACCTGTTGGGAGATTACGAGGTTGTGGAAGTCTGCTTTGCTGTATCAATCTCTTGATTCAAACCGTGTCTTTTGGAGAATATAGAACAAATATGCTCCCACTTCTGCATGGCAGATGGTTGCCCTAACTACTTTCCAGTTTCTCTTTTCAAGCTAAATGTATCCAGTGTTTTTAATAAGACTGAGTTTCCAGACTTTAGAAGAGATGGTTCTCAAACCTTTTGGACCATTGGGCTCATTGGGAATTCGATGGGCATCTTATGAGAACTCACCTATTATGATTATTATGGCCATTCGCAAAACATCCCTCTACAGGTAGTCCTTCATTTATGACCACAATTAGGATTAGAATTTCCATCGCTAACCAAGATGGTTGTTAAGTAAGTCACATTTGATTTTACAACTTTCTTTTACTACAGCTTTTAAGCAAATTGCTGCAGTTGTTAAGCAAGCCATGCAGTCATTAAGCAAATCTGCACTCGCTCATTGACCTTGGTGGAAGCCAGCTGGGGAGGTCACAAATGATGTATCTCATGATTCTAGGACTCATTGTCATAAATACAGGCTGGTTGCCTACCACCGAAATTTGGATCACGTGACCGTAAAGACACTGTGATGATGTCGTAAGTGCTAGGACTATGACTTTTTCAGTTTTGCTGCAATTTCAAAGGGTTGCTAAATGAATCGTGTACCAGCCGCCTTCTATTTTATTTTCTAAGAATACATTCAAATTCTTAGTTATATTGATCATCAGACTTTTCCACACGGCATAAAAATAAACAGGTTATAAAAGTAGAGAAACTTCCCCCCCTCCAAAAAGGGAGGCAGAAATAATAAAACCCTGTATGTGAAGGCAAGACATAATAGTAACATCTCTATTTCCCTACTCAGATGGCTTAAGAGAAGGTGGACTGATTATATACAATGGTTCCTCCGTACTCGACTGGTTTGAAATTCATTGGATTTGGTACTAGACTCATTCTGACGTGAAAATTTTGTCCCAGAACTCGTCGTTTGTTTGGTGCTCGATGCACAAGCTTGAACCTCTCAGTGTCCGTTGTCTTGAGATGATTCCTTATGGGAAAAATTTGGTACTCATCGTTTTTGGTAATCGTTTCACCTCCCGGAACCAATTAACCACGAGTGCCGAGGTACCACTGTACTACAATATTCTGAAAGCCTTTGAACTTTTAGTTCATACATATGAAAGACTGCACTCTAAAAGTGAATGAAGCCCAGGCTTATTTGGGAACAGGGCTACAGGAGTTGAAAGGGATGAGTGAATCCTTTAAATAATAATACTTTATTTACAGTCACAGACCAAAACACGAACAGTACAAAAGGGACAGAGCAGCCAGTCACCAAAAGCCCAACTAAGGGAGGTTACAGCGCTCTCCTCTAATGGTCACAGCTCTCAAGAAAAACCTGGAAACCTGAGAGGTGATGTACGAGGAGACATCCCCAAGGCAATGCACAAACAAATCACAGCCATGAATCCTTTAAAATGTCTGGAAACCCCCAAATGTTTAAAAAAAAAAAACCCAGAACCCAGGAGCAATATTCTTGGATGTATGCAATCCAAGCGAGTTTGTGGGTCCCTACAAGGAATGTTAGTGATTCACACTTTTTGCACCTCAATCAGGTGCAAAGGCTGATTGAGGCTGAAAGAGAAGTGAGGCTGAGGAGAAGCAGAAGTTGCCATCCTTTCATTCCACACAGGACCTCCAGGAACTGAAATGACTTGCTGAAGAGCCCAGTTTGAGAATCATTTCTCTAGCACTGCTTCCTCTAATCCTGCCTTCAGCCAAAAGTGGGCACAGGTAAGCTGAGGGGACACTTTGATCCTCTCTTAGGGGATTTTTCATTGGAGAAGCAAACAGCTAGCATATTTCCTCTTCCAACAGTAAGTGAATCAGTGCCAGCTACTGGAGTTGCTAGGCAGGGCTCAGTCTTTCTAAGGAAACAAAAAGTCCTTTCTAAATTTGGTGGTGGATGGGACTTTACCACCCTGCAGCAACAGTTGAAGCCCAAGGGAGTGTCATTCTGCTTCATCTTTCTCTATAAACACTGCTAATTACAAGCCACATTTTATCCTCCTCCTTTTGCTTCCATTATTCCTCACGTTGCATCAATTTTTCTGGCTGTTTACAGGTACTACAGATCTGACAGTTTCTAAAGAAACAGCAAGAAACCATGAGTTTAGGAAGTGGAATACTATAGTATCCTTGCACAGATCCTGTCAACTAGGCTTATTTATATGGCTATTCCAGAATACCGACCTATAGAGTAGGTTACAGCTATCTGTTTCCTGTTTGGCCAGGTTTAACTGAAGCTAATATTCAGCTGCCTAAGGCAGTTGCCTGATCCTTACCTCATAGCATGCCTGCTTCCACATATTTCATGTGGAAAGGCAAGAACCTTCCTTACTAATAAAAACATTGGAGCAGAAATGTGGTGCTTTGGGGCAGGATGATTACATCATGGCAGTAATAGGGTACAGTAGCATGACGAGTACTCTAGAGGAGTGTGATCAAGTTTGTCTAGCTTGTGTTCTTTCTGATGAGACTGCTAGAAAAACAAAAGTTAGCATTTTGTGCCACAATGGTGTGTAATGGGAACATTGCTGTATAATGTGAGTTTATAGCAGCATAATCATCTCTCTTAGGAGATCCACGGTGCCTCAAGGTCAAAGCCCAGTACACTGAGTTAGGGAAAAAGGAATCCGTATAATAATAATAATAATAATAATAATAATAATAATAATAATAATAATAATAATAATAATAATAATAATAATAATAATAATAATAATAATAAAAAATATTTATTTCTTAGCCGCACCCTCTCCCGAAGGACTCGGGGCGGCGTACAACAAAACATAGGAAATAAATATATCGACATACATATAACAAAACATATACCAAGACATATATACGACATATACAAGGAGGAGGTGAACTGATAGATAAAAACAAGTAAAAACACAATGTTTAAAAACCCCTAAATAAATTGAATGCAATTAAAATACCCCAAATAAAAAACCCGTCAGGAGCGATATAGTTGGATCAAAGTTGAGCCAGGCCAGCAACTTGAAAAAGGTGGGTCTTGAGCTTTACACGAAAGGAGCGGAGGTCAGAGGTATTCCTAATATCCGGGGGGAGGTCATTCCACAGGGCTGGGCCCGCCACAGAGAAGGCTCTACTCCTAGGCGCCGCCCCTCGACACTGTCTGGTGGACGGCACCTGGAGGAGGCCCTCTCTGTGCGAGCGGATTGGTCGCAGGGATGTATGGGGCAGAATACGATCCCGCAAGTAACTAGGTCCTATGCCTTGAATGTTTCTGCGTCAGCATTCGGCAAATACTAGAAGCAACGGTTACAATGCCTGTCCTTACTGGCTTCAAGTCCCACAGAGATGGACAAGATCAAGAAAGCAAGAATTACGGTGACTAGAGAAAAGCACTTTAAATACTAGTATTAGGTGTAAATATTGGAAATATTTACTCAGATAAGACTCATCTGTTCGTGAGTTTGTTAAGGTGGAGTTTCTAGGAATGTTTTTAAAAACATTTTCTGGCCATCTGGGTGAAATAGCAATAGCACGTAGACTTACATACCGCTCCACAGTGCTTTACAGCAGCAGTCCCCAACTGCTGTGGGACTTGAAGCCAGTAAGGACAGGCATTGTAACCGTTGCTTCTAGTATTTGCCGAATGCTGACGCAGGAACATTCAAGGCATACGGATTCCTTTTTCCCTAACTCAGTGTACTGGGCTTTGACCTTGAGGCACCATAGATCTCCTAAGAGAGATGCTTATACTGCTGTAAACTCACATTATACAGCAATGTTCCCATTACACACCATTGTGGCACAAAATGCTACCTTTGTTTTTGGCTTGGTAGCCTGACTGGGGGGCAGGGGGGAGAGAGGGGATAGTTTCTTGTGAGTAACAGGCAAGCATGTGCAAACAGCTCCATTTCTGTGAGGAGCATGGTGCATGCTCCCACTGCTTGCACAAAGGGAGCTTTGCATGTGAGCGCAAGTGGCTGCCAATCGCACAAAGGAAGCAACAGATGGCCACCGTTCGTGCGAGGAGAGATTCTCACACACACTGGCCTGCCTGCGGGACCTGGTTCCGAACAGGCCACAGCCCGGTAGTGGACTGCGGCCTGGGAATTGGGAACCCCTCCTTTACAGCACTCTCTGAGTGGTTTATAGAGTCAGCCTACTGCCCCTAACAATCCGGGTCCTTATTTTACCAACCTCGGAAGGATGAAAGGCTGAGTCAACCTTGACCTGGTGAGAATTGAACTCCTGGCAGTGGACAGCGTTCTAACCACTGTGCCACCAGGGCTCTTAAATGTGCTATCAACAGACTGCACACCTGTTTCTTGGTTGTTCATGTCAAACTCTCCTTCAATTCAACTCCCCATCTTTCTAAATCTCTCACTATTGGGAACCACGTCAAAGATGTAGGTTGTGAAAACACTGAGAGAGTTTTATGCGTTTAGTAGGCTGTATCCCTTCAGGAGCCAATAGCAGTGTCTCTGAATGGTTGGACCAGAGTTTGTGTTTTACAAGGGTGTTGGCCTGCAAAACCCAAGATCTAATTTGTTTCCCATTGTTCCCAGAAATCTGAAGCCAGTCCTGCTGGTAAAGGGAGAAGGAGAGGCGAAATTTATAATCAATATATGGTTGAGCCATCTCTCCTCAGTTTTGTTGTGCAACATTCCCCCCACTCCCAGCAAGTTCCATCCTCCGGTCTTCAATGCCACTGTATGTGCAGAGAGAAAGAAATAGTGACAACTCCCCCATTTACATAACACTCCTGTGATGTCAGGTGGAGGAGGGGAGAGAGCTGTTTGCAGTCCCTCCTTGTCATCGTCCCATCCCATCTGGTGCTACAAATGCAAAGACCCAGTGCCGCCTTCATATGTTGTAGCTGAGCTGGGAGAAAGCCTAGAGCTGCTGAGGAGAGAGAGGTAGGTCCCTGTCACAAGTTAGACAGCTCCCCCCCCCCCAAGGGCTGCATATGCCCTCCCTGGACTATTATCCCCAACTCTGGGAACTGCAAGGTTAGAATTTAGAGAGAAGAGGGAGCCAAGATTCCAGGTCACACCCTAAGTGGAGTGCGTGGCTGGGGTTGCCAAGTGAGCGCTTGGGCAAGCCAGCCACGAGGCTAATGTAGCGGCAGGTTGCTAGGAATTTGCTGGGATGGATGAGGGGGTGCAGGGAGATGACAGTTTGGAGGAGGGGGAGTGACAATGTACAGGGCTGCTGCCAGGAAACATTGCCATAGCAACAGAAACATACACAGCAGCAGCTTTCTAACAGCTGTTTCCATGGCAAGCACCACGTTTCTTGCTTAGGTAGCAAAGACCAACCACCTCGATCCGTGTGGGCAGCCGCTTGGATCGGGCACTGGCAGCTCAGTGTTGAAATGCAGCTGCTCCTGGCAAGAAACGCAGTGCCGTGGCGCAAGGCAGCCTAGGAGATCATTAACTACTCCTGCTCTTGTGGACAAAAGACTGGAATAGATAATATCCCTGCCATATTTCAGAGGAAGGAACTGCAAAACTCCTAAATGAACTGGTTGAATAAAGGACAGATTGATTCATTCGCCCTCGTTTGCCAGCTCCTTTTGTTCAGTTCAGGACCGGCAGGCATATCATGGTAGTAGAAAGCCTTGCAATGCTAAGACTTCTGAAGAACAACTGACCTTTGAGGGGGATTGAAGTGCTGTGCTTATTGCTATTTCTTAACCTCACTACCACCGTGATTCTCTGCACAGTATCAAAGGACCTTTATCTGACTGCCTCCCTTCTCCCCAGCTTGTGTCTCTTCCTGCCCGCAGTCTTCAGTGACACCTCCTTGGTTGGCTCCATAAATAAGGAGGCAAGATTGAATCAAGTACCTGCATTGAGGCCAATTAGCTGTGATTGCGGGTTGCCAGCTGCCTAGCAGGGTGGCAAAAGAATCCATGCTGGGGTTTGAAAGGCCATGGATCACCCAGCAGCACAAGGCTGCTAGGGCAACGAATGCCTCCTGCTGCTTGTCTCCTGAACTAACTCCGCTCCACTTTCCTGTGTTAGGAAAGTTGTCTCTTTCCAGCTCTTGCCTATCTATCAAAAGCCACCACCAGCAGGACAGGGTCCTCAGAGGCATTGGTAGGAAGCTTAGGCCTTCAAGGGAGCTGAGGCATCTTATCCATGGAGACTCCACTTAATGCAGTCTTCTAAGGAAAGAGGGTTGGCAGCTGGGATTTTGTTGGAAGGCCAAGTTTTGCCACACATCAAACAGATCCTAATAAGTTATCATCACCAAACAGGCACAAACAAAATTCCCAATGCAAGAGGTATACGATTCAAGGCATCGTAATGAAACAATGCAGCCAAGTTAACGTAAGCCTGGAGAAGGCCCACAAACCCATCTCTCACATTATGGAAGCATTTTGTGCCTTCTTTTCAGGATGGGTTGAAGTTTCAGACTAAAAGAAGGACAACACATATGGGCAGGCAGGCTAAGGTTCATTCACACAGGTTACTCAAGAGGAGGTAAGTGTGGAGATAGAATGGAACTGGAGAATTGGAAGAAGTTAGAAAAATCGAGGAAAGCTGATCAGGAAAGGGCAGGAATTCTATTTGAGCTGAGGCCTTGTTTTCACTGTAGCTTCATCTACACTTCCCCATCGATGGACTTTCCTGCCTTCTTGAGAGGAGAGAAACATAATTGTTTTAAAAACGCTTATCATATCCTAGCAAAGAGGCCAGTAGTATTGTGGCCCTCACTCTTCCCTTCTCAGAAGAGTACCATTTTAAAATTCTAACTAGGGATCTCACCATAGTGAAGAGATAGAAATATTCCTTGCATGTCAAATTCCTATGTGGAGAAATTTTATTTCTTCGTATAGGAACATAGCTTTATCACAAATCTCAGAGCCCTGCACTATATCTCTACCATGTTGAAAGGAAGCCAATGCTGATTTCCCCTCCCAGAAGGTAGAGTAAACAAAAGAGAAATGCACACAATCCTGGGCAATGCCTACTTTCTCCACCTTCTCAGCTTAAGGTGGTCAACTCCATCTTAAACCAATTCTAGAGGTCTTCGCCTCCAGCCCATATATGTGTAACAGTTCTCAGCCTGATAAAAATTCAGGAGACAGTCATGCTGCAAGTTCCTGTAGTATCAGTCAAAAGAAAACAAAGAGAACATAGAAGTTTCCACCCTGATGGAGTGTGTGTGTGTGGGTGTGTGGCATTAAGACATTAACCAACCCTAAGATTGCATGCTGGAGAATATTCCATAGAACAGGTGCAATCTTGCCAGTTGAACTTCTTTAACTAGCAGGATGCACAATATGTCTTCTTTCCCTGACCAGGTGGGATGAGTCAGTGTAATGGGGAGAAGACTGTTCTGCAAGTAGCCTGGCTCCATGCCATATAGGACTTTAAACACCTTGAATTGGACCCGGAAGGAGACTGGCACTCAATACAGCTTGCGCAGCAGAGGTGTTGCATGCTCTGTATTTTCAACGCCCAAAATTGCTCTTGTGGGTGCATACTGTACCAGTTAAAGATTCCGGATACTTTTCAAGAGTAGCCCCATGTAGTGCACATTGCAATAGTCCAGACGGAAAATGACCAAGACATGAATGAGTGAGTGAAAGGCCTCCCTATCCAGGAAGGGGCATAAATAATACACACACTAAATTGAGCAAAGGCTCTCCTAGTGATGACTGCCACCTGCTCCTTGAGCAGGATTTGTGAGTCCAGAAGGACCCACAGATAATGCAGTGGGTCTGTCTGGGATAGTGCATCCTAATTCAGAACCAAAGATGATGAACTCCTAGATACGCCTCCACCCACAGCGACTCTATCTGACCAGGGTTCAACTGAAGCCTGTTCCCCATCCAGACCCTCACATTCTCCAGGCACCATGAGAAAGTGTCCACAGCATCACTAACTTCACCTGGGATGGAGATGTTTAAACTGGTGAAATCAGCACACTGATGATATTTCATCCCATGATGACGGATGATTTCACCCAGCGGTTTCATGTAGCTGTTAAAAGTAACTTGAGAGAGCACCAGGTCCTGCAGCAGCCCACAAAGGAAGGATGTGGGTTGGACCTCTCCCCCCCCCCCCATCAACATCTATTGGGACTAGTCTTGGAGGAAGGAGGTGAACTAGCCCATACTATGCTCCCCATCCCCAACTCCCTAATATGGCCTGAAAGATACCATGGTTGATGGTATTGAAAGCTGGCAAGAGGGCAAGAAGGGCAAGGATGGATGCACCACCTCCTTCCAGCTTCCCCCAGAGATCAATGCTATTTCTGTTCCCTATTCGGACCTGAAACCTGAATGAAAGGGGTCCAAATAATCTTTCTCCAATCTTGAGGGTACAGTCTCCTTGTTAGTATGCAATACTGTATTATAAATGAATTACGGCCTTTTACATTAGTGATGGAAATTATTAGTGATGATGGTGAATTGAATAGAAGAATCAATAACATCTGAATTGAACAAAATCACTTAGCAGTTTAAGGAAATGTTGCCATCAAAGTGGACTCTTATAGTAAATACTGTAATCTTCCTGCAGGTTTTTGGATCCAGCTCCAGAGATTTTCTGGGTCTCTAGAATTCTTTTATCTGTTTGAAAATAAACAATGTTAAGGTGAATGGCATGTACGTTCTGTACTATTCATTACAATATTTGGGAATTATTCCATGCACACCGCTTGTGTATACACTGGAGAGAGAATATGTGCAACCCCGCCCCCCTCGCCAAATTATTTTACTGCCAGCAGTCCTATTCAGTTATGTCAATGGTGAAGGATGTTGGCTGGGAAATTCTGGGAGTTGAAGTCCATATAGCCTAAAGCCATCAAGGTTGAGAAACACTGCTGTGGAGGATCATAGGCCATATGTATGCCATACTGTTTTAGTGAAAACAATTGGGGTTATAAAGGTCACAATGGGCAGACATGGTTCTTGGAGGAATTTGCATTTTTTGCTTTTTTAGCTCTGGTTTTTGTAGTTTTGCAACATCATTTTTATCACTTCCCACTTAAAATGTCAAGAAACCGCTGTTGTTTTTTTAGCAATCATGGCAAAAAGACTTGGGGGTGTTGGTTTTGGTGTTCAGAAGGGGACTTGAAGGCAGCAAGCTACCCAGCTCTCTTAGAGTTATTCCAGGCAGGTCAGAGACACTGAATCAAGATCTCAGTCTGTATCGTTAATTCAAATCACCTAGTTTAAGGGAATGCGTGTTACCAGAACCCCAGCTCATAAAGCTGTTCTAGTAAGGAACAAATATGTTCTCTTCAGAGGAGACTTTTCAGAAAGTGGGATAAGTGGGATAAATCGGGAAGATTCCTAGGACAGGGAGCAAATACACTGGGGAAATGCAGACAAGGGTGGGAAACGTATTTTTTTAAAGCCCTTGTTTCTATGGTGACGAGAGGCTGGTGCCCTCCAAAGTCAGCATGGTTTCTAAAATAATCCTAACTGCTCCCCCAGCTTGTTTCCTGGTTTTAATTAGTAGCTGGAGCATGAGTCATGGAGAAATGGAGGGAAAGGGTGTAATCAGGGGAGACAAAGGGTCTAGGGGCTCCCTGTTCCTGCACAGCCTGTGTGTGTGCGCAAGGGGCTGAAACATCCGACACTTAAGCAGGTGCTATGGAAGAAGATAGGAAGCATGAGCAGGGAGATAGGAGGTGGGTCATGGAGTAGAAGCTTCTTGTGGTGGCTAATGCTCATTCGTATTTGACTTTTAAAAAGCCATCTCTGCACTTGTGGCTGTTGTTACATGAAAAGATGCCATGTTATTATGAAGGTGTTTGTGGAGGGTCATAGTAACCCTGTTATTCATCATCACCTGCTTTGTATGTAGAAGGCTACAAAGCAAATCACTGGCACTCTAGTTACATGCTGCCTATAGCATGGTTGGGCCTTAGTCCATCTGAGCAACTGCAAAGGGAAGTCTGTCTATATAAGTGGTAGGATTGTTACGTTAAGATGTACGTTCTGCAGACCTTCAAAATCAGGTGAACAAAGCAGCAAAGCTTTCTCATGAAGCTAATTTGCACATGAATTTTCAAGTACTGTTTTTTGGGAGTCCTAAGGCTTGAAATCCTTGCCTGGCTCAGGAGCTAGTAAGAGCTTTCCTCTTGACTAGCCTCATACTGCAAGTAATTCCAGGATCTGTGGTTGGAGAGTGGGAAATTATGAATGATTCTAAAGCATCTACTTTGGATTTATGCTTTCATTCTTCCAATCATCTGCTCTTTTTCTTCTCCCAATATCAAAACTCCCATCTTCACGGTGGAAGAGCTTATGGATATTGTGTGAGAGCTTGGAATATTCAAAATTAAATCACCAAGTCCAAAGACATAAAGCTTGGAATATTCAAAATTAAATCACCAAGTCCAAAGACATAAAGCTTAGAATATAGAATATAACCCTTTCCCATAGCTTAGAAGGACAGAAAGAGGGAGTAGTGACCTTCCTCCCATATTTAGTCATACCAGGGGTTGTAACACAAATACATACCTATTTCCCTGGCTCAACTGATAAGGAACAGAGCCCGTGGCTTAGTGGCTAAAACTCCTGCCTAAGATATATACAGCCCGGGTTGAAATCCCAGTAAGGGTATGGCTAGCTGATGAGAGCTAATTAGCTCGAAATAGATCTATATTAGTCTCCCTTTATTTATTTATCAATACAAATATAACATACAATATATATATATATTGTCTTTGCAACGTTTCGGCAGGATCTCACCTGCCATCTTCAAGCGTGGAAACGTTGCAAAGACAATCTCAACCTTACACGGGAAAAGACCCGAATACAACAAAACCAGCATACCTACACCCGTGAAAATCTACCAAAACAAATATATATATAGATCTACCAAAACAAATATATATAGATCATAAGATTGGGAGTTTGGATGGGTAGTTACGTGCTAAATTGATTTGTTAACGGTAAAAGCATGATTTTTCCAGGTAAGTATAAGAATGAAGCTTTTACTTAGGCGCGAAAGGATTTCATTCTTTTACATGTGTCTTTTATGAAATATTTTATGAATCTTCTCATTTTTTTATAATCTACAGAGGCACATAGTTCAGGTGGGAGTTTTGTGCAGACATACTCAGAAATGATCCATAAACTTTACACCACAGCCTTTCTGCAGAATTGGGAAATTTTCTCTGAGCAATTCCTATAATATTAAGTCTTTATAAAACAAAAAAGTCTGTATAGTGAATATTGCAGTACCTGGAGCCAATAGGAGAGAAAAGAAAGAACTGGAGGAAAATCACAAAATACAAAGACTTGTAAATAAGTAGAATAATTGTGGCAAAAGAAAGCATAGTACCAGTAATAATAGGCATCTCAGGTACAATCCCAAAACATCTGGAGCATCACTTGAACACCTTCAGCACTGACAATATCACCACCAGCCAATTGAAAAAGGTAACGTTACTTGGAACAGCTTACGTCTTGTGACGATATCTTTAACACCATCTAACAACAACATCTGCCTATTCCATCTCCTTGGAGAGGGCCTGACAGGTGGACCAAAATGCAAAACATCTGGCTGACTATACAACCAATCATAATAAGGTACTAAATTAAATTTGTATGCCACCCAACTCTTAATGACCCTTGCAATAAGTAAGTAAGGTAGGATGGGCTCAGGAACAAACTTGTAGCTATTTTTAGGTTGCATGAATGAGTGATTGTTGATCCAGAGGATCTCTGCCTCAGTCATGGGTCTGTCAGGCTATTTTAAGTGTGTCGATCTCATGGAAAAGCTTTGTCCAAAAAGCCCACCTTACAAGTCAGTAGGTAAAGAGTAGTGTGTAATGAAGCAGAGAGTAGCTTTTACCTGTCGCTGAGAGAAGTTCCTCCTGCTTCAAAATTGTCTAACTAACCAATCAGTAAGATAGAAAATTGGCTACAATTGTCTACCATACTGACTGGTTTGTTAAACAATTTTCGAATATAGGTTTACCAGTCTAAAAATAGTTGGTGGGTGTCTCCAAGGCATGGTTAATAGACTGTGAGAAGTATCGTCAAATCAATTTACTTTTACAAAGTGCAAATTATTTTTTAAAAATAAAAACTTGGCATAATATTTGATGTTACAGAATTTAGCTCCCAGAGAAACACCAACGAACTTCCTTTCTTCCCCCCCCCGCAAAAAAAACAAATTGATAAAGATACTGTATGTTAGATATGTTAGATCAATTGCATCTACATTAAATAATGTAACAGGATGTGGGTTGAAGACAAAGGGCAGCAATGCATTCTAAACTTGGCTTGATGAACCGAGAGGAGAGAATAAATTGCCCAGGATAAATAGTACATATATTCATACTTTATCAACTAACATTAATATACTAGGTCTGTGATAGCGAACCTATGGCACGGGTGCCACAAGTGGCACGCGGAGCCATTTGTCAGGGCACGCGAGGCGCTGCCCTGTCAGCTGGCCAGCGCGCATGCGCGCGCAGGCCAGCTGAGTTCACCTTTTTAAAAGCTATTTTTCACCTTCCCCAGGCTCCAGAGGCTTTATAGGAGCCTGGGGAGGGTGAAAAGAGCCTCCCCCCCCCGGAGGCTTCAGGGACCGTCCCTGAAGCCTTCGGAACGCTTAAAACCACCCTCCGAGCAAAGGTCGTTTTAAGCGTTCCGAAGGCTTCAGGGACCATCCGAGGCTTCCCTGATGCCTTCGGAGCGCTTAAAACCACCCTCCGAGCAACCCGGAAGTCACTTCCGGTTTGCTCAGAGGGTGGTTTTAAGCGCTCCAAAGGCTTCAGGGACCGTTCGAGGCTTCCTTGATGCCTTCGGAGAGCTTAAAACCACCCTCCGAGCAACGCAGAAGTCACTTCCGGTTTGCTCAGAGGGTGGTTTTAAGCGCTCCGAAGGCTTCAGGGACCGTCCGAGGCTTCCCTGATGCCTTCGGAGAGCTTAAAACGACCCTCTGAGCAACCCGGAAGTCACTTCCGGGTTGCTCGGAGGGTGGTTTTAAGCGCTCCGAAAGCTTCAGGGAAGCCTCCGGACAGTCCCTGAAGCCTCTGGGGGGCCTCTGGTGGGTCGGGGGAGGCTCTTTTCACCCTCCCCAGGCTCCTATAAAGCCCCTGGAGCCTGGGAAGGGCAAAAAAATGTAAAAATAGGGGGGTCGTGCGTTGTGCGCGCATGCGCACTGGGGGGGGTCGCGCGTTGCATTATGGGTGTGGCACGCCCGCACTCGACCCCCCTGCGACCCCCCCCCACTTGTGGCACGCGAGCCAAAAAAGATTCGCCATCACTGTACTAGGTATTCAGAATTGACAGTTTATATAAATGGTCTTTGTGTGATTCACCTCTTTCCTTTTGAAAAATGAATCTGTTTTAGAACATTAACATTTTAACAAAGACAAATTTACTCTTTTCTATTTTTATATTAGTTTGTAAATGCTCTTTTTGCATAAAGATTTGCTTGCATTTTCATGAGCTCACAAAATGAACACTTCCTTTAATAGCTTTCCTAAATGTATGTACTTATTTTGTTTTAAAGAAGCATTTTTTAAATAATGCTTTGGTATGCAATTTTTCCTATTTTGATAAATAGATGGGCAGGGGGAAATCACAGAATTACAACATTGCTGTCTTCTTACAGAAAATGTAATAATACCATACAGTGTAATGTAATGCAGTATGAAATACCATTTGGAGAACAGTGAAAATTGAAGAATAGCATGCCAGATTTTACGTAATAGCTTAGAATGGGTAAATGGAGTCAAGTCATATTAAGATGTAAATTAAGGAATTTTCATTATCTTTCCTCCCTTTATTTTTTAAGCAAGGAGTTATCCCCCAGTTTATAAATGCCATAGCAGATGAGCTTTAAGGATATAGCAGTAATTTCAATTCAAGTGTATATAGTAATGCAGCCTCTTCAGTATGCAATAGGCCCCAAACAGTGCAGTATTTGCTTTTGATTGCTAAATCAGATTCTTTCATGGCTTTGTCTAGTTGGGCTGTTATATGCCTAAGAGGACTGGTGCTTTCACCTTTTAAAGGGTTACTCTTTCCTGTGTTCCACTTGGACCAGGCCTGGGCTTTCAAAAATGATAAAATGACTTCTCATTTTTCATTTTGTCCCGCTTAACCTCTCCTCCTTTTATCAACCACTTGGACCTGTGTCATAAAAAGAGACTCTGTGTTTGGGGACTGTAAGCTCAGGTTTTAACTGCCAAATGGTTAGCGGTTGACTTGGCTGCTATCAAAAGCTGTTGTTGGGAGGGATGTTTTGTTTCTCTGGCAATACAAGGCTGTCAGCTAATGAACGAGACACAGGCACAAAAGCTAAAGATTATAATCTTTACGGAACACAGCAGAATCAAACCAAAACACAACATAGATCGTATTAGATGCAAGATGCAGCAATATTATTGTGTTTCTGAAGAGGGTGTCCTAGGAGGCAGATCCTATGACAGAATAGATTCTTCGGCAGGGAGGATCCTTGTTGCTTTCCTTCAAAAGACTGCAGAAAATCTGTAGCCAGGACTCTGCATTGTTGGAGGAGATGATAAAAGGCACGCTGTAAGCAAGCTGAGAGATGGTGTAGGCAGAGCTCTAGGACTGAAGGCTGTCTTGTCTGCTAACATGCTCCGGATCAGGTGGCCAATCGGTCTCAGAGTTAAAGTTAACTCAGTCAGAGTTGTTCTCTTATTTTTATTACATTTCCATTGATGGGGGTGCATTTTTTTCTCCTCCTGTTTAAAGGAGTGGAGGGATTTCCCCCACCCCCACCCCTCAAATGTTCAAAAAAATGAAGGAAACGAAGAAGCTCCTTCAGGCCATGTTGGTTTCTCTGTTCCACTTTCCTCTTCCTTCTATAGAATCGCTCCTCTTGCAAGTAATCGCCTCAACAAAATAAATATATACTTAGAGAGCAAAACATGGGGGGGGGGGAGTGCGTGCGCGCACCGATCAGATGAGTCTGTAGTTGAGAAGCTCCCTAAATGTTCCTATTATTTAGACCGGTACTTTTCTTATCATTGGACACCATCCCAGAGCTTTGACGCATCTGGGTCTCTGTGACCTAAACTGCTGCACTGCTTGGAGCTATGCTGAAAGAAAAGCACACCAAGTATTCATATTACATGCGTAAATCCTCTGTTTATGCATTCATACAATAAAATAACGCAAGCTTCAAGCCATAGGTAACATTGAATTTTCATAATTGCTCCCTTGCCCATAAACTAATAAAATTGATTTTGTGTGCCAAATAAACCCCCGAAATGGATGAACTTCCCCGAGTTCCTCCTTGGAAAATAAATTTTAAAGCTGACTGACCAAATAAAAGACACCCTTTCCCAAATTGAAGGCCTCCATTGTGTTGTACCCACATGCAGCATAGAGTTATGGCCCAATTTATCTGGAAGAAACAAGATTACTAAAGGCAATACACAAAGACATTTTGGGGACTCATTCAGTTTTTGGAACCTACTTTTTCTATTGGGGTAGGTATTTGCAATTATGATGCATTGTAAAGTACATTAGAGATTATACTTAATTTGTAATATAAGGTCAAGGTTCCCCTCGCACATATGTGCTAGTCGTTCTCTAGGGGGTGGTGCTCATCTCTGTTTCAAAGCTGAAGAGCCAGTGCTGTCCGAAGACATCTCCGTGGTCATGTGGCCAGCATGACTAAATGCCAAAGGTGCACGGAATGCTGTTACCTTCCCACCAAAGGTGGTTCCTATTTTTCTACTTGCATTTTTACATGCTTTCGAACTGCTAGGTTGGCAGAAGCTGGGACAAGTAACGGGAGCTCACTCGTTAAGCAGCACTAAGGATTTGAACCGCCGAACTGCCGACCTTTCTGATTGACAAGCTCAGCGTTTTAGCCACTGACCCACTGTGTCCCTGTAATTTGTAATATACAACATAAATTATTCTATAATCTCATTACACATTATAATTATGCACTATTAATTATATAGACACATTTAACAGCATTTCAAATATTACACTTCTGATTTCATATGTTTCCAAAGAAGCATGCCCATTGATTAGTTTCTAAAACAGTGAAAGAATGTTATTATTTATTAAATTTGTATTCTGCCTGACTTCCAATGACTCTGTTTGTAACTGCATTTTTATCTTGCCCGGAAGTATATTGTGAAACTTCTTACCAAGTTAGTTATATGCCTTTAGCAGTACAGAAGCAATTGTGAAAATAAATGTGAAGATAGGGGTATCCAGAGCAAATCCTGAAGACACCCAAATGACAACTTGTATATAATGACATTATCATGCAAATGCCACTGTGGTACAAACTTGTGTCCTGATCACAATTGTAAATCTGTAATTTGGGCCATTTGTGTGATGATATTATTTATATACGTTTTATCATTTGTTTCCCTTTCATTCCCCGTAGACACCCATGTCCAGGAAGCGAAGGCAAGATCATTAAGAGCCAAATTATACATGATGTTTAAGCAAAGATGATTAACCTGGACACTTATATTCCAGAAACCTTAGCTATCTAGAAGATGTTCCTAATCTTGACCCTACACATGTGATGGCGAACCTGTGGCACGCATGGCCAAAGTGGCACTCAAAGCCATGTTGCCCGGCACGCACGGCCTCGCCTATTTGTCTTCCAGTTTTCTGATGTGTATGCACAGGCGACAATCAGCTGTCCTTGGCGCATTTGACAGTGCTGAAAACCGGTGTGCACATGCACATCGGCCAGCTGATTATTGGGTATGCGCATGCACACCAGAACCCGCACGTTCGGCTTTTCTGGAGCATGAAGGCTTCATGCGCAATGCAGTGCCAAAAACAGGCTTGTGCATGCACGCCGGCCAGCCAATCGTTGGGCGCGCGTGCATGATAGAACCCGGAAGTTTGGCTGTTCCAGAGTGTGGCCCTAATAAGCACACATGCACGCGATGTTTCTGCGCAACTTTTTTGGCACTTGCTGCCAAAAAGATTCACCATCACTGCCCTATGCTGCCCCCCCCTCCCCCAAATCTCTACTAGTCCCAGATCTTTACAGGAATAAGATTGGTAAGCACTGGGTAATAGAGCGTTGTCCCATGTAACTGGTTATGCTGTTTGGTAGACATAAAGCAAATAATCAAATAAAAAATACTGCAGATGATCTTTTGTGTCCTTTAATGTTTAAAAACCGTGCAAACTGGTTCTTTTAGATAGGAAAGTCAGTCTTGTTAGGATGTAACATTAAACTTCAGTTTAGTATTAAATGAACTAGCATCAGCTTCAAGAACCTCCTCATTTCCTGTTCTCTGCATGGCTATATTAGAAAGATTTAATTAATTGTGCTTTATTCTTAATCCAAAATTGAACAAATTGCTCTTAAGTCCTAAATCTGCTAGAAGAAAACAAGGCAGCATCCATGTTATCATTTACAATCCTAAATTACTTGCCTGAATAGATTTACTGGAGTTGCAGTTTTGAACATAATAAGTATGTCCATAATAAAAATGGCATCTAAATCTTGTCTTGGAAGGCAGGTTGAGTATGAGAGATAGCATGGGATGCTGTAGCATGAGACTATATAAACTGCCCCCCAAAGAGATTCTAGGCTCATATTTCTATAATAAAATATGGATTGCTTAAATTATTTTTAGCATATCTGGTTTATCATGCAACCATGATTGCAAACTAGATTTTACCATGTTTGAAGGTAAGAGAGGCATTTGTCCCTGCATGAGAGGGGAGACGAAGAAAGACTGTGAATGGAGGTTCAGTCAGATAACTTTGTATGGGATGAGCAGTGGGTTGGTAGCCGTGAACTGCAGGGAACAGCTCAGTGAAGCAGTTGTGAGATGGTGGGAGTGGGTGTCTGTTTCTTTAAGTGGGTGGATTTGATTTTTGGCATGTAAAGGTTTTTCTTCTATGAAAAACAGGGAATTTGCAGGCACTTCTGGTTAATGTTACAATGAAATGGCACTTTGGAGCAAACAATGACCCAAGTTACAATTGATCTTTAAGCATAAGCAAAATGTGGTTGGGCCCTAATACTTTAATATATTTCTGTAAATAACAATATTAACTATCTGAGAAAGACTTTAAAAATTTGCTAATCTTTTCGGTGATGGCATTCTGCGCAATGCAACTTGCCTAACATTTGTTTTGTTTTTTGGATGCTTAGTGAAGCCATTTTTGCTGATAATCCGTGAGTGTATTTAGATTTGTGCTCTTTACTTTTTCACACTGCTTCTTGATATTAAAAACATTTTATTTGATTAACAACATATTAAAGTAGCTGTGGTTAACTACACAGGCTAGTCCTATTATGGCTGTGCCTTTTGCATTGTACTATGCCAGTTTCACACCCACAGACATTGTCTAGGTAATAGTCTATAAATGCCATGTATTTCACTCACTGTTTCCTTCCCACATGCATATTTTATCCTTGTATAATGAGTGCATACACCATGGATGTGCAGCTTTCATTCTTGTTAGTCTGGTTTATGCAGAAGAATTTCTTCTTGAGTGGATCCGGTAGGGTCCTTGAGGCATTCCTGACCCAGAAGCCTAGCTCATGAAAGATGCACATGCTTTTTCTTGTGCACACATGTACATGCAGAGGCATGAAAGACCACGCTATTTATCCGCCAACAACTTTTCAAAAGCTAGCTCGAGTTGCTAAGTAACAACCATATAGTTTGCTGCTCACTTACAAAGCGCCATGTACTTAAAAAGTAAGGGAATTAATAGCTGAGGACATTCTAAACCTAGTGTTGACTTTCTCATGTTTTTTTTTAAATTAAAGCAAGGAAATATGTTATGCCAACAGATTTCTGTGCTGGGTATCTGGCCCCTAAATACATCAAATTTAGGGCATCCCTCTTTGAGTGAGGAATGGAGACAGACTTCTGTTTCTGATTATTTCTTAGATATTAAATCACCACAACTTCCATCCAATCTCCAAGTTTGTTGGAAGTTTTTATGGAAGTTTGTTGAAAAAGTGGTTGGGCTGCAGAGTTCCTTGGGGAAACAGATACTTTGGACTCATTTCAGTTGGATTTCAGACCTGGACACAGTATGGAAGCAGCACTGATTATATTTGTTAATGACCTCTGTGGAACCTGGACAAGGACAGTGGTTCTCTTTGATCTCTCAGCAGTTTTTGATACCATCAATCATGACATCCTTCTGGACTGATTACAAGAATTGGGAATACATGTGGTTCTACTTTTTTTCCTCTGTTGTTTGTTCCTTTGGTATTAATGGGGGAGAGAGGCTGAACCTGTGACCCCTCACTTATCAAGCTTGATAAGCTCACCACTTCTATTTAATGTTTCTATTTACTGTTTGAAGGGTGAGATCATTGCTCAGTTTAGGATCCAGTGTCATCAATAAACTGATCCCACGCTGCCCAAGAAATATTGCCAATGTCTTATTGGAATAGCAATAATACTTAGACTTATATACTGCTTCATAGTGCTTTACAGCACTTTCTTAGAAGTTTACAAATGTCAGCATATCACCCCCAACAATCTGGGTCCTTATTTTACCGACCTCGGAAGGATGGGTCAACTTTGAATCCCGTCGGGATCAAACTTCAGGCTGTGGGTAGAGTCAGCCTGCAATACTGCACTTTAACCATTGGGCCACCATGGCTCCTTCTTATCCCAGTGTCTAGAGACTGTGCAGGTATGGATGGGGAGGATGGGTTTAAACACTTCCTACTTCCAAAAGGCAGAAAATAATACTGATTTTGGCACAACTTTTAAACGAGGTCTGAGGCTTCAGATGACTCATGTTTCGTTTTGCATATTTTCCAGGCCATCCATTAAATAGTAATGTACCGTAGTTTGCTTCTTTTGACTGAGTGCATTGTGCAAACTAGTCAGTGTGGTTGGTTAACTAAATGCATGGTTAATGCAGTGCTTCTTAAAGTGCGGCCCTAGGACTTCTGGGGGGGGGGTGTCCCCCAAGACCCTCAAAATTATTTGCCAGCCTATGTTGAAAAATAATTCAATATTAAAATCATACCAAACAATTGTGAGAAGCAGTAGCTGTAGTAAAGGCATCAGTTTTAATGTTTATATGGTAAATATCCATATAATATAATCCATACAAGCAAAAGCTCTTTGGGGATCCTCCATTATTTTTAAAAGTGGGAAAGGGATCCTGAGAGCGAAAATACAATAATAATACAATAGTAGAGTTGGAAGGGACCTTGGAGGTCTTCTAGTCCAACCCCCTGCCTAGGCAGGAAACCCTATACCGTTTCAGACAAATAGGTATCCAACATTTTCTTAAAGACTTCCAGTGTTGGGGCATTCACAACTTCTGGAGGCAAGCTGTTCCACTGATTAATTGTTCTCACTGTCAGGAAATTTCTCCTCATTTCTAAGTTGCTTCTCTCCTTGATTAGTTTCCACCCATTGCTTCTTGTTCTACCCTCAGGTGCTTTGGAGAATAGTTTGACTCCCTCTTCTTTGTGGCAACCTCTGAGATATTGGAATAATGCTATCATGTCTCCCCTAGTCCTTCTTTCTCTTAAGCTAAACAAAAGTTTAAGAAACCCTGCTTTAGTGGGGGTGTGCAAGTTAGGCTGATTAGTGGATTGTCTTGTTTACCCCCCCTTACTGGCCTTTTGACCTCTGCCTTGAGTTTGTGTGGTTTGCCTGGAGACTAGTTCACTTCTTGACATTCCTATGGCACCTTGAAATGAGTATGTCTGGAAATGGATGGGATACAGATCACCCAAGAACAGTGATGAACAGCACAGCAATGCAAGGCTTTCTGACATTCGAAAACCTCCAAAACGTTTCTTTGTAACGCAGCATTTACTATAAATTACGTGCATTACAATGTTAGGGAAATATCTCCCCCAGCCTTCCCCAATCCACGCCCTCCAAATTCATTGGGGCAGCAACTCCTCAAGTTCACAATCAAGATGACCAATATCTCAACATACCGGGACTTGGGGGCGGGGGGGGGGTATCAGGTTGGGGAAGCTGATCGGTGGGGAAGATGCCAGGGCCCCTCGAGGCAGATTTCAGTTAGGAAGAAGCTCCCTACAGACTTGGAGAACATGGCTACAAGCAAAAAAAAAATTTATGATTCTGGAACCACTTGCCATGACAAGCAGGTAACTATCCCTGAGTGGGCTTGAGGTTGGAACAGTTGCGTTCTCTGCATTCCTACTCTGAGAATCTCTTTGTTTTAATGGAACACTGAAACTATTCTGGCTTCTTTTCTAATGTTCTTTAATTGTGTGACTTATTTTTATTCTTAAAGGACTTTTTAAATGAAATTCACAAGCAATTCATCATTTGTATCTATGTGCGCATATGAATCCATGACTATCCTTACGTATTTATGAGTATAGACACAGGTAGAAGCCAAGCACAAAGACATAAATTGCTTAGAAAACACTCCTACAGCTGTTAGAACCTGATGCTGCTGATTTTACTGTGATTTTGTGTGTGTTGCTTATGATTGTCATTGCTGCTTTTTGTTCTTGTTCTTGTGGGTTTTTTCTTCGTCATCTTTTTTATGTCGTGCGCTTTATCTTTCATGTTTTAACAGATTTGTATGCTGCCCCAAGCACTCTAGTTATAGAACATAATATAAGAAAAATAATAAATAGTATATGTTGACAGAAGGAGATAGATTTGGGAGTAAAGAGAAGTGCTAATTATAGCCCAACCCACTACCCTCTTCTATTTCATCTAATTTTCCTCTCCCCTTAATTCTACCTCTATCCTGGGTCCCTTTGGCTAATGCACAATAGATCACAATGGGGAAAAAGGGGGAAGAATATTAGGAAGTAATAATTATGTACACAGCTTAGAACAATATAATTTGCAGAACACTTGACCTTCTTTGGATTTACCCTCACAACAAGATCATTGCTGTTCTCATTTTACAGATGGGGAACTGAGGCTGGCAGAGAGTGACTTACCCAAGGCCATTCAATAAAGGCCATAGCAGTCGGGCTCACAAGAGTCAGCATCCGTTGGGACACACTTAAGCTGTTGTTTTGTGTCCTATCCTGTCCTTAGTGGATCCCGTGAGAACAGCTTTTCTCTTCTGCGTGATGTTCTTCTATACCCTCAAAACTTTCGACCAACCCCCCTCTAACCTTTCTACTGGGCAAAACAGCCAGTTTCCTCCAAGTTTTCCTTGAGCGATTTGTCTTCTAGACATTTATCATCCATGCGACTCTTCTCTGAAACTTTTCCATTGATCAGGATCCTGTCTGAATTGTAAGGCTCAGAAACGAACTGTACTCTACTTCAAAGGAGATCTTACCACAGCCCAACTTTCCATTGCTTCTTGAGCCTTGGATACAATTTTTTGCTTCAGCATTATTCTGTGGACTTGTGCATCTATCTGTTTATGCATCTAAAGAAAAAAGGGAGTTAGAAAACAAAAATCTTACTATGTGATGAGAAGGATGTGCTTAAGATATTGTTAGCCTAATTGACCTGTTAAGATTTATTTTTTCACACAGATTAAACTAGAGTGACACATGTTTTTATTAAATAAGTTTCAAGATGGTAAGGTTTGGTCAATGTGCATATGTCTCCTTTCCATGTATTTCTGCTTAAAAAGTCTTCAGTGGATACCATTAATGATTTCTCTCATTGGATAAAGTGGGTTTTTTGTTTTTCCACTCCCCAAAGTTCCAGCTCTTCATTCTGAGCTTGCAGCTTGTACATCAGGAAAGGCCAAGGATACATTATTGACTGAAGTGAAGGACAAGAAGTTACCCTCTGGTTTAATCAGACTAGAAATTGAATCTAATATGATGCTTCAGGACCGCAGGCTAGCTACAGAGAGCAGAAGAGGCTGCGAGATGCATAAATACTTGTATGTAGGTGTGATGTGTGTTTGTATAAATATCAACTTAGCAGTTAATATGGTCAAATGTGTTACTTCATCACAGCTTTATCTATAAAAATTGGGAGGGGGGAGGCAATCAATATGCAATGTTGGACCATCACTTTGGAAAGCTCTTCTTAGTCTTCTTTTTGGATTTAGAAAGTTGGAAAGAGATCAATGCCTTTGACAGACTTTGACAAGATTTTAGGCATCAGCATTGCTGGGGAGTGTGGAGGCAGGGGTATTAAATATATTCTTTAATTGAGATGGTTTGATTATGATATTGCTTGGCTTTGGTTTGTAATTTGTTACTTTACAGTGGTTGTACAATGCTTCAATCATTTGTGAAAAACTAACTAATAAATGTAGTTGGTGAATGAGCCAGTAAATAAACCACTTTCTGCAAAATACATATATTTAATTGTGCACAACCTCATCAGTAAATCCTCATGGAATTAGACGTTATTTTGATTTTTGTTCTATATTGTGTTAGCAATTCAGCATCCTCTTCTTATTAATTTGCTTTAGCACTCTACCTTTTCAATTTCTTTGGTTGAAGTACTGTTTTCCTACCCTGACAAGCCTTGAGGTTTCTACAGACCAACTAATTCCTCTTGTTCAACACAGAGCCATTTGGGCTATATAAAGAGAAACATAGTAAAACAAATATGATAATCATAAATGGGAATACACTGAATGGAAAAGAGTGAGTAAGTTCAATTTTCTACATAGGATCTATGGATTATAAATCCTTTGTAGTTAATCTATGGATTATAAATCCTTTGTATTTAATTATGTACAAAGAAATCTTCAAGCATATGAGAATCAAGCAATACTAATTAGCTTTTAGAAAGAGGAGAACATGAAGGGAAAAGGGCAAAAATATGAAAACATGAACTTAAAAGCATAGAAATATGTAGAAAAAATGCAGAATAAACTGGTGTAAATAAAGCAAACAAATCACTCAATCGTAAACCAATAAATGAGAAAAATAATTAAATAGTCTTAAACTCAAGCAGTATTACCAATCAAATGTTTGCTCTAAATTTGGCCATTTGCCGGAGCAAAAATAACCACGAATTCCATGATATGCGTTATGGTTATATAACATACATTCTAATTGTGACTGAGCTAAAAAGCTCTATTCAAAGCCGGTCTAAATTGTACAATAGTCTTGCACAAAACAACCCCCTGAAATCCAAAACAGAAAAAAACAAAAAACGTATCAACTTAACTGCTCAGAGTCACTTTCCTGATCTATATATGAAATGAAAGTTGCTATTATGGGTAGGCGTTTGCCCAGCAAAATTTTTCCAGATGGAGGAACCTGAAATTGACCTGGGGAAACAAGGGAGAGCTAAAATCAATACCATCAGCTAGCCATGTTGGAATGTTTGAATGGAAGCAAAATACTTCCACTTAGAATACTTGCTGTGTTTATGAAGTCCCATTGCCTTATAAATTATACAGGTGGGAGTTGTTCCATTCAGTAAAATGTTGCAGCATGGAATTGTCCCACACATGAGGCCGGCCAGCCATATCTTCTTCCAATTTCTGCTGTTCCTTCCTGCCAGTACTCTGTGTCCCTCCCACAAAACATTTAATCAGAGGGTCCCCATGAGTCTGCTTAGTCCTCCTCTAATACTTTCATTGTTTCCTCCATCCATCTTTCATTTTCAAAACCTAGAGGAAGTTTTATATAAGATCTTGGGATTTTCAAACCTACAAATACCTTCCTGTTGTGCATTTTGATTACAGCGTATGCCTATCAAGCCTAAAACAAATTGATACTCAGTAAACACAGATTACATAGCTTGTTTTTCTATTTTTCTTTTGGATTCTTTACTCACCTGTTGTTTATTTTGGCAACCTCTTTGATTTGGGCAAAGCAGGATTCCAGTAATTTTATGCTGGTTCTTCAGGTTCCAGAAAATAACCAAGTTTTCCTGTTTAAATCAATACAAAGCCAACTTTTCCTGTTGAAGTCATCAATAGCATTTTCCTTTGATGCATATGATCAGTTTATACGGCAGACCTGGGCATTTTTGGGGGCCCTGGGCCACATCTGGTCCTTGGGCTCTCCCTGTCTTAGCCCATGTGAGGTCAATTGGAAATTAGAAATCAAATGCAAATACAGGTAGTCCTTGACATACGACCATAATTGAGCTTAAAATTTGTGTTGCTAAGTGAGAAATTTATTAAGTGAGTTTTGCCCCATTTTACAACATTTCTTGGCACATTTATTAAATGAATTACTGCAGTTCTTACGTTACTAACATGGTTAAGTCCAGCTTCCCCATTGATTTTGCTTGTCAGTTGGTTGCAAAAGGAGATCACATGACTCTGGGAAATTGCAAGTGTCATAAATATGAACCAGTTGTCAAGCATCCAAATGCAAATCACATGATCACGGGGATGCTGCAATGGTCATAAGTGTGAAAAAATCATCATAAATCCTTTTTCCAGTGCCATTGTAACTTTGAATGGTCACTAAATGAACTATTTTAAGTTGAGGATTATCTGTAACCATACGGCATGCATACAATGCAACTGCATTGCTTTTATTTTGAAGGCAACAGGTTTTTTTGTTTTGTTTTACTTTACATATGTACATGCGTACATGTGCCTACACATCTTCTCAGTATTGGTTTGGCCCTTCACAACAGTCCACCTTTTTCATGGGACTCCTTGGAAAAACTAATTGCCCACCCCTGTTATAGGGAGAGAAGGCAATATTGTATACAGGTGAAACTCAAAAAATTAGAATATCGTGCAAAAGTTCATTTATTTCAGTAATGCAACTTAAAAGGTGAAAGTAATATGTGAGATAAGACTCATTACATGCAAAGCAAGATAGTTCAAGCCGTGATTTGTCATAATTGTGATGATTATGGCGTACAGCTCATGAAAACCCCAAATCTACCATCTCAGAAAATTAGAATATTACTTGCAATCAATAAAACAAGGATTGTACATAGAACAATATCGGACCTCTGAAAAGTATAAGCATGCATATGTACTCAGTACTTGGTTTGGGCCCCTTTTGTAGCAATTACTGCCTCAATGCGGTGTGGCATGGAAGCTATCAGCCTGTGGCACTGCTGAAGTGTTATGGAAGACCAGGATGCTTCAATAGTGGCCTCCAGCTCTTCTGCATTGTTCGGTCTCATGTCTCTCATCTTTCTCTTGGCAGTGCCCCATAGATTCTCTATGGGGTTCAGGTCAGGCGAGTTTGCTGACCAATCAAGCACAGTAATCCCACGGTCGTTGAACCAGGTTTTGATGCTTTTGGCAGTGTGGGCAGGTGGCAAGTCCTGCTGGAAAATGAAGTCAACATCCCCATAAAACTCGTCTGCGGAAGGAAGCATAAAGTGCTCCAAAATCTCCTGGTTGATGGCTGCATTGACCCTGGACTTAATGAAGCACAGTGGACCAACATCAGCAGATGACATGGCTCCCCAAATCAACACAGACTGTGGAAACTTCACACTGGACTTCAAGCTTCTTGCAGTGTGTGCCTCTCCATTCTTCCTCCATACTCTGGGTCCTTAGTTTCCAAATGAGATGCAAAAGTTGCTCTCATCAGAAAAGAGGACTTTGGACCACTGAGCAACAGACCAGGTCTGTTTTTCTTTAGCCCAGGTAAGACGCTTCTGACGTTGTTTGTTGTTCAGGAGCGGCTTGACAAGAGGACTACGACATTTGAAGCCCATGTCCAGGATCCGTCTGTGTGTGGTGGCTCTTGATGCACTGACTCCAGCCTCAGTCCACTCCTTGTGAAAGTCTCCAACACTTTTGAATGGCCTTTTCCTGACAATCCTCTCCAGGCTGCGGTCATCCCTGCTGCTTGTGCACCTTTTTCTTCCACACTTTTCCCTTCCACATAACTTTCTATTAATGTGCTTTGATACAGCACTTTGGGAACATCCAACTTCTTTTGCAATTACCTTTTGATGCTTTCCCTCCTTATGGAGGGTGTCAATGATGGTTTTCTGCACATCTGTCAGGTCAGCAGTTTTTCCCATGATTGTGATTCCTACTGAACCAGACTGAGAGACCATATAAAGCCTCAGGAACCCTTTGCAGGTGTTATGGCTTAAGTAGCTGATTAGAGTGGGACACTTTGAGCCTAGAATATTGCACCTTTTCACAATATCCTAATTTTCTGAGAATGTGGATTTGGGGTTTTCGTGAGCTGTAAGCCATAATCATCACAATTATGACAAATCACGGCTTGAGCTATCTTGCTTTGCATGTAATGGGTCTATCTCATATATTACTTTCACCTTTTAAGTTGCATTACTGAAATAAATGAACTTTTGCACGATATTCTAATTTTTCGAGTTTCACCTGTATGCCAGGGATGGCTAACCTTTTACATCACCACATGCCAACCTGTTTGCCAGAAATGGTACGCAAAACCATCCCGCCTGGACCGCATTGCCTCGCTGGCCTTTGCACACCCGGGAGCACAGAAACCCGGAAGAGCAGTGTTCTGTCACGCATGCTTGCGCCGGCAACCAAACTTCTGGTTTCCAGCATGCGTGCGTGCCTGACGAACAGCTGGCCGTTGCCTATGAGCATGAAGGAAACCTGGAAGTTCGGGTGCCAGCACTCCCATGCACTCTGGAACGCTGCTCTTCTGGGTTTCGGTGTTTCTATGCGTGCGAAGGCCAGCTGACTGGCGTCTGTGTGCGTGCACAGGAACACGGAAGTGGAGCCAGGGAGGCTGTGCGTCCTGCGCAGGGTGGCTCTGCGTACTACTTCCGACACACGTGGGATAGATTCACCACCACGGGTATATACTATTTAGTATTTATCAGCTAATCAATGTCCTCAAAAACATTATCTCCCTCTTCTCATCAGATAACTATCCTGGCAGTGCTCAGTACATCTGTTTTTTAACCCCTCTCTGTCTGAATTATGAAATTTGGGATAAAGATTTGTCTTTTTCTTCCATGCAGAGCATGAATTGATTTGAAGTGCTGTAGAAATAAGTTGCAACAGTGGTAATTGCAGATAAGGCTTTTAAAAGATTGACTTGGTTTAAAAAAAAATTATATAACTTCCAATGAAACTACAAATGAAATACAAAAAGAAAAATACTAAACTTATAAATTCCATCAGCACAAAACAAATTATATATATAAAAGCTAAGTAATATATATTTTAAAAATTGTGAATGTTTTAAGGTTGGGGGGGGGGAAGAAACAATAAAGATCAACCTATTTGACAATACAAAAATAATAATTATTCGCTACAACTCAGGTTTTAAATGAAAAATTGAGCCTTGATCATACAGAAGCGTATTATCCATCCTTTTTTTTTCTATGGACCGTCTCAACAGTTCAATTGATTGAGAAGTGATAAATGTCATTAAATTAAACCTCATAGTCTGATACAGTGTGTATTTTTCCTTCCAAGAACACACAATCCCCTTATATTCTTCAGTCCAGGCACTATGAATCCAGAGTTCTTCACAAATGAACACATTCCAGATTTGGGGAATATAATTTAACAGCATGTTAGCATCTACCATATAAAACTTTGCTTCCGCCCAAGAATCTTAATTATCACACTGATTATATCTAACCAAAAAGCAATCACCAGTGGGCACAACCAAACTAAATGCATACTAGTACATACATACATACCTTCAAATTAATTAAATCTCCAAAAAGGAAGGATATTAGTCAACCTTTTAAAAACATCTAGTGGGGTTGGTTGCTCTGTTGCTGTTATTGAATTAGCCTAATTTTTAATCATAAGAAGAATACTTAACTTTCCTTAAAACCTAAGAATAAATATTTTGTAATATAGAATATTTCAAAGCTCTGTCTCAAATTTCTTCTGCCAAATTTGTTTTGTAAAAAAATATATTATTTGCTGGTAATAATAGTTTAGCCTCTATAAAATCTGTTCCAATTCACTCAAAATTACTGGAGTTTTAGAGGCTGTTAAAGCATTTAGCCCAAGCAGGGAACATAAGTGAAACACTTAATTGTATACTGCCTTTCAGCTGTTTGGGGATAAGTTATATTTCTTTTTAAACCTTTGAAAGTATATTAATGATCAAGTAATTAAGAGTAACTATTCCATTTCCCCCCCAATATTTTTAAGTGTTAAAAATTAGTGGGTTCAGCACTCTTTACATCCTGGCAAATATTTGGTTCCAGTTATAGCAATAATACAATGATATTTTAAGCACATAAGAAGATTAAATGTATTTGGCCATTATTGGGTGAGAAATTAAAATTTGTCCTTAGTCCTCATGGGAAATTTGTAATAATCCTTGTTTTAAAATGGCAGCAAGGGTGCCAAGTAGCAACCTTCTAACTTGACCCACAAGTGTATTTCCAATGTACTTGCATTTAGTATACAACCGTAGCAAATATCTGATATTACAGTTTAAAACAGGAATACTGAAAGCGCTGTTATAATAGCCCAAAGGTGCTTTTTCAGGAGGCAACTGGACTTCCTTGTTTTTTTCTTTGAAGACGTTTCGCTTCTCATCCAAGAAGCTTCTTCAGCTCTGACAGGATAGTGGGGAATGTCTAAAAGGATGCAAATGACCAGCTGTCTGCGAGGAACATAAATTCTTCCATTCCCCACTATCCTGTCAGAGCTGAAGAAGCTTCTTGGATGAGAAGTGAAATGTCTTCAAAGAAAAACAAGGAAGTCCAGTTGCCTCCCGAAAAAACACCTTTGGGACAACCATGACCTGGATGACTGAGAATCTCTACAGCCACTGTTATAATAGGAAAGCAAAAGCTTTGAAAGATAAATATCAACCTGTCCATAGATATTTAACTATTAACCAATATGTGGTCATTGCAACATTAGGGGAAGACGTAGTCTTTCTTCCCAGGCATCTGAAATCACGTAAGAACTTCAACTTCACTGTTTCTTAATAGAGGCTACTTTTCTTTCCTGTTTAAGCCATTCCATCTCTGTCTTCTTAAAGGAGTGTCTAGGCTCATTTCCAAAATAATAGAGGGCAAATCTAATGGCCTGTGGAGCTCAGTGAGCCCAGCCATATGGCTCTCCTGGCTTTAACATATCATCACCTGTAACTCTGTTGTAAAAGCTCACTAGGGACTAGAGGCCCTGCCAGTTAATTCCCTCCTGCAGCGATTCTCATGGAATTTTCTGTTTTGCTATCCTGAGGTAAACTCCTATGCTTTTAATAGTGGCATTGCAAGAAAAGATGATTTCAGTCATTAAAGTGCTACAATAAAATGAGATGAAGCAACTACTGAAGCTGTCTAAAATGCCATTGCCAAAAGGAGCAACAGCACCAAAGTAATAGCAGGTGTAAGTAGCTCTACTTGTAACCCTAAGTATACTCTGAGGCAGGGGCATCATTAAAAAAACAACAACTACAAAATTAAATCCAGTATTTAACATTTCACATTTTTTAAAAATTACATCGATTTGCACCACCATATCTTGAAATGCAAATGTAAGATAGCTGTTTTCTTGGAACAAAGCTACTTTCTTCGTTCCTGCTTTAGAGTACCATTAAATACAAGGTTTCTCAATTTAACCTACTTCAAAGGATTGTTGTGAGGCTAAAATTAGGAAGGGAAGAGAGACAAATGTAATTATAGCGAGTCTTATAGCAATTATAGCAAATCTGCGTTAACATTCTTATGTTAATAATGCATCCCTGAAAGATTTGCATGAGCAAATAAAAATGCAGCATATCTGGGGAATGCCGTGTAATAATCATGGGGTATTGTGTCCTGATCTATGGTGTTAGTGTCAGAGGTGGGTTGCTGCCGGTTTGCATTGGTTCGGGTGAACCAGTAGTGGTTTGTTCACCTGGGTCACAGAACCGGCAGTGACCCAGGTTGGCCACACCTCCGAACTGATTTCCCATTCACTGTTGGTGTTGCCAGCATGGTTTTTGGTCCTTTTTCAATGTTTTGCACATGCGCAGAACATTTTACAAGCAACTGTGTGTGCGCGCGCACAGGAAACCGGCAGTAATGCCGGCATCAACGCACCCTGGTTAGTATGCATGTGTAAAGAGAGAAGGAAGAAAAAATGATAGTGGAAGTTAAGGAATATAGGTTTCTGCAAACACAGACAAATATCGTGCTCTAAGGCAGAAATCTGGGATCATAATGTGTACGTATATTAAGCTTCAAGGTTATTCTGGCTTAGTATATTACATTAGACCAGTTGTGCCATGTTTTTGGCTTAGAACAGTGATGGCATTCCCAAAATTTAGAAAATGCTTAACTGGAATCTGTTGGTGTGTCACACACCTCCTCCCAAACAAAAGACAATCAATCCTTTACATATTCATTTATTTATTTTTAAAAAAACGGTCTGATTGTGTGTGATTTCGAGGGTTATGGAACCCTGTAAGTGTATGCCACTTACCTTGAGGCAATATTCTCTTTCTGTTGACAATGCCTGCGGTCCACCTGAGGTAGGTCCAGCTCACCCAAGGCTTTTGTTCTTGAAGCAGCGTAGGAGAATGCTCTTCTGTAGCCCGGCTAAATCCTTTGCTAGCAGGCAGGTTCTAGGATGCCTTCCCGGAGTTGCTTTTCTGAGCACGGGGAGAGGGATGGCGCAAACTACTGTCCGTCTCCTCGTGCTCAGAAAAGAAAGCCTGGCTAAGTCCTTTGCTAGCAGGCAGGTTCTAGGACGCCTGCCACCACCAAAGGACCTCCCCGGAGTTGCTTTTTGAGCACGGGGAGACGAGTGGTAGTTTGCACTGTGCGGCCAGCACCTAGGAGGTCCTAGGAGACTGGCCAGGCTGCGTAAGCTCCCGCCGCTGTCCCCATCCCCGCGCCCGTGCTTTCTGGTGGCCAGGCATCTTAGGCACATCCAGGGACCTTGCAAAGGCCTTGTGAGGTCCCCAAACTTGTCAAAGATGCTGGCCGCGCCGTGTAAGCTCCCGCCGCTGTCCCCACCCCCGCGCCTGTGCTTTCTAGCGGCCAGGCATCTTAGGCAAATCCGGGGACCTTGCAAAAGCCTTGCAAGGTCCCCGAACTTGTCAAAGACGCCATCCGCGCCGCATAAGCTCCTGCCGCCGCCCCACCTGCGCGCTCGTGCTTTCTGGCGGCCAGGCACCTTAGGCAAGTCCGGGGACCTTGCAAAGGCCTTGCGAGGTCCCTGAACTTTTCAAAGATGCCGGCCGCCCCACGCAAGCTCCCACCACCATCACTACCTCCGCGCCCATGCTTTCTGGCAGCCAGGCATCTTAGGCAAGTCCGGGGACCTTGCAAAGGCCTTGCCAGGTCCCCAAACTTTTTAAAGATGCTGGCCGTGCCGCATAAGGTCCTGCCGCTGTCCCATCCCCCACACCTATGCTTTCTGGGAGCCATGCAGCCCTCTGCTATTTGCGAGCCGGGGATCCTTGCAAGGCCGCAAAAGGTCACCGGACTCGCTTATAGTGCAGGGCCATGGCAGGCCGCTCCAGATGGCCTGCCGCTGCCCCCCCTGCCCCACGCTTAGTTGCAGCTTACTTACCTCCTCAGAGTCGGCAGGCAGCAATAGAGAGCCAAGCCGGAAAAATGATAAGTGGGTTTAGATAGGGTTCTTAGAGGCGGGCGGGGCGATTAGTGAGCCAGCCAATCAGTAAGCGGTGGGTGGGGCTAGGATAGTGCAGACTGGCGGGGAGAGCTTACTTCCAGGTCCACCAGTGGGACCTCTTCTAACCAGTTCGGTAGATTTGACAAACCGGTTCTACTGAACCGGTGCGAACCGGTAGGAACCCACCTCTGGCGCAAAGGATCAAGACCAGAGGTGGGTTGCTCCCAGTATGGCCTGATTTGCCCGAACCGGTAGTGGTATTTTGGCCTGAGTCACAGAACTGGTTCCCCGGGTGGCAGTTGCCATTACCAGCATATTGTTTAGTAGTGCGCGCACGTGCGCAATTCACTGTAAATTGTTCTACACATGTGAAGCGCGAGCGAAGCGAATCAGTAGTAAAACTGGGAGCAAACCACCTCTGATCAAGACCATACATTAAGTTGCAGTTCAAGGATGTATTCCTATACATAAGACTCTAATCAATTAAAGTTCAATACTAAATTGGTGCCAGGTATTGAACGGAATTCAAGACGGGTTAGATTTGGATCTCCTTGACAACATAATGATTCTAAGCTGATGACATGCTTAACTCTGCTCCCTGTTCTGCCTCCTCTTCTCCTATGTCTTGTTAGTTATGGTTTCTTTTGAAAAGGTAGACATGCTCAGGCCTGTAGTGTAAATATAGAATCAGAATCAGGCAACTGAAATGTATTGATTTAAATGAACTTGAGTTTGATCAGGTTTTGCTGAATATAAGACTTACTTCTGTGTAAGTATAATAACCTTGCCTCCTGTCTTCCCTGCAACAACAACCCTGTGAGGTAGGTTGGACTGAGAGAGAGAGAGAGAGAGAGAGAGAGAGACTTTCAGACACTACTATATCTGTGGCTTAGCATTATGTGTAAACTCAGCCATTGTAGCTTATTCAATAAGCCATTATTAAGTTAACCTTGATTTAATGCAAAATCTATCTTTATCTCCACTAGTTCTGCTTGTGCTCACAAATAAACGACCACAGGGTAAACTTATTCATCTCTTCTGGTTACAGATACTTGCTGTAATTTAGCGGTTTTAATGCTGCTCAAAATATAAGTGTGATTCAAACCTTCTAGATCAGAGAAAAGATGATTTGGAGGATGGGAGCAATTTAGGAGACAAATATGTTTTGCTGTATGCACAATATATTATATTGTAAGTCAACACTATCCCTAGTTTAATTTTCATCTTGACAATTTATTTATGAAGCAACATGAATTAGGTAACTTCCTAACTTTTCAACTTTGTGTATACTCTTCCCCCTGCAGTTATTTAACAAATATGGTCTGCTTGTAAAGAATATCTTGTAACTGTAATTAAGACAAACTGTAACTATGACAAATCATAGGAAGTATATCCTGAAGAAGCTTCCAGAAGGAGAATGATATTATGTAGTTGTTGTAGCCATTTGGTTATATCAAAACATTTTAAGAACCAATAGACATATGGGTAGCATGATTTACTATATTCAAATGTGAACTTGTTTTAGATACATATTTATTGTAATTACTTTGAAGATAATCAATTTTGCATGTGGAGAAGAGGGGAAAATGAATGCACACATTGATGTTATTATTCAGTTTGAATGCTTCCCAATTCCAGCCAACTTTGGCAGCTAATTCTATTCCTACAAAGCTGCAGAAATGCATCAAAGCTACACTAGCACTTTCTGCTTGCATACTAGATCTGATTTTATTTTTCTCCTTCCTTGTAAAGTGTGTTATCTTTTGGGTCAGGGCAACCTGGTCTACCCAATTATGGGATGGAGCATACTGCTTCCATTTTTGCCTTTTACCCCCAATCCAGGAGCCTTCACAGGCAGTTGCTTTCGTGTCAAACTATTTTTGCATTGAATTTATGTTTTACTGACAAAGAAATAAAGGCAGACGGGTATAGATCTATTTCAAGCTATTTAGCTCTCATCAGCTAGCCATACTCCTTGTAATTACTTTACAAAATTAGATTTATTTCTCATGCCTTTTTCTAAGCAGTAATGTTGCTCTGTCACCAGAGGGCAGCAGTACCTGGGAAATATGAAAAGCAAATTTCTAGAAATGCCAACTTGTGACTCTTCATTGGTCACAAGTGAGAAGGATGGACTGATAGAATTATACAGAAGGGAGTGGCAACTGAGGGCTGCTTCTTGGCTATGTTTACACTGTGGTTAAAGTGGAATGCCTTAACTGCAGTTATTATCCAAATTCTGCAGTAGAATTCTTTTCCTTAACTTTCATTTCTGATGTCACCCAAATATGAGGACAAGAAGAGGGTTAATGTAAGATCATTTTTTTCCCATTCATTTATTCAATTTATAAGCCTGCCCATCTCAAATTCATGACTCTGGGCGGTTAACAACGTAAAAAGAAACCCATTAAAACAAAAAGCTATAAAAACAACACACACATATACAGTTGAAATACAAATATACAAGAAATCAGCATAACTATTATGCAAGCTTTGTTACCCGTCCCCGAGCTAAATGGGTATGAAAGACACATTTACTGAACTCCTGGAAGAAAACGGTGCAGGAAAAAAGACCCAGAAATCTGCATAAATGACATCCTCTGATTCAATAGAGTAAATCTGAATACCAAAGATTATTGATACTAAAAATTGCATCTGACATAAAGCAAAAATGTTCATATTTTATTATACTGTTATTACAACAAATTGATTTTAAAACTTTTTAAAGCCTTTTCTAGGCAGGTCAACCTTTATCTTCTAGACAATTATGTAAGTTGCTGGAACTGCTGAAGATGGATTCTTGTAACCAGTGTGTGTCCTCTCCATCCTATCCAGAGGGACTCTGGCCATAATTTAAAATCTACAATGAATTTTAAAAAAAAATCAACTTTGATAAACCAAAGAGTGTCAGCTTTTTGGCTCCAAATGCTGACCAACATGATTACTTCCAAGCAAACTAGGCCTTGCCTCATATTCTTTTGTTGGAATATCTGGAACCAAGCTGGCCTGGATACATCATATGAATAGCTTTTGTGGCTGTTTTGTAGCAAGGAGGTTGCATTTGTCTTTGACTTCCCTTAGGGAAAAAGCTTTATTTTGTACTGTAGCTAGGAAACCAGGATTATCAGCTGGTAATAAAGGGAGGTTAGCTTAGTTCTTTTTTATATTGCTCGAGACGGGAAGAATTGTGGAAAAAAACAGTAAGAGCTTCAGTTTTACTATGTCTGAATGGAATATGTACCCATTCAGTGCCACAGAAAAGCAATGGAGATGAATACCTTCAAGTGTGAGTAATGTCACTGTCCTAAAAAGAACTGAACCCCAAACATCTTGTGTTCCAAAGATTATCAGCTGCCTTTCAAGTTTGCTCTTAATATTTGGCTGTCATTGTTTACATTAAGGATAGAAAAGAAATGTTCAAAGCATTTCAGTGTTGGGGTATTCTGTACAATGAAAGCTGCCCTCTGGAAAACACTCCTCAAAAAGAAGGACTTTTTTCAAGGGACACAAACCTAGAACTGACTCAAGCAAATTTAATTTGCAGATTTGTTTTATGATGCCTGTACCATAAAATACCTTGATGGCACTGCCTTCTTAAAAGTCTAGCATTTTGTTTTATCTGTTATTTGGGATAGATTTTACAATAGTTTTCCTCCACCTGATGTTTCCAGATGGTGTTGAAATTTCAAACGTGCTGGGGAATGGTAGAAATTGTAGTCCTGATCCATTTACTGGACATCCAACAGGAAAAGAATTGCGATCGAAGGCTCTCATCCATCCATCCATCCAAATCCTAATGAGCAAGTTGCATTAAATGATAACAATTCAGTGTTCAACAAATTCAGAGGGGCTCCCCTTCCCCCCCTTTATTTCACAAATATGCTAGTGATTGTGGAGAAAGGAACATTCTGTGAGCATTATTATAACCTCTGGGAAAATGCAACCAGCAATAATAACTAGATTCTGATCTATGATAGTTGATCAGTTCATATTGGAATTCACAAATATGAAATTCCAAGAGCATCTTCGTTTCCTTTTTCTCCTCCGTCCTCAAATAGTCTCTAGTGAAGAAAAACTCTCAGTGTGTTCATTTTATGCTTGGATTCATGGGGTGTTTGTGATCTGTTACAGACTGTCAAAGGAATTTGAAAAATGATTCTCAAAAGTGTTTCTTTTTTCTTGCAAACCAAAAAGCATCTTTGCAAGTACAATGCGATACAATAGCAGAGTTGGAAGGGACCTTGGAGGTCTTCTAGTCCAACCCCCTGCCTAGGCAGGAAACCCTATACTAGTGATGGCGAACCTATGGCACGCGGAGCCATTTGTCAGGGCACGGAGGCGCTGCCCTGTCAGCTGGCCAGCGCGCATGTGCTGAGTTCACCCGTTTTAAAAGCCATTTTTCACCCTCCCCAGGCTCCAGAGCCTTTATAGGAGCCTGGGGAGGGCAAAAAGAGCCTTCCCCATGCCCCCCAGAGGCCCTCCAGAGGTTTCATGAGCTTCCCTGAAGCCTCCGGAGCGCAAAAAAACAGCCCTATGGGCAAACCGGAAGTTTGGAAACGAACTTCTGGTTTGCTCGGAGGTTTGTTTTGACTGCTCCAGAGGCTTCAGAAGGTTCCTGAAGCCTCCGGAGGGCTTCTGGGGGGGCGGGGGAGGCTGTTCTCACCCTCTCCAGGCTCCTATAAAGCCTCTGGAGCCTGGGGAAGGCGAAAAAAGCATGCAAAAAATGGGGGGTCGCTCCTGTAGTGTGCGGATGTGCACTGGGGACGTTGCGCAATGCATTATGGGTACGGCACACCTGCACACGACCCCCCTGCGCTCCCCCCACTTATGGCACGCGAGCCAAAAAAGGTTCGCCATCGCTGCCCTATACTGTTTCAGACAAATGGCTATCCAACATCTTCTTAAAGACTTCCAGTGTTGGGGCATTCACAACTTCTGGAGGCAAGCTGTTCCACTGATTAATTGTTCTAACTGTCAGGAAATTTCTCCTCAGTTCTAAGTTGCTTCTCTCCTTGATTAGTTTCCACCCATTGCTTCTTGTTCTACCCTCAGGTGCCTTGGACAATAGTTTGACTCTCTCTTCTTTGTGGCAACCCCTGAGATATTGGAACACTGCTATCATGTCTCCCCTAGTCCTTCTTTCTCTTAAGCTAGACATACCTAGTTCCTGCAACCGTTCTTCATATGTTTTAGTCTCCAGTCCCCTAATCATCTTTGTTGCTCTTCTCTGCACTCTTTCTAGAGTCTCCACGTCTTTTTTACATCGTGGCGACCAGAACTGAATGCAGTATTCCAAGTGTGGCCTTACCAAGGCATTATAAAGTGGTATTATCACTTCACGTGATCTTGATTCTATCCCTCTGTTTATACAGCCTAGAACTGTGTTGGCTTTTTTGGCAGCTGCTGCACACTGCTGGCTCATATTTAAATGGTTGTCCACTAGGACTCCAAGATCCCTTTCACAGTTACTACTGTTGAGCAAGGTACCACCTATACTGTACCTGTGCATTTCGTTTTTGTTGCCTAAATGTAGAACCTTACTCTTTTCACATTGAATTTCATTTTATTAGATAGTGCCCAGTGTTCAAGTTTGTCAAGATCTTTTTGTATCTTTAGCCTATCTTCTGGAGTGTTGGCTATTCCTGCCAGCTTGGTGTCATCTGCAAATTTGATGAGTTCCCCATTTATTCACTCATCCAAATCATTGATGAAGATGTTGAAGAGTACTGGGCCCAAAACAGAGCCTTGGGGTACTCCACTGCATACTTCCCTCCATGTAGATGCAGTTCCATTGAGGACTACACATTGAGTGCAGTTGGTCAGCCAGTTACGAATCCATCTGGTGGTGATGCTGTCTAACCCACATTCTTCTACTTTATCTAGTAGTAGGTTATGGTCTACCTTATCAAAAGCCTTACTGAAGTCCAAGTAAACTATATTGACGGCATTCCTCTGATCCACTAATGTTGTCACATTATCAAAGAATGCAATAAGATCAGTCTGGCATGATCTGTTTTTGACAAACCCATGTTGGCTTTTGGCTATTACTTTGTTTGCTTCTAGGTGTTTGCTAATTCGTTGCTTGATTATCTTTTCCAGAATATTTCCTGGTATTGAGGTCAGGCTGATAGGTCTGTAGTTTCCTGGATCTGTTTTTCCCCCCCTTTTTTGAAGATGGGAACCACATCAGCTCTTTTCCAGTCCTCTGGCAGTTCCCCGGTGTTCCAGGATCTCTGAAAGATATAGTTCATTGGTTCTGAGATCTCTGAGAAAGTAGATACTGTATGAGAAAATTGCAGTATTTGCAAGTATGTGTTACTTATCCATTAAACTAAAATTTGAGTTAATACTCACAGGAAACTACGTTATAGCCAGCCTGCTTTCTCTGGAGCTCAATAACAACTGTACTAGCCTTTCCCAACTCACTGATCTTCAGACAATCCTGTTATTTGTAGGCCTCCGCAGATGGTATTGGATTGGGGATGCTAGCAGGGATAATCTGTCATACAGTTGGTGTATCTGGGATGCCAACATCTGGAAAAATCAATCGGTGGCAGCCGAAAGTTAGAAATTTCTTTGCTAAGTTAAATGGTAGTCTTTTTTTTTAATGTAAAGACCCACTAAATTATAGAATGCAGTGACCAGAAAAACTTGAATTTTTAGGAATTCTTGAACAATTGTAAGTCTCCTTATGGAGAGGGAGAAGAATTATCAACTTTTTTACCCTTTCTAGGATCATGTACCTTTAAGAACTGCTAGATTTGACACTCATTTTATTCACTGCCACTTCAGTTTAGAACCTGGAGATTGTGAGTTCTAGTCTCTCCTTAGCCAGTTTTTGAGCCAGTCACTCTCTTTTAGCCCAATTTACCTCACAGGGTTGTTGTGGGGATAACAGGAGGAGGAAAAAGTATTAGGTATGTTGGTCGCCTTGAGTTATTTATTAAAATAATAAAAAGGTGGGAAATAAATAAACAAATAGGAAATTACCTGCTAATTTCTGCAGACCACTTTCTTAAAAATCAATGGATGATTCTAGGTTTTGGAGTGGGGGAATATCTAGATTCAATTGCGTTTGTAGATCTTACACTGTCTCAGAAATGGCAGAATTTTAATCATTGAAGTAGAAAGTAATGGTAAGCATATCTATATACACGTGGTCATTTAAGAGTCTTTATTTTCATATGCTAAATATCTGTAAGAAGAATAGCTGTAGGCTGGGGAAAGTATTGACATTTTGGATTATTTAATTTATGAAGGATGCGTTATATTTCATTAAGCTTCACTCTAATTTGTGGGGGGAGAATGATGGAACTAGTTTCCATGCCCATATTTCTCTTTCTGTGTGGTTTTATTTTCTTTCTTTTCTATTTTCCACTGGCTTTGCACGTTACCGATTTTTCTGTGCCTTCTATTCACATTGCTGTGCATACATATGTTGAAAAACCACTTTCTCAAATCATGTAATGTTATTTTGAAGTTATTTAAAGAGAAGTAGCAAGATGTTAGTCTTCCTTCTCAAGAAGGGAAGAATCCTTCCTCTCCTGGGGTTCATAGCTTGTCTCTAAACGCTTAGAAAAGAAAAAGCCAGCATTTAACATGTTAATTCAGAGGTACTCCCTGCCTGGTCCTTTTGTCCCAGCCCTCTACTTCTGTCTAAAGTGATCAGCTGATGGGGTGGGAGAGAAGAGAAGAGAGTTACACCCTGTGTGTTTCTCTGCCTTGCATCCTCCAAAGAGGGATGACCTGAGCCATTTTTCTAGGCTCCTCGGATCCCCCTTGCTCCGAAGAAGTGGGTGGGTCAAGGGTGAAAAGGAAGGAACGTTTGCAGGAAGAAGATACATACGCAGAAGTGCAGAAGGAGACCACAGAAAAGTTATGGAGTCCGACCTGTGAGTGAATCCTTACTGTTTCCCCTGGTAGGGATGGACATAGTGGGATATAAGCAACTTGAAGGCAGCTGCCGATCGATCAGGGGCAATGTTATAGAGAACAGCGTTGCTAATCAGGAAGAGCCACTATCAAAAGGTGGGGAGGAGCCATTGGCAAAGCAGTGGCCAATTGTTGATGGGTGTTTGCTGGCGACCGTTGAAGGCTGGGTTCCTGTCCTACGTTAGAGGGGGACTTTGTTCAGATCCAGCTGGGGAGGTGTATTTTCCCTTAAATGAGTAGATGTACTCAGCCAACACGGAATAGTTAATTCTGAACTAGTCAGAAACTTGCTCTCTTGTTTTATAATCTTTTGAGGAATGTGTAAAGGAATTACAGAGATTCAAAGGCAGAGGTGCAAGTTGTTAGCTGTCATCTAGACTTGGTGGGAGGAAAGGTGAAACATTGCTGCAGGAAGTTGCCAATCAGTTTCTTTTTCACTGTGCCTGCAAGGAATATTTCCTTTGTGGGGAAAAGCTGGGAGGGGAGGAAATGGAGGAATGGAGATTGGAAGAAATGTCAGATCTTCTGAATAACCCAAGCTTGTTAGAGCAAAATACGTATGTCAAATGGATATGGGGAAAAGACTGGCACTCTACAGAATACGGGGCCTAAATATTGGGAACGAAGCCTTTTTCAATGATCCTATTATTATTTTTACATCTCACATCTTTCAAGAGACACTATGGCTCTAATTGTGTGATTGAAATATATTTTGATCTTACTCTTTATCTTTTTAAGAGCCGTATTTTCATACTCAGCTCTCCCAGTATTCGTTTCCCCGTTCTTGCTTTCTCATGCTGCACTTTATGAATTGCATCAGCAAATCGTTTTTCTTAGTAAATTCAGTGATGTGTGCGCATTGTTGTAATAAGGAAGCCAAACATGTTTACAGCTCTGTACTTTGCAGAGCCTGCAGTAGAAAGGAAGAGAGGTCTGAGGTCAGACGGAAAAAAAGTGGGGAGAGAGCCATTTGAGAATACTTTTGAGTAACAATGGAGTAGCAAAAAGTAGGTTGAATTGGGGGAAGAGAAAAAAAGAGAGAGAATCAGCTGGAATCGAAGGTGCTCCTATATTTTGATCACATACAAAGGGCTATGATATAAAAATCCACGTTTTGAAGACCTTGCTTCAACTAGTAGCATCTGCTCAGCTGCTCTTGGGAATAAGAATCAGGGACTATGATAACGATCAAGCACTGATCATAGCAGCAGAGGAACAGGTGCTAAGTGCCTGATCCATAGAAAAACATCTCTACCACATTATATAGTGTAGACTATGCAGAGAGGCCTCTGAGACAGCTCAGCATAATAAACGGGTGTAAGATGCAGACAGGAATAGCATCGTCTGAACGGCACAACCAAATAGCTGGCTTTGAACACAGGAACATCTGCACAGTGTATGGGCTAGATCTTCCCAAACCAGATAGGAGATTCCATAGAAGATCATGGTGAATAAATAGGCTAAGATCCTGTGGGACTTCCAGATCCAGATGGACTTGCAGATACTACCCAATCAACCAGACACCATGGTAATAGATAAGGTGATGATAGATATAACAATGCCAAGTGTCAATGACAGCAGGCAAAAGGAGTATGAAAAGTTGGGAAAGTACCAGGGCCTGAAGAACTAGAGAGGAAATAAAGACCAAAATAATCCCAGTCATAGGACTGGGACTCCTCAGCTGGGAGAATGACCTCCAGTAGATCCCAGGAACAACACCAGAGCTTTCTCTCCAGAAGAGTGTAGTGCTAGGAACAGCTAATGATGTACAGAACCCTTAAACTCCCAGGCCTTTGGTAGAGGATCTGGGACTGAGGAAGACAAATGCCACCCACAAGGGTGAGAAGGGAATTTTACACATACACGCCTGGTTAATAACCAGAAATAATGGGATTTGCAGCCTTATGGAAGTTGGGACAGCATAGATATCCCAGCCCATCCTTTTCACTTCTATGCCCTTTAATTTAAAGCGAGGGATTTGGTACACACATCCCACCTGCTAGCTTTGCCTCCTGTTATGGAATGTACCCAGAACTCTTAAGGTTTACTTGGTGGTAGCATTCTGCACCTGGCCATGGCACTTTCCTTTTTCTTTTTGCAATGGCCCAATACTTATGATAGGGGAAGGCAGGGGCCTATATGCTCAATGGAGCTGTGGGTGGGGTAGCCTCGAGTGTTCCAAATGAGATTTCCCCACAGCAATGAAAACAAGTCAGTCCTTATATAGAAGGGAATAAAGCTGCGCTGGGCATGGAATCTCTCCTGTCACTGCTTTTGCCATTTGCAGCCCTTTTCATTCTGTGTTCCGTAATTGAATGAGAGCCGTAGCAAATGAGTGCCATTCCCATCTGGAATTTACCTCCTCCCCATCTCACCCACTTTAAGATTGATTTGTTTGCTTGTTTATTTGGCAGCAGGGACTGCAAGTGGAGTGAGATTGAAAAACCAGTACTTGATCTTAATAAATAGGTGGATACACGCACACCCTCTTAAGTTTTATGGTTAAAAATAGGTTCTGGACCTAAGTGCTGATGAAATCCCTGTGCTAAGTACAGCAGAAGAAACTTTCTGTATCTTTGGCAGCTGGAATGCAAAGCCTTTGATGGGGCTTATCTTAATCTCTTTTTTGCCCCTCTGCTCCCTCTCCCCCAAACTGGCTTCCTTGTTTGGGTCCAGGATTTGTAAATGTATGGTCCTCAAGTCGTTGTTTTCTCCTTTCCCCGTGCTGGTTATCTCATTGTACGTGACTGAGAAGTCCTAGGATCTTTGTGATGTGGTCTTCCTCACTCTCTCTCTCATTCTGGGGCCTGGGTGGGGCTAGACTGCAGTCCTCCCCAGTGTATTTTTCTTGACTTGCAGGTGTGTGGTATTGTTTGGGGTTAGTCCAAAAGTTGCTGGTTTCCCTTTTCTTTGGCTTTCTTTTCAGCAGGCCTTTTCTTTTAACCTTCTATAGCCATGAGAGTATAACCCCCTGAGTCTTCAGCTACATGTATATGCTTTCCTTTTCCCCTTCCATTGGATGCCCCAGCCCTTGTTCCCATCTTGAACCTTCAAAATAAGAAGCATCCTGTGCCTTTCTGGGAAAGAGGGAGGGTATTTTGGGACAGATAGTCATTGGCTGAGCTGGAAAGGCAGAATCAAAGGGAGGGGCCAGAAGATTCCCTCTGTGGCAGACTATCCTGGTTTTTTTTCCTAACTGCTTGGTCAATTGGTCAATTTGTGTAGGAGGCTGACAGAGGACCAAGGGTTCTCCCCCTCCCACCATATTCTGGTGTGTGTGTGTGTGTGTGTTTTAACAACATCCAACCTCTGGTACTTCTTGACTCTTCCTGTGGAATGAGTAGCTCAGTTCTTGAATGTGGTCCATGTTTTAGATTGTCTCTCAGCCTGTGGCTCACTGTTCTGCTTCTTTGTGTCCTTGGCCCCTAATGCTTTCTTGCTCACTGTAATGATTCTGGTCTGGTCTGGGCTGCCTTAGTAACTCCTTTTTGTTCCTAGCTCCTGTGGCTTTTTTGGCCTCACATCCTTGTCTCTGGGAATTGCCTCTGTCTGTTTTCTCTCTTTTTCTCTTCCTTCCTTCCTTCCTTCCTTCCCTGGCCCAGTGTGTGGGTCTCAGTCTCTTTGTTTGGCTTGGGGGCATTGCTATGTTTTTTTCTGTTTGTTCAGTGCTGTCCTTCTTTTTCTTGACTTTGTGTTTTTTCTTCTCTTTTCCTTCCCCCTCTTTCTTCCTCTCCATTTTGGCACATACCTTTCATCTATCTTCATATATATCAACTCCTTCCCTTATTTCCCCTCCTTCCATCCACCCCCCTTATCTTTCTCTCTTTTTCTGTCTCTCTCTGTTGCTCCGTCTCTGCTGCCTTCTGTAGGTCGTCCACGTGTCCCACTCTGCACCAGTACTGCTGCTCTGCTCAGTCGCTTCTCCACTCGCAACTAGCTTCCCCTGCCAGGCACACAGGCTGCAGGTAAGCCACTGAGAATCCCCACCCACCCACCCACGTCCTCACTCAAAGTCATTGTCATATCTTGACATGCCACCTGATCCACAAATCCAGCATCCCTTAGAAGGTTTTTGAGGCAGTGGTGGGGTGGAGCGGAAAATGCCTTCTTGCAGAGGAAATGTGTTGATCTGCCATTTCCATCATTCACAGCCTGCAGCCCAAGGAGGGAAGGAGACTTAACAGCACTGAAAGGCTTGGTGTTTCTGGGATCTTCCTCACTCTTGGCAAGCAATTCTGATCTCCCCAGGTCAGGATTCCAGAATTCCACGACCACCAGGATTCTGGAGTTCCGTGACAGCTTTAGGTTGGGACCTCAGCCAATCCACATTTAGGTGGGTCCTGGATGGGATATTTTCAGAAAGTTGCCTTCTTTCCTATTTTTCACTATTGCTGTCTATTTTCTCGCTCCTGTTTTCTTGGCCCAATCCATGAACCTTCCAAAGGGGAAGGGCAAAATAAGGAGAAGCTGCTGCTTATTCTTTCAAAGCATGCAATAACAATAGCTGGAGCTATAGAGACAGGACTCTGCTATGGGCATTCCCTTGGCAGATGCCAATTCCTGATGCCAGCTTGATGAACAGAGGAGGCTTTTTGCCAGCATAAGGGAATTCTGGATTTCATTTTCTCCATGATCACAACATTTTTATACCTAACCCCTGTCACAGCTCACTCTTCCCCAATTCCTGCTGACCCATATGTTGATTTCAATTACGTTACATGCACCAACAGCTACTTCATTCTCCCCACTCTCCCCCCTTCTGCCTAGGTTAGGCAAGAAAACTCATTTCAGTGTAAGTTTCTGAGATCCTGCGATTTTCTGTTCAGGTAGAAATTGTGGGTATGAACATAGGAGGCTTGTGAGGCTTGTAAGAATATACATCGTGTCTCAGATAGGAACTGTGGCAGCATGATTAAGGGACCATCACATGATGAGAATATCTGTGTATCAAGAAGTGCATTTTGATATTGAATGTCAGCATGGAGGCCTTGCTAATTTTGATTATTTTTTGTCTTTTTCTTGGCATGCAAGTATGCTTATATGTGAGCATTTATGTGTATATTTAAAACTTATTCCTACTTTTCTATGCAGTAATAGTCTTTAGAGATATGGACCATTACTTAAATTTGTTTGTACAACTGGCATAGCTTTTCTTATGACACTAGCATGTTTACTATGAAATGAGCTTTGGATCATATCCCATTTCATCAAATTCTTGGGAATATTTTTAAACCTTTTAGAATATTTATTAAATATTTAGAATATTATTCCTACAATGTTCTTGGACTCTAACTTACTAAATGGTTTAATAAGCTAGACTCCAATCTGCAAAGGCTCATGCCATAATAAATGAAGAAAAGTAAGTGAGTCTTTCAAGGGTTGTAAGATTTTGGTACTTTGAATCACAGCTTCATGATTATTCATTTTTTTCTGATTGCTGATTTTTTAAAATTTCCAACATGTTTTCTGTTAGTTATATGGCTATGAAAAAGAAGGAGCCTCAACAGAAATAACACGTGCACTAGAAAATGAGTATCTCAAAGGGACTGGGAATGTAGCATGCATGAATGATTGCATTCTCATGATGGGTGGCCCATCAGAGTTCAGGCAGGTTCTAGTTATAAAGAAGAACCCACCAGAGACACGAGAGTCCTTTTAGCTGTCTGAGAGAGGCAAAAATGAGGTTGCTGAACTCATGGCAGATTGCAAGATGTAGCTGGTGGGCTGTGTTTAGGTTAGCGGGTGGGCTGCTGGGGGTCCGGAGGGGTTCGGGAGAACCTCTAGCTAAGATTCTGTGCAGTTCGGAGAACCCCAAATCCCACTCCTGACTGGCCCCACCCACCCCTCCTCTCCCCAGAGTCCCCACAAGGCGCATTTTTGGATGCAGGTAAGTGCAGGGTGTGCATGAAGGCTCAGGGAGGGGGAAAACAGGCCTACTAGAAGTTCAGAAAGGCCAGAAACGGGCCCCACTCTGGAACCTGAGGAGGCCATTTTTGTACTTCCGGAGGCTCAAGGAGAGCCTCCAGAGCCCAGGTAGGGCACAAAATGCCCCCCTGCCCGTGGTGCAGGAGGTTGACTAAGCCATACCCACCATGGCCACGCCCACCCATGGAAACCAGGCAGAGAACCCCTTGCTGAAATTTTTGAAGGCCACCCCTGGCAGGCCTTGTCTTACACCTCTATCCAGTGATGTGCCATCAGGGGAGGCAGGGGAGGCACAGCCTCACCACTGTCATCATGAAAAGAAAAAAAATGTAAAAGGAAAAAGGCGAGAGCTGAGGTCAGGCTGACCTAGTTGCTGCCTCACCGTGGATGACTCTGCTTAACTGTTTAAAAAGCCTCTAAAAAAGCGCCCTCTACTATGAGGCAGGAGAACTGCATGCTTCCTCTAGTCTGACTTTAGGCGTTTTATGATCACTCGAGCAGAGTTAAGCAAGGGTTAAAAGCCTAAAAATTCCTGATGTAGGTGAGGCATGCAGTTCTCCTGCCTCATAGTAGAGGGCGCTCGTATGGGCAGGGCTTCTTCAGAGGACCCGAGGCAAGAGCAGAGTTGAAATCCTCTCTGAAACAGCTGGAAAAGGTACGTGTGGGTCGGAGGGAGGGGGTGGAATTCAAACTTCATCCTCCTGGTGCGGAGCTTTGGGTAAAGGCTGGAGGGAAGGACTCTGGCTCACTTGTGCTCTCCCTGGGGGTGTAGTTTGATTGCAGGCAGAGCCACATTGTCTTTTCAAACCTGTAATCACTGAAGCTGGGCTGGATCCTTCCGGGGCTGGGGGAAAGTGTGTGTGCTCCAGTATCGCTTCCTGCCTCCTCCTGTGGTCTCCTCGCTGGTGCTCTACCTCCAATCCAACTTTGTTTGTGTGTGTGTGTGTGTGTGTGTTTTAGAGAGAGTGAGTGAGAGAGAGGGAAGGGGGTAGGAGAGATAGTCCAATCCAACGTGTGTGTGTGTGTTTGAGAGAGGGGGGAGGGAGGAAGAGAGGGAGGAAGGAGGGGAAGGGAGAAGAAAAAGAAAGAAGGAATCTTCTTTCGCAAAGGAGAAAAACAAATGCTGTTGCTTTAAATCAGAACTGAGCATGCCTGGCTGTGGAATTCTGGGAGTTGAAGTCCACAAGTCTAAAAAATTTTGAAACCCACCACTGTGTCAGTGCCTCACCAGCCATAAACCTCACCGCACGTCACTGCCTCTATCTATGCTGCAGACTGTCCTATCGACTACTTCTCTGTTTACATATGGATCGATTCCATACAAGTTGTACTTGTTTAGCAACCCCAGCTGGAATTGATAACTTTGTTGTTAAACGAAGCAGTCACCAAGTCAAACTGCTCCTATGCTTGCTTGCTTATTTATTTACGTATGGTCTTATTTCAGCTTTCCTTTACAAACTTGCAAAGGTCATAAATGGAAGGATTAGTTGTAAAGTCAGTTTTTCATCACCATTGTTACTGCCAACGGTCACTGAAAGAGGACTACCTGTACTACTCAATTTCCATAGGCTCTGAGTAGCCTACAAACCACCAAAATCTAAGTTGAAATATATTCATGCAATTTAGCCATTGTGGACAATGTTGTCCTATAGTGAAACATAACCCGGGAAGGAATAGCATGTGGCACAGATGATCAGCAGCAGGTTTCATAATTTCAGCAGAAACCTTTCTAACTACTCTTACAGATTTTTTTTTTCTGTAAATGCTCTGCTCATAGCTCATGTGCCATAAATATGACAGGGTGGCTTGGAAAAGTCAGTCCTTTTGCTATTTCCTCCCCCACTCCCTAAAAGCCTATTTGTATGAGTGTATCTGTACCCGTATGTGAAAAGAGAGAGGAAAGTACTAGAATTTATTTGAGCAAAAGGCAATTGTACTGTTCTTTCTGTTTCCATAAATAATGCTTGACCATTTAAAAAAAGCACTTAGCTTAACTGCATTTTCAAATGTGGAGCTCATTTTCTATATAGGAGTACATTCGTTCCTTTCTTTTGGGTCACAAGGCAGTTCTAGAGAGGAGCAGGTTTCCCAGAGAGAAACAAGCAGCCAGCCTACCTGATTCAGGTGGCAGCAAAGCATTAGAGAAGAATCCACTTATTCTATCATTTAGTGACTATCTGAATTTTATCAATTCAGGAAAGCCTACCAAAACAAAAAGTGCAAAGAAATAAAGAAATGAGCAAGTTGAGTTTCTAAAGATTCCAGTTAAGAGGGCTTCAGAGAGCAGCGGTGAAAAGGGCCCTTTTTATTTAAAGCCCTGGAGGAGAGTCACTGAAAATCGTTGGAGATGATGCTTACAGGGAGGCTATTAAAGGCAGCAGAAAGGAAACAAATTATTGGGCATCTGTAGGAAAACTATCAGGACAAATGCTTTGGGCTTCCTTCTGAAGATGATAAATGAGGATGACAGTAATGTCATGCGTCAAAAAGACAGCCCAAATGATTCTCTAATCCTAATTAAACAAGGGTTTAAGGACCCTCATTCTTATGATCAAGTGTTTCTGTGAAGCATTCTTAATGTTTCTTTCCACCTTAAGTTGGGGAAGTGTTTAACACTTTTTCTCTAAAACCAAAACGGTATATCTGTCCTTTATCAATTAGTAACCAGGCATTCTCTTCCTAAGAACCGAAGAGTGGCGAGTAGCAAATGTCCATATGCAGGCTGTGTAATGTCTGTGTAATATATGTATGGCATCCTGAATGTCTGTATAGAATCTATGTAAAATTTGAGGGAGACAGACAGATTTCCTGAAGTGAGTGAAAAGGAGACATTATTTGAAGAATTAGCTCTTCAAGACAAAAAAATATCTACTTTTTATACTTACTCCTAGAGAGGATATCCACTTGCTAGTGCTGTCAAACTCAAGGCCCACGGGCCAGATCTGGTGCTTACCTGGAAACAGAGAAGGACCAGTCCGCAGTGCCTCTGCCAGTGAAAACAGAGATCCGGAGGCTGCAGTGGTCTTCTGCAACCCACTGCTAGTGAAAATGGAGCTTGGGATGTCCATGTCTGGCCCTCCTGAGCTCCGTTTTCGTTGGCAGAGGCTTGCAGAAGGCCATTGCAGCCTCCCCAAGCTCCATTTTCACTGGCAGAGTGCTTGGGCCACCATAGGTGCCCCCGACACGAGTGAGGTCGAGCTGGCCATGCCCATCCTGGCCTCCAAGGTCAAATACAACCCTGATGCGGTCCTCAATGAAATCGAGTTAGCCATTTGTCTGAAACAGTATAGGGTTTCCTGCCTAGGCAGGGAGTTGGACTAGAAGACCTCCAAGGTCCCTTCCAACTCTGCTACTGTATTGTATTATTGTATTGAGTTTGTCACCCCTGTGCTAGTGGGTTCCAATATGAATTATGTAGGCCAGTGTTTCTCAGCCTTGGCAATTCCAAGACAGGTGGACATCAGCTCCCAGAATTCCCCAGCCAGCATCCTGACTTAAAGTTGGCAAGGTTGAGTAACACTGAAGTTAGGCATTGATAGCTCTCCAAGAATTACAGTAAAGGAGCAGGACAAGACAACTGCACAATGTCCCTGAGTGATTGGCTGTACACAGTTATGAAGCTAAGTCTTCTATTTCATGCCATGTTCCATCCACAGCTATTTCTAGTCTTATTTCTTTTGAACCCAGACCTGTGTAGCACAGTCACAACATGGGAATGTATTTGGATTCATTTATCCAATTACACAAGTACCAAGCAAGATCTGTTGGCATCTGCAAACATTGGTATTGTCATGGCCAAAAGTAGAAGAGGAGAAGTGGAAGTGGCCATTATATTATGAGAGAACTGAGGGTCATCTAATTCTGCTAATGTTCTTGAAATAGACTGGACAAGGTTACGTAACAGGTGCTGAACCTGATCCTTCCATTCCCACCGGGTGGTATGTTCCTTTACATCCCCCAAAAGTAAATAATGTCAGTGTATTTTTCGTTTACTTTGTGCAATAGAGAGTCAGGGTTGCATATAAAACAGAGTAAAAACTAATATAAATGTGATGAAACCCATATAATATAGATAATGGAAGGCAAATTTAAAGATAAGATCCTAAGGACTTCTGTCTAGAAATGCAATAACCTCAAGTGAAAGTGGATAAACACAGACTACAAGAACTGCAGCAAAACTGCTGCTATTTTATGCAGGCAAAAAAGAAAAAGGTTCACAGAAATTAAGAAATAACCCTACTGAGTGTTTTACTGTCTGTGCTCTTGTGAACAGCAGGTGGATGGGAGACCTCAGTGCTAACTGAACTAATGATCTGGCACATAAATCAGGTGTTATGTTTCCATGTGTGTTAATAGTTAAAAGATGAATGCAAAAAGAAGAAGAAAGCAAACTCAGATGTATTGGGCAAAGAAACAGTGTGTTATATTGTAGACTAAAATACCCAAGTGGTAACTTCGATCTGTATTGCTAAACATTGAAATGGGTTTCTCCCCAGCCCTATTTTCCTTTTGGCTTCACTAGCAGCTGTGTTTTGAACTCCTGCTCATTTTTGCAGGATGAAGATAAAGAAGGGGGGGAACTGTATATACCTCTTTTGTTACACCAGGGACTGGGTAGATTTATAGGCATTTGGCTTGGCAGCTGAACACCTTGTTAGTTTAAAATTTCCACATATTCTAGGATGTTTGCTGCTATGCCTTTATAACAGCTGCGCATGTTCAGACATTGGTTTGTTTTTAAATGCTTATTTCTGTGCTTGGAAAGCTTCCTGTTGACCTCTTTAAGAGACAGGTCTGAGCTGTTTCTGGAGGAACAGAACCAAAGCAAGGCCATTTTTCCTTGCCATCTTACCTCATAACCCTCAGTTTGATCGTACAGAACTATTCCAATTCCTTCCACTGTTAGATCTTTACAGATCCTCCTACTCTAGTCTGAGTATCCTCTTTGTAGTCATGCAAAACAGCACTTCCAGTTCTTTCCGCAGCAAAAGTGAGAAAAAGTGGTGATGAATCTGGGAATAAGCAGCAGAGCATGTAATCCTGTCTGTTTCTGTAGCTTTAGGGGAGGTTTGCTAAGCTGAAGATCTAAAAGAGGTTATGTGGACTATGGTTTGGCAACCCCAAAAGTGTTTGTGTGTAGAAGACATTGAAAAATCAAAAGTGTTAAGTCCCCTTGCACCATCTCCTGTTCCTTCTTGCAGCTTCATTACATTTCCATTTCCATTTCAACCATCACTCCATTGCCCCTTCCCCTAATCATGGCGGGTGTGTCCTCGGGGTGTTAATCCATCTCTGTCTGTTTGTCTGTCCCTTCCCCACTTTCTAGGGATGATGACGAGGCTGAGGACGTCCACCAGTTTTGTTGCCCTGCCTCTGAATGCAGCAGCCCCTCCTCTAGGTAACCTGGAGGGGGCACAGCCATCCCCTTCCATGCCTTGCACTTCCAACTTGGGCCCTGAAACTTTACCACACCAGCTTCACCCCCCCATGGCTCCCTGGGAATGGGCTCAGAGACTGTTCCAAAGACACCCCTTGCCTCCTCCTGCATAGATCAAGCAAGTGAACATCAGTCAGTTGTCTTCATCTAGCTTTTGCTCCTATGCATTGGTCTCATCTCGTGCCTTAGGCAGCTCCTGTCTCTTGCCTCACTCCACAATTTTGGCTCTTGGGATGCTAGTGTTTCCTCCCCTTCTTTGCATTGCTCCTGTCTTTTCTGTGCAGAAAATTAAGAGAACATTTTTTAAAATTACTTTTTCATAGCGGTATGAAATGAAATGTCCCTTGTTTCTTTCTTGGATATCATAGGATGGCCAATAGAAGCAACAAAGATTATTTATTTGAAGACTATTTCCTGTCCCATTTTTGTTTTAACATTTAATTTACAGCCATTAGACACAATTTTCCATTCTCCTCCTTTGGGCTAATCATTTACAGATTGTTTATTTTGTATTTTTTATATCATTAAATTTGCTGACTGTTTACTGGCCCAACTTTTCCCTTCATAGCTGCCTGATGCTCAGATACACAATTGAATCAGGCAATGTTTTGCTTTTCCTATCGCTTTGTTTTCATGTCATGAAAAAAGCTTCTGATATAAGCTTTCATACACTGCACTAACAAATCACAGAAAGTGATTTGTTTGGATTTGGCTTATCATGTTGGGTGAACACAAACACTCTGGTGGAAAAAGCACATTTTATTGCATAGCAAGTTGTGCTGACACAGCCTGTTGTCTGCTCTGGAATTTTAAGAACGAAAAGCTATGATGAAATTGTATTTTTTTTAAAAAAATGTTGCTTAAGCCACAGACCATGGTTTAAAAAGCCAAGACTTCGTGCAGTATATGAATCCAGTTTTCATATCGGGCTGCTTGTTAAAAACATAGGAATCTTGCTAGTACAAATGGGACAACAAGCCTGCTTATTTTATTTATTTATTTAAAAAATTTATACAGCTGTCTTATGTTCTATCCAACTCTGGGCAGCTCCCAGTGAAAAAATGATGTTGAAATTAAACTAAGACTAGCACGCTTGGATTGCAAAAATCCAGACTTCTCTGAGATGGCACCAGAGAGAGAATTTTCTGTGCTTCTTTCCATCTGTCCAGTGGTCATCCTGCATTATAGCCCTGATGTGGTAGCCCCTATGTTGCACAAAATCCTGCTCCTCATGCTTACCTTCCTTCGCTCTTCAACTTTAACCTTTGGCTTTTCGTCTCTTATTTTGGCTCAGGCATGCTTCTGCCATTTCTCATGAGTTGTTTTTGATTTGCTTGAAAAAGAACATGCTTGGGCTTAACCCTTCCTGAAGTTATGCTTGATGTCCATTTCATAAGTTCAAAAATGTTAGGCTGTCAGCGTGCTGATCCCACTAATGGCAGCCAAGTGGGAGGCAAAAAAAACCCCAAGCTGATGAAGCTTTAGACTTTATGGGAGAAAATGCTAATGGGTTGAGGCCATGATAAAAAGCTGTCTACCATACCCACTTGTGACGAGAGGCCTTAGTGACTCAATAGCAAGAAAGGGTGCTTTACATGTTCTCAGGAATTGCGTTTCCAAGCCAATTCATGGGATAATAAATCATAGCTACGCTCCTATCCTGAGGGACTATGGCTGGTTTGGAAACAACTAGATAGTAGCAAGGCCAAATTCAAGTCAATCCTGGTTAGAATTTCATTCGACATATCTGTCTGGATCTACATCTTGAATGGACTTTTATTCCTTTTCAGTTTTGAAGACATATGATAAAAGCTAATCCGTTTCCTAATGAATATATATATATATATATATATATATATATATATATATATATATATATATATATATATATATATATATATATATATATATATATATATATATATATATATATATATATATATATATATATATATATATATATATATATATATATATATATATATATATATATATATATTAAATCTATTGCTGGAAATTTCTTGTTTACAAAGAGAAAAAGTTCAAGGCCCAATCCTGACCATATTTATACTTAAGGGCGTTTCCCGATTTACGGTACTTGTGAAAGAGGTCAAGTCTTCACTCTCCACTGCATCCTTTAGAGTACATCTCTGTTTCATCGCTTGCATGCTTTGTCAGCCATTCCTAGGGCCCTTCACACATTATGGTTCTCTGGTGTGCATTTAAAATGGCAAAGAGCTAATTCCGTGATGGCTGATATGCATTGATTGGACAGGCACATGTAATCAGAGATTTGGGAAAGGTTTGCAGGGCGGCAAACCTATTTTTACTGCCACATAATGTATGGAATGGCCCTTGGTCTTCGGAACAGACTCTGCCTAATATACTTTAGTCTCTTGCTCTAATCAGTTTACATATGTTTCTATGCAGCCTTATATAAGCCTTAAATCTTACCCCTTCCATTCTTGCTTTATTGCCATCCCCACCTCGTTGAGGATGGGAGGATAAGTGTGACTCCGAGCAACAACCTTTTCCCTTCCCACTTATCTGCAGATCTTGCACTGGCCCTTAGGGGGTCCCCTTACATGCACTTTTCCTGCCTTTTGCTGCTCTGTCGTCAGCCTTCCTTGCTTTCAGGATGCTGCCCAAAAGAACATTGAAGTCAACCAAAAAGGAACTCTCTGGAAGCAGCTTCAATTGCTTGTTCCCTATGGGACTCTGCCCAAACAGTACACCAGCCCCTTTCCTGCAGGACTATTACCCTTCAGCACCCTTCCTTCCTTGGGCTCTAGGACCTATTCTCCATCTCCCCAGGAAGCACCTGGAGGCAACAATTCTCCACTTAATCAAGCAAACTGCTCCAGCAACGCAGACTGGGTGTGAGCTAGGAATCCTGGATCCCAAACCTTCAGAGGATTTTGCAGGCCGTGCAGTATGGAGACTCTATGCTTTTATGCCATGGACTGCGCATATTTACTGTTGTATCTGTACAGTCACCTGCATTGGCATTACGCATAGGTTGCTGCATTCTTATTCAGGCAGCCTATGGATTCACTGGAAGAAAGAGTGGATAAGTGGAGGGAGGAGGAAAGCATGTGGGATGATACCAAAATGGAGATTTTTGTTGAACATATGTTTTGATTTGTAATCCAGTATGATAAAAATGCCTACTTCTTCCTCAAGTTGTAAACACATAAAAGTGAAAACTCTGTGGTGTAGAATTGACTATGCAAGATTATATGTGTGAAGGCCCACGGGAAAGCTGTGTTCCAGTTCAGGGGATTAGACAAACCCGATCAATGAGAGACTGAGGAATCTGGAATTCTCTACAAAACTAACCTTTCTGTATTTTCCTTGGGAAAGAACGTTAAAGGGATGCAGAGCAGCAATTGGGAAATGGCCTTAGATCAGTGATAAACGACATGCTTTCTTGCAGAAGGTTTCATATCTGCCTTCAGTTAGGAAGATCTGGGGTATCAAGGATGGAAAATATATTGGCTCTCAGTTTATCTATTTCAGTCTACTGCTGTGTTCTCTAGCTATCCTGGAGCGTCGGCTCCTGGAATTCCTATACTCATAGGCATTCTGGAAGGGCCCCAGGTTGGGAAGCTCAGTAGATATCACGAGGTGCATTGGGCTATACATTCCAACTTCACATAAACCAGACTGATACATATGAACTTATCTATGACCTAAATAGTTGAGAAAAATGACATCTTTAAAAAGTCTATGGAGATTCTCAATCATCTAGGCCATGGTTGTCCCAAAAGTGCTTTTCCAAAAGGCAACTGGAATTTCTTCTTTGTTTTTTTTCTCTTGAAAACATTTTGCTTCTCATCCAAGAAGCTTCTGCACCCTAATGTGGGCAAGAAGCTTGGATAAAAAGCAAAATGTTTTCAAGGGAAAAAAAACCCAAGAAAGACCAGTTGTCTTTTGGAAAAGCGCTTTTGGAACAACCTCTTTAAAGGCAGCAATTATCTGTGCCATTTCTTTCTACAAAGGTTCTACCTGGGACCCACCAGATGAAATGCCCTATAACACCTAACACCTTCTCATGGCATAGGTGTGGCATTTGGGAATGGTGAGAACTGCAGTCCAAATCACCTGGAGAAAACCAAGTGGGGAAAGGCTGGGCATGGGACTGACATTATTCAGTCAGGTGCTACTTCCAGGCTGAAAGTGATGTGACTTATTACAAGAGTTAATATGGGAGTGTTATTTGAACAGGTAAATGCCGAGTGTTATCACGGCAACATCTTTTCCAGTCAGATCCTGATGGTTGGGACTGCAGGTTGCAGCTACAGCACCTGTGGGAAGAGAGATCATGGTGAATCCCTTGCCAGCATTGCATTTCCATCTCAGTGCTTCTGGGCAGAGTCCAACGACAAGGAGAGATATCAAGGGATCAGGAATCTGCTAGAGGCATAGCAGATCTTCCACAAGGAAAACATGATCTTTGCTTGGTTTCATATAGAAGTCTATTATAATTACATGTGATATTGTGGATACTTGCTTCCATGCTGTTTCCCTCACTGACTCGGTTTCTGGTTTGGAATCTGTTGTGATTGGAATACCCTAACTTAAAATTTACAGATTGGAAGTGTATTGGCCTGTTTTACCTCTTTTTGGCTCTATGGTGTCTGTGCCTTTTCCCAGATGCATTCTGGAAAATGTGATACATTTTCTTTCTGCTAGTGTAGTTCTACCATCCTGATATATTAGCTGTCATTTAATAATCAACAGTAGGCTAAGACACACCCCCTTTTCCCCCCTCGGGAGATCTTAGCCATGGCTAAATATTATTACTGCATTGACCTTAAAAATGACCCTTTCAAAGAATGTAAGCTTGTTTCATAACCTGATTAAGATGGGGGGGGGGGGCTCTAGCCTTATGCTTTAATGAATTTAGTGGAGAAAATGTCCTTTGCAAAGGTTTAAATGGCTTTGGTAAGTATCCAATCTTAGGAGCCCATCTGGATCTCCCAGTCTTAGTTGAAATATCGGGAGCCTTACTCCTGCATCCACTTTCTATCATGGACCGAGTCCCGCACTATTGTGATGTTAGGATTAGGTGACTGTCACTAACCTGTTTATGCCCAGTAATATTTTGTTAAAAAAGACTCATGAATTATCACCTTCAATTTCCCCATCTCCTCCCTTTAAGCAGCACCAATGACTTGATCAAGGGTGGGGAATGTCTGAGAGAATTGATGCCATCTCAGGTAGGGGGAAAAACTGTGACCAATGTTAATAAGAAAGTAATGAGCACTAGCAGCTGCTGTGCAATTGTTTTTCTATATACAAAAAATTCAGGCCTGAGGAAGACAGTTTACCAGATAATATAATGTATTTGTAGAAGAGACAGGCTGGAATTAGAATTTTCTGTGTCGAGATTCCATTCTGACTCTGCTACACGTTTGGCCAGTAGGTTTTCAGATCAATTCCCCGTAACCATGAGGGTTAGGTGCTTGTTTGCTTGTTATTGTTTTTAAAGAAAGTGCAGATTCTCAGGATTCCACAAATACTGAATTCTAGTAAGCCATACAACACACACAGACACTATTGTCCAACTCTGGGTCTGGCAGATTTCTAAAATCATTTTCTCCCAGCCTTTCCTCTGCCTCAAAAAGATGATACTGTACATTACTATAAGTTGTATAAACAGTGTCATCTCTCCTCTCACTTTTATGTAATTGAAAGCTTGACTTTCCATATAGCAGCTGTGTGAAATAAACAAACTGTCCATTCAGGTATGCAAAAAATTAAAAAATTAAAAAGATTTTATTTGATCACGTACATTCTGAGCGTGCAAAATAAGTTCTACGCTAGCTTATAGGTATGAAAAAGGGTATGTAATACCTTATTGTTCTTTGTAATAACCTGCCTCTTCTTGTTCCTCTGACCCTCGTCTAGAGAGGTATGCAAAATGAGTAAGTTTCTAGTCCCTATTGGACCTTCAGTGTGTTGTATGTCTCATGTATGTCTCATGTTGCATTATCCCAGGATGCACAAGTGCAAGTGTGCTTTGCACACCAAGAAAGGGCTGTATCACAAGAAGCAGACATAAAGATTACATGTCAAGTTTCCAGCTGGTCTTGGCCAGGTCTTACTTACTGAATAGCCAATCACAAAAGTGTGCATCTGTGTGTGCAGACATAGCAGTACAGATCAATGCTTCAGGGGGAGAGGCTGGAGAGAGAAGCCCTTTCCTTCCATTGTGGAATTTGTTAGGATTGCATGGCTTGGATACATCCTTGGGGACCATTCCCCGGTTCCTTCTTTGCTCAGCTATTCCAGTTCCTGCCAAATATGGGCTGTGCCATATCAAATGCGTGATGCTTCAGGAAGCCCATTGCTCCATGTCCCCTTTGAACCATCCATGTAAATAAAAGTCTTTATAACAAATGCTCTTGTGTATCAAACAATTTCAAGTCAATAAATGAAAAGAATCTTGTCTTCTCTGAACTAAACAATAAAGGCAACAACAATTACATGGGCTTCTCTGATGACTTCTTGGCTCTTCTCACTTCTTCTGTTGGTTCTCACATTCTTTGAAAACCAAATAAACCAAATGGGAACTGGGTGGCTCTTGATTCCCTGGGTGGGTCTAGACCAGTGTTTCTCAAACTTGGCGACTTGAAGTCCTGTGGACTTCAACTCCCAGAATTCCCCAGCCAGCTATGCTGGCTGGGGGATTCTGGGAGTTGAAGTCCACAGGACTTCAAGTCGCCAAGTTTGAGAAACACTGGTCTAGGGCTATTGGAAGTCCGAAAGGTGGAGGAAGAGTGAATGATATCAGCAAAGGAAGTGGTTTTCTCCCCCCCCCCCCAATTTGTCTGGTGTTTTTTTTTTTTGTTTCGTTTTTTGTTTTGTCCTGCTGACTTTCCCTTTCTATAGCACTGTTTTCTTTGGCCAAATTAGGGTGCCGTCAGTAACTTCCTAATAGTTCTCTTTGAACGTTTCTCTGCTTAAACATTTTGAACATTTTCTTTTCCTTTGTCTAATATTGTAGCAAAATTGTCTGAATGCCTAGGTCATATGTAAAAGGAAGATTACCAACAATGGCACATAGGCCTGCATTGACCAGTCCCTCTTTGTTAGATGTTTAAAGCCAGTGACTTGCAAAGAGAAAAGCCTTCACAAAACAAATATATCTCATTGTTTCCACTGTGGTGCTGTTACTGAAGAAGGTGACAGGAAGTATACAGTACATTTCTGCTTCTCCCTAGCCCAAAAGTGATACTTGAGGTCTGGTTGAGGACAATCTGTTTGCTATTTATTACTTTACTTTATTTCGTATTTCTAGACCGCCCCCTCTCCCAAAAGTGCATTATCCAATGCACCTTGGAGATACTGTTCTATGAGGATTTAGATAGGAATTCCAGAACTTTTCAGTTCATTATCTGGGTCTGTTTTGCCTGAGACTTCCAGCAATGCTGACTGGGAACCCTGATAGTCCAAATTTGGGCATATGTGAAAGCACTGGATAGGAAAAAGCTGTGACAAATACAATTTTATATGTTCAGCTTGTCCAATATATATAACTTTGGCTTTTCATTTCTAACGGCCATGTAGCGAAGAGGAGAAGCTATTTGATGTGAAGCATATCTGGAAAAGACATGCTTGGAAATTAACAAAGAAATTGCATTTCAACAAAAAGGGGGAAATGCAGTGATGTAGAACTACTGGTTAAAGCAAAGCATCAGAACCCATTAAGCCCTCATCACTTTGCTGTGCAGAAGAATTCTCTTCTGACTGGAAATCACCCTGTGCAATTGGAAATCATCCAGTGCTTAGTGGAGCTTTGGTGCTTTCCTTGGTTATCTTAGCCATAGTTTAAGAAGGTGCAAGGGAAAGGCTAAAGCTAAGATGCACTATATCAGAAAAAGCCCCATCTAAGCCAGTGTAATGTATTTATTGCGGAATCTTGTTCAAATGTAATGGCTCTTCTATTTTCTCTCTTGCTGGATCTCACTCGTGGTGTATAGCTATAATTAGCTGTTTGCAGTCTGACAATTTTCAGCTTTTACACCCTGGGTCTTCTTTTTTATGGGATACCAATTTGGTCCTCAACTTCTCTCTAATTGTGTCCTCATAGGCATAGCAACGGCTTTTGAGAATGAGATACATTAAGGAGGTAGGAATTCTTATATTCCCCATTTTACTGGATAAGTAGTTTTGGATCAAATGAGCCGGTGCTGAAATTATTTGGAGATACCAAGCCTGTGGGACGTTGAGCTCTCTGACCCAGTCTTCTCTACGCTTGTGATCTTTACATATCTGGGCCTCCGTTCTCCCATCATTGTCACATTGGCTGCAGAGGATGGGAGATGGGATCCAAGGGTTTAACGGAAAAGAACAGGAGAACCTGGAGAATACAGGTTGGGAATGGCTACTTTAGATCTCCATTATTTGTTGGACTGCATTGCTTTCATAATTTGTATCACATTGTGGATTTGAGATGGAAGCACCAAAGAAAGAAAATTGGAGATTTGTGCAAAAGAACCAACTATGAGCTCAGCCTCAGGATTGGTGGCCATGACCATTGCGTAGTGGAGGCCAGCAAAACAAGCCATACATGAGCAGGGCAGAGCTGATTTACCTGGCACTTTTGGCATGTTTCTCTGTTACTTTTTGATCCCAGCATTTGAAACATGTCTCCACTCTAGGAGGGAACATAATAATAATAATAATAATATTTAATGCTTCTAGACCGCCCCCTCTCCCGCAAGGGACTCGGGGCGGTGTACAGTTCATACAAAATATAACAGGATACAATAAAATTAAATTAAATATGTACAGTTGACAATTGACATGGAGGAGGTTAAAATGTAGTTAAAAGAACTGTACAAAGCAGATATAAAATAAATTCAAACCCCTAAAAACAAATACAGTAAATTAAAAAGCCCCTAAAATAACCAGATATAATACATTTGCCAGGAGGGACAGTTGAATTATGCCAGGCCTGCTAATCGGAACAGGTGGGTCTTCAGTTTTTGCCGGAAGGAGCGGAGGTCAGAAGTGGTTCTAATGTCCCACATGCATAGTGGGAGAGAAGATAAGTAGCCAGTAGGCTTACTCCCAGGGTAATCACTCAAAGCAAATATGTACCTCTTGTTTTCTCTGCTGCTGAGATCCCTTAAGCATATTGTAATGCTTCACAGTGATATTATCAGACTTTTTTCCAAATACGTCAAAGGTGATGACTTTGGAATGCAGGCTTATGTTGTAGCCTTTGCCGGTATCAAAGAAAAAGTAAGGGAAGGGAAGCTATTCAACATATTTCTGGCTAGAAGGAAGTGAAGGAAACTGGGTGGTATGATGGGGATCATGGATTACTTTCCTAGCAACTCCCAGACATTTAAATTAAAAAAAAACATAAAAGACAACATAAAAAATTCTCATCCATTACATACAGCATGTTGTTTGGTTACAAGCGTTTGTGCATCCATATTTTCAATTACGTATGCAATCACAAATTTTCTGTCTAATATAACTAGATACCTCACTTTCATTGTACATCATATATTCAATTACGGTTAATATTTCTTTCTTTTCAACAAGCCTAATTCCCTTGCATTCTTGATTGTCTATTTAATAACAATATACCTTTATGTAGTCACTTATCTCATTCTGAATATTTTCACAGTGTAAAAGAATTTACCAACTGTTTATGTTTATACATCACTACTTTCAATTATGCATAATCCCGCCAATTATCCATCAAGTATGCTTATGTTCATTGTTGTCCTTGTACATCATACATTCAAGCAAAAATGTTATTCCTTCATTTTAAACAAAGTATTCTAAATACTCACTTCATATATATATATACCAATCTTTCATTACTTCCTTATTAAACTATTTATCAACAAGATATCTTTATAATATGCATCATTACTTAGAGTTATGCATAATATCACCAATCATATATCAAATGTACATAGATTCATTATTATCCTTATCCTTCATTTTAAAACAAAATATTATAAATTATTCAATTCATATATGTGTCAGTCTTTCATTGTATCGTTATTAATCTATTTAACAACATAATTGTATTATCACTTATCTCCTTCAATTAAAACATAAATAAAACATTTTTCATTTCCAGGTTTTTTTGTCAAGCCACTGATAAAACAAATCCCATATCTTATAAAATTGCTCATCTTCTTGTTCTCTAATTTCAAATGTCAATTTACTCATTTCAGCACATTCCATTATCTTTTGAATAACATCCTCCTGTTTTGGTATTGTTTCATTTTTCCAATTTTTTGCAAATACGATTCTAGCTGCTGTTAAAACGTTTACAATCAAATATTTCAAGTCTTTATTGTAAATTTCTGGTATGATTCCCAATAAAAAAATCTCTGGTTTAAGGTCTATGTGCTTGTGTATCATTTTCTCCAACCACATGTGAATTTTTGTCTAGTATCTTTTAGCTTCAATGCAAGTCCACCACATGTGGTAATATGAGCCCGGTGTCTGATGACATTTCCAACACTTTTCCGATTTATTCTTGGACATTCTTGCAATTCTCGTTGGGGGTAGATGCCACTTGTAAAACATCTTAACAAATTTTCTCTATATGCAGTTGACATTGTCATTTTATAATTTTGAGACCACAATTTCTGCCATTTCTCTAAATCAATCCCATGTCCAAAATTTTCCCCCCAAGCTATCATAGTTTCTTTAACTTGTTCCTCTTGTAGTTTGACCTCTAATAAATATCTATATAGTTTTTTTATTACTTTTTCATCAGTACCTGTTAAAATTTTGTCTAGCTCAGTCATTTTGTTGTAAAGACCTTTTGATTTTTCTATCTTCATTATATCTAGAGTGTATCTGCACATATGAATACCAATTCATTTCTATTCCTTCTTGTTTCAACTCTTGGATAGATTTGAGTTCACCCTCTACATTCAGTATTTCAACATATCTAACTGTTTGTTCCTTTTTATATATTATTGGATATGAAAATGCTTCAATGGTTGATATCCAGACTGGAGTTTTTAAGTAGTGTAATCTTTTAACCTTTTCCCAATTTAATAGCAAAGCTTCCCTTATATAATGTCTTCTAAAATAACCGTGTGATTTAGTTCCCTTAGACCAGTGATGGCGAACCTTTTTTGGCTCGCGTGCCACAAGTGGGGGGAGCGTGGGGGGTGTCGAGTGCGGGTGTGCCGTACCCATAATGCAACGCGCAACCCCCCCAGTGCGCATGCGTGCACAACACGCGACCCCCCCCATTTTTACATTTTTTCCCTCCCCAAGCTCCAGGGGCTTTATAGGAGCCTGGGGAGGGCGAAAAGAGCCTCCTCCGACCCCCCCGGAGGCCCTCCGGAGGCTTCAGGGACTGTACGGAGGCTTCCCTGAAGCCTTCGGAGCGCTTAAAACCACCCTCCGAGCAAACGGGAAGTGACTTGCGGGTTGCTCGAAGGGTCGTTTTAAGCGCTCCGAAGGCATCAGGAAAGCCTCGGACGGTCCCTGAAGCCTTCGGAGCGCTTAAAACCACCCTCCGAGCAAACCGGAAGTGACTTCCGGTTTGCTCGGAGGGTCGTTTTAAGCGCTCCGAAGGCATCAGGGAATCCTCGGACGGTCCCTGAAGCCTTCGGAACGCTTAAAACGACCGTCCGAGCAACCCGGAAGTCACTTCCGGTTTGCTCGGAGGGTCGTTTTAAGCGTTCCGAAGGCTTCAGGGACGGTCCCTGAAGCCTCCGGGGGGGGGCGGGGGAGGCTCCTATAAAGCCTCTGGAGCCTGGGGAAGGCGAAAAATAGCTTTTAAAAAGGTGAACTCAGCTGGCCAGCGCCTCGCGTGCCCTGACAAATGGCTCCGCGTGCCACTTGTGGCACGCGTGCCATAGGTTCGCCATCACGGCCTTAGACCATAAAAAAGCATACCATCCCAACAGTAAATCATGACCCTCTACATTCAATAATCTGGAGGTTTTTTAGTGTTATCCACTCCTTAATCCACACCAGGTTTGTTGCTTGATAATATAACTCCCAGTCAAGTAAGCCCAATCCTCCTCTTGTTCTAGCATCTTGAAGCAATTTGAGTTTTATTCTTGTTTTTTCCCCTTGCCAGATAAACTTCAAAACTATTTTGTTTAGATCTTCAAAAAAGTCCTTGCCCAATCTGATTGGGATTGTCTGGAACAGGTATAAGATTCTGGGTAAAATGTTCATTTTAATTGTAGAGATTCTTCCTATCATTGATAGTTGTAGATTTTCCCATTTCATCAAGTCAGTCGCAATTTGTTGCTTTAGTCTAGTATAATTGTCCTCCTTAAGAGTGCTGCATCTAGCTGATAGGTATATCCCCAAGTATTTAACCTTGTTTGTGACTTGAATCTGCAAAGCTTCCGACAACTCTTCCTTTTGTCTTAATGGTATGTTCTTTGTCAAAATCTTTGTTTTGTCTTTGTTTATTTTCAAGCCTGCTACTTTTCCATACTCCTCTATTCTTTCTAACAATTTGAGTGCTATCTCTATTGGGTCTTCAAGGATAAAAACCAAATCATCTGCAAATGCTTGTCGCTTGTATTCTTCTTTTTTAATTTTCATTCCTTTTATTTCTTCTTCTTCTCTAATCTTTCTGTTTAAAACTTCTAATGTTAAGACAAAAAGTAATGGTGATAGTGGGCAACCTTGCCTCGTACCTCTATTTCAATAGAGTCTGTCAGTTCTCCATTTACCATTATCTTTGCTGTTTGTTTATGATATACCATTTGTATAGTTTGAATAAATTTCTTACCAAAATTCATCTGTTCCAATTGTAAGAACATAAATTGCCAATTCACGTTATCAAAAGCCTTCTGTGCATCAAGAAACATCAAAGCCATTTGTTTTTCGGGATGAGCCTCATAATATTCCAAAGTATTCAAAATCATTCTCATATTATCTTTAATTTGTCTCTTTGGTAAAAAAAACACCACCATTTTGATCTGAGTGGATAAAACTATTTAGGTACTTTTTAAGTCTCTCTGCTAATATAGATGCAAATAACTTATAATCTGAATTTAATAAAGAGATTGGTCTATAGTTCTTGGTTTGTGTTAAATCAGTCTCCTCTTTAGGTAGCAATGCAATGTATGCTTCTGACCATGATTTAGGTATTCTACTCTCAGACATCACTTCATTCATGACTTCTAACAGTGGGAGAGACAAGGATTCTTCAAATGTTTTGTAGAAATCCACTGGTAATCCATCCGGTCCCAGGGCCTTTCCATTATTTTGTTTTTTAAGTGCTTCCGTTAGCTCCATCATTATTATTTTACCTTCCAACATTGTTCTAGTTTCGTCTGATATCTGGGGAAGATTAGCGTCCTGTAAATATTTTTTGACTCCTCCCTCTTCTATTTTCTCTTGTTCATACAGCTTAGCATAATAGTCTTGTATAATTTTTTTTCTTTTCAGCATTTCCATACTGAATTTGTCCTGGCTCATCTCTTAGCTGAAATATTTTCTTTGCTTCTCTCTCTCTTTTCAGTTTATATGCCAACCATCTGCCTGGCTTATTTGCATTTTCAAAGTAGTTCTGTTTGGTGCCTCTAATTTTTTGTGCCAGTTGTTCCTTTTCCAGTAGATCCATTTTATGTCTAATTGTATCCATTTTTATTTTAACATCTTTTTTTGTGGAGATCTCTGTAGCTCTTTTTCAAGTATTTTATAATCTTTCTCTAGGGCTTTATGTGTTTGTCTTTTCTTTGAATTTCTCTTCCTTATGTAGTCTATTATCAGACCTCTAGCAACAGCCTTCATTGTATCCCAAAGATTCTTCATTGATGTATCTTCTTTTCTATTTTCTTTAAAGAAAAAGGCCAGTTCTTTTTCCATTTTCTGTACAAAGTCTTTTTCTTTCAATACGATATTATTTAGTGTCCATCTAGATCTTGTCCTTTGGCCTTTCCATTTGATTGTAATTGGATTATGATCCACCCAAGTGCTTGTTTCAATCTCAATTTCTTGTACATTACAAATCAGTTCTGTTGAGGCCCATATCATATCAATTCTGGAAAATGATGAATGTCTATTTGAGTAAAAAGTATATTGTCTTTTGTAGGATTTCTTTCTCTCCAAATATTTTTTAGATTTATTTCATCTATCATCCTGAAAAAGGATTTCGGAAACAATTTTCTATTTAAATTTGTTGTTTTGTGTGTTTTGTAGTCCATGTTCTGGTTTACAATGCCATTGAAATCTCCCATCATACAAGTATCAACATAGTCCAAATCAGAAATTTTTTTGTGGAGTTTTTTGTAAAAAACCTTGTTTTTTCATTAGAAGCATAGATTGCGATTAAGAGTATTTTTTAAATATTATCCATAATTTCCGCCATCAACATTCTTCCCTCTTCGTCTGCATAGATTAGTTTCGCTGGAATATTATCTTTAATATAGAAGATCACTCCTCTTTTCTTACAGTTCACCAGTGTAGTAAACATTTTTCCAAGCTTTGGTTGTGCTAGTAGGCATTCATGTCTCTTTTGAATATGCACTTCTTGTAGGCAGATTATGTCAAGTTTTAGCTTTTCTAATTTGTGAAATATTTTCCTTCTTTTAATCGCTGAATTAAGTCCGTTTATATTGATTGTGATCATTTTTTCCCTCCATGTTTATACTTTATATACAGGATTGATAGCTCTAGTTGATCTGGGTTCTCGTTGTTCTCTGGGATTTACGCCACCCACCACGCCTTCTTCTTTATCAATTCTGCCTGCAGCACCTTCTACTTTTTCAATCTCAATTATGGGTGCCTCCAGTAGTTGTGCCAATAGTTCTTCTTTTCCAGTTTTCTCAGCCATTTCTCTAAAGTGTTCAGCATAGAAAGCTTCTGCCTTGTCGATTGTATCTATTCTATATCTTTGTCCTTGCCATGTAAATAATAGACCTTCCGGTATGAGCCATCTATAATTAACACCTTTTAAAATCAGAACCTTAGTCAAAAATTTATATTCTCTTCTGTTCTCTCTCACTCTTCTCGGAGTTTGTTTCAGAACTACCATCTCCTTGCCTTTATATTCTAATTTTCTATCTCTCGTTTTCTGTAGTATTTGTAGTTTAGTTGCTTTCTTAGTAAATATTATGTGGACTTTCCTTGCAAGGGCATTTCTCATTGCATATCTTGTATGTACTTGGAACGCTTCATCTATGCCATCCATCATCTTCTCTTGGGATATCTCTAATACGTTTGTCAAAATTTCAGATATTATTTGTACTAGGTTCTCTCTTTCTTCTGTGTTTTGAAATCTTAAGAAAAATTCAGACCTATCCATCTCCCATCCTAATATTCCACTGCTCTCCCTTTCCACGTTGCTCAATCTGCTGTCAAACTCCTCAGCCTTCTTCTCTTCTTGTTGAACCTTTTCTTCATTTTTTTTGGATACTGTCCTCGTATTTCATCATCCAATGTTGCATATCTTCTATTTTTCCTTCCGTTTTAGCTGTTTTTTGTTCTATGCTTTCAGTTCATTGCTCTATTGTCTCAATTCTTTTTTCTATAGTCTCAGTCTTCTTTACAATGGTATCTAACTTTTCATCCTTGCTATCAGCTCCTGCTTGTAATTTTTGTATCGCTTGCATAATTGCCTCTAAGGTTACTCCCTTCTCCTATTCTTGTTGAAGCATCGACTGTATTGATCTTTGTCCTCCTGCAGGTGAGGAGGCAGGGGTTGTTGTTGTAGAACCAACAGGTGTTGTCTTTCTATACATCTTCTAAATTTTTTCTTTTGTATTCTAGTCCAATTAGTATCACAAAGATTTAAGCATCAGCTTATAAAAATGCAAAATTATAGATAAAATGAAGGGAGAAAAAAGAGAGAGAAGAAAGAGGAAAAAGTGAAGATCTCTCACTTAAAAAGAAAAGTAAAAGAGAGAAAAGAAAGAGAGAGAGAGAGAGAGAAATCTTCAGTCCAATTTACTCAAATTTTAGAGCAAGCCATCCATTTGTCTCCAATATCTTCAAACGGAAAAGAGAGCAAAGAAAAACAGGAATCAAAACTTCAAAGCTTTAAAAAAGGAGTCAAGGAGCCAAGGAAGAAAAAAAATCACCACCTCCCAAGCAAGACAACATAAGCACTGCCACAGGTCTCTGGGACCACAGGATCTCCCCCTACCTTTCACCGTCTCTTCAGGATGGTTTCAGTACGGATTGGACCATCCAGACCAGGGGTGGCGAACACGCGGCTCGCGAGCCGCATGCGGCTCCCGGCCAAAATAAATGAGGCTCTTTGCCTCTTATCATTATTTAGTATACTGTGGCTCGGATCGCGCGCTCCCTTTCGGAAGCTGGGGAGGTCCTTTGCAGGCAGCTAGAATGGGCCGCCTGCAAAGGACTTCCCCAGACTTGCTTTGAGGAGCACGGGGCGACTGAGGCTAGTTGTGAAGCCCCAAAGCCCCCACCGCCACCGGAAGAACTGCTGCCACCTCCTCCTCATCCTCCTCTAACAGGCAGCACTGCCGGATTTGCCGCCCGGCGCTGCGGCTGAGATGAAGCCGCCGAAGCTCCAGCCGGCATCTCCGCGCGTGGCAGCGGCGCCTCCCCTCCGCTCGGAGCAGCTGAGCTCAGTCAGCGCTGGGTTACCCCTGCCCCCTCCTCCTCCTCCTCTGTGCTTTTGAGGAGCCATGAGGCTGCAGGAGCCAGTAGGAAGGCGGGGGGGGGGAGCAGGGGAAAAAAAGCCTCATGGCTCCTCAAAAGCACGGAGGAGGGGGAGGGGGCAGAGGTAACCCAGCGCTGAGCTCAGGAGCAAATCTGGTGATTCTGTTGGAGGAGGAGGAGGAGGAGGAGGAGGTAGCAGCAGTTATTCTGGTGGCAACTTGTACTCGTCGGCATCTTCAGCAGAAGCCCTGCCCACAATGAAGAAAGCAAAGATGGAGCAGATCCACACAGATGACGTCGCTGCAACATGACTGGAGGAGGAATTCTGGGAGTTGAAGTCCACAAGTGTTAAAGCTGTCAGGTTTGAAGACCCCTGGGGGTTTTTTTCCCTAAAGGGTTAGGGGTGCAAGGGTCTTGTAACTTGACAGCTTTAAGAGTTGCGTGCTTCAAATGCCAGAGTTTCTGAGCCAACATTTTGGTTGCTAAGCAGGAGCGTTGTTAAGTGATACTGATATTATATAACACTTTGAATTAAGCGGGTACCTTGAAGAAACATAACTTTGAGTTTCAAATAATACTGATTTCGTTGTTGTCTTAGGTGACATCTGTGAAAAAAATTCGGGTGCTCAGGCATGAAAATGTGCCGCTCAAACACTATACTTTTCTGCTCACATCGAAAAAAAATTAGAGGGAACATTGCTTCCGGGTCTGTTTTGGCAGGTCACTGCGTGGTGTGGCTCTCTGACTCTCACAGTTTAAAATTTTGGCTCTTTTTGTCGAACTTGTTCGCCACCCCTGGTCCAGACGATCCGAATTCAATGGCTATCCAGAGAAGCCGGAAAAGTCATCGTACCACCACGACGTAAAGCTCCACCCGCAACTCCCAGACATTTTTAGCACCTACCCCACAGATGTGTGAAAACTGTTCCCTGCAGCTAAGCAACCTTCCTTTTTAGCTGGGCCCAGTTCCAGTGGAGATCCTTTCCCTGATTCAAGTAATGCTGCATTTTCACTGTTGCTTGGGCTACTTTTAGTTATGATTAATTCATTAAACATTCTCTTCCCCAATCCTCTATGGCAGTGCTTCTCACCCTTAGCAACTTTGATGATGATGATGATGATGATGATGATGATGATGATGATGATGATGATTTTGTTATCACCCAAGGATCAGAAACCAACAATAAAATTAAGTGAAATGAGATGTAAATTTAACATGGTGACAGGAATCAAAGAATCAACAAAATGAAGCCCGAATAGTCAGACAGGAGTAAGGAGAGGGGAGAGAGGAAATAGCAAACCAGAATATCAAGGATAATAGATGGGGAAATACAATGAGGCAGGCAAAAACTGTTTCAGTTGCTCTGTCTGAGCATGGGCTGGAACTGAATGTTCTTGAACTTTACCTCCAGGACTGTTTGATGGTAAAACACAAAGGTCCTCTGAGGATGATCAGATGCTACTACAGTTTTATAGAGACGTAGGAAGGAACAACTCCTGAAATTCTACAGAATTTTGAAAAATAGGCATATTTTCACCCCTGTTGGGACTTTTTATTTTTTGCATTCCCCCCCCCCTCTATTAACTCAACACTTGGCATTAAGCAGCGTGGTAGGTTTACATATGCATATATATTAATCAACGTAAATGTCGCCTAATAAGCCTCCTCCACTCTTTTTTTTCCAAAGTGAGGTGACAATCCTGCAGCTGAATACTTTCTGGTTGATAGTAGATTTGTGGTGGGGACAGATTTCCAATGGCTATAATTACCACATCATAGTCAGAAATTCAACTGCACTTTTCTGCGTCACATGGCAAATCCTAGCTAAGCTGCACCTGTTGATGGTGCTGAATCTACTGAGGAATTAAAAAAAGAGAAGAAGGCTCCCTCACAAAAAGGCCTTATTGTGGACTTACGCTCCCCTACTTTCATTTGGTATCTTAATTCTCTGGAAATACTATATAAATCTAATCTTGCATTCTTCAGATTTGCTGACATCCTGGCCTCCAATTGAAGGCTAGATTGTTTGCTATACATATTCAATTATGCTTTTAGTGTATATTGTTATCAACGTATGTACTTCTATAATATTCTTAACACCAGATGGCAGCAAAATCTGAATTCTAATTTCCATTTTGAATAGCTATTAAACTGGGGCCAGTTTAGGAACTGTACATTCGGATAGACAGAAGGGCACATATGAATATTATTGGAAAATTGTACTCCTGCTGCTCTATTATGGAGATGACAGAAAGTTAGGGTGGGTGGAACTGGAATTTAGACTTGTAAACTCTAGACAGTGAGAACTGCTTTTGAGAACACCGAGACAGGACTTTTACTTTCTATTTTGTTAAAGAATCTCCAGTTTTGTTTTGAATAAATTCCAGTTTGGGTCTTTGATAAACCATTGTAACTGAAGCTATGAGTCAACATATTTTTTTATAAAAAATGGAAGGGGGATTTTAGCATGTGCATCTTTTTTTGTTTTTAAGTTTTCATAGTGAGTTCGGCATATCAAAAATTTTCCTTCTGTACAAACCAATACCTAAAAAAGTGCCTGTGGTTTTATTTAACTCTAAGGGCTGTCAATCTATAACCACCTTCCTTTTTCCTATGTTCCTTGTTCACATAAATCAGAAATGGAATACTGTGGTGTAGCAGAGTTTCCCTGTGAATAATAAATCAAGAACCATTAGTTTTCAGGGCAGTAATGAACAACACTTGGCTTATAGGCCATGAGATCATTTGAAAGAGAAGAAGGAAGAATGGGTTTGAACCAGGGGTGAAATTCAGCATGTTCTGCCGGTTCTGGAGAACCGGTAGCGGAAATTTTGAGTAGTTTGGAGAACCGGCAAATACCACCTCTGGCTGGCTCCAGAGTGGGGTGGGAATGAGGATTTTGCAGTATCCAACCCCTGCCATGCCCACCAAGCCACGCCCACAGAACCAATGTTAAAAAAAAAGTAGGGTCGGTTTTATGGATAAAGAAGTGGAACTGATTAAGCAGATAAAAGAGACTGGCCCAAAACAAGTTAAAAGAATATATAATGTACTGTTAGAAAGAGACTCAGAAAGTGAATTGGTTAAGGATTGTATGATTAAATGGGCTCAGAATTTTGGTGAAGTGGTTATGTTGGAAACGTAGGAAAAAATATGGGTTTAGAATGTTAAATTTACACAGTCACAGAATTTAAGGGAGAACTTTTATAAAATGTTTTACAGATGGTATTTAGATCCTAAAAAATTATCATGCATGTACCCAAATGTTCAACCAAAATGTTGGAGATGCGGGTGTCTAGATGCTACCTTTTTTCATGTATGGTGGACTTGTAACAAGGTTAAAGCTTTTTGGATAAAAATATGGTGGGTTATGCAGAATGTATTTAAGAAAAGAATACAATTCACTCCACAAATGTTTTTACTGGGTATAGTTAAGGATTTCACCAAAGGGGAAACAAAATTGGCCTTGCATATGATTACAGCAGCTAGGTTGTTGATTGTGCAACATTGGAAAAAAGAATTTTTACCGACAATTGATCAATGGATTCAGAAGGTGGCGGGGTTTGCCGAAAATTTCAGCTTTCTTAAAAGCTCAGAAACAGGAGGATTATACACAGGAATGGGTAAAATGGATTGATTATATAGAAAATAAATACCAGACTAGGAGTTATTATGTAGCCTTTAGGTAAGAATGCTTAGATTGATAGATGATCAGAGTAAATAATATACGGGATGTTTGGAATTGTTAGAGTGGTATACAGCGGAAGTCAGGGGGGTGGGCTTGTGGGGGAGGTGGGGGAGGGTTAGGGTGGAGGGCAGGGTAATATATATGTATGAATAAATTAGAAGATGGAATTAATGAAACAATGTTATTTTAGGATAAATTTATACTAAGAGTTATATATGTGAAATTAGCTTAGAAAATGGGATCAATGTGCTATTATTAATCTAAGAGAAATTTATATTGTGTTTGTTGGGAGGAGAGGAGATACAATATGAGTAATTTACTTTAAGACAGGGGGAGGGGAGGGGGCAAAGTATTTGGTATAATATTTGAATGTGAATTTTTGTGGGTGGGGGTGGGGGGGCATAACATTTGTATGAGATTTATATTGTATGGCGGGGGGGTGAAAAGGGGGAAAATCTGTTTGTACAAAACTCTTTTAATAAAAAAAAAAGAATTTCACTACTGGTTTGAACTCTGATGAGTATAAGAGTGAACTGCATTCTCACATTGACAAAATTAGTTCAACAATGAAATGTGGCTTTAATCAACTGCAATAAGAACGGCCATCTAGCTGCACTATAAGGTGCATCTGAAAGAGTTCTGCCAAATTCTAATCTACAGCCAAATTGTGCCTTATTTGAGTTGGAGATTTTTAGCTGATTCCTTGTTCATGGAGCAGGACATTACCATTGTGATTTTGAGCGATGATGTGGGCACCCTCATAGAACCCAAACAGATTCTTATTATCCATGTTTGCACAATGCATTTGCACTTCAGTTTTACAAGAGGGTCCCCATGGAAGCTTATATGAGATTAAAATTAGCACAATGTCCCACAGCTTTAGTAAAGGCCAAATTAGGACTCTCAAGATCTAAACATATTCAAAAACAGAACAAAAAGTGGAGTACGGAGAATTTTAAAATTAATAAACAAAGACTAGACGTATACATTATATGATCTGTTGATCCACAGCTACTGAATAAGATATTGGTTAGTTCAAAAGTTTATTTGTTTGTTTGATTGATTGATTGATTGCGCCAAGTGATTTGTATGGTTGCTCAACTTGTGAACTGCAACTCCAAGTGATTAAAAGCATGAAATAAAAATAATCCCAAATATAAAAATACAAATAATCCACCGAAACAAAATGCAGTAAAACTGAGGGAAAATTTCAAACATGTCCACATTCTCCAAATGAGAAGAACGTATGAAACAGTGGCCCAATGCACAGGAGACAGGGCCTGCAAATGATAATGCATCTATCATACTCCTAAATGGAAGTTGCAATGTCTCAGAATAAAATAAATTATAGTATTATAAAATGGCAGAAATCTCACAAAATCGCCAAATGATGAAAGATTTCAATATTCTTACTTGAGAACTTGTGAGAACATTAACAATTCAAATGCAAATACCAACAGTTCACAACTTCCTTTGTGAGAATGCTGAGGTTTCTGAAGTCATCACTATTCAGAATATGTAATTTTATCATTTTGATAGCAATTATACTTTTAGACCACTGTCTGAAATACTTGATTTTAAATCTTTGTGGTAAAATATTTTGGCATCATTTGTTTGTTTATTTTGGTTTCCGAAGGCATCCAGTGTGAAATCTCCTCAGCTGTTGCTTCCCGGATAGGAAGTACTGTTGCATGTCAGTTTTGTTAAAATGTCAACTGTCAAATATTTAATATCAAAATAAAATAACACAGGCACTCTGATCCAGTCAAATATTTAGAGAGAAATTGGCAGATGCTTTAAGAATATCCAGTGAAATTTTCAACATCATAATTCACAGATGAGAATTTTGGAGACAATGTTGAAACAAATTAATTTCACATCTGTAGGAGATGACAGGCTGAGCTGAGGGAGGGGTCAAGCATTTTATCAGCCTCTTCGTGCAAAAAAATAATAATCTTAAATTCCGTTAACTTGCCGATGAAAAGTCCGTTGACACCACCAATTTGCTTTGGCTGTTAGTAGAGCACATTTTTGTGGAGCATTAGCATGCAATCAACCAACCAACCTGTAGTCATTTGAACCTCCTTGCTTCCTCATTTATTGTACCTGACAGCATCAATTGATTGTCATTCTTAACTAAAGAGAAGCAATGTTGCTTTTTCTCACAATGGCACACTTGCCTTCTTAATACAATTACCAAGTTTTTCTACCTGAACATACTAGTTGGCATTTAGAGTGGAGGGTAAATTCTGATGTGGTGTGCGTCCAGTGACTATTATACTACTAATAAGTGGAATTAAGATAGAGTATCTTACTTCATGGCCAGAGGCCCTGCATTGTCCTTGATAGTAGGAGCCACATCAGTTACGCATGCATTAGCAGATTCAGAGAGGTGGCAGGGCTCCCTGATAGCTTGTTCATATTTATGTTTGGCACTAATCACTGATACACTACCGTATTTTTTGGAGTATAAGACGAACCTTTTTTCCTCAAAAAATGGCTGAAAATCTGAGTGCATCTTAAACATCGAATACAGCATTTTTTGCCTCCCAAAGCCCCGCCCCCTTCTCCAAAATGGCTGTGCATACCCTTATGGAGGCTTTCAGAGAGCTTCTGGGGGCTGGGGAGGGCAGAAATGAGCAATAAATGGGCTGTTTTTTGCCCCCGCAGCCCCCAGCCAACGCTCTATAAGCCTCCATAAGACTATACATGCAAAAAATTTTGACAAAAATGGCCCATTTTTCGCTCGTTTTTGGCCACCCGCACCTCCCCAGGAGCACTCTGCAAGCTCCCCCCAAGGCTATTCATGGCTTTAAAAAAAACAAATGAGACCGTTTTCACGGAAAACAGCCTGTTTTGGGGAGGTTTGCAGAGTGCAAAAAAATTTGTTTTACCTTTTGAAAAGCTCTTTAACTGATTGATGAGAACCTGGATAAATACTCCTGGAAACATCTACCTACCTACCTACTCTCTCTCTCCCTATCTACTGTATTTCTCTCTCTCTCTCTCTCTCTCTCTCTCTCTCTCTCTCTCTCTCTCTCTCTCTCTTTCTATTTCTCTCTCTCTCTCTCTCTCTTTCTATTTCTCTCTCTCTCTCCCTCTACCTACCTACCTACACACTCATGCTCTCTCCCTACCTACCTACTGTATTTCTCTCTCTTTCTCTCCCTCTCTATCCCTCTATCTACCTACCTACTTTTTAAAAAAAATTGCCTCTTCAAAACCTTGGTGCATCTTATACTCCAGTGCGTCTTATACTCTGAAAAATACGGTATTTAACTTTTTACTGATGAATCAGATGCTGCTGCCCCGGCAGCTTCCACAGTATCCTGGTTACCCTCCATTTTAGCTCCTGTCCTGTCATGCTTGTGGTTGGCAAACATTTCCTGTGTAGACATTTCTACATGTTACAGTGACAATATTCTAGTGGCCTTCATTGTTTGTTCCTATGTTAGCCTCTCTAACTGTCAGTAAAGATTGCAAAAAGAGAGAGAGAGAGAGAATATAGTAGCAGAAACATATGACTGATCCAATCACACAGGGCTACAAGATCTAGTTTGCAAAAATCTGGAAAGCCAGTAGATGGCAGCAAAGAGATACTCTGATTCTTTGGTCATCCAGAGTTTTGCAGTCCATCTCTGGTAGCTCTTCTCTATATTTATTTATTATTTATATCCTGCTTTTCAACTGGGAACTCAAGAGCCAGAAGGAGTCTAGCTAGCACACTCTCCTTCCATTTTTATAGATAGCAGCAGCTATTGGAGGTAGGCAGAGGGGGCTGGACAATGGAGTTAGAAATTGGGGATATTGGAGAATTACATTCTTTGCTAATGCACTACTTTTTAGAAATAAAATACTCATAATTCTGTTCTTTATGAGAATAGGAAAGTTTGCTGTTAGATTGGATAATGGATAGGCACCTCTTGGTTTCTGTTAATCTAAAGGATCAAAAGAATACTTAAACCAAATGCAAAATTTGCCTATAAGGCATCAAGAGCAAATTAGTGTTGATATGTATCATGTTCTCCATCCCTGAATTAGAAAATGTGTTGCTTACTTGACATTTACTGCTACTCTATGTACATCCATTCCAACAGAAACAAATGAACCACAGGGGCATTAGAAAAGGTTGTGGTACTTCTTGCATAGAAGTGAACATTAGATATTGGAAGCTTTAACTCTCAGTTAACAAGCTATGATGAAAAATTACAATTCACATTCTATTTAAATGTAACTGTTAGATTGGGTAATGGATAGGCACACACAGGCTTAACAGTAACAACATCTCTTTATTAAGTACAACAAGTGAAAACAATCCAGTGAAGGTTGAGTCTGACAGCAGCCCTTTTATAGGGAGCTGTCAGACCCTTCGACCAATAGGATTAAACCTCTGTTCCCGCCGGAACAGAGGACCTTGGTGGAAACCACTGTTGTTAGAGCAAGTATCTAATACCCCTCCTCTCTTGGATGGAACAATCCTACTTGTTACGTAGTCACGCAGGTAGGCGGGCTTTTGGGTAGCTCTGCCTGACCTGCGCAGTTCAGTAGGAGGGGTTTCCTTGGACAGGTCGGACGGACCTGTTTGCTCCGCAGCTCCGCTTGATGGAAGATCCTGGAACCTTTCACAGGCCGTGGCCGGAGCTTCTAGAGCTGGTTCGCTCGGAGCACATTGCGGGCCTACAACAAAACCAGTGGGACCTTAGCCGGCGACCCATGAGAAGCTCGGAGGGGCTTCTCGCTGTAGTGGCACTGGGTGTGATGTGCTGAATTAGCAAATAGTGGTCAACCCGTGTTTGCCAATCTCCCGGGCCCATCCTAGAGAGGGCTTCATTTGCAGATCTCACCATTCTCTCTCCCTGACCATTGGAGGCTGGATGGAATGGCGCGACCAGGGCATGCCTGATTCCCTGAGCTGCTAGGAATGTCTCAAATTGCATGGCCATGAATTGGGGCCCGTTGTCAGAGACCAAGATGTTGGGCAAGCCATGCATGGAGAAAAGTCTCCGTAGCACCTTGATGACCGCTTCTGCCGTAGTGGAGGTCATCAGGACTACCTCTAACCATTTCGAGTAGGCGTCCACAACTACGAGAAATGTCTGGCCGTGAACTGGGCCAGCAAATTCAATGTGCACCCTAGACCATGGTGCCTGAGGTCACTCCCACTCCTTAGTGGGCGCCTCTGGGGCAGCTGGTCTGGACCAATGTTCCCTCTATCTTTTTTCAGTGTGAGCAGAAAAGTATAGTGTTTGAGCGGCACGTATTCATGCCTGAGCATCTGAATTTTTTTCACAGATGTCACCTAAGACAATAACTAAATCAGTATTATTTGAAACTCAGTTATGTTTATTCAAGGTACCCACTTAATTAAAAATGTTATATAATATCAGTATCACTTAACAACGCTCCTGCTTAGCAACCAAAATGTTGGCTCAGGAACTCTGGCATTGAAGTGTGCAAGTCTTAAAGCTGCCAAGTTACAAAATCCTTTCCCCTTTAGGGAAAAAACCCCCAGGTGTCTTCAAATCTGACAGCTTTAAGACTTGTGGACTTCAACTCCCAGAATTCCTCCTCCAGTCATGTTGCGGCAACATCATCTGCGTGGATCTGCCCCATCTTTGGTTTTTTTCACCGAGGGCAGGGCTGCCGCTGAAGATGCCGATGAGCCCCCGCCGCCACCAGAATAACTGCTGTCGCCTCCTCCTCCTCCAACAGCACCACCACATTTGCTGCCCGGTGCTGTGGCTGAAGTGAACCCCCAAAGCCCCCACCGCCACTAGAATAACTGCTGCCGCCTCCTCCTCCTCCTCCTCCAAGAGCACCGCCACATTTGCTGCCCGGCGATGCGGCTCAGGTGAAGCTGCCAAAGCTCCCGCTGGTGCCTCCACCCGTGGCAGCAGCAGCGGCGTCTCCCCCTCCGCTTGGAGCACCTGAGCTGGGCTCCGCGTTACCCCTGCAGCCTCCTCCTCCTCCACCGTGCTTTTGAGAAGCCATGAGGCCTTTTTTCCCTGCTCCCGCCCCCTCCGCCGCCTTCCTACTGGCTCCCGCGGCCTCATGGCTCCTCAAAAGCACGGCGGAGAAGGAGGGGCAGGGGTAACGTGGAGCCCAGCTCAGGTGCTCAGAGTGGAGGGGGAGGCGCTGCTGCCACGGGCAGGGGCGCCAGCGGGAGCTTTGGCAGCTTCACCTGAGCCGCATCGCCGGGCAGCAAATGTGGTGGTGCTCTTGGAGGAGGAGGAGGAGGAGGAGGCGGCAGCAGTTATTCTAGTGGCGGTGGGGGCTTTGGGGGTTCACTTCAGGGTCTGGATGTATTGGACTAGAAAAGAGTCCGCCGACAGGAGTTGTTTTACTGCGGCAAATGCGGAAGCCTCGGCTCTGCTCCAGGACCTCTTCGTGTTCTTAGTCAGGAGACAATGTAATGGCTCAGCAACGGTGGCTTTCTGTTTAAGAAAGACGCTGTAGAAATTAAGGAGCCCAAGGAACACCTGCAGCTCAGTTTGATTGCGAGGTGTGGGGGCATCCTGAATAGCTTACATTTTTTGTGTGGTCGGATGAATCCCAGAAACCATGGATTAGGTACCCTAGGAATTCAACCCTTGGCACGTTAATTTGGCTTTTCTGTTTTTTGAGGCAGAGGCCTTTGTCTCTAATTCGAGCCAAAACTGTTTGTACATGTTTCAAAAGTTGCACCTCATTTGCAGCCGATACCAAGATGTCATTGAAATAGGGGACGACTCCTGGAATCCTCTGCAAAAGCCATTCCATGATGCTTTGGAATAGTCCAGGGGCGATACTAATGTCGAATTGCAGGCAGTGACATTTGAATGCACCCCTGTGCGTCACAATGGTTTGGGCCTCCGCTGTAGTGCCATCTACAGGCAATTTTTGGTATGCCTGCGCTATGTCCAATTTTGCGAAAAAATTTCCGGGGCCTAATGACTGAAGGAGGTGCTGTACAATGGGTACAGGGTAGGCGCTTTGTTGTAGCGCTTTATTTATTGTGCACTTGTAGTCCACGCAGATGCGGACAGACCCATCAGATTTGACAGGTGTCACAATAGAGGTCTCCCAGTGTGCGTGATTGACCGGCTCTAGGATTCCCTGGCCTACGAGCTTTTCAATTTCCCTGTCAATTTTTGGGCGGAGAGCAAAAGGTACTCTCCTAGGTTTTGGCCTTATTGGGGCTATGTTGGGGTCCAAACTAAAGGAAATTGGAGTCCCCACATACTTACCCAGACTGGTGCCGAAGACGTCCTCAAACTCCTTAAAGATGGCTTCAGCGCTGTCATCTTTCAAGGCATTGATACCAGTCACTTCTAGGCCCAGGGCTTGGAACCAATCTAGCCCTAGGAGGCTCTGTAGGTTGCCGCTGACCACTGTCACCGGGAGGTTTCCGCTGAACTGCTTGAACTTCACCTGGAAGGTGCCTTGGTTTCCCTGGTAATCGTGTAGGCGGATGTCAGGGGTGCGAAGATGCTGCTTCTTTGGGCTAGGGATAGCCTGCTTTAGGGTAGACCACGGCATGATGGTCAGTGATGACCCGGTGTCGATCTCCATCTCATATGGAGAGTCCTCGATGAGGACTGTGACCTTCAGCTTTTTTGGCCGCCTGGTGTGGACTTGGCCGATCGACGTATGTTAGGTAACTCTATTGTTGTCCTCTGAGCGCCTTGGTGGCTTCTGCCAAGCCCCTTGGTTGGGCCCCTGTTGGCAGTTTGGTGCACTTCTAGGCTGCCAGGCAGTGGCAGGGAATTTGCTCCGGCACACCTTGGCGATGTGCCCCTTTCTCTCGCAGCGCTGGCAGGTTGCGTTGTGGAAATGGCAGGCCGATCTGGCATGGTCTCCTCTGCAGCTAATGCAAGGTGGGAGACGCGGTTTGAATTTGCGTGCCGGCTGGGCATGGCTACTGCGCATGAGGCAGCTGTCATCTTCTTCACCTTCTGAGCTCTTGGGCTCTGCAGCCCCGCAATGTACGCGTGTACTCTTTCGTGTGTCTTGTGGAGCGCTTTGGTGCTGCAGAGTCTCAGTAGATTTGACAGCTGATTCGGACGCCCTGGCTTCATCCAAGGCAATCTGCAGAGTGAGGTTAGATTTAGCGAGTAACCTCCTCTGTAGGTTAATGTCCCGTATGCCGCAAATTATGCGGTCCAGAATCAGCTCCTCCAGGTCTCGGAATTCACAGTATGTGGCGATCTTGCAAAGCTCCATAACATACTCATTAATTGACTCGCCCTCTTTCTGGTTTCTGATGTTAAACTCATGCTGGCGAATGTGCTTGGGCAGCTTGGGGGCATAGTGAGTCCTTAGCGTCTGCTGAAGCACGGACCAGGCGACTGATTGTAGCGGTGTCAGCTCAGAGAGGTCTTTCGCCATCTCGAACACTTCCCGGCCACAGTATCCAAGGAACATGTTCTTCTTGCGACCTTCAGAAAGGCCCATGAGGTCGTTTGCCTCGAGGAAGCAGTCAAATCGTAGGATGTACGAGTCCCAGTGCTCGGTGACTGGGTCATACGGAGTCGGTGGGGTGTGCATGGCCATTTTGTGTTCTGAGGGCATTTTGAGTTTGCCGCTCAAAAATGGCTGCTCGAAGCCACGCTGAGCTCCGGGCTGGATGTACTTGCTGGATTGCTACACACTTTTTGGTTCGCCTAGTTGCCTTCCAATCCCATCCTCATCACCAGTGTTAGATTGGGTAATGGATAGGCACACACAGGCTTAACGGTAACAAGAGCAAGTATCTAAAATTTGCTATACATACCGGTACACATACGAGGTAGTCCTTGACATATGACTGTAAGTTATGACCATCATCAAGTGGGTCATCCATGTGACTGACTTAATTTTGCAATCTTATTTTGCAGCCGTTGTAAGTGCAGTCATTGTTTGCTGTGAGGCATTTTTGCTGAAAACTAGAAGTAAATGCTTGTAAATGGCAGTCCCATGACTGTGGGATATTGCAAATGGCCATAATTGCAGGCCAGTTGCTGAGCACTTGAAATGCAGTCACATGATGGTGAGGAGGGGCAGTTACAACTTTGGAATTGGATTATAGCAATAGGAATAGCACTTAAATTTATATACCGCCCCATAGTGTTTTACAGCACTCTCCGGGTGGTTTACAGTGTCAGCATATTGCCTCCAACAATCTACTTCCTTATTATATCGACCTGGAAAGATGGAAGGCTGAGTCAACCTTGAGCCCTGTCAGAACTGAACTCCAAGCTGTGGGCAGAGTTTGCCTGTACTTTAGCCACTGTGTCATCAGAACCTTTTGGAGGGTTCTTCATAACTTTGCATGGTTGCTAAGTGACCAGTGATAAGTCAAGGACTTCCTGTACTTCCAGGGATAGTATGGAGAACTAAACTGAAATTTAGGCTGCAGAAAATGCCATAATGGAGTCCCATTTTCTTACATTATTTCCAAGTATGACCAGATAGAAAGATCCAGGCCCACTTGCATTTTAATCCACTGCCCAGTGGTTCTTTATGGAATGATCCCCACTGAGAAGGAAAGGAGCTTAGCTGTTGCTACGGTAATCCACCTATGCCACTGAGACAGTAAGGAGAGGCCTGCTTGTTTGCACAGGAAATTTTCAATCATGTACAGGCACCTTTTCCCTCTTCTGGCATAGGTGAATGCATTTTACCTTGGGCATAGGAGGATATCAATGTATGCTTCACACATCCATAAGGAGAAGGAAAAAGTAAAGGTGAAATTGTAGTCCTGGGCTTGCCCATCCATAGGCTCAGTCATGGCCAGAAAAAGTTATGCGGAACTATCATTGTTTTCGGTTGAATACTTTGAAATAAGGATTATTAAAGGAGCAGACCCCTGCTCTGTATTTTGTTTGAGAAAACCAGGATTGGGTACCATTTATGACTATAGAAAGGCACAGACGTTTGGCATTTGGGAGTCTCGTATCCAAATGTTATAATCCTGTGAGAAGTATTCCTACTCCTCCTCAATGCCATCCTGTACAAATATGTTTTACCACACACAGAGCTTTGCACACTTTCATTATTATTTATTTATTATTATTTATAGGGCAGCCCGTTTCTTGGCAGTAATTCTCATAAGACTGAAACTCAATAAAACAAATTTAATAATTTATTGTATTTGTTTGCCACCGGACTCTCAATGACTCTGGGCACTCGATAATAATAAAAATATATATGAAAAATGAATTATTTGTATTATTGTATGCAGACTGCCCATGTTTAAATCATGATTCACAAGCAGTTATAGGTGGAGTTGCATATATTCTCAAAACAAAATAAAACGTATTTCAGTTCAGTGAACTGAACGAGTAATTTCAGCCTTGGCAATTCAAAGTATTAACAACCTTTTGATTTGAACTCATAAGGCAATAAACAGTCAGTGAAAATGTTAAAAAAACACTCTTCAATTACCTGACAATTACCATATATAAATATTTAGTTTTGAGGTGCTTGCTTTTTAGCAATAATTGGCTCATATTTAGGTAAATTGTATGTCAGGTGTATTATCCATAAATCTGCAAGAGATTTAAGAACAATTATGTATATTTTTTGTTTTGTTTTTAAATCTGGGGACCAGATCCACGGAGCTTTAGCAGTATGGCCTGAAATCCTAATTTATAGGTGGCTGCGTCTTGCTCTATGGAGCAATCATTACCGAGTGCAGAACTTAAAGTCACGTCTCCACTCTCCAGCCTAGCCTGGCTCTATGCACAGGGCTCTATTCTTAGGCCAGGAGTGTCCAAACTTGGGAACTTTAAGCTATGCGGGCTGGGGAATTCTGGAAGTTGAAGTCCACAAGTCTTAAAGTTCCCAAGTTTGGACACCCCTGTCTTAGGCCAATCTAGAGCAATCCTAACCTAACCCATTACCTTCCACATTTGCTGGACTACAGCTCCCAATAACCACATCATTTGATGGATTTATATCACATTATAGTTTGATAAGGATAATGTCTAATTAAAGATGATTAACAATATTTGTAGAACCATAGATGGGGCCTGCAAAGCTAGTTTTAAAATAAATATATTATTTGTGTCCAACTTCATTGAGTGCCTGTCAATCAGTTGATTTCTTCCTTGGAAAAAAAAACCCAGTATTTTCAGAAGCAGATATGATGTTTTCATGAATATGCTTTAACTCTGTACCTCAGCCGTGTGCTCACAGGGAAAATGTTTCATATACTAATAAAAAGAAGCTCACAGGGAAAATGTTTCATATACCAATTATTTTCTGCTCCAGAGGGCTAGCAGCGCCTTTGTGGCATATGACCATATGGAAATGTTCTAGCCCCCGCTGCCATCTCAGGCTTATTTGCATGTTTAGCAAGGAGAACAATTCACAGTAAGAAAAGGAGGGAGAGAAAGAAAATCTCCCATGGTTCAAATCCAGGCAGCTGTGAAGTGGAAAGAAAAGCTATGCATTTTGTCATTGTTACCAGGCGTTGTGATCAATCTACTTAATGCTTGTGGGAAACCTATGCTATTTATTACTTGGTCAAACATGCTAGCAGGTCTGGTGTGTTTGTGTGTATGTCCCCATGCTGCCAGGTATCACCAACAATAACACTGGCAAGAATTCAGAACTTTATTGGCTGTTCCAAGCAGTTCATCTATGTTATCTCAGTCATCTTTGGATAGCAATTAGAGCAATCCCTGTCATAATCTCAGTACTACAGAGAGCACAAAGGTTAGGTGTGAGCCACCTTGTGAGTTTGTAGCCAAGGCAAAGCTTGTCTCAGGAAGTATTACCAAATTAGTTTCTCTGACAGCAGATCTGTATGTTTAAGCATGATTGTATTAGACCAGTGTTTCTCAACCTTGGCGACTTTAAGTCCTGGGGACTTCAACTCCCAGAATCCCCACTCTGGGAATTGAAGTCCACAGGATTTAAAGTCGCCAAGGTTGAGAAACACTGTATTAGGCGAAGTCATTTTTTAGCAGCAAAAGCCAGATATAGGATAGCAGAATTCCCCCTCCAGCTCACCCTGTATGCTTTAACTCCTGGAGTCTCCATAAACTTCTTTTCCAGCCATTGTACACTTTTGAGATCTATTCTATCAACTGATAGAATAGAATAGAATGAGACAGACGAAACAAGTTAGCAACAAACTAGACAGACAGACAGACCATTTGTTACTGAAAACAATTACCCTTTTCTTTCTAAACAACAGGGGTAACTGAGTTAAAGAGCCAGATCAGTATGGTTTGCCCTTTAGTGGAATCCTTGTGGGATATCACCCAGGAGACGTATTCCTTGCAGAGATCTACCTCCAAACTAACATAAAGTGTATTTGGCTCCTTGAGTTTCTTTTTGATACTAGATAAACACTGAAATCACAATCTCTCTGTATAGAATTAGGGCTTGATAAACATTTACTGTATAATGATTTATCATCATTCCTTTTACTGTACATCACGAGGGCACTTTATACATCTGAAAAACTTGGCTGCGTCAATCCACAGCTGCTTATGCTTCAATGAAAGTGTTAAACTTAAAGATGCCACAAGACCCTTTGCTGTTGTTATCGTGTGTTCAAAAATCTGTATACATTAGATCACCCAAAATAAAAGGGTCCCTTGAGGGAAGGAGGAAATGATTTCAATGTGGCTGGGCCTCTTATTTTGATTATGAATACATTATTTTAACATGAGGAGGATCCTGAAAGCTGCTTACAAGGATTCAGGGAAGATCTCTTTGAATTGTGTAATTCTGAATTGCTTGGGGGGGGGGGCATCTGAATGCACATGGGAACTCAACTCCCTTCCTCCACTGGCATTTTTCACTTAGAACAACTGTTGCTGTTCACTTGCATGGGGTTGGAAGTCTGGAGAGAAAGTCTAGTTGTGCCCAGACATTTAGGGAGGAATGGATACTCTCGAAACTTGAACATTGGGCACTATCTAATAAAATGAAATTCAATGATGAAAAGAGTAAGGTTCTACATTTAGGCAAGAAAAATGAAATGCACAGGTACAGTATAGGTAGTACCTTGCTCAATACCGTGTTTCCCCGAAAATACGACATGTCCTCATAATACAGCCATGCACATTTTTCTGGTGGGCAAAAATATAAGCCCCCCCGCATATAAACCCCCTGGACAACCCCCCACCTCTGGCCACTGCTCACCAACCTAGCAGTATCCCAAAGGTGCCAAGCTGCGGGAACCTGGGGGGAGGCAAAGGTGATTGCGTTGCTTGGTGCCTTTGGGATACTGCTAGGTTGGTGAGCAGCGCTGTGCCCAGCTGAAGAGGAGGGTTGCCGGGCAGCTGCTCTCTTGCGAGCAGGCTCCCAAAGAGCCGGGCACAGCCTCATGGGCGAATGGCTGTGTTGCGCTGTCGCAGCAGCGCAACACAACAGCCATGAAGCGACCACGCTCATGAGCAGCCACCCGGCAAACCCCCTTTGCAGACGGGCACAGCGCCATTCACTGACCTAGAGGTATCGCCAAGCCACATGAGTGCCTGTTTGCCGCCGCCCGGCTCCCGCTGCTTGGTGCCTTCCAAATGGCAGTGAATGGTGCTCTGCACGGCTGGAGGGGGGGCAAGAGAGCAGCTGCCTGACAACTCCAAAACAATAAACCCTCCCCCCATAATAAAGCCCAAGCCATATTTTGTAGGTAAAAAGAAAATAAGACCCTGTCATATTTTCGGGGAAACACGGTAGTAGTAACTGTGAGAGGGATCTTGGAGTCCTAGTGGACAACCATTTAAATATGAGCCAGCAGTGTGCAGCAGCTGCCAAAAAAGCCAACACAGTTCTAGGCTGCATCAACAGAGGGATAGAATCAAGATCACGTGAAGTGTTAATACCACTTTATAATGCCTTGGTAAGGCCACACTTGGAATACTGCATTCAGTTTTGGTCACCCCGATGTGGAAAAGATGTGGAGACTCTAGAAAGAGTGCAGAGAAGAGCAACAAAGATGATTAGGGGACTGGAGACTAAAACATATGAAGGACGGTTGCAGGAACTGGGTATATCTAGTTTAATGAAAAGAAGGACTAGGGGAGACATGATAGCAGTGTTCCAATATCTCAGGGGTTGCCACAAAGAAGAGGGAGTCAAGCTATTCTCCAAGGCACCTGAGGGTAGAACAAGAAGCAATGGGTGGAAACTAATCAAGGAGAGAAGCAACTTAGAACTGAGGAGAAATTTCCTAACAGTTAGAACAATTAATCAGTAGAACAACTTGCCTCCAGAAGTTGTGAATGCCCCAACACTGGAAGTCTTTAAGATGTTGGATAGCCGTTTGTCTGGAACGGTATAGGGTTTCCTGCCTAGGCAGGGGGTTGGACTAGAAGACCTCCAAGGTCCCTTCCAACTCTACTATTGTATTGTATTGTATTGTATTGACAGAACCCTGCAGGCTAATATGGGCAACTCAGCCAAAATCTGGGCCTCTGCATCTTGGATTGAGGTGGGATGGGAAGCATTTCTCTTTCACAGCATGGAAAAATGTGCTTCAGTCTGCAACTCAGTGACTATCCTAAACTACTTATCCTTCTCAGAGCATATCCAGAATTTCAGACTGGCTCATCAGGGAAGAAAAAAAATCACTCGGTTTAATGAAATGAAAAAGGTCTTTTTTTATGAAGAGCAGTGGTAAAATATCAATGGATTAGAGGAATTAAATTGGAAATTTAGTTGGAACATTTCCTCACTGCTGTTTCTGTTTTGTCTAAATGTGGTATTTCAACATTATTTGGCACATTTTTAACTTATCCTTAGGTCTGCAATGGGCTTATTGCACACTGTTGTCCCATCAGTCATATTTCCAGTGTCACATGATACCATTGTACCCCTTGTGCTTTTTTACTGTTCCCATTGCACAAGATTAGGAAACTGAGATTTAAGTAAGAAACCTGAAGCCCAGCCAGTATGGGATCAAATTTAAACCTGTATCCCATGACAACGCTGTAATTTAAATTTATTATGAATCAAATATACAGGTATTCATCTTACAACTACAGTTGAGATCTGAATTTCCATTGCTAACCACGGCAGTTGTTAAGTGAGTCACACTTAAATTTTATGATTTATTATTATTATTTTTTGGCCACAGTTCTTAAGCAAATCACATGGTTGACAAGCAAATACAGCTTCACCCATTGATTTTGCGTGTCAGAAGCTGGCTGGGAAGAGGCATGTGGCGATCATATGACCCCGGGTTATTGAAATCATCCTAAATACATGCCGGTTGCTCTGTACCCAAATTTGTTCATATGACCATTGGGATGCTGCAATGATCGCAAGTCCGAGAACTGGATGTGAGTCAGATTTTTTCAATGCTGCTGAAACATTAAACAGTCACTAAATGGTTGTAAGTGAGGACTACCCGTAGAGAGCTTTTTCAACATGTAGATTTAGAGGTATATAAAGGATAATAGAGAGTGGTGACATTAATCATTGGATGGACCCAGCTGGCCTGGAAATTGTGCAGGGTTTACTATTGAAGAAAATGAAGGTGCTTAAGTGCTACAACTACCTGGAACATTGGTACTGAACCCAAGGGAGAAGAACACAAGTACACAGCTTCATTCCCTGAGTAGCAAGCTGCCTGTCTAATAAGCATGAAGGGTGTGAAACAAGGATAAGCTAAACATGGAAATGAAGAGGACAAGCTTTGTCTAGTTGCTGGGGAGGAAATGATGACTCAGACAGAGAGGAACTGCCTGGGGGACATAGAGTTTCCTTCTTCGTTATGACAGGAATGTACATAGGCAAGTGACAGATCTTGATGTCTACTGGTTCTTCACGCTATGCTGGCCCCTGCCGAGGGCACTCCTAGGGTGTTCCACTGACATTTGGGTCATTTTTGCAACCATCTCTTGCCGGGTGAAAAAGTGAGATGTTGATTTGAGTACCATGAAAAGCAATAGACCAGAGGACAAAAGAGACTTGACTTATCCTTCAACATCAAGTAGAGATGGTTTCTGTAGCTTTACAGGTTAAATGAATGAGAGCGATGCAGGAGAACTGTGTGTGGTGCATGCTTCTGATCTATTAATTGTGGATTACTGGGACCACTTGGTCTTTCCATCTTAGTTGTGGTTTTCCATTGTGACTGGCTGACGGAGGTAGTCAAAGGAGACAGCAGTTGTATACTGCTTCTCCTGACTGTATGTAATAATGTGATGTTTTATTAAGCAATGTGATGGTTATCTGTGGCCAATGAAACTGAGTGACTAGAGTGTAACTGGAGAGGAACTAGAAAGGGGAAGTGCTTAGATAAGAATAGAATAATCAGCTTCATCTTGGTGAGGTCCCAGCTGGAAACGACCACTTCGGCATGCTGTACTGAAAATTGCAACAAAGCTATTTTCCTTTACCAAGTAAAGGTGAGAAGGATAAACTGATGAGATTGGTTTGGGATGGAGTGGGGATTACTAGAATACTTTAATGAACAAATGACAACTTAGAATGAAGCGGTTTACCTCCTATGTCATTAACAGAGGTTGTGCCTATGTGACAACTTTTACAAGTATGAGGTTGGTTTTAGACAAAAAAGTGCAGGAAACAATTACTGTTTTTAGGACAAACAACGGCCAGAAAAACTGAAACTATCTGATCCAAGTTCAAAAGGCTGACTCAGGGCCCAACAATGCTTTTCAAGAGGAGCTAAAATACATGTTTCTTGTTCTCTTAGAGAGTTAAAAGCTGGTAGTGGAGCATTAGGCTTTTCCTATGAATCTAAATATAGATTATGCTGATTGACTGAATGCTCCCTGCCCCTTTAATTCATTCTGAGTTCATAAAAGGAGATATTGGGGGGATTGGAAAGAGTGACACAATGGATTTACATATAATAGCTAAATCATAGTATAATGGGGGATTAATTTGTAAATTTTGGGTGGTGGCTTCATATGACACAAAACCAGATAATTGTTTTATTCAATTAAAACCCATTAAACTATTGCATGGCTTAAAATAGCATGTAAACATCCTTTGGTAGATTGCAAGGGTGTTTTTCTTTTTTCCCAATTGTCCATTGTTCTCTCTACAAATCTGTTTGTCTTCCCTCTAATAGCCTTAATTCATCTCAGCAATCTCCTTCCTTTAAAAATGTTTGGGCAGTAAGATAGTGTACAAATTGTTAGACAAATGTATGGTAGTAGAACTTAATTGTAAGTACCTGGAGTTACTGATTTGTAGTCAAGAGCTTATTGGATAAATCAAAATTGGTTGAATTTGCACATAAAATGGAGTTAACTCCTGATTAGATGCCACACACTAGTGTGTAATCTTATGTAACAGCCCAAGTACCCATCCAATCTTTTTTAAAATGAGTTAAATTTAACGAGAAGCCAAATCTCATGGGATTTTGGTGATTTTGCTCTAGAGAGTAAATCTGATTTCAGATTTAATTCAGCTTAAATGAACTATATATTTTTTTAAATTTAACAGAATTTCCTGGATGCCATCTGGCGTTCTGGTGAATACTTACGTATTTACAGAGAACCCATTTTCCAGACTGTTACTAATGGTTTACATAGGATCAAGGCTCTTTTCTTAGCCCTATTGCGTGGCTTTATATATAAAACTTTTCAGCTAGATTCATGTGAATTCACATTTTGTTATTAAATCCACATTTTGGGGGATCAAACAAGGCATTGAACGAGGAATTTAACAGGCTGGATTTGTGCCACATATGAAGTAAACCTCCACTCCACCCCTATCATTAAAGGACAGTTTCTTAGTAGTTTGTGTAGCAATTAATTTAACTGACCTGGTGAACCATGTTGTATAAACCAAGCCCTGTATTTGTATGCTGTGCCTGCTTTATTCAATTAATCCAATTTTCTCAGGGTTCCATAAACTTACCACCCACATTTAACGTGTTATGTAAATCAACACTCGGTCTTTTTAATTTCCAGCCCATCAATCTTACTTAATTTATTAGTTACCATTCCATTCCCAGACTTAGGAATAAGCTGCCTTTTAAAAAACGCTTTTGTCACTAGTATCTTTGCAACACAGATATATAGCAAATTGACATTTCTCCTGACAGAAGGAAGTGGCAGGAAATGCTTCACTGGCTAAATTGCTCCACGTCAGGCTGCTGTAAAAGGCTAAAACACAATAATAATGGCAGTGTTAGCCACCGAGGGAGAAGTAAAGCATCTCGAATTGTAGTTCCCTTATTTTTCCAGATTTCTCCTTCAAGAACATACTTTTGGCTGTTGGATGGGGCAATACCTGGTTAAACATTGGGGATGTATAATCTTCTTTTATACGTATATCAGATTGCATCAATAACAAATGAGAGGGTGAAGGTCATGTTATCATAACAAACATGAGCCACAAATGACCTGTTTCATTTTAAACATGCATGGTTTATTACATTGGCAGTTGCACTGAGCCAAAGGCATTAGGTTAAAGGTTACATTTTTAGCACTTTACTAAGCTAGCCACCTGCTCTGCTTTCAAAGTGGGGTACCCTTCTTCAGTTTTGGCTTGGCTAGCAAGTATCCTGTCTTTTTCCATCTAGCACACTTCCTGGAGAAAGCCCATTTAGCCTGTGGCTTGGACTTCCCAGGATGGAATGCTCCTCCCTTCAACAGACAACCCAGCATGTAGAAACTAGGCATCCTAGAGAGAAAGTGAGAATGAAACTCTGTTCCTTTATATGCCAGCTTTCTATCTGCAGGTTTCTGTGTAATTGGCTTTTGTATGAGAGAGCATTCTGTTTGATAATCTCATGTTATCCTCTAAAGCAAAGCAAGTCAGGCACAGGTTTATCTCCTGAATCAGAAGTAAGCCGAAGAGGACTTTTTATTTCTGATTGTCACTCTGCTTATGGCCAAAAGCAAATGAACCTGGATTGTATTTCTTGCTGTCAGAGAAGAGTAAATTCTAGTGACAGAGAGAACGTAAGTCAGATTTTTCTTTCTTTAGCAAACACTGGATTTATCTGAAAAGAAGGCAGTCTCCCCTCCTCTTTAACTTTAAATGGGAGGATTATCTTAGATTCACTGAGAATACTGCAAAGGACATAAGTGGTGTCTTTTTCTCTCTAATCATCAATGGGGTGGAAGGATCATCGTCTTACTTTCAAAGCAGTCTCCCTTTGAGGTAAATATAGTATTAGGACCATTTTGAGGCAATTGCATGGCTATCTACGCTTGGTCATTTATAATACCAGTGAAATTTGTCTAATATGCAGGCAGAATTAGTAGATTGGCTTGGCTTTCTGTGGCGCTGCGTGTTGAGTGAGCCCCACCTCATTCGATTTGTTTTAGTTTCTTACTCTATGTGTGGTATATAAAGGCAGAGGAGGTAATCAGCTCAAGAACCGGGCTAAGTGTGTTATGCAAACACGGTCAATATGAATTTAATTAGGCATGCAGCATTTCTATAGAAATTATAGACAGTGTGCCTGACTACATGCCCTTTGTAAGCTGGGTGTGGAAGCATAGGCATGTGTCACTCGTTGGGAGGTGTCCTCCTTAGCTATTGACTGGCACAACTGAACTTATCCCTTTCCCTGGTTAGGTCAGGTGCATTTAGCAGGAATTCACTTGACCAACGATGTCAGGCTGAAGCCAAGTTTCCCTTGCCCAAACAGGCCTAGCAGGAATATCTTGAAGCCACCAACACACAACCTTCTGCTTTAGTACCTGAGAATCACAAGACCACCCAGCCTGCTTGATTCTCCTTTGAGGACTTATCTGCAGCTACTGTCCATTGTGGATCCTTACAGAGAGGCTTCAACTGAGTAAGCAGAATAAGGTCCTGGGGTTGGCTTACTATAGGGGTGTCTGTGAGAGGGGGAGAGGGGGGGGGAAGAGAGAGAGACTAGCATTATTAACCTAGCGTTTCCTTTTCTTTCTTTTTCACTTATTTGGATCTTGAACATAGTGATCAGACAACTTCAGCTTTAGCTGAAAAAAAAACATTCAATGTTCTTCTTTAATCAGTTCCATTTTATTCTATGTACTGATTTTCTGTTTCCAAAAATTACTGAAATAGTTTGAGGTCCCAGATGAAGGACTGCACAGAATCTTAGTTCCAGAGGCGTGTTCTCCTGAACACAAGGGTAAACAAAACAACAGCAACAGTCTGATCTTGAGTTGGGATGTTTTGGCTCAATATGTACATTTGGGGCAGGGAACTCTTAGCAGGTTTATCAGCTTTCTTTTTTTCCCCACACCTTGGCTGGCAGGAAGGACACTTATATGCATCAGGCTTTACACGCTGCAAACAGATTTGAAGAACAGCACTATTTCTAGACTGTAAATGGGTTTAAATTGTGTAATACATTCAGGCTGAGACCCATCTGCTTTTGATGATGAATGTTGGAGAGAGTGGGTGTTTTCCGGTAAGGTACATCACTAGCAGTTGTGCTTTGGATGGATGGATGGATGGACTTCAGTTATTTGAGAGCTGACATAATATGAGAAAGAGCTGTAATTCCTAAAGTCTTCAGCTGAGTTCTTATCGTGGCTCTGAATTTAAACTGGTCTTAGGTCTGTTTAGAAGTATTAGATTCACAAGCTCAGTGTATACTACAGATAGTCCTCGTTATATGACCACAAATAATCCCAGAGTTTCTGTTGCTAAAAGAGACAGTTGTGAAATGAGTTTTGCCCTATTTTACAACCTTTCTTGCCATAGTTGTTAAGCGAATCGCTGCAGTTGTTAAATTCCTAACATGGTTGCTAAGTGAATATGGCTTCATATTCAAAATTGTATCTTAATAACTTTGCTTGTCAGAAGGTCTCAAAAAGGTGATCATATGACATAAGCACATGCTGTGTCCGAATTTTGATCACGTGACCATGGGGATGCTACAGTAGTTGTAAGGGTGACAAATGGTGGTAAGTCACTTTTTCAGTGTTATTGTGACTTGAATGATCTCTAAACGAACTGTTTTAAGTGGAGGACTACCTGTATGTATAAAACGGGACACTAAGATTAACCTTGGTGTCCCTTTCAAGACCGTTGTATAAATAAAGTTTGCAAAGCACTTTCAATTCCTAGGTAATTGTTCACTGCTAAGTGTTATTAGTTGTGTTACATTGCACTGTATGGTCTGTCTAGTACAGTGTTTCTCAACCTTGGCGACTTTAAGTCCTGTGGATGTTGAAGTCCACAGGACTTAAAGTCGCCAAGGTTGAGAAACACTGGTCTAGTAGTTCAATGCCTCATTTTCAGCAGCATCAGATAGGTGATTTCAGGAAGCCCAAAAGGGGGCCATGAAAGCAGTGTCTCCTCCTGTTTGCCCTGTCCCTAATGTTCGGAGCTAGTTAATGCTTAGTGACAGTTAATGACTTTATTTATTTATTAGTTGTCATTAATTGTCCTAATGTCAGGTGAGGTTATGTTGAATATTGATGTACTTTTTTAAAAAAAAGCTTTTGGTACATATAGATTTTGGCCTTGTATCTTGTGCATATGAGTCCTGTTGTCTTATGCTGTTATGACAGTAGCACGACTCTCTTTAAACAATGTGTGTCTTTCATTGTTTCACCTCTTATAGCAGAAAGTCCATGCTAATAAATTTGTATGTATTCATGCGTTTGGTAAGGAAGCATCTTCATTTCCCTCTATGCTGGGACTGTATATGTGTGTCAGTATTTCCTTTAGCAATTCTGTGTGTGTGTCTGTCTGAGTCTGCAGACACTCCAAAGACCAACTGTTCTCAACATGTGTGCTTTCGTAGAGGCAATGTGACTTGTATAAAGCAGTAGAGATTACCTTTGGCCTAGCAGCATTTACAACGGCAGGGAGAAAAGAGTTATTTACTGAACAGGTCGATACCCCTCTTTCTTTCTTTTCCTGAAGTATCTATTTTGGAGGTGTTGCCATGACGATAGGCAGACATACAACAATGCAGTTATGGCGGCCCAAAAATAGTAGTCTATTTAGAGATGCTATTTGGAAGATAGAATTGATGACACAGGTAATACCTGATGACAGGAATTAAAAGCGTGAGGCTTGATTCCAAAGTTTCCTTCTTATTGTCACCAACCCCTATTATCACTTAGGCTTTTGCTGAGATATAAAAGACACTTCCTTCCACTTGCAAACTTGTAATCCAAAGCAAGGCTTCCTTGTTTCCCTTTGCCCCAGTTCTTCCTCAGATTCAGCCCGGAAGTCCGGTTCCAAGACTTTTCATCCCTTTGCTGCACATCCCAGCTGGCGAAGACCTCCACTTTGGGTCCTTTTTTAGGTTTTAGAAACGCGAACTGCAGAGAGCGAATTTTCATTCCTCGTCTTATATCTCTTTCAAACGTGGAGCTAGGCATGTCATGTCTTAGTCCGTCCCCAGAGGGAGTACCTTAGAGCCATTTCCCCTGCAAACAGCGGCTGTCACACTTTCTTTGCTAGTGTTTGGGTGTCTCCAATCAGCTCCCCGTGCTGTTGCATTACTATGGTGATCCTGGTACCCATCCTCCCTCTTGCAAGATCCATAGCAACGCAGCATCTCACACTTCCCTTCATCCCTATGGCAACCATCTCAGAGACCTGCTCTGCCTCATCAATAATTTTCTAACTCTGGTGTTGCTCTCTCTTATTTGATGTAAGGGACAAAAGAGGGGTGGGCAACTGCAGTTCAGAAAGAAAAGGGGGGGAATCATTGCCAGGTTTTTTTAAAAAAAAGGTTTGTGCAGGGCTGATGTGAAATGAGAGAAGAATGACATGATACCGTGTTTCCCCGAAAATAAGACAGGGTCTTCTTTTCTTTTGACCCCTGAAATAAGCACTTGGCCTTATTTTTGGGGAGGTCTTATTATTTTTGAGGTGCAGGAGGCGGCGAGGGTGGTTACCTCATGGCTGCTGCTGTATTGCAATATTTCCAGGGAGGGCTTATTTTCGGGGAAGGGCTCATTTTAGTGCATGCGCTCAAAAGCCCGATTGGGCTTATTATCCGGGGAGGTCTTATTTTCGGGGAAACAGGGTAGTACTAAATTTGTGTTTCTTCCGCTGTTCGTATATATGTGAAGGATCAGAAAGGCATTTCTTATACGTGTGTATAGCTTTTGAGTGTATTATATCATGATATGTATGGATTTTGTGCTGTGAGTGATTTTTGCATTTGTATATTTATATGTGCCTGGATTTATTACAGCCTGCTCTACCCCAAGGGCTGAAGAATTTGTGATATTAAACAAATTAAAATGCAATTCTATGAATATTTACTCAGAAGTAAAACTTCATTATATATAGACATTCTTAAAGTGGATATGGTGAAGATAATAGCTTGGATGTAGATTTGTTAGCAAAAGTAACATTTCTGTATAAAACTAAATAATCATCAAAAGAGAAAGCAATAGCTGTGGCCAGGAGGGCCTTTTCACAGGTTCATCTTGTGTCTCAGATGTGCCCTTTGCTCAATCAGGACACCTCGCAGGTGGTCATTCAGGCCTGGTCACCTCATCATTAGACTATTGCAGTGCTTTCTAAATGGAGCCACCCTCAACCATCTGTAAGCTACAGATAGTTCAAAATTACAGCAACATGAGCTTTGTAAAGGACTCTTGTCTTTGTGGGTTTTTTTTTTAGTCTGGGCTACCTTATTTTGTTAATATTTGTACCTGTTACTGTATGTCAGGGCTGTCAAATTCCCAGCCAGCAGGCCAGATGTGTCATGCACTGGCCACATCCATGCCCGGTTTAGCGAAGGGGAAAAATGTCCCAATATATTACATGATGCCACTGTGACAATGTGAGCTTGACACCCCTGCTGTATGTAATGGATTTTATAAGCCATGCAAAGTCTACTGGAATGTGCAGTAATAACAAATTTAATTAAAAATAAATATGAATGTAAACGTGTAAAAAGAGTGTTAATGGAACCCCAGAGTCACTCTGTGAATGAGATGGGTAGTATCTAAAATTGATTAAAATAAATAAATAAATAAAATAAAATGTTATGCTGCATCTGAATTTGTGCAGTGGAGGTACCACGTTCCCAAGTACACGTTCCCAAGTTCCCTTCCTCCTGTGTTCTCTGAAAACTGGTATTGAGGCCTGTATTCCCCTTCTGATGCTGGAGACAATATATAGCCATCATTACTACTGGCCATTAACAGATTTCATTTCTATGCATTTGTCCAAACCACTGAAGACCATCACTACATTGTGTTTGTAAAGAATTCCAGAACATGACTATGCACTGAATTTCCTTTACTTGCTTCATGTTCTGCAGCACTTCTACTTTTACCTTTTTACTAGGATAAAAATAATTCAGACTTTCCTTATGTGGAAATTTTTCAGCCTGTTGGTAATTTTTTATACTGGACACGTTTTGTTGTAACCAGTTGTGTAAATTTGAATTCAGCTCCTTTTGCTGTGGATAAACTACAAATATAACTTTTTCCTTGTCACCTTCTTTTTTAGTAGCTTCCTCTTTGAAATAGAAAAAAATATTCTTTTGAGCTTATTGGAAAATGTCTGCTTAAAAGACTCTCTTGACCCAAACTTGAATATTGTGGCTACTAGGATCAAATTGTTTAATTTTCCTGGGGATAATATGGAAGTAGCTAATTATCCGTGCCTTCTAGGACTTACCGTACCTTTTATCTGTCTGGTGTATAGCTCTAACATATCCTTGTAGTTTTGCAAATATCTGTAGCTCGGGTGTTAGATGAGAGTGAAGGTTCATTCAATAGCCCACAAACTCACAGCCATACTCCACCAGGAATTATCCAAAACCAAAGACAAGATACAGAAGGACGAAAGAAACAATGTAATCTACAAAATCAACTGTAACAATTGCAACCAATTCTACCTGGGACAAACTTCACGTCAATTAAAAATCAGGATCCATGAACACCGGCTGGCAGTCAAACACCACGATCCCAAATCCTTAATCGGTACCCACACCAACACCAAACAGCACCAGTTCGATTGGAGCAACCCAAAAATAATCGGCCATGCTACCGCCTGGCATTCCAGAAGCAATTCCATCAACAGACACATTAACCTACAACTAGCCTACGAACCCCTCAGAATCAAAATGCACAGAGACAGCACCGACCCTCAACCAACCCACACAAGCCCCCCCAACCAGCACATCACCTCTCAATTACTTTCACCTGATGTAACCTCCCCATCACCAGACTCCCACGGATGACTTACACCTGACCCATCACAAGATCCATTTACAAGACCCTCACTTGACACACCCACACCTGACCCATCACAAGAGCTACTGACCACACAACACCCTTATAAACTGAAGAACATTGAAATTGACATCCCCTAAATTCTGCTGAAGATGTTACCTATCCTGGTAACGAAACATTCAGAAACTAATACACAAGCTCTGAGAAGGAACCTTCACCCTCATCTCCTTGTAGTCTCCTATAAAAATTTCAATCAAGCCTGATTTTGTCTTTGTTTTCCCCCCAAATCAACCACTTATTGAGATAATTTTTTACTTACATAGCCATTAACTTTGATAGCAGCTGATCTATGTTATGCTTACTTTATCCTTAAGAACTAAACAGCTTGATCTTACCACTTTTTAAAAAAAATCTTCCATTATCCTATTTCTCAAGTGTACCACAGTGTTATTGCTGTGCAGGCTATCAGTTCGTGGTCATCCAGCTCATTGTTGGATATGTGGTTGTATTTAATCATTATGAATTTAATCATACAAACAGGAACAATTTTTTCCTCTATGCTGCAATAGTCTGCTTCTCATGGTCATTACTGTATGCCATTTAACCCTCCAATGCCATATAGAATTATGCCACGTGTGAATGAGTCTGATTTCAGGATTTTATTTCGTTTTTGTTTTTTTATCAGAAAGGATACATAATATGGTATTTTTTCAAAGGAATGTTGAACATTATGTCAGCCCAATATTTTAGTGCAAATTAGAACATTTAAAGTTAAATTTGTTCGTGGAGGATGTGCTATCAATGGCAATAATAAAATATTGTGTTGGGTAACTTTTGAATTACAGTGCTAGAAAGATAAACTAAATAACTTGGATGGGTTTAACCACCCAACAGAAAAGGATTGTTCACTGGACATTTTTATTTTATTATATTTTGTCTTGGGGCCAGTTGCTGGGGAAAAAGGAATGTCATTGGAGGATTCTCCCCCTCCTATTCTTCTCAGCAATGAAGAAAAAAAATCTGTCTGCATTGCAATCATAACACAGATGATTAGAAAATTTTGCATTGGACTATGGCTCCTTTTGCTAGCATAAGATCCTTTTTCGATTTGGTTTTCTCAAAAGAGCAAATTAGCAATATGTCCTTAGGGATGGATGTGTTTGTTTTTCTACTTCGCAAGTATAAAGTGTGTTGGGGGGCGGGAAGAGAGATGGAGATTTGCTACTGATCTACTTGCAAACTTTGAGAGAACACTGAACTAAATCACCTTGGTTTAGATCATGTACAGGATAGGAGAATTGGAAAATCATTTATCACTTTGATTTTCTTAATAAAAGAGAAAAGCCATCACAATATCCCTTGTTCCATCCTACTACTATTGGATTTGTCCTAAAATATATATTAATCTTATCCTTTGTGCAAACTAAGAGCCAGTTTGGTATAGTGAGTAAGGCATTGGGCTAGAAACCACAAGACGATGAGTTCTGATCTCAGCTTAGACCAGTGCTTCTCAATTATTTTCTGTCATGCCCCCCCTAGGAAGAAGAAAACATTTCGCACCCCCCGCGCAACTGTAAATAGTATCATTTGTCTATAAAATTGTTATAAGTACACCTCTGCATAACACTGTATCCTTATTAACGTATAAGAGAATAAAAAAAGAAAGAAATGTGGATCAATTTACAACAAAGAATAGCTTTATTAACTGTAGCAGAAAAGATTTAAAGGAGCACAGGATTTAAAGGAACACAATATTAAAAAAAACTTTAACCTGCAAAACAAAAATATATAAAATAATTTGAGCTGAGCCCCCCTTTACGGAGCCTCGCGCCCCCCCTGGGGGGCCCGCCCCACTATTTGAGAAGCACTGGCTTAGACAGAAAGCCGGCTGGGTGACTTCAGGCCAGTCCCTCTCTCTCAGTCCTGGGAAGCAGGCAAGAGCAAATAATTTCTCCAATCTTGCCAAGAAAAATGCAGGGACTCGTCCAAACAGTTGCCAGGAGACAAGAGTGACTTGAGGGCACAAAAAATAATAATAATTTGTCCATCTAATGAAAATAAAGTGCCATCAAATAGAGGATTTATTGCTTTTTACTGTCTTATTCAAAATGCTGCCTGCTAGAAATAGAGGATTTTCTTTGAGGACTGGTAAAAGAGAATTACCATTCTTGCATGCCATCTTCCTCAGAAACAAAGATATCTGCGTTGGGGCAAATTGGGGTCCCTGAGGTCCTGAGACTTCATGGCACCCAAGCAAGAAAATCAGCTGGCATCTACTTCTAATTACAAAAATAGCATAGGGCACACATTCCTGAACAAACCTACTTGTGAACAGGAGATGTGTCAGTCCATAATGATGCTTTTGTAAAATCTCAGGCTAGTGCAAGAGGACTTCTTGCAGAGGATGTGCTCCTTAAGTCAGATCAATCTGTTTCTTGATTTAGTCCACATTCATACCTGATGCCAAAACTTTGGGCTTACCACCACTCTCCCCCTTTCCATTAAAGCTTCCTAGCCAGAAATTGCCCAGTGTAAAGGTGGCATCTTCTCTTCCTGGCCTAATTCTTCCAGAGTTTGGGGTGGGATTCATGGATCTTGGTTCCCTGCTCTACCTTCTTTGCTGCTTTTCTGATCTAAAGCGTTTTGAATTTTGGAAAGGCATCTAGGAAATCTTGGCCGGCAGCCACCGTTTAGTCATTAAATCACACTCCTCCACTAACACAGCTCTGGATAGAAGGAGGTAGGAGAAGTCTGCATTTCTGGACTGGGGGAAGTTGACGAGAGAGACACGCCTGGCCTCCCAGCACGTGGAAAATGAACGTTTAAAGTAGCACCGCTAAAAAAGCCACACAGCCATCAGCTGTCGTGTATGTCGTGTATTTCGGGAGCGGCGGAAGAGAGGTTGCGAGTTAGCCAGGCAGCTTTGGGGGCTGCTCTTGGAAACCCGGATTTAGCAGAGTCTCAAGAAATCAGGCACACAATAGCAATCGCGACGCAGAATCTCTTTCGAGACAAGGTGGGGCAGAGCCCTGGCAGCTGGCTAAGACATCTCTGGAGGAACAACCACCGCCCGCTTCTGCTCCCATCGCAGCCATGCAGCACCCCGATGGCGACGGCGTCGCGGGCATCGGGATACCGAGCAGCATCCGGGCGTCACTGTGGAGAGCTGCGAGGCAGGGAAGGTGGGCCGGCGCGGGGGGACCCTTGGAGGGCTACTAACAATGGCCAGGGAGGAGGGGGAATCTCCGGCGAAGGGCGGGCCCTACCGCGTCCCGCCTCCTCCTTTGCTTTACGTGGGGGAGCCGAGGATGGCGAAGGCCAAGCAGCGGTTGGGCAGCTTCGGGGCACGGAGCGGCCGCCGCCGTTGCTGAGACCCAATCTGGATCCTCCATCCCCGTCCTCACCAAGTCCCTGGCGGCGGCGGCAGTCCCGGGCTGCAGAGTGCAAGCGGCCATGTGGTGCCTACAATGCTCGTCCGAGCGTCGCCCGGGACAGCTGCAGCACAAGTTCCTGCACTGGTGAGTGCGCCCCCTCCCCTTGCAAGTCCCCCTCCCCTTCCTATGGGAGGGGGGTGTCTCTGGTCGCCGCCGCCAAAGCCCCGCCGCGCATTCGTTCCCTTTCTTCGGCCACTTGGAACAGCCCCCGCTCTGCCTGCAGCCGAAGACCGGGAAGCCAAAGCATTTGAACGGCCAGCCGGAGAACGCCTCCCTCTCCGAGCTGCAGACCGCAAAATAGCGGCCCTCTTCCGCAGGAAACACCGCTCTCCCCCCCCCTCCCCCTTCCTGATAGGTTTCCTCTCCCCTGGATAATTATTGGTTCTCCTGGAGCTTTGCTTGGGCAGATCCCTCGCTGCCCCTCTCTTCTCATCACCCCTTCCTGTTGAAATTTTGAAATAATCTGAGAGAATTTCTTTCCCGCTGCCCAATTCCTGCCTTTGTTAACGAATTCCCCGATTCTTCCTTTCCTCACCTCACCAGCCAGCACAAGGAATCCCCAAATGCCCAGGAGATAATTCTTCTTTAGCAATAATAAAAGGGACACTTCTCAATTGTTTTCCTTTTGCGTCCTGCACTCACTTTGGAAGATGTAATGACCTGTTAATATTTCCCGTAGAAAACACTGCCTTCTTGGGGTGAATTTTCTGAGTTTATAATTGCATTCTTGGATTTCTCAGCAGACATTCCAAATTCACCCTTTATGTGGCTGATGATGCTGTTGTGCTAATAATTGCATACTTATTCCTTCATCTGTTTGCCTCCCAGGAACAGACCCTGCCAAGAAAGTTATCTGTACGACCCCTCTGCCAATATCCACTAACTACATAACCATTCCTTTTTTTTTTTTTTTGCATTCTCTGTAAGCCCTCCTCCCCCCTTGTAAATAATATTTCATTGAATATAATCTCCATTAACTTGAATGGTTCAAAATGGAGAATCTCCAAGAATTCTGCTTCCTTTGCTTACAAAAAGGCAAGCCTAGATCCATATCTAGCTTCTTTATTTTTTGAGGTCCTTGGTCTCTAAGCAAGGACTTCCACTTCATATCCTCTGTACAAAAGGTTCGATTCAGCTTCACTTAGTCATTTTTTACTGTATGAACAAATTATTCTGTAGTTTGGATTTCAGAATTTACAAGAGTCCCAGAAATGGACTATGCAGGGGGATGGATTAATGTGCCAAAAGTCTGGTATTCCTATTGCCTCAGAAGCCATACAATTGGTTCCATCCACTTTCAGCTTTCTTCCTTCACAGCTCTTTTGACGTAGATATAGATTCTAATATTTAAGATGGAAAATTTATATATGACCGGCTTGATTAGGAAGAGATTCAAATAAAAAGTTCTGGGATTGATATTGGATGAAGGTCCCTAAGAATCCTAATATCCATAAAAGAAAGAGGGACAATAAGAGACAGCTGTGATCTGACTTGTCATGTGAGGAATGTTTGCTAAATCACCTCACCTGCGTCTGAATATACATCTTTGCTAGTAGTAATCTTCAGTTTACTTCAACCCTCACCTTATTATGTCTCTTTATGAAAAGTATTCAAATGAAGCAAAGTGATAAATATTGCAAAATAAGATAGGTAATAATACAAAATAGTCATTTTCTGCAGTTTGCAAGGCTCTCTTTTCATTGAAATGAGTGCCCAAAGTAATAGATATAAATATACACATATGGGGGAGAGCTTTTTTGTCACGAATGGTGTAAACCAATATTATATATTGCATGTAAATATCAGAAGAGAAATAAAGTATTAAACTTTTTTTGATCCTCCTGAATAAACAAGGCAGGAGGATCAAAGGTCGAGGTTGAAAATATCACAGAAAGATTGACCAAGGTGGTACAAGTTATTTTACTTTTTAAAAAAAGGTTAGCTGACTTATCAAGTAATGATTTATAACAACATTCCACCTATGTTGAATGCATGTCAGCTTCAGCAATGTATGCTCTGCTCATAGAAAACTTTGCAAACACAAATTTATTACCAGTAGTTTCCTGCCAGGAATAGATCCTACACCAAGGTATTTTTATGGCGAGTTTCCTCTGTTCCATCAATAAGCCCCCACATCTGTTCCTGTAATTATGCTAGCTTGCTGCGGATATACTGTATCTTGTCTGAAACTTCCTACTGGTTTTGTGGAACTGGAATTCTAAAACAATGAAGATCTACTGGGCTCTTACTTTGAAAAGCATGACCTGGCCAAGCTTTGTAATTACACCTTCCTTTAGGATTGCTTTGTCTGCCTGTAGTCCTGAACCTGCTATTAAGACTGGCTTTGTACAACATGCTCGGCTAATTTCTGGCTCGGTGTATTGGGTTGCCCCAACCTTTACAATTAATTTATGGTGCATAGTGTTACATGAATATAGGCGGTTGAGTTAATTCAGTAAAACTATGGGCTCAACACACTCCTACTGAGATCAGTGGGGCGTCAGTATTCTATTGGTATTTTTAAAGCAAAAGGCATTGTGAAGGTTATAAAGATCTATTAAGCTTGTTATTATATTATGCTGATTGAGGAAAAAACCAAAATACATAGCTATTATTACACACACAAAAAACACAACACACCGGTGTTAACTTTACTGGATTTGTTATGGTACTTTCCTTCTCAGAAGGCATTTCCAGGAGGGGAATCTTGCTGGACACCAGGCAACTCTTTGGTTAGGAAGGCTTACCTAATAGGTCTGGATGTCCCAAATTTACACAGCTGAAATATGGCCCTGACAGGAGAGGGGGAGAGTTATTCTGTGTCTCATCTGTTTAACTAGCAGGATGTATTTGTTTGTTTGTTTGTTTCTGTGTCTGTTCTAGCCCAGATTCTGATTCATATCTGGGGATATGCTTTCTTTTTTCTTTTTCAAAGAAAAGATATTCATTGTTGTAGAACGAATCCCACCCAAATAGATTTGAAGAAAAAACACCGATTAGCATCATAGGCCAAAATTGAACTCATTCAGTCAACTGATCATATGAACTTAATGTAATCAGGATTAATCGGTTAAGATTACATAGATTTATACATAGGCAACACAATTTTGCTTTTAGGTGGTAAATATATTTGTCATCATGACAGGCATCTTTGTTCTAGAAGAGGAATAATCTCCCCCCAGATGCAAGATAAAGAATTGTGCCTATTTTATAATAGTGCTTGTACACACAACTGCCTAACTGGAGACCTTTTAAAACGGTGACTATCAAATTAATGAAGCATTACAAGTGGTCCTCAACTTACCACAAAAATTAGGATCAGAATTTCCATTGTTAAGCAAGGGAAATGTTGTGAGTTGCACCCAATTTTCTGACCATTTTGCCATGCCTGTTAAGCAAATAATTGCAGTTGTTAAGTGAATTAGTCAGTAAACAGATCTGGATTCCCTCGTTCATTTTGCTTGTCTGAAGCTGGCTGGGAAAATTGCAAAAGGTGAGCACGTGACCCCCCCCCCCCGACCCTGCTACCATCATAAAAGCATGCTGTGTGCAAGCTTCTAAATTTTAACCATCTGATTGTGAGGATGCTACAATTGTTGTAAATGCAAGGACCAGTTGTAAGTCACTTTTTTCCAGTGACATTGCAACTTCAAATGGTTGTAAATTGAGGACTTTCTATACCTCAAAAGGGACATAATTTATCTGACCTCGGGTGCTTTCAAAAGCTAAGAAGTGTCAGCCCTGAGGACTAATTGATGGAGAACTACTGGGCAGTTCCAGGAATGCTGGTTAGATTGGGAAGCACAAAAAACCAAGCCACTTCCATGACCCTGGTAAGAAAATGGCATAAAGGCCATTACCTGGAGTCAAGTCAATCTACCGCTTTGAAATTGAGCATTTCAGTTCTCCTGTACCTTCTAGGTCAGCGATGGCGAACCTTTTTTGGCTCGCGTGCCATAAGTGGGGGGGGCGCAGGGGGGTCGTGTGCGGGTGTGCCGCACCAATAATGCAATGTGCGACCCCCCAGTGCGCATGCGCGCACAACGCGCAACCCCCCATTTTTACATGCTTTTTTCGCCCTCCCCAGGCTCCAGAGGCTTTATAGGAGCCTGGGGAGGGCGAAAAGAGCCTCCCCCGTCCCCCTGGAGGCCCTCCGGAGGCTTCAGGGACCATCCGGAGGCGTCCCTGAAGCCTTCGGAGCACTCAAAAGGATCCTCCAAGCAAACCGGAAGTGACTTCCGGTTTGCTCGGAGGGTGGTTTTAAGCGCTCCAAAGGCTTCAGGGAAGCCTCCGGACGGTCCCTGAAGCCTCCGGAGGGCTTCCAGGGGGCTGGGGAGGGCGAAAAATGGCTTTTAAAAAGGTGAACTCAGCTGGCCAGCACGCGCATGCGTGCTGGCCAGCTGACAGGGCAGCGCCTCGCGTGCCCTGACAAATGGCTCCACGTGCCACCTGTGGCACGCGTGCCATAGGTTCGCCATCACTGTTCTAGGTATTTATTGGTTCCTTTTATTGGCTCTTTATTCTTTACATCTAGCCACATTGCCAGTCAGTTGAGGGTGATTTCTCTAAAAGCCAATTCAGCAGTTCCAAATGTAAAAGGAGTTTGTATGGTTTTATAAATGGAAAGGCTAATATCATTCTGCACAATGATAAAGTCTTGGAAGTTGAAATTCCTTGTAAAAGTGCATATATATTTATTCTGGTTTGTTTTGTTTTAAGTTAGTTGTTTGCTTCTATTCCTTTTAGCATTTATATTTATATCTAGGCTGAAGGCTTCCAGTGCAGTATGCCTATTAAAAATATTTTGCACCTAATCTGCCTTCCTTTGAGGATTGTTAATGGGAAAGAAAAAATATTGCAGTAGAATGGCATAAATTAGATAGTCTTTTATTCTCCCCTTCTTGAGAATTAAGAGGTTTTTCTAAAGAGTTGTTTTGAAGTAGCGGCTTTGCCTGTTGCAACATGAAGCTTTGGTTGCTGGCATATTCATTCTTCCAGTAAAGTAAATTGTAACATTTCCTTGGAAAAATATGATCAAAGTCAACTTGTCTGAGATGTTGTTGACATCATAGGTAGGCTCAAAAGACTCTTCAAAATTCTCCACCAATTATAAGAGCAGAAAATTTGAATGGACACTTTCTCTAATTTTTCAAGATCAGCTTTCCCTATTAGGGGTGACAGTGATACTGGGGGGGAAACACACACCAGTGGGGAAATGTCCTTCATGATATTAAAAAAGATTTGGCAGATTACTGCAGATTACTGGAGATATTATTTACATGAATGTTTATATATTCCTTTTGACCAATTTGTAAATAAGTAACTACAGTGATATCAGCTACACATTTTCATCCCATCTATGAGAATTTTGTTGACTTTTTAAGTCAGCTCTACTCCTTCATCCTGCTCTTTACTTTTGTCTGGTTGAACCCAGGCCCTCTTGTTGGAGAAGACTAAACCAGAATAAAACTTGAAGAGTTTGCCTTTTCCTTTGATACCTGTAAACATTTGTATTCTTTGAGCATCTGATTTTTTTCTTTTATTATTTCTGTAGCACACCAATATAATAACTATGGATGAGGTATATATTTTAAACATAACTGAGGAAGCCCTTTTTGTCATTCTTAGCATTCTTCACCAACCTTACCTGAGTTTTGGGCTGTTTGATATTGCTTTGACTGTTTCTTGCTACCTTTTCTTTGATGACCTGTCTTCTGTCCATCTTCTAAGAGCATCCTTTGTTTTCTAATATTTATTATGCTTCACCCATGTTGGCTTCTTCTCCTGTCTTCTGTTTCTTCCCTTCATTGGAGTTGTTTGCAACTGGATTTCAAGTTTCCTCTCTTTTAGAATTTCTATGTAATCCAATTACTGCTCTTTCATTAAAATCTTCCTTTTGTGAAGTTCAAGGTATTTGCTGATACTTCAATTCTGTAATCAAGATTCAAGAATTCTAGCATTATATGTCATTTTTCTAGTACTCGGCTATTTCCACTTCATGAATTAACCCTTCCCTAATGGTTAGTGCCAAGGATAGATAATTATTATGCATCCTTATACTATGAAGGAGGAGGCTGCCAGAAATCAAATCAGGATGTTCCTGAAGGACTATACATAGCAATATTTATTCCCAGCGTAATTAAAGTTCCTCTTCCTATTACCCTGTGCATCTCAGGAAGAAATGCAGTTTGGTTCTGAAAGACATCATCTAACAAGCCACAAATCTGGTCACTGATATACTGTAAAACAACATACAGTGTCAACTAATAACTTTTTTGAGGCACTGCAGTGCTTTGTCTCTCATTCAAAATGCTGGTATTGAAAATTTTGAGACTTTAGGGCAGTGATGGTGAACCTTTTTTGGCTCGCGTGCCATAAGTGGGGGGGAGCGCAAAGGGGTCATAATGTAATGCGTGACCCCCCCCAGTGCGCATGCACGCAGTACAGGCGCGACCCCCCCATTTTTTGCATGCTTTTTTTGCCCTCCCCAGGCTCCAGAGGCTTTATAGGAGCCTGGGAGGGCGAAAACAGCCTCCCCCGTCCCCCAGAGGCCCTCCGGGGGCTTCAGAGACCTTCAGGAGGCTTCCCTGAAGCCATAGGTTCGCCATCCCGGCTTTAGGGGCTTTAATCCCCCAAAATGGAGGTACATTGATTCCTGTGGGAACAACCTCCCACCTCAAGCCAGTAAGTTTGCTTTACTTTTGCAGTTCTAATGCTACAGGCACCCCTTGTAAGAGATGTTCATGGAGCCTCCTTTCTTTTAACCTGTCTGCTAAAGCATTGTGGAACTATTTGGGCAGTGATGTAAAGAAGCAACTTACTTTGCATCCTTGTGCTAAAGTGTTTCCTTAGTCCAGTTCATTTCAGCACTACTATTTTAATGGCAGTTTTTCATCACTTTTATTTTGTAAACCATATTGTTAAATAAAATAGACTCCTGTAAGAGTACTGATGTCACCACCTGATCAGGCTTTAGACCACTTGTGGTTTGCCACGTAGAGTACTATTCCTTGACTCTGTATAATGGCACAAGAAGATCCCTAGAATTACTTCGGCCTGCTGGCCTCCCTGCTTAAAATTGTAAACATGTGTGAGACATATAACAGACCACTTGTCTATTGTACTGCAACCTTTGGTGACTTTGAAGTGCTATGACTGATTAGGTGTTTCAAACCAGGAAAGTTACTGCATGTGCTTATGCAGTTTGTTGCTAAATAACTTTTTTTTAATACGTCAGCCTTCCCCAGAGTCTCATGCCTGTAGTGCTGGTAAAGCTGCAATAAATGTTTAGAGTAGAAGCCAATCTATATTCGGAGGTTAGATATTCAGACCAGATCAGGAAAAGCATATGTGAACACACCACACAAGAATAAACAAGAGAAAGAGGCTGTCAGGCGTGCCTCCCTCAGTAACCAAGAAAGAAACCTCTCAACTCCATGTTGGTGGAATTAAAAGTACCTTTACTGGTTATGAATAGATAGCAGCAAAGTAAAGCAAGGTCTGAGGCAGAAAAGCGCGAAATCATACATATCAAACATTTGCCCAACCCCCTCCCTCCAACGAGCCCCACCCCATTGCCCAATCTGCAATTCCCTTAGGTGTCATGTGGGTTGCATCTCCAAAAAGCATCATCAGGTTGGTATGCAGGATGGTTGGCCTTGCCATGACAGCCGAAAACAAGCAAGTGAAGGAAGCAGAGGCTGACATTGGCATTATATTGTGGCTAGTAAAGACAGCTTCTTTGAATGATCTATTTTAGATATTGTTTAGATTGATAGATTGGAAAGTAGAGGAATGATACAGACATCAATTCAGTTGGCTGAATGTACCCCAACAATGTCTCCTGTCCAGGCAGGGCCTCTGCAGGTCATCATCTCAATCTGAGACAAAGCATAATGGAAGTCCTCTACACGCTCATATATTTTCTGAAAGATCTGCGTAGGCGAATCTAGGTATTGTTGGCCTGAAAGTAGAAAAAGCACTTTGGTCCAATGATGATAAAGTGCCAATGTTATATTTCTAATTAAAAGAAGTCAGCTTTTCAAGGGCATTTAGAAACAGAATGAATTTGCAAAAGGAAAAAGAAAGGATAGGGATTTTTCACTGGCTGTATAATTGATATGAAAAATTAGGGATTTCAGCAGGTGCAACTTTCATGGCAAAGTAGAATTGCTTACACTCCTTTTATTGTGCATCAGTTAGAATGAAAAACAACTCAGACTTTGGTCTTTGACCATTCTTCTAGAAGGTGGGAAGAGCATAAAAAACAAAGTTCAACTTCCATTTCAACTTGCAATATTCTGACTAAACTTTAAAGGTAAAGGTAATGGTTCCCCCTCACATGCGTGCTAGTCATTCCCGACTCTACGGGGCGGTGCTCATCTCTGTTTCTAAGCCGAAGAACCAGTGCCGTCCGAAGACGTCTCTGTGGTCAGGTGGCTGGCATGACTAAATGCTGAAGGCGCCCGGAACACTGTTATCTTCCCACCAAAGGTGGTTCCTATTTTTCTACTTTTTTTACGTGCTTTCGAACTGCTAGGTTGGCAGAAGCTGGGTCAAGTAATGGGAGCTCACTCCGTTACATGGCACTAAGGATTCGAACCGCTGAACTGCCAACCTTCTGATCTACAAGCTCAGTGTCTTGTATTCGGTAATTCAGTAATTTTACTGAATTATCTTTGTAAATGCTAACTATAACAAGAATATTATAAGCTTTTTACTGAAAATGATATTTGATCCCCTCCGTGGAAAAATGGCTAACCAAAGCTGTAAAAGTAAGCTTTGATGACTCTAATAACTTTGTAAATCTGACATGGAATTCAGCTCAACTGGAAACCATTCCTAAACTACGACTTAATTTAGGGATTTGAACCACATCCAAAATGTAAGCTTCTCTACGTATACAACCTATAATTCAGTTTTACAAGTTTATTTAAATCAGAACAGACTGTTAGTAATATGGATTGAGTTTTATAAACTACAAAATTATAATTTTTAATTTACTGGTAAGTTACACTGCATTGATCATGGTTGTTGGTGTTAATTTTTATCTTAGAACTTAATTTAATAGTGATTTGGTATGATAAGTTATTTACAGCTAATTTATGATGTACTGGAAACCTATAACCTCCACATTTTAAAATTCCTTTGTATCTGTATTTTACTTTTTAAGAACAAGAATATATGCAATCTCCTGGAGATTCCTGGATCAGTCCTCTGACCTATCTAGTCCAATTATATGTTCTGACAATGGTTAACAACTTTATCCCTTCTTTTCATGGTTGTTAATAAATTTAATGTAAATACAAAAAAAAAAAATCTCTTAGGAATGGCAAACCAGATTATTTGGCCACCACTAAATTACCCCTGTGGGGAACAGCCCAATTGATATTTTCTAGGATGCATTTGTTATTTAGTTTGTACAGCTGTCCATCTTGCATATGTGACTGTTGAGGAACATTTTTCCTATTGGGAGTTGGATTCCTTGTGGATGATGATGATGATAGAACACATTTGGGTTGTGGCAAAGATGCAGTCAGGGATGGGTATGATCCTAGTGTAAATTTATCCTACCCAACAAAGTGAGTGTCTCTTCTTGGTTTGGTTAAATCCGAAGCAGGCCTTAATAACTTGTGATCTATCGGTTTTCTGTGGCAGTAAAAGCTCAGTCTCAGTCATTTGCTTTTGAGAGTTTGCCTGAGACTACAAAATGAGGGTGTTGGCAAATACCCAGTGCCATGTCTAGGTCTCTCTGGACCTCTGCATGCAGGAAACCCCACATTTCACATTCACATCCTGTCAGCATTCATCCCTTGCCGGATAACTGGTTGTCCCTGGCAACCATCTTGCCTAGAGTTCCCTTAGCACCAATGTAAGTATTTTATTTACAAACATGCTAAGGGAGCTTTGTTTCTCTTTTTGGATCTCAAGCTGCGCAGAAGTTTTATAAAGGTATAATTGGATTTATTAGACCAGGTATAGTTATCTAGATGAGATGCATACACGCATGCTTACCGTGCTTAAGAATGCATCTGTTCAGAGGGGTCTGGACTTGTTTAAGTCAAAATTATGATGCAAAAGTTGAACAGAGCAGCCTTCTCCAACCTAGTTCCCTCTAGATATCCATTTAGAGATATCCAGATAAATCCAGAGTTTGCATCGAAATGATGAAATGTTCTTCCATGATGTCATAAGTTCTGCTTCTCAATGCATATGTGTGTGATGTCATGACACACTACAAAAGGAGTAGAGTTTGCCGTGTGATGTTGCTGCATTTGTTATTTGATGCACACAGCTGATATGGATGTGTTGGATAGAATTCCCTTTGTCTTTGGTCAGCTATATTGTCATCCACTTGCAGCTCTCCTGAAATTTTTTACAAAAGTTCCATTCTGATGGAAAGGTGACAGTAGCCTTCAGCCATAGCATTAGGACAGGTCCTCCTAGAAGAACCCAGGCAAGACTGGCGTGGGCTGAGAGAAGCAAGGAACATCCTCTGGATTTTTATAAATATAGGTGACCTATTCCAGCAGGAGTTTTATAGGGCACAAGGAATTGCTTCTCCTAAAAAGAAAAACAAATGCAAAACTGTTGGAGTCGACTAGATCAAGGTTTAACCCTTACCTTCAGGTTAGTCCTCTGATTTATCAGCCTCTCCCACCTCCATTTCCTGTTCTGTATTCAGGAAATACATGCTGTCCAAATGGGGTTAATAGAAGCTTCAGGGTCTATTTCTTAGGTCAGGAGAATGATAACAAAATGTTGCTGGGGAAAAAGTTAATCCAGAATTATTGTGATTACAGACAGTCCTCACTTACTGATCACAATTGGGACTGACAGATCCATTGCTAAGCAATGCGGTTGCTAAGTGAAACATGTGACTACGCTGGACTTAGAACATTAACTGAAGCACCACATAACATTAAGCACAACATCGTGTGACCGTAATTTATGACTTCCTGCTGGCTTCCCCACTGACTTTATTTGTCGGAAGCTGGCAGTGAAGGCCATAAATAGTGATCACAGTGCTTAATGACCCAAAAGACACTACGACGATCATAAATATGTTCTAATTGCAAAGCTCCCAGACTCCATGATTTTTTGGAGTAGTGCAAGTTTGGAGACTGATTGTAAACCTATTTTTTCAGCGTCATCATAACTTTGAACAGTGGGCAAATGAGAACAGTCAGTAAGTAAGGACTACCTGTAGGAGGGACTTGTGAAGAATCAGGAGATTCACTCAATGAAAGAATTTGTGCAACAGATTAATTGTAGTTCTCCATGGCTGAATTTGCCAGCCTATAATACAGTGTTTCTCAATCTTGGCGACTTTAAGTCCTGTGGACTTCAACTTCCAGAATTCCCCAGCCAGCTGTGCTGGCTGGGGAATTCTGGGAGTTGAAGTCCATAGGACTTAAAATTGCCAAGGTGGAGAAACACTACTATAATATGACATAAAGGTACAATAAATAGTATACAATAGTAAAGTATTGGTGGGTTGATGCTAAGGGAGTGCAAAATGTTCCATGAAACCACCATTCTTAGAAGAAAGTGACTGCTTGCAAATGCAAAATGGCTGGTTTCAAGCATTATGAAGAGTGTTCTGAGTTCAAAATGGTGTTTGGTACATACTTAATCTCTCTGATTTTTAAAAAAACGTCGTTCATCCACATTCATTTAGCCTTTTTTCTCTTTCTTGCAGTGTGGAAGGAGACCCTCCGGGAAGCGAGGCAGGAACCATAGTGGACAGTCTGGGCAGTCAACCATACCGATGCGTCCCTGAAGTGGCTAAGGTTGAGCACTACGATTTAGTGCCATCTTCCTCCTCTTCTGTCTGTCACGCTCCGTCACCAGGGCTTCCGTGGGCCCAGCGAGCTCGGCTACAGCCAGCCAGCGTGGCGCTGAGGAAGCAGGAAGAGGAGGATAGCAAACGATCAGCACTGTCAGACAGCTATGAGCTCTCAACGGATCTTCAAGACAAAAAGGTACCAGGTCGTAGATTGTGCTGGACTATGAGATCACCCCCTTGCTTCTGGGGTTCCTGATGTGCAGGAATAAAATCCTGTGGCTTCCTTTGAAGTCCAATGAGCCAGCGTTATTGTGGGGCATTTTGGGAGTTAAGCACCTGATTTGTCTGAAGTTTGCAGTAAAAGATTTTGTAGATTGAGCCAGTGTGGAAACTATCTATGAAGTAGGAAAACCTGGCCCCACAAAAGCCCTTTAAAAGATTGAAAGATCCAATATCTGTACATTGGAAGGGCAGGCAAAGGCAGAAACCCTAAGAGAGACTGCTTAATACTAGAGCATATCCATTGCACCTGGAAAGATCTGTAGGTCAATGCTTCTCAACTTCGGCAACTTCAAAATGTCTGGACTTCAACTCCCAGAATTCCTCAGCCAGCAAGTTGAAATCCAGACATCTTAATTGCTAAGGCTGACCCAAAGGTGTTTTTTTCCAGAGGCAATTGGACTTTCTGGTTTTTCTTTGAAAATGTTTCAGAGCTGAAGAAGCTTCTTGGCTGAGAAGTGAAACGTCTTCAAAGAAAAACCAGAAAATCCAGTTGCCTCTTGAAAAAGCACCTTTGGGACAACCATGACCTGGAGGGATGACTGAGACTCTCCATAGACATTTGCCAAGGCTGAGAAATACAGACTTTTCATGTGCAAAGCATGTGCTCTAGTATCAATATATATTATTATGCATCATAATATACAATACTTGTCCAGGTTAAGAAGCACTGCTGTAGGTCAATCCCTAGCACCTCCATTTAAATAACAAGGGATGGGAAAACCTGTGCTTGAGAGTCTGAAGACATTACAGCCAAGAGCCAGCATATGCTGCACTAAAATAGGCTGCTTCAGTTTGAGCTTGCTTCATGTATTTCTTTGGAGGAAATTGACAATATCCTGTGGTTCCTTCTCCTCTGAAAAAACCCAGTGTGATATCTTGCTCAGAACCCACTGTTTTTTGGGGGGGTGATTGGCTTGTTCTTACCTTCATGTTTCGATTTTCCTATTCTCCTCACTCATCTCCCTCTTGTCTTTTCCAAATCCCTCCTCTCTGTTGATACCCATCGCAGGTGGAGATGCTGGAGCGGAAGTATGGGGGCTATTTCTTGAGCCGGCGGGCAGCTCGTACAATTCAAACAGCCTTTCGCCAATACCGCATGAACAAAAAGTTTGAGCGCCTAAGAAGTTCGGCGTCAGAGAGCCGTATGTCACGGCGCATCATACTGTCCAACATGCGGATGCAATATTCGTTTGAGGAATATGACAAGGCCCAGAATGCCCCTTACTTTGAAGGTAAACCTGCCTCTCTGGATGAGGGCTCCATGGCTAGTGCTCGACCTCACCTCCTGGATCACGGCCTTCCCTACGGTAGCTCTTGCCGGACCGGCGTGGATGGCAACTCCCTGCATTCCTCTTCTGGAGGCTTCTGCAATGACATCACGGAGCTGGAGGATTCCTTCTCCAAGCAGGTAAGGCCCAAGCTGCACATTTCTAGGTAGCTTTCCTTGAAATGCTGAAAGAAATCACCTTTGCCCAAATTAGACCTTTTTGTGTTATCCGTCGATTATATCCCCTGATGCTTCTTCAACCCTTCCCAAAACCTCATCGTTTCTCTATCTTCTGCTGCCCCCGAGCAAAGTCAATGCGTAGATGGGGACCTCCAGCCTGTGGGTCTCATTTCTAGCCAGAAGAACCTTCTCCTTATGGTGCATCTAGGCTTTGTTTCATCTACGTAGAAGAGAGTCAGAGGATGGACAAAGCTGCTCTATTTCATCATAGTCCAGGTTTCCACTTCAAAGTAGGGTCAGTTGAAGCTGGCAGAAGCCAATATTTTCATTTGTTTTTGCAACTCCACTTCGCCCACATCCCCCTCCCCAGGCAAAGCAGCAAGAATTCATTTCCTTATAACCCTACAGGGCAAGCAAAGAGAAGCTTGTGTCCTCACAAATCTTCTGCCCCTAATCAGGATGAGCCGTTTTAGAAAAGATAATCCCATTTGGAATTGCATTGTAAGCTGAAGCATGCTTGATTTTTGCCTTGATATTACTTGAGTTTTCAGTTGTAGTAGGGTTGTTGTTTTTTTTACTTTGTAAGCCTCTTTCAAAGAAAAAAAAATGGAAAAGAAGTTGGAAAACTAATGAGCACAATGCCAAGGCCCCTGGTTTGTTGGTTGAAATGTTACAATCATAATGCTTAGCCGCAATGTTTCTCCCTCTTATTAACAGCAGGAATAATTGTTTAGTATATACAGAGACAAGCTACGAAAAATGGGTCATGACTTAGCAAATCCCTCGTTGGAATTTCACCTCTACTCTGAAATCCTATTTTACTGACTCCTCCTAGAAATCGCAACTAATTTATACACAGTAGATACTCCATGCCGTATTTCTCTTGTGGCGTGCAAAAGTACAGGGATAACCAACCAAGTCAGCATCAAACAATTAACAGACTTTGGCATTATTAAAATTATGTTTACAGAACAGTTAATAATCTGAGTTCCTTTTATTACCATTAGTGTTTGTTTCTGTTGTTTCACCATGTTAGATGCTCTGCCCACGGCTTTTTGTACCATTTTTGGGTTGCAGAAACCCAGATAAACATTAAACGGGAAGGAAGACTTATATCCAGAGGTTGTCTGGGTTTTGCAGCCCAGGCAAAGTAGGCTTAATATCTGTGCAAGTGCATCTAGGGATTCCTTAGTGCTGAAAACAGCCTCTTGAGCCTCATTTAAAAAGCATTGATCTTTAGCCTTGGCAAAGAAGTAATACGATAGACAACATTTCTGACAAGACAACAAAGAGATGATAATGGGGCCTGATATTTCTCCTGCAAAAGGGGACTTCTCATATAATGCATAACCACTACTTTATGGTAACCTACTGATCTGGAAACAGTCTCTACTCACTCCAAGTCATAGACTGTTCTCAAGCCTTTAATACTGTGTACCAAATAAGTAAGATCAGGTAAATTCAAAGGTGCCCTTTATGTTTCTGAATATCTGAATGGAAAATATTTCCATTCTCACTTCATCTTATTATGCAATGAAACTTAAAAGGGCTCCACATTAGCTTCTTTCTCTTGGGTTGCCATTCAGTTTCACAGACTTACCGTATTTTTCAGAGTATAAGACGCACTGGAGTATAAAGCATCAAGGTTTTGAAGAGGCAATTTTTTTAAAAAAATGTGGGTAGGTAGAGAGAGGGAGATAGAGAGAAATACAGTAGGTAGGTAGGGAGAGAGAATAGGTAGGTAGGTAGGTAGGTAGGTAGATAGAGGGATAGAGAGAGAGAGAAATACAGTAGGTAGGTAGGTAGAGAGAGTAGGTAAGGTAGGTAGGTAGATAGAGGGAGGGAGGGAGAGAGAGAGAGAGAGAGAGAGAGAGAGAGAGAGAGAAATACAGTAGGTAGGTAGGGAGAGAGAGAGAGTAGGTAGGTAGGTAGATAGAGGGATAGAGAGAGAAATACAGTAGGTAGGTAGGGAGAGAGAGAGAATAGGTAGGTAGGTAGGTAGGTAGGTAGATGTTTCCAGGTGTATTTATCCATGTGCTGGAGAAGGAAATCGCTGATACCCTGCAACACCTAAGACTTGTTTCTGCTGGCACAGCACTTGATCAATGTAATTCCCATCAATCACTCTAACTAAAGAGCTTTCAGAAAGGAAAAAAAGTTTTTGCACTCTGCAAACCTCCCCCCCCAAAAAGTTTTTTTTTCCAAATAAAAGGCATGAATAGCCTTGGGGGGGGGGGCTTGCAGAGTGCTCCTGCAGGGGTGGAGGAGCAAAAAACAAGCAAAAAAGGCCAGTTTTTTGCAAGAACGGGCCGTTTTTTGTCAAACAAATTGCATGCATAGCCTTATGGAGGCTTATAGAGTGCTGCTGGGGGTCGGGGAAGCAAAAATAGCCCAATTGTGCTCATTTCTGCCCTCCCCAGGCCCCAGGAGCTCTCTGAAAGCCTCCATAAAGGTATGCATGGCCATTTTGGAGAAGGGGGCGGGGGTTTGAGAGGCAAAAAAATGCTGTATTCGATGCATAAGACGCACCCAGATTTTCAGCCTCTTTTTTGAGGAAAAAATGTGTGTCTTATACTCCGAAAAATATGGTAATCACCTAAAGCAGCAGCACTAGTAGACATTGCACTGCAGATGACTCCTCCACCAAATAGCACTGAAGGAAATGTCATAAGACGACGTCCTTGCAAATAGGATAGGTTATATGAAAACTTTGTATGGAATCCTTTTTTTTTATTTTTTTATTTTTTTACAGTTAATGGAAGAAAAACAATTTCACAGCAGTGCTGAAGGAACTTAGTATGAATAGAACATCTTGCCTATAAATCATGCTTTGGATCACTTGTGTTCACAGATTTCAATTTGGTACATCGATACTATAATGAGCTTGGTACTATAACAATTCTGCATTCTGATTTGATAACTTAACTTATCTTCTCACTGTTGCAGTACCATATGTTTCATAAAAGATTATTCAAATGGGAGTTCATTAATTAAAATAAGACACAGGATTGATTTAATTAGCAGAGAGTGGTTTCTTTCTCACAATATGCATTGAACCCTTGTCAGCCTTGTAGTCCAGTTAAGAAGCGCACCTCAAAAGTGTTAGTTCGATCCTTAACGGAAACTTGCAAATCTGAAAGTACATTCCTCCCCACCCCACCCCTTGCTTTTATAGTCAAAAGAAATTAGGGAGGATGCCTTCTGAGATTTTTGCTATGTCCACATTTCTTCTGCAAACTCAGCTGTGTCTTATCTGACTGTTGTCCAGTCTGTGGCTCTTCCTCCTGTCTCCTAAGTTGTTCCCCTGCACCATTATAGTGCCAAAGAGAATCTGCCCTGGCTGACCTCCTTCTCTGCCTCTCCATAGGTGAAGTCTTTGGCAGAATCGATTGATGAAGCCTTAAACTGCCACCCACTTGGCCAGGAGGGAGGACCTGGTGGCCCCACTTTGGAAAAAAGTGAATCCAAGGAGCAGCAGGGTGACAGTGCTGCCACTTCATTCAGTGATGTCACACTCTATCTGGACGAAGGCGCTCCCACGTCACCCCTCTCTCTGGAGCGCCCCCCCAGCACTGAGCCCCCAGAGCCTGCTCCGGGAGTGCCCCTCCCACCACCCCCACGGCCGGAGTACTGGGGGGCGCCCCAGCGGGAGGACAGCCGGGAGAATGGGGGCGGGAGCCGGCGCAGCACACCTTGCATGGAATGCCGGGACTACCGCCTTCGGGGCGCTCACTTGCCCTTGCTCACAATTGAGCCTCCCAGTGACAGCTCAGTGGATCTGAGCGACCGTTCTGATCGGGGTTCAGTCAATCGGGGGCTCATGTATGAGCAAGATGGCTGCAGCCCCCATGGCACCCTCAAACATCCTGGAGGGCCTGCACGCTCCCCACACCCACACCGCCATTATCATCCTGAGAAAAGCCAGCCTCCTCCACCTTTGCCCATCCCACCCCCTCAGGCCCCAAGTCGCCTGCCTCCGCCTCCTCCGCCGGACAACTCAGATGGCGACAACGACAGCCTCAACAGCACCACCAACTCCAACGAGACCATCAACTGCAGCTCAGGATCCTCCTCACGGGACAGCCTGCGCGACCCACCTCCACCTGCCCCAGCCACCACCACGACTGTCGGGGGGCCCTGCAAGCAGACCTACCAGCGTGAGACGCGGCACAGCTGGGATTCTCCTGCCTTCAACAACGATGTGGTGCAGCGCCGCCAGTACCGCATCGGCCTCAACCTTTTCAACAAGTACGACTAGTGTGGTCAGAGCGGCATGGGGGAAACAGTGGATTAAGCATGTTCAGCAGAAGGCTGGGTTAGGCTCCAGGGCTGGTCTGGCTTTACAGACCTTAGGGATCCAGCTGGATTTAGCATGGGGGGTGGGGTGGGGGGAAGGGATAGTTGTGAGTGGTTTCTTGACTTGAGGACAGAGGTGCTGGGTCAGCTTTGAATGCTTTTTTCACTTTTTTTTTTTGCTACTTATACCTCTCATCTTTTCTCTGAGGGCTCCAAGTGACATGCTGTATATATGGCTAATTTCATCTCCTGTAGATTGGATTGAAAAAGAATGACTGGCCAGTGAGCACAAGGGTCAAGGGGAGACTTGAATTTGGATCTCCCTGGTGTAAACCCAGTCTTTATCTCCAAGGATGCTTTGGATATATCCCCATGTCCAACTGCCTTATAGAATCGCTGTAGCATTCTCTTTGGAGAAAGGCCATTTGACCGAGGTCCTTCTGCCTATTGTAGCTTCCAAACCGCTCTCCAGAATATAGGCAACATGGGGAAGAATCTGTACTTTCTATAGTCTGGATCACCAATGGAGTGTTTGAGTAGCGCACAAGGAGCAGATTTTAGTGGTCTGGGCATCTTCTGGATGAAATACGGCCTACGAGAAATAAACAGGTCACATTATAGAAGAACTTCTGCTGGTAAAATTTGGATAATTTATGACAGTCCTTGAAAACGTGGTGCCCACAGTATATGTTGGGCAAGAATTTTCATTCTTCACACATGCAGCCTTCTATTTTTGAAGGGTTTCCTAGAGTCACCTAGTAGACAATCTGAAGGAGGCTTATTTTACCAACTGGATTTTAATTGAAATTCTGGTTTCCAAAAATCTGATTCCCTTTCCTTCTAACATAGTTGTGAGTTAACAAATTTTGAAACATGAGATCTTAATCCTAAATAGAGCATATAGCTCCTCTTTACCAATTTCTACTGCTACCTTTTGCTACCTTAAAAATAATAATAACACGGGCAGTGCCCCAGTGTACCTAATGTACCTAACTTAAGCAAGTGAATTTTTTCCAGCCTGATGGTGTGAAATAAATGAGGATGGGAGAGTTTTATTTTTTTAAAGGACAGGATCATTGCCAGTCTGAAGGTGGAGATCTCACCTAATACCTTTCTGTGCCCCTTTTGCTTTGACTTGGCTTTTTTCCAACCTCTCCATTTGGGTGGTTGCTCCCTATGGTGTCTATCAGGTCTTTAGGTCAAAGCAAAAGAGATGGCGGAAGTCTTAGGTTTTAGCTTCCTCCGGTTCTTAGAGCTTTAATTGCTCCTGAGCCAGACAGCATCTTTTTCACTGGCAGGAAGCAGGCTCTTGGGGGCTGGGAAGCAGCCGTCACATCATATCAACCAGCTGGGATCATGACTCACGTTGAAGCCTGGGGCAATGTGCCAGGGTAGGAGATCTCTGTGCCCTTCCTCCTGGAGGCGATCCTTGAGCATTTACTTCTGTGTGCATCCTTCAATCTGGCAAATTGAGGAATTAGTCTGGTCCATGATAGGGCCGTTTGGTACCAAAGGCAGGAAAACTAAGCCCCTCCCCAAGACTTATACCCAGATTAATAGATGTGGACAACGGTCTGTGAGGAAGTTCTCTGCTCTAAAACCCGCAATCATGAGCAAAAGCTGCTCATGCCCACAAATTTAAGCTCACTGCCTCCTGTTGCTACTCTTTTCAGCTCAGAGAATTATGTTCTCTGTTTTGGAGTTGGAAGGTTTAACAGCATTGAGTTGGACATACAATCCCTAGGACACCTTTAATTCAATGCCTCATTTTTGTCCCTTACAATATTGCGTTCTGGGCAATCAGATAAAGAATCTGATAAGATATGGCTTGGTGGCACTTGACTGCTTTCCACTTATTTTCTTGTGGATCCAGAAATTCCTTGCTTGCCCCTGCCTCCCCCCTCCCCTCTTTTCAACAACCTCAAGCATTGTTTTGGAAAAACAGAGAATGGAAAGGGTGTTGCTGACATCTTGTGGCTGTAAGGGAGCTAGGTAGGTGGCAGAATACAACTCCGGAAGACTAGACTTTAAAAAGATGTTGAATATTTCTGCCTCCTGAGGCCTTCAGTGGTCCTCATCAGCTAAGTTACTGAGGCTTCCAGATATCAGATCACCGTTTTGCTAAAGCAAGGATGAACAACTTGTCGTCGTCCCCCCAATTCCATTTTTCCAATTCTCCCCCTCCTTTTCTATAGCATCACATTGTGAATATCCAGTGGCAAAAAAATGGCAAAAAGACTTCTAGTCTTTTCTTCCTTACTATTTAAAGCTTTAGAAAACCAATCTCTCACCCCAAGTGGAAAAGGGTTTTTTTTTAAAATGGCCCTACTTTCTCAAGTGACATCATTATACTAAAAAAAATATCAGTACCCTATCTATCTAGCTATTTGAACAGTCCATTTATTTGAAATATTAACATTCTTCTCTTTGACTCAAGTCAGTGGAGGCAACTTGGTGACCTCCATATATTCTGGATTTTAGATCCCATATTCTCCAACCACCTGGAGAGCAGCAGCATCTGGAAGGCAGTAGGTGTAAATGGGATGACTTAGTTCCCAGTTCATCTACACCGTCTCCTTGTGTAAGTAAGCACACCTGAGGCTCATCAATCTGTGTCAGCTTGGTGGGCCTTTCTGCTTTGTTGCTGCTTTAAAGGAGGAATATCTGATTCTACATTATTACATTTTAAATCTAGTTCAGTCTTGGATCTGATAATGTGACTGATGGAATTCAGGGAAGGGATCAAAGTGAATGAAAACCTATTAACTCTGTATAATGTTTAGCAAACTGCAATAAATATAACTAAACATTGCATAACTAAGGGCACTTCCATTAGCTTTCTTTTGTGAAAAATGACACAAACTATATCAGGTTGGGCATTCAAGGACACTTTCATAATGAATATCTAGAATTTTAATATACAGAGGAGAACAAAGTTAGAGTGATTTTTTGGAAACAGAAGCTTATTTGGAAAAGGGTCAGTGTTGACCCTTGTCTAATAAAAGAGGTAGGAGACAAAAACGATTTCAGGCAAGCATGAATACAGGCTTCTTCTCATCCCATTGGCAGGAAACCAGAAAAGGGGATCCAGTATTTAATTGAGAGAGGCTTCTTGTCGGATACGCCAGTGGGCGTGGCCCGGTTTATCCTGGAGCGGAAGGGGCTAAGCCGGCAGATGATTGGAGAATTTCTTGGCAACCGGCAGAAACAATTCAACCGAGATGTACTCGAGTAAGGAGATTTATACATTTTTCCTTCTCATTGTCATAATTTTGCCTTTTGCAGTCCACCCTATCCCTAAGCCGTACGTAAAGCTATAACTTGCTTCTTTTTAATGTTTATAGGAGAATGCAAAGAGTGGACTTGTGTTCCATTATTTATATGCTCTGTTCATTGCATTTATGTTGTAACTTTCCTCTAGGAGTCCATGGTGGTTTATTTGGGATTCTTGCCTTATTTTATTATCCACAAAACAGCTCCCCAAGGTGACCGAAAACCAAGCAGTGACCTCCGGGATTGAGTGGGAGCCCAGACCTGGGAATTCATGGATTAAAAAGATGAATTACTAGAGAGTAGCCTTCTAACTCAGATCTTACCTTAGAGAAGCTCAAGTATTTGTTCAGCTTCACCCACCATATAGTATGGAGTTCATAGTAGTAATTCATGTTACAGGTTTGTGAAAAATATTGAGGAGATACATGGGTTAATACATTGGACTAAATCAAGACACGGTTTCTTTCATCTTAGCTTTGCACAGTATGCGATTGTGGCTTTTTAGCCATGGATACTGGTTTAGCATTATGAATGAACTCAAACTTTTTGACTTATTTGTCAGCCAAATTACAGCTAAAATCCAGCCACGTCCTGTCTTTTAAATATTTAGAAGAAATACTATATAAATAAAATATATTGCACTATTGAAGACGGAACATTTGTAGAACATGACTTTAGATTAGATTAAAAATTTACCTTTAGAAAAGAAGACATATTACGGATTCTTAGATATTTTTAGAAGATGTCTGTTGGAAGAGAGAAATGAACACATTTTACAAGAAAGCAACCATTCAAACATCATCAAAGAAGTCTGAATTCCTACTGTACTGACAAGCGATCTTGCTTGGGGACATTGCAGGATTTCTCTTTCTAAAAGACTCAGCTACTAATTTGGGATGTAGTGCATTTTGTGCTAAGAAAAATAGTTAAATAAAGTGATCCACTATTTTCATTCTTACATCTGCTGTTAAAAATTGTGAAGGAGTTTCTAAGAGTTCCTCCAAATTAGGCCTTGCTGTTTATGTGAGCATTTTAAAGGAAGTATATGGGCTTGGAAATGAAGATGGACAGAGGAAGGAGTATTCTTATACATTTGTGTTTGTGTGTGCCTTCAAATCATTGTAGACACCTGGTGACTGCCTGGACAAGCCCCTACAGTTTTCTTGGCAAGTTTTTTTGGAAGTGGTGTTCCATTGCCTCCTTCCTAGGGCTGAGAGAGTGATTAGCTCAAGGTCACCCAGCTGATTTTGTGTCTTAGGTGGGATAAGAGCTCACAGTCTCCTGGTGCTCAACCTTATTCATACTGAACCAATATATCTCTTTTCCTTCCCTGTATTTTTCTGCTTTGTAGTTGTGTTGTAGATGAGATGGACTTCTCCAGCATGGACCTGGATGATGCCCTGAGAAAGTTCCAGTCACACATTCGGGTGCAAGGTGAGGCCCAGAAAGTGGAACGTCTCATTGAGGCCTTCAGGTACGTTGAAGGTGGAACTATTTCCCCACAGTTCCCTTTAGCATTTGGAAGTATGGTAGGAGAGACTAGTTTAGAAAACAGACAACAGGCAATAGAGACATATAGCTCTGTCCCAGAATCCCTGTGAACTTGTATTACCCACTTCCATGGTGGACAGCAGCGTCTGAAACAAATCATATCCCCAAGATAGCACACTTGATGGTAGCATCACGTAAATGCCATGGTTATGTGTCCCTATATCTGATGCAACTACCTAATTTATATTACTTGCATAATATCGTCATGTATGTTTAGTTATTTGTCCTACCTAGCAAACATTCATGATGCTGGATATGATTAGTGGAAGTTGTAATTCCAATACCTTGGATATAATTTCGTTCTTCAACTATGATTCCTGTAGGATTTCCTGTTGAGGTTATACTAGCCTATTGGTGTATTCTGCTAATTGGTTCTCTGCCATATCAGGCTGGCTAACGATGATGGTTTGCTAATGAAAGGGAATATTTGCGTATTGATTCTTGTGCATAGGTTTTAGAGACAGTAAAACATTGGAGCAAGTCTCCTAGGTGCGCAGTGTATAAAACTGATCTAATCTGTCTGCCTGCCTGCCTGCCTGCCTGTGTCTACTGGCATCAGTCTCATCCACTCAGTCCATCTACCAGAGTAGAATGGGAATGTATAAGCCTGACAAAGCCATCCTCTCCCACACTGAAAGGATGCTCACATTAAAAGAAAATGCAGCCTTTTTTCCATTGTAGAGAAAGACAATGCACCACAGGCCAATGTGTGGTAAGAGTTCCAGCCATTCATCTTGAACAAGTGAAGTAATTTGTCAGGCTTAAGGTCAAAACGTAGTCTTCAAGAACACCATAGCATGCCTTATTTCTTTTGCTACCGCCAGCTGCACTTTTATGGAATAATTGCAGGACTGGAAACTTACTTTAAGAAGCAGAGATCAAGAGAATCAGCCGGAGTAAAGAGGTGTAGTTCACATGGGAAAGAATGTTCAGAAATGGAGCTTAATTCCCTAAATATTGCAAATAGCCTTGACAATGTGAGCTTCCTATCTATGGACCAGTCCCGCCCTCCTCATTCACTTTAATTGCCTTGCATTCGTAGTTAGTGAAACACCTTCACAAAATCTAGCCTAAATTTTTAATATTACTAGGATTTCCTTCTTCAGTGGAAAATATGAAGTCAGGTTTTGGAGTGACTCCGGAATTCCTGGTTAAGTTAAATCAAAATGAGCTTTTCTGCAGATGTAAAAGTACAATCTGTTGCAGGTCTATTGTTAGTAATCTCCATTTTCCTTGATCTTATCGATAGTCAGTATCCATTTCTAACTAATGGTAGCATGGTTTACCAGGCATCTGATGTTTCATCATTGGAACTCTGGGATTAAAGTAGGTAGGAGGGAATAATTATATGTGGAAGAACGATCTTTAAATGCTTCAAGGTTGGCCATTGAAGACTTTAAGCTAAAGGTGATTATGATTCTATACATAGTACAAGACACGTAAATATAAATACATATACATTGTTCAGACATTATAATTCTAAACCATTATAATTCTAATTCATAATTAAGAGTGGTTTGGTATGATATCTGAATTCACAAACCGTATCTCAAAAGAAGTATCGCTGCAGACTTTATAGTAGTTTCATTAGGGCAATACTGTCCCAATTGAAGAATAAGCTTGATAAATATCCATATTTGGAGGTATGATTTCACCCATCCATCAAATCGGCTAGACGGAATCATTTTATTGGACATTAGGAATGTTTTTTCCTATAGCATGATATGATATAGTTTGATTTTGTTTTGCTTGCATAAGCATTGTGGAATTCTCTAAAACATAAATAGGCAAATTATCAAAGATTAAGGAGCAAACAGTTATTTAATTCATTAAGGAAAATCTCAGGCAATTTAAAGACTGAATAAGATCCAGTTTCATTTGTTATATTTTTGCTCCTGTTTATTTTTAGCCTTGTTTCTTTTTAAAGTGCCTCCTTATACAACGGAAAGGGTATAAAAATGCATTATAGGGAATTGGAACTGATGTATAAGGCTATTAGTGGGGAGTTCAACATTTTATTTATTGTAAAATGGGGAAAATAATTTAGAATTTTCCTCAGTGAAATATTTTCTTCCATCGATGTCCTGCATTTTGGTCCAAGTGAATCCAGGAAAAAAAAGACTTTTTGGTTTATAGATACAAAAATACTCATTTTTTCATTTACTCCTGCTGTTTGGAGGGAGATCCATGGCTTCAATATTGACACAATGTATTCTGAATATTAACCAAGTCTGTCACCTAAACAAAGACTTAGATTAATCCAGGAATAAGCCACTCAGAGTTTCCCCGAAGTGTGAGATGGGTGGCATATACATTTAATAAATAAATTACCAATTAATATTTGAATACAATGATGCATGAATCAGTTCGTAAGGCTGTATTAATCAGATTAATCCAAAGATTCATGATCTAAACTTTCAGTCAATTAACATTACAAAGATGGATTTTGTATGGTAAAACTGATAAATAGGTTAATATGCCCATATATTTATATATTACCTGCAAATTGATGGCTAAAAGACTTATTTAGAGGTTCAGCTAGTATCTCACCAATATTTTTTTCCATGCTGACTATATGTCTTGAGCCCAGTGTACAGTTCATGAGAACTGAGAAGTGTGTTATTTGTTTCCCTCTGAATTGTTTGCTTCTTTGTCGTAACCTCAACCCCGTTTCTTCCAGCCAGCGCTACTGTGTATGCAATGCCCCATTGGTGCGCCAGTTTCGGAACCCTGACACCATCTTCATCTTGGCTTTTGCCATCATCCTTCTCAACACGGACATGTACAGCCCCAGCGTCAAAGCAGAGAGGAAGATGAAGCTGGATGACTTCATCAAAAACCTACGAGGTAAGCAAGAATCCTCTTTTTAAAAAAGAGTCTCTGGAACTCCCAACATCTTTGGTGATGTTGCTTCTTTGCTTTTCTTTCAATTCCTATGTGGCATATATGTCATTCACTGCTCTCTTCAGGCACCATTTATGTGTAATTCTGTGGGAGCTCAGAAAATTGTAAACTGATTAAATGCAGCATTCATTCACCATTCAGTGAATGCACTATTCAGAAAGTTTTTAGTTTTTTTTTTCTTTAGAGGCGACTCAATATTTATATTTATTTATTTATTTAAATTTGTCAACAAGTACAAGGAAACAAGTAGGAAAAACACATGAAAAAAATGGCACAAATAAATGGATAAAAATAAGCAAAACATAGTCATAGACACATAAAAAGAGTACATATAAATGGGACAGTAGGATAGGGACGGTAGGCACCCTGGTGCGCTTATGCACGCCCCCTATATTAATATTCATAGTCCAATATTAATGGACTATGAAAATAATAATAAAATAAAAGTAAAGAATAAGCAAATTATGATATTTTTGCAGATGACATCAAGCTGGATGGGAAGGGATAACAGATAACATCTTAAGGAACAATATAATGATTCAAAAATATTTCGGAAGGCTTGAACATTGGGCCTGAAGCCCAGCAATCTCTTCCTTGTTCTCAAAGCTGAGAATACATGCTTGCAAGTTTGTGGACAAACTTGGTAAAATCTCAGAAGCTAGAGAGATGCAAAAAAAGGTTTGCAGCAATTTTGGAGACAGGACTTAGTTGCCATTAATGACTGCAAATGTTTAAAACGATAAGAAATTAATTATGTGGTGAGAAAGAGGTTGCACATTCCAGACTTCTGCTTGCTATGGTGCAGAATTCATAATACCTAGACATAGTTTTTCAGTATTTTAATACAAGCTTCTCAAAGCTTTTGGTATGAAGATAGCAAGATGGTGACATCTTAAACATTGCCTCTCCATTTTCTTTAGAGGTGACTCAGCAGTAATTGAGTATGAAAAATATAAGAAAATAAACATAAAAAAGAAGCAAATTATTATAATAAATTTGCAGATGACTTCAAGCTAGGGGAAATAAGCTAACGCCTTAAAAAACAATGGTCAGCAATATTGGATTATTTATAAGATTCCTTCCAACTCTCACTTTGCATGATCATATGTAACTCATTACCATGAGCAAAGCAGCTACTAGTTTCAATTAAAAATGGGAAGGAACTGCAACCTGAGATCAATGGTATTATTTATTTCAAAATAGAAATTGATATTGTTTTGATCCAATGCTTTTTAAAGGATTTCTATACTCTAAGCACCTTACCAAGCACAAGGATCAATTTGGACTAAACATAACAGCCAGAATGTTGCAGAGTGAAGAATAGTTTAAGAGACCTCTGTTTTCCATAATAGAAAAAGTTGCCCAGGACATGTTTCTGCGGAATGTTTAGGACCTAGAATTCTGTGGATTGTGAATAAATGTTGCCAAGGGCTGAATTGGATAGGATTATGATTATTATGTTTGGTGGCATGGTCAGCCAGATGTTTAAACTGGATTTGGCATTTTTATCCACCTATCAAATCCTTCCCAAGGACCTGAGATAGGTGGATGTGGTTTGATGGTGTAAAAGGATGTAAGCTATTCCGAGAGAAGCTGTCTTTTACAATTGACTGATGGTGATTTTGTCAATGCCAATGATGTCCAAGAGTTAGCTGCTGCAAGAACAGCACACAGACTGACTATAAACAACAGCATGAGAAGGTAGCAGCAATGGTGCATTGGAATGTCTTCAAGGAATACCACTGGCCTGCAAGCAAAAACTGATGGGACCATAAAATAGTGAAAATAATAGAAAATGAAGAAGCTAAAGTACTCTGGGACTTCAGAATTCAAACAGACAGGCACCTGCCCCATAACACCCCTGACTTAACGTTGATAAGAAAGACAAAAAAGAATAGATAGTGGATGTGGCAGTAGCTGAAGAATAGGAGAAGGAACTGGTGAAAAAAATCACAAAAAGACCTGCAAATAGAAATAGAACAAAGAAAGCAAAGAAAGAATCAATAGTCATAGGGGCCTTGGGTGTAATTCCTGAAATTTATCTTAGGCTCTTTGGTGGAGTATATATTCTCATAGTTCCCAATATGGGAATTATACTAGCTTGTCAGGGCTGTTGTAGGCTTTGAAACTGATATGTGGATTTATCTGAACAGTTTTTGTGTGTGTAAGAACATCTTTTTTGTCAGTATGTAATCTATGGTGCCAATGGGCAGGGTTGAGGTAAATGATGTAAAACCAACACTTATTGCACTCGTCCCTCATTTTCATTTTCTTCGTGGCAATTGTTGTTCCCCTTCCCTTTTTTCCTGCTCTCTCCCTAGTGATATGCTGCCCAGAACCTATGAGATAACTCTTGCCAGGAATCTGAATGAATTTATTGCAAAACTCATTTTTTAAAAATGAGCAAAATGAGCAAAAATATGCTGAGGCATAAGGCTGTGACTGGCTTACAAGGCCTAAAACATACTATATGTGTGGTTACGGTATTATTAGTCAGACTAAATGTGGCCTGTCTGTTCTCTGTTGACTCCCCCTCTTGGTTTCTTTGCCAGGGGTTGATAATGGGGAGGACATTCCCCGTGACCTCTTGGTAGGGATTTACCAGCGGATTCAGAGTCGAGAACTGCGCACCAACGATGATCACGTTTCTCAGGTCCAGGCAGTCGAGCGCATGATTGTGGGCAAAAAGCCGGTGAGTGGAAGCTGTCTTCAGGGGTGGTTGACTGTGGTTTGCAAAGAGAGCGTTCCCAATCACTTATTTTCCAGCTCTGCTCCCAGCATGTTCTTCCTCTCTATCCCACCAGGTTCTCTCTCTGCCCCATAGGCGCCTGGTGTGCTGTTGCCAGCTGTATGAGGTCCCCGACCCCAACCGGCCCCAGAGGCTTGGCCTGCACCAGAGGGAAGTCTTCCTCTTCAATGACCTCTTAGTGGTAAGATCAAGGGTGGTGACAGACCTCCGCTTCTTTGGGAAGAGATAGAGTTGGGAAAGTTTCCATCTTCTCATGCAAAACCTCTGAAAAGCCCAGGTGATGAAAGGCTTGGAAGACGATGGGCATTGTCGAGAAACAAAGGGGCCTAGAAAGGCTCTGTTTCTATCAAGTAGGGCCATTTGCTGGCTTTGCCACATCCTGGGTCTCTTTTTCTGTTTTGCCTTCCTAGTTGAGCCAACATCACAGGGGAAGTACGGAGAATATTTCAATGCTGGAGATAGATTGATGGAAATAGCATGAATGGAAATAGGCTTTCTGGTAAAACTGCATACTGGGAAGGAAAGGGACCCTTTGAGGAGAAAAGATGACTATATAAATGAAACTTTAAAAATTCACACCCATTTGAAAGGCATTTCATTGGTAGTATCATCATAGTGTTGTAAAATTGTTTTTTTTTTTTAAAGTAATTTAAAAGCTAGAATTTCAAGGCTGTGTCTGAGAGAGATATCACACGAGAGCTTCCATCATGGAGCAACATCCCATTTTGCTGTAAAAATGTGTGATGAATTAGACACTCATTTTGTATAGTTTATGACTAATGTGAGATGGAAATACTGGACTGACTAATGTGACACTTAAAAAAAAAGTTTCTAGAGTCAATTGTGCCCAGCCATATGAAAGGAGATTCCATTGTACTTTAGTATTACATAAATGTATATGCTGTATATGTTATTTTTTCAATGTGCCCTATTAGAAAATGAAGCCTGGTGGTTGACTCATGGTTCTCTTTCCTACCTATTGATCCTCTTTTCCCCATCCTCAACCCTTTGTGGCCAATGATATTTAGGTGACAAAGATTTTCCAGAAGAAGAAGATCCTTGTGACCTACAGTTTCCGCCAGAGCTTCCCACTTGTTGAGATGCAGCTACAGCTCTTTCAGAATTCCTGTGAGTGTCCCTGCCTGAATTCCCAGCAGAGAGGCCTTCTGGTCATCTCTCTATGGGGCTCAGACTCCATGATACATTACTATCTGCTCCAATTATAATCCTTATCCTCCTCCCTGCCATGATCCTTAAAGTCCCCTTTAAAGAGGACCTGTTAGCTTTTCAGTGCCTACTACAGCAACAACAGATTCATTGGATCCCCTACCTACCCAGAATTTTCTTGCCCTGGGCTTTCCAGGCAGGCTAAGAATGCCACCCAAACTAGCCTGAAATTGTCCAGCTGGGGGAGGCACGTTTATCTTCCCTGCGGTGAGCCAGCTTCTGACGGGCCTTTGTTCTTTGATGGAAGGATTCATTCTTTGCTTAATTATCCTTCTATCCTTCATTCTTGGGCTGACCTTCAGGAATAACCCATCACTCTGGCCCATTTCATGATTGCCATCCTTGCCTTGCAATGGGCTCATCGTCACCCAGCATCTGACTTTCTTCCAACCAGATTACCAGTATGGGATTAAACTACTCTCAGCTGTCCCCGGTGGGGAACGAAAAGTCCTGATCATCTTCAATGCCCCCAGCCTGCAGGATCGATTGCGTTTCACAAGTGACCTGCGCGAGTCCATCGCTGAAGTACAAGAGATGGAGAAATACCGTGTGGAATGTGAGTGAGGAACTGCTATGGCCCAGATTGTTATTACCAGGGACATATTTGAAAATGGGCACGTGCTTGAAAGTTTAGAAGTGAGGTGGGAATATTGCATAAGCTTCCTATAATAAGTCACTGCCCTTCCTTGTGGGATGATATTTCACAAATATTCATGGTACTTCTCTATTGTTTCCAAAGGTAGTCTTTGGATTTCATCACTATTAATCAGAAATGGGGCCACTCTGTCATTCAAGACTGAGGCACCATCCTAAGAATTGTAAATAACCCGTCTGCTTCTGTCTTATTCTTCCATCACAGCGGAGCTTGAAAAGCAGAAAGGAGTAATGCGCCCCAACGCCTCTCCCGCTTCTGGGCCCAAGGACACCGTGAATGGGACCCTGACCCGGAGCAGCCTAGAAGATGCCTATACTATGGGAGAAGGCCTGAAGAGAAGTGCCCTCAATAGCTCCCTGCGTGACCTCTCTGATGCTGGTGAGGGACAGGGGTTCAGGACTCTAGGTTCTCCCTATGGCTCTCGGAGAAGAGACCGTGGGAGGCTCAGGGCTGGGATGAAGATCAGGAAAGAACCAGAATTTCTCCATTTATGCTGAGGAGAACCTATCACCAGATTCCACGGAACGGAAAAGTGTGGCAGAATGTAGCAGATGACATCATCAGTGTCCTGGAGGCCTCTCTAGGAATGCAGGTGGAAATGTTTAGTTGCCCTTCTGGTATCCAGGTTCTGGGTTCCAGAATTTGAGCCAATATGTGCATTTGTCAGAACCTTCCGGGACAATTCCTAGACTGTATTCCTTCAGGTTTCAGATTGAGTGTGGACAACTGTTTTGGGGAAGCCAAGGGCCACAGTGAGCAGAGCTATGGCTCTTGGCTAAATCAACAGACTTGAGATTTCTTTTTTGATTTTCCGGGATTGGCAGAGGGGGATTTAAAGTGTTCTTAATGTTTAACACTATAAAAAGCCTCTTTTGTAGCTAACTATGAATATACATACGCTACCTCAAAATGGTGTGTTATTGTGCCACCAGGTTATGGTAGCAGTTGTGGGCTTTGTGGGATCCTGGTTGTTGATTGGCCACCTTGTTGTTTACTTCAGATGCTCTCTTATGAACAAGAGAAATCCCTGCAAGTAAAAAAAAAATAGGGAGAAATTCAGACTGAACCTTTCTCCCTTGGCTTCCTAGGTTTCTACTTGCAGGAAGATTTTGCATGAGGGGAGCTTTGCAAGATGGAGCACCCATCACCACCTTTAAGCTGGAGCAATGCAGCCAAGGAAAAGGTTTTAGCACTTGAATTTGTTAAAACTGGCTCTGTCACAGCTCTCTTAAAAACCCAGCTCCATTCAAACTTTAACTTAATTCCATCCCAGAAATCAGTTTATCCCCAAAATATCATTGTTATGGCTCCCTCTACTGGTTAAAAAAACATCCTTCATGTCTGGAAAAAGATTTCCACCATTTAATTCTCTTCCATAAAACTGATTCAGGAATATGAAATCCCCAGGATTTTGGAATGTAAGAATTTATCAAATAGCTGGTGAACAGATTGATGGATGAATGGATCAATCTTTCTCTCTTCCAAACTTTGAGTGAGGAAGAAATGTAGTTGCACTCTTGAGTCTCAGGAGGAGTGCAGAGGTCGGGGGTGATGGGTTCACGATATTTGTGTACCCCAACCCAAGTAATTTTACTGCAGTAGAAGAGGCCTGCTCTGTACTAAAAGGAGGTGAACAAGGGCAAGACAATCTGTTTCCCTCTTTTCTTCTGCTAACTCTGCCTTTGCTCTGCTGCTCTGCTTTGGTGGGATTGGATGGGGGGGGGACTTTCTTCCCCTCGCCTTCAAAATTGGAGGGTTGGCGCAATGGGGAAGGGTGAAGTTCAGGTCTCGCTAATCCCTGCTCTGTTGCAGGCAAGCGGGGCCGCCGTAACAGCGTGGGATCCTTGGACAGCACAATTGAAGTAAGTGGGCTAGAGGAAAACCTGTCCAGGATGGGTGGAGGAGGGAGGAGAGGGATGCAGGTGGGGTCCCTCTGTCCTTCTCCCGCTTTCTGCCTTGCATCTTCTGTCTCTTCTCTTCTGTCCACCTGCACAGGGAGATCAAAGAGCATGTAAGTCCTTCCCTTGCTTTGGGAGCCTTGACTTCCTTTCCCAGAACTTTTTACTTTAATTTGAGCCAAGACTGCCTGAGCAAATCTAGGGAAGTCCAGACTGTTGGCCTAGGCTTATAGACACCGGTTGTTTAATGCCCCGTCTTTCTCTCCCTTCTCTTCCTCTTTCTTCTGCCTTTCCACCCTCATCCCTTGTGTCCTCCAGGGGTCTATCATTAGCAGCCCACATCCCCATCAGAGGGCGCCACCACCACCTCCTCCAGAGGAATACAAGCCCCAGCCTCGCCCCCCCTCGAATTCGTCCTCCTTCCTGGGCTCCCTGTTTGGCAGCAAGCGTGGGAAGGGCCCTTTCCAGACTCCCCTCAACCAGGCCTCGGCATCCTCCTCTTCGGCTTCTTCATCTCACCATCATCTGCCCCAGCACCACCCGCATCACAGCCACCCCTCCCTCCCTGATGGCAATCAGTCTAAGCTGCAGGCGCTCCACGCCCAGTACTGCCATAGCCCCTCCGCCCAGCCCCCTCCCCCCTACCCCCAGCAGCCCCCTCCCCCTCAGCAACCAGCACCCCCACCCCCACCCCTGGCCCTGCCCTCCAACCCTCTGCCACCTCAGATTCAGCGCTACCACCATTCCCAGCAGCCTCCTCTATCAGCTCCCCCTCAGAAGCAGGCAGTGCCCGCTTTCCCTACTCCACAACCCCACCACCACTACACTCTCGGTCGGCCTGGGCCGCAGAAGCGCCTCCAAATGGCGGCTGCTGCTGCTTCCCAGCACCCTCCCTTCCCTCATGGGCGCCAGCCCATCTCGCCGCTGCCCCTCTACAGCCCTGCCCCACAGCATGCCCTGGCCCACACGTACCCCCAGCAGCTGCATCAGTCGGGGCTCAGTGGGCAGCACACCCTGCATAGGCAGCAGGCCCCAAAGCACTTTATTTTCAGCCATCATCCTGCGCAGCTCCTACAGCGGCCTCCACCACCCTCTGGCATGGGGCCATATCCTGGGCATCATGGCCATCCTCAGCCACACCACGGCCAACCCCCAATGCCCCCACCTCATTCTCCCATTCCTCCGCATCCTTCTTACCCACCTCTTCCCCCTCCATCGCCCCATACGCCTCTCAGCCCCCACTCTCCGGCTGCTCCGACGTCCCCTCTGGGCCAGCACATGCCCATGCACCAGGGGGCTCCTCCACCCATGCCTGCTCAAGGGCCCCCAAATCCCAAGCCTAAGCCGGTCAACAGAATCAGCACCGTTGTGTGAATAGCTGCCACCACAATGGAACTGATAGCAGATCTATAAATGTATAAATAACAGAGCTTGGGACCTCCCCTGTTCCAGCTGAAGTGATGGGGAAGAACGGAGGTCAGGAGGGTGTCTAGATTTTATGGCCATTCCCTTTCCTCCTCCCCACTCCACATCCCATCCCTCTTTTTCCTAGGATCAGAACTGAGAGAGGGCACCCCTTGGAAAGGAAGAAAACCTGGACCTGCAACGCCGTGCGTGGCCGGAGGGGGGTACAGCTTCACGTGGGCTTTGCTTTGGGGAGCTCTGCCTCTTTTCCCTTCCTTGCGGGTCGTCTGTCCCCGCTCCTACCATCTTTTTCTGAGCCTCTGTGGACAGCATGGTAGTTTTGTGGTGATCGTGGATGGCAGAAGTATAAGCTGCAGTATTGGGGAAAGCAAGGGTCTGCTTGTGTTGTCTTAGGAGTATGGCCAAACAGGTAAAATTTATTATCCCAACTTTTAGTAACATTTGTGTGTTTGGGGGCTGCAAATTCTTTTCTAGCAGCATCACTTCGTGATGGGGAAGGAAGGAAGGAAAAAGAAGGAAAGGAAGGAAGGAAGGAAGGAATCAGTCATATGATTTTGATAGATGCTCCCATTGTCAAAAATGGGCAGAGATAATCATACGATCTGCTGTATGTGGGATCCCTGCTAGTCTCCCATGCAATCATGCCCAGTGTGGTGGTTTTAATGTGCAGAGGAAGCTGTACAAAGGACTTTGTATTTTCTTCTGCTCAGACTCTCTCTCATTGGCCCCAGAATTTGCTGATAAAAAAAAACACCTTCTATTTTAAAAATTTTAGCAGGTAGCAAATAGTCCCTGTGGCTGCCTGCTGTGTATCATGTTTAAACTGCAAATGGCATTTATGAATCCTACTTTCTAGTGGTAATTTTTACTTAGAAGAATGACAGAAGAAGAATCTCATTTTTTTCTGATTTACCCCAAAAGAAGGTGTTTTCAGTCTGATTAACCCACTTTTTAATGGTCCCCTGTGGACCATGAACTCACTTTTCCTCATGGCAAACAGCCCTGTAAATGCAGAAAATGGAACAGAGTTCTAGAGACCATAGATAAAGTTTTGGGGCTACACAAAATGTTTTGTTCATTGCCAAATTCTGCAAAGTGGCCCAGAATTTGTGTGTGCAGAAGAATTACAGCAGGAACCAGGAGTTTAGCCCTTCTCAATCCTGTCATTTTCCCTTGCAACTCCTCATAAGCCTCCATTTTCCCCAATGATCTGTGTTTATTTGGGGAAAAGTAGCCACTTCTTGTAGAATGTAACAAGCAAGGAAAAGCTCACACTGCCCCTTTCCATCTAAAATGTTCTTTATTGCCATGACTTGACAATGTAGGCAGTTTTATTTAAAACCCACTTTCATACACTTGGCTGTGGCATGGAACTGCTGTGGTGTTAAGCAACTGTTTCTGCTGAGTAACTTCTGACTTTGATACTAGTGCTGATGGGAGTGTGCCTTCCTGTCTCTATCAAGGGGGTGGTGGTTTCATTACCACAGAAAACCTCGGGCAGGTGCTTTGTTACATCTGAAAAAAAAAAAATCTACACCTACCTACTCATTCCTTCAGCACTGTGAGTATCAGCATGCCCCTTGCGCAGGTTGCTCCTCAAAGATGCTTCTGTGTTTTGGTGTCCTAGATACTTTCAATCGGTCTTCCCTCAATTTGCCCTTGTAGTGTCACCAATTTCTAGACAAATACTTCGTGTTTTAGAATATAGGCTCTTCCTCTTGAAAGCTGTCTTACCTGTTGACTTGCTCTCTAGAGAGAAAGACACATCTGTCAGTCACCTGCAGCATCTGGAGCGGATGAGCCCTTTGCTCTTTTGGGGAGGTGATGGAAGAGAGGCTGTCTTCGTAGTTTGCAGTTTGTGAGTTTCTGCTGTTTCAAGTAGAGAAAGGAAAGAGACTCGGGTGGGAGATGTGAAGGATCTGTGGGGAAGAGACGAGTGCAAAGTATGGAGAAGTCTGGGACATGGGAAGGAACAATGTCCTGCCCTCTCGGTTCTTATTCATAAAGGGCTATTTTTACTCCCTTCTTCTCCTCCTCACCCCTGCTCTGGGGTTTGCACTGAATCTATTTTTAAAAGATACAGACTTCTATATTTTTGGGCTTTATGAACCCATCCCTAATTGAATTGGAGAGTGGAGTGTGATCTCTTCTCTCCTAAATTGTTTTTTCATCCAGTCAGTGCATTAATGCCTGGTAATGGGGAGGCAAAGTAGGATTCTCTCCCAATTAATTCCTTTGGGAAGTTAGATGCACTTTAATCCCTGTGCGCTGTGTTTCCAGAAAAAGATGGCATCCAGTTTCTGCTGTCCCAAATCAAGCTTATGGGGGCACATCCAGACCTCTCCTTCTTCCTTCCCTCGAGGTGCTACATTGTTCTGCCACTCAACTACCTTGCCTAGTAATGTTAGAGGTGGGCCTCCTCCTAGGTCTTCTTGTTTTAGCTTTGGACAGAGAGAAAAGGCTGGATTTACGATATCAAGAAAGTAATGCCTGAATTAACAGTGCCTGTTTTTATATTTTTAAGGAGATGCTATGGATTTTGGACGGAAGAAATTATTTTAATGAAATGCAAAGAGGTGCTCCCCAGATTTCTAATAATAGAAGCACACTATTTTTTCCCCTAGCTTAGAAGAGGGAAGTAGAGCAGTGACCCATCCAAAATGCAGGCTAGCCACCTCTGAAGGTTAGCTCTACTGGCGGCAAAAAGTTAGGTTAGCCTCAGAGGTTGCCCAAGCTAAAAATATTTCATCCAGCCGGCTGCACCCGCTGCCCTCTTGAGTCTCCGAAGTGGGGCGTGGGAGGAGTCACATGTCGGTATTAACACAGCCCTTTTGCCCAGAGACTGAGGTAAATCTTGAAGCCCACACCTCTGCTCCACCTCCTGACTTCCCCAAATTAACCTCAGTCTTAGGCCCAGAAGGAGTACTTTCCTGACTCTCTCTTCACTTCGAAGACCTTACCTTTCAGCAACTCAGCTATTTCTATCGGATCACCTATCCTCACTCGTACTTCACCAGTTGCTAGCTTCTCAAGCGGTGCTTGCTGCACTAGCGGAAAGCCTCCAAGCAGCCGGACGGTCGCCGGGGGGGGGGGGGGGAAGGTTTGCTTTATCCTAGCTGCGAGGTCTGAGGAGATTCAGTCGATGAAGGATTGCAGGAAGCCGAGAGCCGGCAGAGGACAGCTTTCTAGAGCTTCCCGAAGGATCGGAGCGGCAGATTTGGACTGCATGTTCGCGGCCCCCATTTGGACCGCAGCCATCTTGAAGAAGCACATGAGTGGAGCGCGTGGTCAGCGTGCCTGGTTACGGATGCCACGGGCGCCCAGAAGCCACTGCCGGAACCAGGAGGAAGTTACTTGGGCCGGTACTCTGCCGGTAATCCGGGGAGGGCCCAGCTGTTGGTGGTGGGCCGGCGTTCGGGCCGCGGATTGGCGACACGCTTGGGAGGCGCACGGAGCCTTAAAGCTGCAGGACACGCAGTCGAAGCAAGGCCGGCACAACAGGAGGAGGTGGTGAACGTGAACGTGAGTACTAGCATGGCTAAGGCCACGAGGAGTGGGGGAGCGGCTGGCCCTAAATCCCCAGGGGACTTGGAGCCACCAAAGGGAGGGCTTCCTCCAAGAAGAGCACCTCCAAGCCTGCTAGGAAGGAGATCCCCAGCAAGAAGGTGCGGATCACCAGGGCCTCCAAGAGGAGGACTAGGGACATCATCAGTCCGTACCCCTCTAGATCTTGCTCCCCTCGCAGGCTTCCCACGCTGGAGGAGGCCCAGCTTGATTCCCCAGGATCCCAAAGGGGCTCTAGCAGAGGGCACAGCTCCCTATCACCCCCTCTATCGCCTACTCACCCCTCGGGGGCACGGGAAGATCCCTTCGGTCGCAGAGTCCCTAGCCCCACCAGGCGCCGGCTGGCTTCGCAATCACCAGCCCCAGGGGCACCATTGCAACCTCCTGACTTTCCCCCGTCCCTCCCATAGCTCCCTGAAAGCTTTCAGGAGGTTTTAGCCATCGCCATCGCACAGTGAATCGCCACAGGGATGAAGCACCAGCTCCAGGAGAAGGCCTTCCCAGAGGAACCCTAGAGGACATCGAGACCACCCTGGGTCGCCTATTCACAGAGAGCCCAGGTCATCCTCTCCCTCCATCGCCAGCGAGGGCTCAGATCTAGAAGAGGGAGAACTGAAGGACATTGGGTTCTCAGAAGACGAGGACTCCCAGGTCCCCGAGGCACCCAATATCAGGCAGTGACATGGGCAATTAGGATGACGGCGGCTGCCTCCTTTTTTAACAGGTCCACCCTCCTATGGCTGGAGTAGCTTTGGGACAGGACACCAGCGTCAGAACTGAGGCTGCTGCAGGACATCACCAAGTTAATGGCAGCCACTCAATTCTCGGCTGACGCCATTCTATCTTTCTCAGTTGCATCCAGGCGGTTGCTGTGGCTGCGCCATTGGCAGACCGAGTTCTGGGAAAAATGGCACTTGGCAAGTGCAGATTACACCGGGGACAAGCTCTTCGGCTTATCTCTGGACCCCATCCTCGTGGAAGACAAGAACAAACGTAAGGTCTTCCCGGCCACGAACAGACACTCAGACCACCAACCGGCTCCTTACCCCAGGAGAACATCCTATCGTCCTCCTGAGTCGGAGTTCCAAGAACAGAGGTACCCTGCATCCAAATTCCCAGGCAGGGAGATAGGCAATTTTCCAGGGACAGATTCAGGAGCCAACCGCAGGACCAGCAGCCCTTTCGCGAGGGGAGGGTGGGCGGCCGCAAGTCTGTTCAGCTGGGGAGCACACCTGGAGTACCAGCTAGCCCAGGGCCGCTGGGCCCCAACAGATCTGCGAAACAACATCAACTGGCTGGAGCTCAGAGCGATCCACCTGGCTCTTCGACACTTCAAGGCGACAGTGTCCGGTCAACACGTCCTGGTCCTGATGGACAACATGGCAGCCAAGGCGCATGTGAACAAACAGGGAGACACGCACTCCAAGGCGCTGTGCAACAAGGCTCTCTGGCTGTGGAACTGGGCGGAATGGAACCTCCGATCAATCAGGGCAGAGCACATCTCCGGGGTAGAGGACCAGCAGGCAGACTGGCTCAGCAGGGAGACAGTGGACAACGGAGAATGGCAGCTTCACCCCAGCAGATTTGCCAGAGGTTCGGCCACCCGACAGTGAATCTCTTCACATCCCCTTCGAACACCCAGCTGCCCAGATTCACATCTCCCCATTGGAGGATCCCACAGGGGGAGGTAGTTCTACGCCAGGAAACTCTGGAACACCCAGATCCGGAGTGGCTCCATCTGACCGCCTGGGGCTTGAGCGGGAGCAACTAAGGGGGGGGGGGGGCGTTTCTCCGCTAAGGTCATTAGAACCATTGAGGCCTCCAGGAGGAGCTCCACCACGCACATCTACAATGCGTCCTGGGTTGCCTTTGCGACCTGGTGCCGAACGGCGGAGAAGTCCAGGTCCTGGACTTCCTCCAGAAGGGCTTGGAGAAGGGGTTGGCCCACAGTACCCTCAGAAGGCAGGTCTCAGCCCTGTCCACTGTCTTGGGGGGGGGCTCCCAACCCTTGTCCCAGCACCCAGTTTTAAGGTGATTCCTCAAGGGGGCAGCGAATCTGAGGCCTCCTGTGGTTCACCGATTCCCGACCTGGGACCTTCCCACGGTGCTCCAGTCGCTGACAGAAGCGCCCTTTGAGCCCCTGAGGGAGGTGAGTCTTCAATTCCTGACCCCCAAGGTGGTGTTCCTGGTTGCAATCACCTCAGCCAGGAGGGTGTCCGAGCTTAACGCTCTTTCCAGCAGGGAGGATCTCTGTTCATTCCTAGACAACTGGGTCATCCTCAGACTGGACCCCGCTTTCATGCCAAAAATCAACTCACCCTTCCACAGGGCGCTAGAGATAGTCCTCCCGGATTTCTTCCCGAACCCTTCCAGGGAAAGGGAAAGGTCCTGGCATCGACTGGATGTCAGAAGAGCCCTGCGCATCTCCTGAGATGCACGGTGACCTTCAGACGTTCGGAGGCGCTTTTAGTCTCCTTCCAACCTTCTTCCCGGTCTCCCATGCCACCACAGGTAGATCAGATTGGCCATCCCCAAGGCCTATGAGGCACGAGGGCTCCAGGTTCCAGAGGGCATCACCGCGCACTCCACCAAAAGTGCAGCCACCTCAGTGGCCTGGGCCACCCAGGCTCCCATTGAGGAGATCTGTAGAGCAGCCGCCTGGTCCTCGCCCTCGCCTTTCATCAGGCACTACTGGCTGGATGCATATGCCTCCGCAGAGGCGGCCTTCTGGAGGAGGGTTCTTCAGGGAGTCCTGACTCTCGGGGGGCTCAGGCCCAGTGATTCCCTCCCACGGACATCTAGTTTAGGAGTCACATCCCAACTGTGACTCCTCCCACGCCCTACTTCGGAGACTGTCAGTTGGTCTTACCTGAACTGCATGTCTCGAAGGTGGCGTGGGAGTAGTCACTCCCCACCCGTTAGGGCGCCCTGTACATAGGGGCCTGAGTTAGTCAGTTCCGGTCAGTCAGGGACTGGGCAGGAAGGTGCGTGTGTGTGTTTTCTCTATCCCCTTCCTTCCCAGGCTTCTCTGCAACAGAACCATCGGTTAATCTAGGGAAGTCAGGAGGAGGAGCAGAGGTCTGGCCTCAAGATTTACCTCAGTCTCCAGGCAAAAGGGCTGTGTTAATACCCAGATGTGACTACTCCCACGCCACCTTCGAGACATGCAGTTCAGGTAAGACCAACTGACATTCTCTGAATTACCACTGCCATCTTCCCCAGTCAGAGGTAGGAAGATTATTGCTCAGTCAGTGATGCAGAGAATGTCAGGGAGGAGAAGCTTGGCGTAATGGCTTGTTGTAGCCTTTATAGGCCCTGCTCAACTTACAGAAATGCCTGCTCTAAGTGGAGCCAGCTGAGTGAGAGGTGAGATTTCTCTCTCTCTTTTGAGGAAAGGGGGAAGAGAGGAGCAAATGGTAGAGGGTCCCAGGAGGCTTACGGGTTTTCTTGATTCCCACATGTTTGAAGCACTAGGCTTCATTGCCCTCTGCCAACCAATTATGCTCCACAACCTTGAGAGGGAAGCCAGGAATCTCTCGGGTGGCAGCTCAGGCCTCCGTGTGCCACCTTGCAAAGTCCTGGGTTCCTCCTCCCCCCCCCCCACATCACACCCGTCAGGTCTTCCCACCCTGTGCCCCACCCCCGAGCATGCACTTTGTCCTTGCCCTGCACTGCACTTCCTGTGTTGGGTTTGTTGCTGTACAGATTTCCATGTATATAATATATATTATAAATACCAGCCTTTATGAGGGGTGGGGGGGTGTCTCCAGCCCATGTATTTTCTATAGCATGGGGCTTCCCCTCTGCCCCTTCTCTCAGATTGACTGTGTTTTTTGTTTCCTTTCCTTCTCCCCACCACCCAATCAGTTCCACTTTGTATATATGAAAATGTATATTTGATGCTTCATAAATTGATCAAATGTCCTTGCTGTGTGAAAAAGGGTTGTCTTGTGTGTTATTTGCCTACCTTATCAGTCATGTAGCAAGTTGACAGTGTGTATGAAGCTTGATTCAACAGACCTCCCAGCTTTCAGGACGCAAGATGTGAGCTTGTTTTTAGTAGCATTTTCCACCTAACCTATAAGCTGTACCCAATCAGGCTGTAGGGGAGCAGCACCTATCAATGGATCCCCCTCACAACAATCCTTATAATGTGCAGCTTTTCTAAGCCCAGTGTATCTTTTGGGAATGAAGGTGCACCTACAAGCAGAAATGGCTGCCATCCAGCAGGACAAAAGTGTCAAGCCACCTGTTTACAGAGGGTGCTGCAAACAAGTTTCCACTCATCCATCCAACTAGCAGAAAAATATTGGGGGGGGGGGGGGGGGGCTGGTTGTGTAACTCGTGTCAGTTAACCATCCATTTAAGCTCAAGGGATAACAAAGAAAAAACACGTGTCACCACACCACGTAAAGCAGCAACCCCAACCCCCAAGTGCCACAGAGTTTTTGCACACTAATTTGAACTAACTGCTGAATGTTGAAAAGACATTTGCATGATGTATGAACCAGACCATCAGGTTATCCACTCCTCATTTCAACCTTGAGCTACAAATATTCTCCTTTAGTTATGACTTATCCCTGGACAGCTTGTGTAAGGAAAAGTCAATCCACGTCAATCAAATTGATTTAGATTCCCCAGATACGTGTTTTGATTTCTATTCCTCCTACAACAGTATTTAAAAATCCATTTTGTAAGATATTCAAATCCTTTTGCTTTCTAGTCCCTTCTTCTGCGATGTAGAATTCAAGCCCAACGTAAGCACTTTGTATTTTTGGATGGCACTCTAATAGGAACTTATAATTATTCCCTTTAAAGAAAACAAAACACACCAACTGTACAATCTTCCAGAGTTTATTTCATGAAAATTTGCAGGCCAACCCTGGTCCCTGCTTGGCTCAGATTTCCACCCCTACCCCTCACGTATCCAGGAACAGGTGAAGGCTCCCACGTAACACTATATTGCACATGACTCCTGGGTAAAAATGTGTTGTGAAAGCACAGTCCAGAGTGAGATCCAGCATTATCAGCTCCTTGTTTGGGCCAGAGTAGATGAATCCGTCTAGCCAAGTGGCAGGCAGCACTTATCTTATTCAAGATTACGCAGGCATTTTTAATCCATCAAGAGTCTCCTCTTTTCAGCTGTACAGCAGTTACGAGAATAAAAGGCATTTTACAAGGCCAAATACAGAGCAGTGTGTTCCTAACGGTTAAGCAAACACAAACAAGAGGTTTCATTTCAATACATGTACCAAATGCACCATGTTCAGGAAATACATAGAATTTAGAGCGATATTAAATCTGCATAAATAAAGACTGGCCAAACTTAGCAAGTACTCAAGGCTGCAAGCTTGACAATCAAAACAGGAATTTAATACCGGTGAATCTAGCAAAACTGGAAAAATATGGAAGACGGATGAGGTAGCAAGGGAGAGCCACCATATGCCGGCTCCAAAATGCAATCCGTGCACCACGGACACTTCAACACAGTTAAATTAGGGACGTACTCTTGTTCTAAACTAGAACCTGATCACTGAGGACACAATTTCTTCCCCATTTGGGAAACGGTATTCAGATGGGAGTCAAGAGCTGAACACGTGCACGGTTCTGGGTGAGTAACGTTCTTGCAACATGGAGTCTTCTGAAGCTTTGGATGCATCTCACCAGAGTTGAGTCTCTCGGATCTCTGATATTGTTTGGCTGGCTTTCTGTAATGCCTACGAAAGAGCAGAAGACTTGGCTGAGGATTCAGACGTGACAACCAACCAGCATAGGGAAAGGAATGGATTCATTAGTGTGCAGTAATGGGTTTCGGCTCCTGTTGCAACCGGTACGCTGCAACGGGAGCCAGGCGTGCACCATGTGGATGCGCACTGCGCACACATGCACACCTACCGCCTGCGACGCTCCAGCTGCTCGGCGGAGCATTGCACAGGTGCCATACGCTGCATGCGCAGATGGCCCGTTTCCTTCAAATATAGGTAAGGAACAAGGGCGAGCGGGCCCTCCAAAGCACCGTTCTGGTACGGTGGCTGCTGTTTCTGGCAGGCACCGGTACACGTGTACCAGGGCGTACCACCTGCAACCCACCACTGTTAGTGTGGTACTGAAAACTAATGCACTGTATGCACAAAGCTAAAATACTTGTCCACTAGCTATCTGAAAAGTGGGTCGTTTGTCACTGATTTGAAAAAAAACTGGTGGTAATGGACTCTGAATAGGTCCTGGGACCTTGGGCAGCCTTTCCCAACCTTACACCCCTTGTCTCAGAACTGAAGCCAGATAACACACGAGGGAGCCAAAGTCGGGAAGGCGCTTAAGGCTTTTAAAAGATTGGAACACAGCCATTTTCAGTCTCTAGGGAAAGAATCGTTGCTGCTTCCAGTTTGAGGAAGGATTTAAAGCAGCAAACTGGTTCTGCTCCCGGTGAGCCAGAAACATGTTTTTTTTCTTTGGCCATCATTGAACCAGAGCTGACCTCTAGCAACCCTGCCCTCCATCACCTTGAGCATATTGGCAGCTTCATTACGCTGCTGAGCCATGTCCTCGGACTCTGTTAGGAGTGTGTCTAGAAGCTGCGGCTTATACAGTTGGCCCACAAGTTCACTCTGGAGATGGTCCTTGACGTAGTTCACAAGGAAGTGCATCACGGTTTTGGGTACACTACAGGTTGAAAAGCAGATAAATTGATTTTGGACACAGGTTCTTAAAAAGTAAGTCCCCAAATTTTTATTGACGGTTATTGTTTAAGTATAATTTCATCTTTCCTATTGCTACCAGAAATAGATTAATATAGCACTTTTGCCTTAGATAATCTCCATCTGTAGTATTCTCAAGTTATGCTTTGTTATTCAAAATGCTTTGAACTACATGTGGAAATTGATGTGCTTGCAGAAGATAAAGTATTCTGATTATAGCAACAAGAAACCACATATGTTAAAATGTATTGGCGTTGCAGAAAATTTGTCAGAATCTGACCAAGAAGTTTAGGAACAGCAGTTTCCCAAATCCCCAAACAACCTTTAAGGGGTTGGATTGAGGAAGAAAGGCTGTCCTCTCATTCAAAAATGGCTAAAGTCTTAACTTTTCTACAAGGAGTTGCATAAAATGAACTTGTTAGTATTTGTTAGTTAGTCACTGCTTATTCTCAAACCTCCACTAGCAGAATATCCATTTCTGAAGGAATAACTAAATCCAGATGCCACAGCTCAGTCACTAATGCTTACTGTAATTTTCCTGTTAACCCACTTACCTATCCTGAATGCTTTTGCGCACAATGAGGAAGTAGGACTTAATAAGCCTCCGGATTACCTCACAGTCTCGTTGTTCACGCTGGCTTAACTTCCGGGTTACTGGCATGGGCTAAGGACAGGCAGAGGAAATGGCCATGAGCAGGGGTTCACCAAATGCAACAGCAGTTTAGCTGAGAGAGCAGCTACTCAAGAATCTACACCCTTAGCTGAGATGATGATAAATATCTATTCCCCAACATGGTATAAGGTCTCCTCTTGAACAGGGGGTTGAACTAGAAGACCTCCAAGGTCCCTCTTCCAATTCTGTTATTCTGATGTACCCCTTTTGCAGTAACCCATCCTGCCAGAAACCAAAGTTGTCTACGTTATAGGGGCAAAAAGCAATGACCTGAAGGCAAGATCATGTACCTCTAATGCAAATACTGGCACTTCTTCCAATTCATCCTTATGTTTCTGCATTGCAACTCCTAGCAACATTCTTTGCTCCTAAAAGTAGCTTAAGGTCTAGCCAGCCCACCTGCTTTCTCCCACCCTATTCCTCCCAGGTTTATCCCAGCTGACCGTGTCCAGTAGATTGACTTCATGGGATCGGCTGGGGCTAGAATAAACCAAAGAGTGGGAGGATCCTTTAGGCCTATCATCAATGCCAGATTCTTCTGCTTTCTCACTTTTCCATCGCCAGGTACCATCTATAGCAGTGTCACTCTAGATTGGAAGAAATGCAAGAATAAGCTGCAAGTTAAGACAAAGGTAGACATTAAGGACAGGGGAAAGGGCATCCGTGAAATGTTACCTTAGAACTGCTCACTGAGGCAGAGACCAGTGCTGTGTCTATAAAGTCAGGGTGCTTGGTATTAATGTAGGCCAGCTCAATGGCAACCAGGTTATGCACCTAGGAGAGAGGCATTATTAGGCCTAGGGTATCTGGGCTCAATAATCCAAGATAGTGCCCAAGATCTCTGAAACAAAACATCAGCCTTAAGTACCATGTGTATTTCCAAGGCTAGTTCTAGGCCTCATAAGGAGCCCACAATAGTTCATAAAAAAAAGAAATAACCCAATATGTCATTTGGAAGTATACTCAGCTCCCCAGACATTAGCTGAAATGTTAGAAAACAATCTGGGCTCATAGTAGGAAATAGGTAGAGGCAGCAACAATGTGCAACTTTATTACTTTGCTGTGTTGTGGTTTCAGACTGGCCATGTCTACCACGACAGCTGATGTCTGTCTGTCTATCCTACACACTCTAAATTCCAGATATGCCCACCAGCTTCAAAACCTCTGGAAGAAATGTGCAGCAGCAAGGACCATTTCATACTTTGATTCATAGCAAAAAAGCACCCGTTACCATCTCGTTGGTGATGGGCAGCCTCCGGCGAAGGACTCCTGTCACCACCTCCACAATGGCCTCGTGCAACTTGGGGAAACGCAGCAACTCCTAAAGATTTGTTTTGTTATTGTTTTGCATACATATAAAAAAACGTCCTTGAAGAATCCCCCCCCCCCCTGGTTTGTCTCTGCCTGTCTCTCTGTCGTTGCCCCCCCCTTCTCTCTGTGTGTAATGTAAGTTTGTATATACATATACATACACACACAACTCTGATGGAAATTTTTATTCATCTATTTATGTAAATATGTTTTCCTACTTAACTTGTAAGACCAACTGAATATGGTAGTTCTCAATTTACAACCATTTGTTTAGTGACCATTTGAAGTTACAACACAGGAAAACGTGACCACCATTTTTCACACTTACCACCATTGCAGCAATCCCCAAGGTCATGTGATCATGAGTCAGATGCCTGGAAACCTGACTCATACACTATGTTGCCAAAAGTATTTGCTCACAACTGAGCCTGATTATGCGGATGGGCGAGCAAATGCTTTTGGCAATATATGGTGTGTTTATGATGGTTGCAGTGTCCTGAGGTCAGGTGACCACAAAGTCAAGGGGGAAGCCAGACTCAACAAAAAACTTAATAACCGCAGTAATTCACTTAACAATTGTGGCAAGGGACAAAACTCACTTAACAACTGTCTCACTTAGCAACAAAAACCTTGGGTACAATTGTGCTCGTAGGTTAAGGATCATTTGTATGTTGAAACTTTTCCTCACTGAAGGATGCTGTCTTAAAACGTTTGTAACAGTTGGGCACCTGGAAAGGTGACCCCCAGCCCCCTTGGGAGTTTGCATGCATGGGGATGCCGGTCCAGAACCCACTCAAGAGCCCTTCCCTTCTTTTGGGGATGGAGGCTTGGTTGATCATAGGCCCAGCGAGACGGTACCTGTGTGTTGTAGGTGGTACAATGTTGGATGATGCGCTGCAACTCCTCATGCACAAGCTCCACGCAGCGAAGGCTTGGTTCCTCCAGTCGCTTGATTTGCCGTTTCACCAGCAACTCAAAAGAGACCTCAGGAACAAAAAGAGCTGGGCGGGGACCCTGCCAGACAGATGGAGAAGCATCTTCAAAAACTGGTGGCAGGAAAAAAATCCTATGCTGGAAGGACTCGAAGGTCGGTTGAGGTTCTAAAGTAGCTCAGTCTCCCCAAACTCAGTGTAACTTCAAATACACACTTCCAGTGTTGCTAACTTTTGCGTGCATTTTGTTCCTGCCTCCATGTGACAGGGCCGAAGTTTAGCATTGCCCAGTCAACAAAACATCCTTTAAGCAGTGCTGACTTCTATAATTTAGACAGCACAGTGGTTTCAGGAGAATAAATGGATACTGTACCAAAAGTACAGAAGATGACTTGCATGAGAAAGGCTAGCTCTTGACACTCAATGTAGAAGCAAAAAAGGGACTCGATATAGAACTGGACATCTTGGGAAATTAAATATGCCAAGAAAGCATAGATTGGTTGTCTTCTTCTATCCTACTTCTAAGGTGGGACAGTCAGACTTACTCCCCCTACCCTCCTCCTCCTGGTATTCCAAAACATCTAGCATTAAAAACTGGATGACGCATGTAACTGGATGATGAACCAACCTAGAAATAAGGAACAATTTCCTGGCAGAACAATTTGCTAGTGGAACGGCTTGCCTCCAGAAGTTGTGGGCGCTCCATCCACTGGAAGTTTTTAAGCGATTGGACAGCCGTTTGTCCAGAATGGCATATGGTCTCTTGCTTGAACAGGAATTTGGACTACAAGGCCTCTAAGGTTCCTTCCAACTCTGTTAATCCTCTACCAGTCCTCTATTGTTATTGAAGCAGGAGACAAGATCCATTCTATTGGCTCACTGGTTTTAATAGCTTGGGTGTTTGCTTGGGAGCTACAAATGCTAATAACCACAGGTATCTATCAAAGCATGTACCCTTTGGGAACACTTTGTCCTTCTGGCTACATGAATGAACCGTTTGCCTGCAGCAACTGCAGCCGAATGTCATGCTTTCAGCAGGATAGGCAATCACTCTTAATTCTTACAATGCTTCAAGCCAAGATCTCATTTACCCATTACTGTAGTTGGCAGCGCAAGGAAGCTTGGCTTGTATCCATCCCACTTCTAAATTATAGCAGCAGCAAAATTTTAGGTGAATTCCCAACACTGTCATCTTTTCTTGTGCAATATACTTGTACAATTGGGAAAAAAAGAACATGGGTGAAAGCGAAAGATAAATGGATAAGGCAGCCTTGCATTGGAGGATCATATTAACTTACTGTGGCATTTCTAATGGCTGTCAAAATATCCAGCATCGTGAGTCCGGCCAGCGGATCAATGGACTCCAGAGTGCGTCCAAAGGTTTCATGGAAAATGTAGCACATCCGGGCACCACCGCACCTGCCCAGCAGAGAAGCAGATCAGCCCCCCAGCATCCCACTGCCAGCTTGTTTATCCCACATTCAGCTCCATCGCCGTATCGTTCACTAGAGGCTTCACTCACAACTCGGAGGTCTCAATGTTGCGTGCTGTACCCTCAATGGTGTTGCAATACTCGGTGGCAAACTTTGTGATGATCTGAAGCAAAGTGGCATTCTTGTCTTCGATGGGCTGCCCGTAGCTCTGTAGCACTGATTGGTACTGAGCTGTGAGCACATTCACTCGGGTCTTCAGTTCAGGCAGACAGTCGCGGATATGGTGCATCAGCAGCCTGGAAAAGGTAGAAGGGCATCAGCCTGGCCTTTTAAGGAAAGCACCCTATTTTCAGGAATGATTCCAAATGACCAACAGAAAGTGTTGGAGAGGACAGTACTAGGTAAAGGGGGCCAACGTTCAGGTGACCGAAAGAAGACTCATTTGAGCCAAATCTTCACTTCCTAGCTAAATAAGATTTAAAAGGGGGGGGGGGTGTGCCTGAGTCAATTCCGACTTTCTATTTGTTATGCTGTACTTGTATTCTGCTGCTGAGTGGTTTCATGATTTTAGGAACAGGAAGGATGGTATTCTGAAAAGTTGCAATTCAGAAGTGAAAACACTTCTGCGGGGTTCTCCTTTCATGTACAAATGCTGTGGCAAGATAAGGAGGAGCTCACACACACAATCCCTGGCTTCAAACGAACACCCAGAATTTCTGCCCAGAATACCTCTTACAATTCCTAGCTCCCACTTTGTGATTTTAATGCTAGTTGAAGTTTTACCTTTAAGAGTAAATGTAGCTCAGGGTTGAACTGTAGAGTCCTTGGTGCTCTAGGAGCTTGGTTATTTGCTTGCAGACCTCTCATTACCCAACTAGTTATCATCATCAGTGTGATGATTATGTGGTTTGCTCCCTGTTTCTTGCCTTACCCATGTGGATAGCAGTGTGGTTTTCTCACCCAGATAAGCAGGAGGTACCACCAGACAACCAATCAAGCAGAAAACAATACCCTAATCAAGAAATTGCCAAGGAGAAAAGTACATTTCCACCAACACTGATGTAAATATACACACTGGTGTATATATACTCTATATATACCATTATACTGTGTATAAACAGGGAGCAAACCCAACACTCCCTCACACCGATGTTACCTAGTTGGGTAACAAAACATCTACAAGCAAATAACCATGCTCAGAGAGCACTAAGGACTCCACACTTGAGATTTTGTTTTAAAGCTGGCATGTGCAGGGCTAAACATTTTCATGGGCACCGGATCCTATGCCCAATGAATATGTCGGTCTTGGGGACAAAGGGCTGTTGCTGTCTATGTGTTCCTCCCTAAAAAAAACCTTTAAAAGATAAGGCTTTTAGCACTCTAGATCATGAAGATTAGATCTTACAACTGTCACAGGCTATCAGCCTCTTGGTACCAATTGCTAGGAAGTCTAATCAGGAATGATGATGCCGCTGCTGCTTCTCCAAGAGACTGCTGCTGAGTTGCCGAGGGAACAGAAGTGACCTAGTCTAATCCACTAAGGCTCTCTTCAGAGTAAAGGACAGAAGTGGCTCTTTTCTACTCAGAGGATAAGCATCTTAAAGCAGTGGGTCCCATTCTACCTGGGGTTTCCTGGTCAATCCCTAACCAACCCCAGTCCCTTCTCACCTGTTGAGAGTTTTGGCCAAATGACGTGTGCCGTTGCGATTGGCAAGTGAAGGGTACTTTTTCTGCATGAATCCTTGCTCATCCTGCAGAGACTCACTGATGCTCTTGTTACTGTTGATATCATGTTGGCTCCTAGCAGAGGAAGCAAAAATACCATCTAGAAAATTAACAAAATCTTTCCCTGATGGATTCACCCACAAGCAACAATCTGCTCTGGCAAGGAAGAGGTTTTGCAACCAGATGCCCTCTCCATCTAGCCTAGAAGCCCCCCTCTAGATCCCCTGCATGCATCACCACTGACCTGTTGACCACCCCAATGATGCCTAGCTTGACAGGAATAACCCGGCCCATCAGTACATCCAGGGCATCAGTCCCAGCATCCATCAGATCTAACTTGGTGACCACAGCCAGTGTCCTTCGACCTGCAGAGAAATCCTTCTCCGGTTAGTGGTATCAGAAGGGGAAAGGGGGTGATGGTGACAGAGGCTGTTCCTTTATTCTTTGTGTGCTCCTCCCAAGACCACATATCTTTTGCATTCATTCAAATTTATGCATGTATAATTTAAATTGCTAAGATTGCCCAACTCATTAGAGATTATGGGTGATGTACAAATTAAAAACAAAATTGTAGTACATTAAACCAAGAAAACTACAAGATTATTACAATAGGAGGAATAATCACACACTATAAATATACCAATATCATCTAATCCAGGTGGAACCCACTCATATTTTCCCCATTCCAGGTTTTCAAGTCCAAAAAGACAGCATTAGAAGCCTTCAGGCATGGTGTTCCATAGGGCAGCTGTTACAAAAGAGAGGCAGGCTTCCTAGGCCACTCAGATGGCCTTGTCTGGCCAATGCAACTTGGGGCAAGTCCATTGTGTTGGATCTTGCAGAATGGGAATAAACAAAGGGAGAAAAGTGCTCCCTCAGCTCACTCTGTCACCCATCTGCTTTATTCCCCTTCTTGTTGATCAGCCATCATTTAAGAACGGATCTTAACATTCAGACAGAAAATAAATATTATGTTCTGCTGACATTACTAAATCAGACTCCCTGAGCTTCAAAAAGAGAGGACTGTTTTATAGCATCCCATGGTTCTCCATATTATGATTCTAATTTCCTGATTTCTTCTCCTGAAGTACAAACATAGCCATACCATCAGGGTCAACATCCCGTGCTAGTTTGAGTGCTTCTGATGTAGCCATGTCAGTATTGGCAGCAGTGACAGCCAGGATTAAGCAGTTTGGGTTGGAGATGTAGGATAAAATCATATCTCGGACTTGATTCTCAATATCAGGAGGTTGATCTCCAATAGGCACCTGTGATATTGCAAAGACTGGATTTGAGAGATGTATAAGTCACCCAAGGCCTAAAGTATCATGCAGCAAAATGTAAAAAACTATGAAACTAGAAAAGGACAATCTTAGGAAACTTCCTTATGTTTACTTACTCAATTACTCTGAATTGAGAAGGCTAATAATGCAATACAAACTGCATCACACCATACTAAGCACTCTTGTTTACTGCTCTGTTTCCACCCAAGAGAGGAACAGAGAAGAGGGAGCAAGGACTCTTGATTCATATCACTCACTGTAGGAAGAAAAACAGAACTATGTTTGAGATGCAAAAGAACTCCTGAATTCACATACCTGCAGCCTAAAAACACGGATGCACGTATTTAAGAAATATGCCCTTCCAATTCCTAACTCTATTATCTTCAGTGAAGAACATATTCTCTAATCCAGGAACATTTATTTGGACTGAAAGGAAGAACATGTTTCTAGTCCTCATGGCTGCAGAACATTATCCTACAATCTAAGATCTAAAAGAACATGCTTTAGCAGCAACAGTAAAGTTGGATATGTGAGGTCAAGGAGTGTTCAAATTGTAAAAGGCTGAGAGGTGTTTGTACATGCCCCTTCTCTATGCTCAGCATAAGCAAAACAAGTTTAAAAAGAGCATCCCATATATGTTATATAGCCTGCAGAATTCAACTGAAAAATAATACGTATTTATTTTAAGCACAAATCTACACCTGTGAGGTGCAGAAACTTGAAGAGAATCACTTGGGCTTTTAGTTTTCCTAATAAGCAAATGAGAAAAACAGGATTCTTTTGCTCCAGAACAGGGACAGATTTATGCCAACTACTGAGGCTGCCTTGAGGAAACATGCCTTTCCACTGAAGCTGGTGCTAGCTAAAACAAAGCTGCCAATATTGTTTCTATCCCCCATACAAAGGGGACTAATTTCATCTCAAGCGCAAAAGGCCAGCCTGTAGGAGAGACTTCATCCCAAACCACACAACCTTCCAATTGTAGCCACAGGATTTGGGGAGTTCTCCTGCGAAAAGGTCAGGCCTTCAACTGAAACTTTTTTCTGAATCTAATATAGTGGTATGCTAAAAACAGTAAATCCCACATCTGTTATTTATTCACACTCTTTTTATCTTCTGCTCACCATCACTGTAACTCAGCTTTTCTTCTGGTCCAATGTGACTAAATGGTTAAAAGGAGTGGTTCTAAGGAAAAAGTGGTAGATCGCAGAAAGGAGACCATCCATCACTTGGTACATTGGTGCCCAAGGCTACACATTGCCCGGATATTGCTGAAGAAGTTTTGCCTTTAAAGGTTTTTGGAAAGTCTACTAATAATCAATAACACCTAGGTCTCTCTTAAGACATGGGCGACAGACAGCACCATTTCTAAGTGTCTCACCTTGGTGATTCCTGGAAGATCTACCAGCGTCAGGTTAAGCACATGAGGTGAATAGATCTTCAGGTACAAGGGTTCTGGACTGATTCCCTGGAAGCAAGAAAAGGTATTAGAGAAAGCCACAAAAAAGGCATTTGGATCAATGGACTCTCACACCACGAGAGAAGAACTCGAGAGAGTTGGTACCTTATTGGTCCCAGTCATCCGCTCGGTTTCAATCTCAATTTCCTGCCGAATCTCCTTGAAATCCATAAAAGTCTGAGGAAAGAGCACACACAGAAAGGCTTCTAACATCACAAGCTGCAGGGCAGCGTGCAAAGGCACTTGCTCTTTTATTGACCCTCTTCCCCATCTTGCCTGCTTGTGGCAGAACTGGAGCAGGGAACAGACAGCGGAAGAGGAGAAAACAAGAAAAAATAGAGCACTCCAGTACTCCACCTCAAACATTTTAAATATGATACATCATGCTATAACTCTGAATACAAAGCAAAAGCCAAAACCGTCCAAACAATCAGCAGCTGCAGAATAGAAGAGAGATTGGGGGGGGGGGGGGGGCTTAAAAGTGCTTTCAACCTATAAACACATTGTTGAAAACAATGGCTTTAATTCCAGGTGAGCTTAGGACAAGGCACAGAAGACACAACCTTGGGGAGAAGTTAATTTCTTAACCGTACGGGTCTGGATGGATGGCAACCGACTAAAACTCAACCCTTCCAAGACGGAGTGGCTGTGGCTTCCGGCCCCCCGGTTCAACCAGGTGTTTCCATCTCTGGCCATTGGGGGCGTGCAACTAGCCCCCATGGAACAGGTGCGCAATTTGGGCGTCCTCCTAGATGCCCGGCTGTCCATGGATGACCATGTAACAGCCGTGGCAAGGGGGGCGTTCCATCAGGTCCGCCTGATGCGCCAATTGCGCCCCTTATTGGACCGGGATGCCCTACGCACAGTCACCCATGCGCTAGTGACGTCTCGCCTGGACTACTGCAATGCTCTCTACATGGGGCTTCCCTTGAGATGCACTCGGAGACTACAGTTGGTCCAGAACGCGGCCGCGCGGGTGATTATGGGGAGGACTAGATACTCCCTTGTAACACCTCTCCTGCGCGAGCTGCACTGGCTTCCTGTGGTCTACCGAGTGCGTTTCAAGGTTTTGATTATGATCTTTAAAGCGCTTCATGGCACAGGACCTAGTTATATGCAGGATCGCATCCTGCCCCACACATCCCTACGACCAATTCGCTCACACAGAGAGGGACTTCTCCGGGTGCCGTCCGCCAAACAGTGTCGGGGGGCGACACCCAGGAGCAGAGCCTTCTCTGTGATGGGCCCAGCCCTGTGGAATGACCTCCCCCGTGACATCAGGATTATTTCCGATCTCCGCTCCTTCCATGTACAGTTGAAGACCCACCTCTTTCAATTATCTGGCCTGGCTCAACCGTAATTTTTCATATTCCTCCTGACTGTCTTTTTTAAATTTTAAATTTTTATTGTATATTGGGTTTTTATTATTGGGGTATGTTAATGGTTTTAATTGTCTAAATGTTGTAATCTATTACCTCCTCCGTGCATGTATGTCTTTGTATATATGTATGTTTATATATGTCCTAGTGTACGCCGCCCCGAGTCCTGCCTGGAAAGGGAGCGGCTAATAAATTCAAATTATTATTATTATTATTATTATTATTATTATTATTATTATTATTATTATTATTATTTAAAAAGAGGAATAAAGTATAGGAGTTGATATTCTTTCAATATGACTGACCATCATAAGCAACTTTGGAATAAGTTACAACATGCCAAATAAGTCAACTTGCTTAGATGAGCACTAATCACAGTACGACAGGGTTTGTAAGATCTGGAAGATAATAAATCCTTATCTGCATGCTTTATGTATTTATTTACATCTTTTAAAACAAAAGATATGAAGAGACTTTTTCCCCTCCAGGAGTAAGTTAAGTGATGCAGTCAAAAGAAAGCTCTATGAAAAAGAAAAAATATCCAAAGATAACAATTGGATTTCATTTCCAGAATTCTTTTCTGACTGCTCCCTTCAGTACCAGAGAATTGGATGGGGGTAGTCAGGCTATCAAGACCATTCCCCGCTAGACAGATTGGTACTCAGCCTCAACTTAATACCCTCAATATAAGGGAAAATAATTACTTTGTTTTGAGATATTTCTTTTAAAACATTCAATCAGAACCTGCCTTATCATTTAAATGTATTATTTTGAGCAATCTCTAGCCATAGAATTTATTTTCTAATTCCCAGATTATCTTCTTGGCCCACTGCAGTCATTTTCTTTGAAACCTTCTGAAAGTATAGTGCCCAGAACTAGATGCAATAGGTGAAGAGCTGACCACTGCAGAATTGAGAAGCATTATTTCCAGTAATTTAGAAATTACTCGTTGATCCATCCAAAATATGTATTTCTCTATTGCAGCAGCCCACATCACACTGACTCACATTCTGTTTGCAAGCAATGTTTTTTTTTTGCAAGATCCTTTTCATAAATATCATTATCATCTCCTACATCTATGGATTTGGTTTTCTTTCATAAGTGAAGAACTTTCTATTTGCCTGTAATATTATTATCTCTATCTTCAGTTCATTTCTCCAACATATTAAGATTTTTGACATTATAAATTCTTAGTGAAAGACTGGAATGAATATCTATTTTCTCTCCCCCTTTTGGGGCTCTCCTGCTGGCATCCACTGTTGGGATATTTTCTTAATATTTTGTACAAGATAATAAGACAAAATATAAGAGAATTAAGAGAACATCACTGACTGTGATATCATTAAGTATAACCTTATATGTCCTTGTCCTCTCTTCTTTGGGTCCTAAAATCCATGGTTAGACAGGAAAGGGAAACCATGAATGGACATAAGTAACAGGAGAAATATAGGAAAAAAGTCCAAAATAGCCTTTTTCCCATAACAGTAACTGCAGGCTTTTAAATCAAAAAGAAAACAAGTAAATGATTAAGTTCACACATCATGCTAAGACACACGTGATGAGTTTGCACATGTGAACTATCAATTGAGAGTCCTCAAGCTACAGATAAGCAATTGTCTCAAACACCATTATTCACCCCCCAAGAAATGTCACTGTGTTTCCCTTAATGTGAGGCTTTTTTGCCTTATTAGGCAGCCACCTAATTTGCCAAATGGCCTGGACTGACTCTAACCATAAATAGTTCCACATATACCTCACCCACTCAGTACCTTGTGCTTGCAGTGCAGGAAAGTGGCCCATTCCTCAGTCTGGGCAACTGCAAACAAAAAACAAAATAAAATAAAAGTGATGAGAATCTTTCCAGCACCATTTTTACTTTGTCAGTTTACTTTGTGACTAAGTGAGGATCGGAACTTGTGTCTCCCTAGCTGCACTCTGACACGTGTAACCATTTCCCTATGCTGTCGGTTGCTGTTTGGTTTTGCTTCTATCAAAAATGTCAGATAAAATAACTAGTGCAGTTGAACCAGTGGAAAACCGACAGCTCACCGATGCAAAAATTTACAAGTTTACCAAACGTACTCTTTCCATATGAGGCAACAATATTTCACCCATTATTCCCAGACAATGAATTTAGGTGGTATAATCAGAATCAGGCGGCACCATCCTTTTAGCCTGCACGCAATGAAATAATTTCTACAAGTTGCTTCCTGCTCAATTCTTGTTTGGATTGGAACTGTTTTGGATTACTAATGTTCACTGGGGATGGAGAATCTTTATATCGGCCTCATTCCTCTGAAGAAAAGGATATGGGAAGAGGAAGGACTTAGGCCTGTCCACTGATATCATGCAGCGACATCTACAGCAAATTGCAGTAACACCAAAACAAGGATATAGGCACACCAATGGCATGTAAATGTCACGATTCTGTACTTGCAAGTATAAATCACAGCAGCAGCACGATGAAATCAGGCACATTTCAGACACACAAATACCCATACAGTACTATGCAATACTATGCAGGACTCTCCAGCCAATATAGCTCTTGAGATGACAAAGTTAACTCATTCTAACTCAACCTTTTTCACGAATGAAAGTGAATATATCTGCCCCAGGATAATGTTGCAGGATCCAATCTGGGTCGGTTACTGGGACCAGAAGTTTCTTCTTCCGAGTTTTTAGACTCGTGCTGGAGTCCATCTTCAGGAAACTTCTCTCTAACAGGAGAAGTTGCTATAACTACTACAGAGAAGTTCCATGAAGATGGGCCCCAGCACGAGTCCGAAAGCTGGGAAGACAAAACCTCTGGTTCTAGTGGTCAATCTTTTCAGTCAACCAATGATGTGATTTACACACTCTTAAGTATTGGAAGGCAGAGATCAAGCCAGCCCCTTCTAAGTAATCATATTCCATCTTCTGGATCAGAGGTAACATTCTGATGCTCACATCTCTGTTTTACTTTGTCACTAAGAGAAGTAACTTTTCCCTTACCATTTTCTCCAGTAGCTTTCCGCCTCCTCTCCGCCAGGGTTGGCACATGGACCAGCTGCAAGACCAGGGGCCGCCGTGTGACAATTCCAGAGCCACGTGGCAAGAAATCCCGACCGACAATGCTCTCTAGCACTGAGCTCTTCCCACTACTCTGTGGAAATAAATAGCATTACAGGTAGAAAAAGAAAAGGTAGTTTCTTACCTGTGCAAAAGTTTAGAAGAAGAACATATTACTAATATGGTTCCAGCATCTCATTTTGATTTACCTCCTTGCGTACTCACAAATTCATTCTCTTAAGATCCTCTCAAACTTGCCCGTTAATAGGGCAGGTGATATTTTCAGCTTCCACTTTATCTTTAAATTGAAATTTGCTTAGCTGACAAAAAGTTTTACTCACTGGTTTAACCAACATTTGTCCTACTAAGAGCCGATGTGGTGCAGTGGTTAGAATGCAGTACTGCAGGATACTTCTGCTGCCTGCCGGCTGCCAGCAATTTGGCAGTTCGAATCCCATCAGGCTCAAGGTTGACTCAGCCTTCCCTCCTTCCGAGGTGGGTAAAATGAGGACCCAGATTGTTGGGGGTAATAGGCTGACTTTGTAAACCACTTAAAGAGGGCTGTAAAGCGGTATATAAATCTAAGTGGTACTGCTAATACAAGCCGCGCTGTTTAGCATGGGCTTGGAGTAAGCCTAAATAGAGGCAGAACCTCACCTGAGAGCCAACTACCACGATTTGGGGCAGCTGTATAATTTCGGCTGCCACTGTGTTGAAAATCTCTTGCAGCTTATTGATCACAGGGATAAGAGTCTCCATAATGACGACGGTGCAGCTCGTGCAAAGGGGGCTCTTATTCCCTAGAAAGTAAAGAGGACGGTTAGCCAGAAGGCAAAAGGGAAGTCGCGGGAAGTCCCCTGTCACCATGGAGCCTTGTTTTCTCCCTTCCCCTCCAAAGAGCACGCCGACCCATTTCTCCGAGTAAAGGCCTGAGCCGTTCCCGACAATTCGGCCCAAATAACGGAACCGAGCATCCAATACTCACCCTCAGGCTATTTATTCTGAATCCGGATACAGCTCCATTCACGCCACAATCAGGAAATATTCCCCGATTTGCCCGCCTCGTTCCCTATCTTTTTTGCTCAAGATCTTTGACCTTCTGGATTTCTATAGGTTTTTCGTCTGTCCATCAAGTAAGCCTTCAGCTCTATTGGAGAATAAACATTTTTCCAGGGCGAGGTTACATTTTCATTGGCCAAATCGGGAGCAAATCATGCCCCTCCCCCGTCTTAAAAGCTTTTCAAATACACGACCATAGAGAGAAAGTTAAAGAGATAGAAAGGTCTTCGCAACCGAAACCATAGCAACAGCCAAGATTTCTTTTTGGTAAGATGGCGACTAGCGAAAAACCTTTTCGGAACGGCGGTTAAACTGATGTCGGCTTCCAGCAGCCTCTGTTTTGTTAGTCGCCCCTTGTGTTTTTTAAATTAAAACACTGAAAATTGATTATTTTTATTTGATTACTTTCGTTGGGCTAGAAACTAATATATTGGTTGGTGCTGGTTAGAAATTATGGGGATTGTAGTCCAACGCATCTCGCAGCTCTGCCTCGGGGAAGACTTGTAAATTAGATACAAAAGGAAGCTGAAATTTGCATACCTTTTTTGTCCGTTGGAGTCTCTATTGACTCCTGGTGAGTACATGGACAAGTCCTTTCGCTTTTCTTGCCAACGTTTTTTGGTATGGCATTAATATTTGCTCCAATATACCCTACTTCAATATGGATTAACAATGAAAACCCAAAATTCCACTATAGTAAAACAATGAAGATTTTTGAAGATCTGGGCAAGTTTAATCATTGCACAAAGTCATATAATGTTATGTGATTTTATAAATTTGATTAATAAATAAATAATAAACATAGCCTGTTTGGTTTACCTTTGATTCTCAAGGGCCCAAGGTTGACTCAGCCTTCTATCCTTCCGAGGTCAGTAAAATGAGGACCCAGATTGTTGGGGGCGATATGCTGACTGTAAACTGCTTAGAGAGGGTGTAATGTAAAGCACTATGAAGCAGTATATACATGTATGCTGTTGCTATTTTAGCAGATTGTTTAAATTCCATCATTATGACTTGATATCTCGGATTAGTGGCCTAGCATGCTAAGATGCATCCATCTAATGTGTATTTGAAATGTCATGGTTTAACTACTACCGTGTTTCCCCGAAAATAAGATAGGGTCTTATTTTCTTTTTACTCACAAAATATGGCTTGAGCCTTATTATGAGGGGAGAGTTTATTGTTTTGGGGTTGCCGGGCGGCTGCTCTTTTGCAAGTGGGCTCCCAAAGAGCTGGCCACAGCCTCATGGGCGAATGGCTGTGTTGCGCCAAAGCAGCGTAACACAACAGCCATGAAGCGACCATGCTCACGAGCAGCCACCCAGCAAATCCCCTTTCAAGCGAGGCACAGCGCCATTCACTGACCTAGGGGTATCGCAAAGCTGTGTGAGCACCTGTTCGCCGCTGCCCGGCTCCTGTAACTTGGTGCCTTCGAAATGCCAGTGAATGGCGCTCTGCACGGCTGGAGAGGGGGGTTGCAAGAATGGCTGTTCCGCTCTTGCTCACCCACCTCCCAGCCTGACATTGCATCCCAGCATGGCTTTTTCGGCGGCTTCCAAACCGAGCCTTCCAGCAGTGGCCGCTCTGGACGTACGCTCTATGGTTGTGGGCCAGCTGCCGGCGCTCTGCCTGGATGGAGGTGGGGGGGTTGTCCAGGGGGCTTATTTGCAGGGGAGGGCATATATTTTTGCCCACCAGAAAAATGTGGCATGGCCTTATTATCAGGATATGTCGTATTTTCTGGGAAACACGGTATGGTCCAGCATATGTGAGCCCCTTTCTAATTCAAATGGTGGTAGGGGGTGCCTTCTTTCCCCATGTTTATAATTGGAAAGTTGGCCATATCTGAACAGGTGCTGAAAAAAGAAAATCAGTGATTTGCACTTTCAAATGGTGCAAATGGTGTTGGGGAGAATGTGTACTACACTGCCTGCATTTTAAAATATATATACTTGCTTTTAATAAGGAAATGATTCATCATATATGGTGTCGTATCCACTGCATTTAAGAGTGTGAATATGAGACACCAACTATGATAGTTTAGGACTAATGATTACCAGAAGAGTTGGTAATACTAGAGACTATCTGCCATGCCATTAGAGCTTTATGTAACTGAGGTCACAAATTAGCCTTTTGTGAGCTCAAAAGTTCCATCCTAGATGTCCCACATTCTCTCGCAGTAGCCTTAGCTACAGAAATCAAGATGGGGCATCTATTCAGCCTGTATGTTATCTTCCAGCTACTTCTGTCTTCCTCTTCCTCTTCCCACTGTAAGCAACAACATGCCAATGTAGTAGACTTGAGTCCTGTTCCTTCTTTGGGAGGACAGAGAGGTCTATGCAACCTCAATATTCATATTTTTTAAGTTGTGATATATTTAACTTGGAAGACTCAAGACACAATATATTATTTAGAAATTTGAACTATATTATTATATATTCAACATTGTAAATTCACAGCTGCCAATATTTTAGTTGATGTTGGTCTTCATATGCGTTCAGTTCTTCTCTTCCCAAAAAGCTAGAATATTGTAATCTACTGGCATAGGATATGTGCAGATCCAAGCAATGGGGACTTCCATAATGGATAGATGGAAATTTTGTCACTGCACAGATTTTCTAAATGCCATCCAAGATTTTTTGGTATGGTACCTAGTGTGCTGATAACCACTGGGACCACCATGACCAGTTTATGCCACAATGTTTCAATTTTGATTTTCAGATCTTGATATTTTCTGATCCTTTCTAATTCTTTGTGTTTAATTCTATTATCTATTATTGCCATATCAATTATCAGAGTTTCTTCTTTTTTAACAGTTAAATCTGTATTATCAGTGTTCAGAAATTCCACAATATTTATACCTGCTCGTTTATTACTACTTTTAAACTCAATCTTCCCACGATTTTTTAGAACAGTACTGGCACATGATAATTTTTACAGATGTTCCAGCTAATCATTTTAGTGACTGTGTTGTTTATAATCAGTTTGTGCAAACTTCTTGCACGAGCTAAGTATATGATCTCCTGTTTCTACCTCTTTGCACAATCTGCACTTTGAATCATTTGATGATATTTCAATTTTGGCCTTGTTTGCATTAGTTTGAATAGCTTGCTTTTGAGCCGGTAAAATAAAGCCTTCAGTTTCTTTTTTTAATATTCCACTTGTAAGCCCATACCATTGCCAGGTATTAGCTTTATCTACTTTCGCCTCACTCTTTTGTAAAAATTGAGCATATATTGCTTTTCCTTGCCAGCATTCTATTCTTGTTTTAATTACATTATATTGATATTCATATTTTGTTTCCTGCACATTCAAAAAATTTTAAATTGCATCAATGCTTGTTTTTGGCTGTCTTATGTAATCAGTCAGGGAGGCTTTCCATCTTTGACTGTTTATTTGACTTGAGGTAAACCTTTACCTCTGTTTCTGTGGGACAGGTATAATTTATTACTATCATCATAGGATGTAATGCATAGTGAATAGTCATCTCTTTCTTGTTTTGTTGGTCCAGTTCAGCTTGAGTCCACTTAATATTTCCAGCAGTGTATCATATACAGGTTTAGCCAAACAATACCTCACTCTTTGGATCTATTCTTTAGTGATCACATTTTAATTTCTCCATACTTGATACTATCCAACTGTAAAATTCCCACATACTTGTAGGCTTTATCCTAATTTGGGCATTCAACATTTCAATTCCATTATTGTTTGTGATTTTACCCCAATTTATTATTATAATAACACATCTCTCTAGGTCAAATTGCATTGCTGTATCTGTGTTTAAAATAATTAATGTTTGTCAATTATTAGATTTCAATTTGATTTTCCAGTCAAATTGGAGCTTCTGATCATTCATATAAAGCAAATGAGAGATTTTATTAGCTTTTTCTGGGGGGGGGGGGGTGTTTGGTATTCAAGATTTCTTCAAAATCATTGAAAGTGAAACTACTAAATTAGGTAATAATGAGTCACCCTGTAAGATATTTATAATTTATTAGATTTATTATAATGGTTCATTGCATAGTCAGCCTGATATTTAGACTGAATTTGGCATTTTTATCCACCTATCAAGTGCTCCCAAAGGATCTAGGATACACAGATATTGTTTCATGGTGTTAAAAGATATCGTTGTAGGATGTAAACTGTTCCATGTTAAGCTGCCTTTTGCAATTGATCACAGTGATTTTATTAATGCCAATGGTGCTCAAGTGGTGCTCCAGATCTTTTGGGATTACACCCAAAGGGGTCTATTATTAGTGATGCTATCTCTGCTTTATTTTGCCATGATAATTCTTTTGTCTTTCTTATCAACAATTGTTAAGTCTCGGATGTCATATGGCAGGTGCTTGTCTGTTTGAAAAGGAAGTGGGGTTTGCTCTTATTTTTATATACTACCGGTAAATCTTTGACTTACAACCATTTGTTTAGTGACTGTTCAAAGTTACAAGAGCATTGAAAAAGTGACATGATCATTTTTCACACTTACAACTGTTGCAGCATTCCCATGGTCACGCAATCAACATTTGGGTGCTTAGCAACTTGCGTGTATTTATGACAGTTATACTGCCCCAGGTCATATGATTACCATTTGTAATCTTCCCAGCCAGCCTCCAAGACGATGCCCTGATTAAACCATGAGCCCTCCCCTCTCTAGGAACTACAGCAAAGTCAATGGGAAAAGCCAGATTCGATTTATGAATGCATGACTTGCTTAATAACTGCAGTGATTACTTAAGAAATGTGACAAAAAAGGTCATAAAATGGGATACAATTTGCTTAACTAGTGCTTTGCTTAGCAACAGAAATTTTGGGTTCAATTGTTGTCGTAAGTCAAGGACTCAGTTAACAACTGCCTTGTCTGTACTGGTGAGAGTGTTCTTAGTATTCCTTGATTAGGTTGTTGCTTTGTGTTGACCTGTTTGTGTTGGTATTCCTTGATTGGGGTATTGTTTACTTCTTCATTGTTGGTCTAGGTCAGGGGTGTCAAACTCAAGGCCTGCAGGGTACTTAGATCTGGCCCACGGGCCCGCCCTGAAAACAATGATGGACTGGCCCGTGGTTCCTCTGTCAGTGAAAATGGAGCCTGGGCAGGCTGCGGGCCATCTCCCCAAGCTCTGTTTTCAATGGCAATGGGCTGCCGGAGGTACTCGTTGCCAAAAACAAAGCCCAGACAGGCTGCGCATGCCCTCCCCTCCCCGGTTCTGTTTTCACTGGCAAAGGCCTGCAAGAGACTGTCACAGCAGAAAATGGAGCCTTGATGAGTAACATCAAGCTGGCCACATGACCATGATCCCCCGAGGTCAAACACAACCCTGATGTGGTTCTCAATTAAATCGTGTTTGACACCCTTGGTCTAGATATTAATCTTGGGGTTATTCTCGGCTCATATGGCTGTTGATTGCTGGTGAGAAGGTGTTTGGTTTTTTTTAGTTTCCTTTTGGGTTTTTTAACTGACTCTTGAGGGGTATGTAAATGTTGTTTATCTCTGTGCCTGTTGATGGCTGATTTCTCTGAGTGTCAGGCCTCCAAGAATTGTCTGATGTTTTGGGATGGGTGGATCTAGGTTGCTTACAGCTTCCCAGTTAAAACTATGGTTGAGTCTATCCATGGGTTGTGAAATTAAGAAGTTTTCATCATGTCTTGACTATGAGGTGGTATTCAAGGATGTGTTCTGCTAGTCTTCTGCCTGTTTGTCCTACATAGTAGCTGTTACAGTCCTTACATTCTATGTTATAGATGACTCCTGTTTTTTTCTTCTGAGGCTGCTGTGTCTTTTACTTTACTTAGGATGCTTTGGAGAGCTTTAGTTAGTTTGTGTGCTACAATGATGCCATGTGGTTATAGTGGTCTCTTGGTAGTTTCTGAGATATTTTTTGATATATGACACTGTTATCTTTTTCACAGCTCGTATTAATTGAGCTATGGTAGACTGAGTAGTCAGGTATGTTTTAATAAAGTTGTGTGGGTATCCATTTTGTTGGAAAACCTTGTATAGATGTTCAGATATTTTCTGATGTTCAGTGTTGCTGCAATGTGTTTGTGCATTGGAAACAGTTTCTCTTATGGGAGGTTGGGTTGTAAGTTTGGTACTGATAGTGAAGCACTTGGTTGATGTAGGTAGTTTTTCAATAGACTTATGTCTGGAAAAGTAAACTAACCATCCTAAATAAACCAAAACACTGAACACTTAAGTACTCAGTAAGTCTTCATGGTATACTAACTTAAATACATCTTCTTCACTGTTTTTCAAATATTTTTCCAATGCCCTCTTTTTTCCTCTTCAATCAACTCCTGTACTTGAAACATTCTGCATCCACCTATTTTCCTTGGTAAGTAGAGCCTGCAACATCATTGGGGGGGGGATGAAGAGCATGATTCATTGTCATTATTTTTTGGTCTTATCCACAGCTTTTCGTTCTGCTTGGGCCCAGTCCACTATTACAGCTATGAACGTAAAGACGGGAATTGTCTGGCTATGCCTTGGTGGTATTTTCTCCACTGAGCTTGGACCTTAAGATCTTCATTCTTTTGATGTATTCACTTCTAATCTTCTTCTTGACTTCAGTGTGCTTGATATTGTCAATTTCAAGAATGATCATGTATTTTTAGTGATCATCTTCATCCAGACTTTTGATTTTATTTCCTAGGGCATCTTGATACCTTTGGTTTTCAGTATTTTTCTCTATTTAATGGTGATCATGGCACATTTGTCCAGTCCAAACTCCATTGCAATATCTTGGCTGTACATATTGGACAGTGTTGAGCAGTGATAATATTTCAGGTGGTGTTTTTCCATACAGCTTCAGATCATCCATGTAAAGGAGATAGGATAACTTGGCAGATGTTTTTGATGTTTGATAGCACAGGGTGATTATTCAGGATGATTGACAGAGAAATCAGTGCAATGACAAATAGTAGAGGTGATAGCAAATCTTCTTGAAAGTTTCCTCTTTTGATATTAACCTTTCCCGGTCTACCACCATTCATCAATGTCTTCCATCGTGCCACTGATCTTTGCACAAAACTTCTGATATTTCTACTGACATCTGTTATTAATCCTCACTACATTCAAGTTGGTCTTCCTTCTCTTGCAGTTTTCCATAATCATCTTGTCAATTAGGAATTGATGTTTTGTTCCTCTGCTGTTTGAGTGGTTTCCTTTCTAGTCAGGTGGAAAGAACTTGTTTTCAACTAGGTGCTGTTGACTTCCATCAGGTACAATATCAGTTAGCGACTTGAAAGTTGTTGGTAAGCAGATAATTGGCCTGTAGTTGTCTGCTGCTATCCTTTTTGCTGGATCTTTCATTATAGGAAGGTTTTGCTAGATGTTACCATTCTTCAATCTCACCTCCTTGCAGTATATTAATTGCTTAGCAAGGAATAAATGTAGACCAGTCAGATGTTTCAACTAAAATCCAAGCAATTCATCTTCATTTGATGCTGACCATTTCTTGACCATCCTTCCCCCCCCCCAATTTCTCTTATTATTGCAAGTTTTCCTTTTAGCTTCTTTTTTATTCTTACCCACCTCCATTAACCAAGCTGCATTCATGCTGCATTTCTTTGGGTTATCCCATATCTGCATCCAAACTGCACTGTTTCATCCTTGTCAGGTGTTGACTGATTCAATGCAGTCTCTCCATTGATAGATTGGTAGAAATGTTTCTGATTGGATTGAAATTGAAGATTCTGCCCATAATTTGCATTTTGAGCTTTGTATCTGCTAATGTTCTTGGCTATAGGCTGTTATATGCTGCTTTATTACTTCCAGTGTTTCCTTGATCTTCCTTGTTTCTAGGTGTTATTTCTTGATCAGGTCTTCTTCGGTCTTTTTATTCTTCAGTTCTTTTCTTTCATCTGTTTTGGATTACTTGCATCTGATCTCAGCTTGCTGATCTTATTTTCCAACCTGATCTTCTGTTTTGGTGGTTTGGCTCTTTTTTCTTCGTTGATTTTGTATCCCAGGTATTCAGTTATAATTGCAGTTGAGCTGTGGATTAGTTGATTCATTTCTTGCAGTGAGCTGGTGCTTATATTTGATAATACAGTATGAAAGGGTGGTGCAAATAAATATAATGAGTGTCCATAGTATTGGAATATTTCATTATTAAGCATTTGCAGTTACTCTGGCTAAGTACTTCAATTCTGCATTAAAATGGAAGCTTTGCTATGCTTTTGAGCTGAAAATATATTAATATTTGAAAGTCTGGTTAAAAACAATCCTTCCAAGTGGTACTTATTCATAACTTTTTTATCCCATATCCATATTCTCAAGAAATGTCACATTCTGCAAAAACACTGATCTTCAAATACATATATATATTTTAAAGGGAAGAGAGAATAAAAGCCATTTCAGTATTTTCAAAGGCCCAAAGAAAATGGTTATCCCAAGCATCCACAATGCTCTTGGAATATAAAGCTTTAAGAGATGCAGCTAATTTTCATGGGCATGTTTAGTCTTAAGCATGACAAAGTTGAGGCTACTCTGAGACAATGATACAATAGGTAAGGCTTTGGGTTTTTTTTTGTTTGGATAATTTATATAGCTGCCCATTTCACTGATGTGACACTGGGCAGTATGCAAAGATTAAAAATACCCATCTAAGGTAAATGGTATCTGTCAGGTATCAATGAATCAATGAAGGTATCAATGAAGGAAATGAAATTTCCCAATAGTTAGAACAATTAATGGAAGGACTTGCTTCCAGATGTTGTGGGTGCTCCAACACTGGAGGTTTTTTTAAGAAGAGTTTGGACAACCATTGTTGGAAATGGTATAGGGTTTCCTGCTTGAGAAGGGAGTTTCGAGTAAAAGGCCTCCAAGGTCCCTTCTAATTCTGTTATTCTGTTCGGCTTATGCTAGCCTTTTCTTTGGAACCTTCAATGCAAGGATCCTTATTCTATTACTTTTGTGCTGTTCTAGATGCTCGGTTATTCTTTGTTTCAATTCTTCTTTAGTGAGAGGGCTTTGTTCTTTCTGATGCAGAAAAGAGGGCGCCTGGTTTCCAAATGAAAAATATTAAATAGTTATGCTGGCCTCGACTACTGCCATTTCCTCCCAGTTTGCCTCAACAATTTGAGTTACTTCTTTCAAGACTTTGATTTTCTTTGTCCTGGGTAGACTTTTGCAGTTCTTCTAATTCTGTTTCTGTGAATATTTTATTTCATATTATAAATCAATGTTGATCTGCTTTCTACTATTTCTGATTTTGGTAGTTGTTCTTTCCAGAACTGGTGCATTCATTTCAAAAATCCTCTTCTTATTGGATGTGATCTGTAACTTCTTTGTTTTCAATCTCTGTATATTTGCAATGGGTAAACACCTTTCCTTCTAGTAGTTTTGCAGCTGTTGGTCCTGGTTGCTCAGCCAACAATCATAAGTCCTATAGCCCATTTTTTCACCAGATGTCCAAGAACTCCAACATCTAATGTGGTCCTTGTTGACCCTGGTGATGACCGAGGAACTATGTCTTTCTGTAAATTATGTCTCAAATTTTTTTATGGGAGAGACAATCCTCCTCTACCTCCCATGGTGAGATCTCTCCAATATGGTTGAACCTCTGGTATAGCTCTCATCTTCTTCAGAGCACACAAATCCCATAACCACAGCAATTCCTCATTGGGGGTCTATTATGGTTCATCACACAGTTAGCCAGATGTTCAGACTTGACATTTTTATCCATTATTATGTTGTTATTATTCTTATCCACCTCATGTACTACTGTTACTACTATCAATAATATATAGAATCTGGAATTCTGTTTCTAGTACTTTATTTTGATTTTCTTATTTTTTGTTAAAGAATTATATGAAGCTATGTTATTTATTCCTTTAATTGTCTTGGATATTGGTGAGTGAATAATCTCTTCACTAACAATAGTTTTTGTAAGCTTTTTAGTTCTGTGATCAGAACTACAGCTTACCAACACTGAAGAGTATGTTATATTGTACAGATAAAATGTATAAATTAGGGTTTTCTAAAATATTCTACTGGTCTCCTACAGTTTGTGATCTTCAGCATTTGCAAATCAAATCAGACAAAGATGAACACTCGGAACATAATAACACCTCAGAAGTACCATGGCTTGTGAACATCTATGGCAATGGCAGGAGATGCCAAGGAGTTATCCTGAGCAGTTGGTGGGTCTTGACGGCAGCCAACTGCTTCCTACTGATGTGAGTAATGGAAGAAATTGGAATACGTTTTCCTTCTAGGAATGATTGGCATATGGGGAAATATAATACCAAACAACTTCCAGGTTATGGGAAAGTCCTGCCACCAGAAACATCTCCCTTGATTACTTCATGCTATGTATGTCTTGTAGGAATCCGAGCCAAGTAGAGTTGACTGGATCACATGGGCGTTTCTCCACCAATACAGTGAGCCAATTTCTGCTACACCGGGGCTTCAGTTCTTGGAATACAGCACCCAATAATGACATGGGACTAATCTTGCTTGGTCAGCCAGCTGATTTAAGAAGGCAAGACATGTGGCCAGCTTGTATCCCCAAAGAACAAAAACCTTATGACAAAACAGAGGAATGCATGATTTTGGAACAAAGTACTAATGGTGAGTTTGGGAGCATTCCATTTGGGTTTTTGGATATCAGAAAAATGTATTGGGATCAATGCCACAAGTACAAATGTGGCATTTATTTTAAAAAACAGCTAACTAAAGGTAGAATTTAGTGCATTTGGCATAACTGTAAAGAATTATTGGATAAGCGTGGCACCTAGTATTTGACATGCAATCACTATTATTTCTAGGGAATTGTTTATTCTTGCTGCTTTGACAGTATTTGAAAATATGGGCAAAAACCAGAAAAAAGGATAAGCAGCTTTTTCAGAATTTGATAATTTAAAAAAATAATAAAGAGTACCACTATTTAAAGTATAATATTGCACATATATAGTCATAAACATATTAAGAGAAAAGAAGCACTGCAGGAAACCTTGACATAGGATAACAGTTCAGGTAGCTGAGGATCTTTTCTCCTTCTCTATAGAAACCACAAAGTTGTTGTTAAAGATAACCATTGTGGAGAGTCTAAGTGTCTTAGAGTGTTCTAAGCACTGGCCTGGATCTACAAATGAACGGAACTTGTGTGTTGAAAGAAAAATACCTCCTAAGCATGCAGATTGCAAGGTAACCTATATAAATGGATTCGGGGTCAAATCTATGGATGAAGAAATGTTTACTATGCTTTCCTTGACCATTTAAACTCATGGCTATGAAGGTCATTGAAATAATGACCCTTCCAAGGCCCTCTTATTTATCTACATAATTAAAACCTGAATGCTACTGTTTCAAAGCAGGGATAAAGCCTTTTGATTTGTTTCAGAATAGTTTCTGAGCTTTTAGTGTTTTAATGTTTATAAACTTTGCTGGTATAATTTGGATTTGCTAACCAAGAAAATCTATTTTTAAAACTCATTGGATGTGTCAGAAGCTTGTTATGTTGGCTGAACCCAACCCTTTATAACAGTGTCAGTGATTAAAAATTTCAGCTGCATAGCCAATTCACCAGCAAAAAAGCACCAGTATTTTAGGCTCTTTTTGTTGCCTAGTTGATTTTCATGCTTGATTTTCATGCCTTCTTTCTTCTTCTACTGTAGGTGCCTGTAGGTACTCCAGTGGTGTGCAATGACCCAGGTACATCAAATTGGGAAGTGATGGGCATTGTGAGCCAGAGTTTGCATAACTGTTCTGGTCCTATTTTGGCTGCCCAGCTTTTAACCCACCTAAAATGGCTAAGGCAAGAGGGATCCCTAGAAAATCCTCTTCAGCAAGAATTACCTGCAGCTACTCCAGGTATATCGATCATATCCAAAACAATGAACAAGACACTTTCAGCAACTCAGCAGGTATCAACAGCAGCCCCAGTTTCTCAAACAACCATATCGCTACCAGTGGTCAATTATGTACCTCTTACAAAATCCCACGATAACAAAACATCTACATCATCAAGGCAGTTCCTTCCCCAAACTGAAAAGCCTGAGAATGTAAAAGCCAGAACTGAACAGACATCACCTGTAATAATGTTTGTCACCCAAAGGACCTCTACAACAATTACAAAAGTACCATCTAAAATCTCTTCCAAACTTAGAGAACTTTCATCTGCAATATCTGCAAAAGCACACCAGTCTCAATCTGTAGTCTCTTCTACAATCAAAGAAAGTGTTGAAATGTCCACGACAAAACAGCCCTTCTGGAACACTAGAGAGTCAAAGCAAACCAGTGAAAAATCTTTCACCAAAAAACTGTTACCTTTCACAGCTGAACCAAGCTTTGTTACACAAACAAGTATAATATTGCCATCGAAGCCTTTGCCGCCTTTAGAGACCACTACTATGGAGCGTCCAACATCCAATACGGCAACAGATATCAATGAAGGTTTACCCGTTCATCTTATCATAGTTGCCAAGGAACCATAGTTGCCAAGGAGCAAACAGGAGGTTCCATTTCTGGCATGAATTGCCCCATCCAGCATAGCCACAGTCTCCCATCTTCATTTCTGAGTAGGCAGCTCTGAAACTGGGTGCTGTGAGGTGGCGCAGAATTGCTTTGATCAGGAGAATCCTCACAAGTATGAGAGGGGAATCAGGAAGGGGTAATAAAAGTAGCGGACGTCCAGAAAAATACACATCACAGGACATCAGTCTAATCAATCATTTATTTCTTTTTGCTATGGTTTTCTTTTCTTTTCTTTCTCTAATGGGTTTAAAATAAAATGTTTCTAGTATAGCACTATGGTTTAGCCATTCTCTCTATAAAAGAAAGTTACCAATATGACTGAACCAATAACATTCAAAAGGAACAGTGGACAGGAAACTAATGCAAGTCAACAGAGCAGTTTTTGAAGAATAGCAGTCATGTGCACATAATATATTTAAAGAAATGGATATCATTCGAAATTAAATATTGAGGGGATTTAGTAACCAGCACATAACAAAGGCAACTATTGTATATAATGAGGAACATTCTGAGAATTATAAATAGTCAATGTATAAATTGCATAGTGCATTATTTAATAGTTGTGATAGATTTGCTTTGGAAATAAATTTAGAAAATATGGTTTATTATTTTATGATCAAAACTCTAAAGACTAAATTGCAGGTGGGGAACTGAATTTTTCTTAAAACACTTCCAGATATGGATGAGTAATGGATATTGAGGGCCACGTGACACTATTTGAATTGGGAGGGAGGGGGAAATCACAGATTTATTCAATGCAGCTGCTTGTTTTTTGTTCTATGCCTATTTTTTTTCCAGTTAGAAAATCCACTGAAATTTAATCATTTGGTAGACCATGTTTGTCTTCAGATAAGACAGATATGATTGTTGACTCTCAGGGTGGACTGCAGCAAATTTATATACACCTACACACACACATTATTATATATAAAACAAAAACTAATACAAACTAATATTAAATAAGAAAATGGAAAGAAAGAGAAATCAAAGAGAAGTGAAAGAAAAAAAAGGAAAACAATAGAAAATAAAGGATAATCAATTATTTTATAATCATAAGTTTTTTACTCTAAGGTTACAGGCTCATTTCAATTCTGTACAATTTGTACCTCTTGACTAATTTGGGCTTGGTTATGCACTTCATATGCTATGTTTAAAAGTGTTCTAAGTGTACAGAAAGCTTTGGACAAGATGCCACATGTCAAAGAAGCTGAATACTACGTAGATGAATGCAATGACCCTGTTTTTTAACTGCAATTCTTATGTGATGTCATTACAAATCATTGTATTTTGCTTAATTTGGATTAAAAAAGGATTATTTAGATGGCATGTTCACAAGCACAAACATGTGGTACCTAATATTTCTATGCATTTTAATAAATCCTTTTATGCACTTTAAGCTTTGTTTCTAAGTTAATGGGGAATTTGTACTCAGGTTTAATATCATGGATAACCTAGACTACATGCAATCTTTATGATTGAGTTTACAGTGTATTCTGTATATGTTTGTGCCTTTGTGACCAACTGGTCTGCCTCTTTTTGTCAGTTCCTGAATTTGCCGAGAGAAGTTGAGTTTTAATTAAGGCAGAGAGAGGCAGGCTAGTTGTGTCTTGGAAGGATGTTATTTAAGTTAAGAATATATGAAGTGATATCTCCAAGATCGGCAAAGCTAAAATAATTGACTTTTTTTTCATTTAGGAATAGAATTTGGAAGGAACAGATGCCTTTTTATTACAAAAATGCCACTAAAAATCAGATATTTGCTGCCAGACTTCAATAGTATGTTCTGTTCTTCCATGTGGAGCACTGTATCTTCCATCATTTCTTTTACGGTTTCACGCATTCAAGGGAGGAAAAAAATCTCATTTTCTGGTTTTTCCTGTAATAAACTCATATCTTCCACTATCTGACCTATCAGGAAACCTTATGGGAAAATCTGAAGACTTGAAAATCCAGAAATGGCACAAGAAGTTTGAAGGATTGAATTTGTAAACTTTTAGGTGAAAAAATGAAAAATCTATTCACCACAGCTATGGATGATATATAACACTAGAACAAACAAGTGAGAAATGAATGGAGAAGGATAGTTATAACTGAAAACATTGACTAAAGATTGTTGTGAACTGAATAGTAAGACATGTAGATTCGTAGCTGCCACAGTACTTTAGTACATAGTACTGAAATTTATTTATCTATGGTTCTTACAAAATCAGAGATTTCAAGTGAAGTTCTGCAAAGGTCACTCCTGAGTCCTTTACTCTCCAGCACTTTTATTAATTTTTTGGTAGTAGCCAAAAAAGGCAATGCAAACTTACATTGCATTAACAGAGGCATAGAATCAAGATAATGTGAAGTATTAGTAGCACTTTATAAAACATGAGTAAGATCACACTTGGAATACTGTATCCAGTTTTGGTCACCACGATATAAAAATGATGTTGAGACTTTAGAAAGAGTGCAGAAAAGAGTAACAAAGATCATTAGGGGGATGGAGGCTAAAACACATGAAGAACAGTTAGAGGAATTAGATATGTTTAGTCTAGTGAAAAGAAGGACATGGGGTGACAAGATAGCAGTGTTCCAATATCTGAGGGGTTGCCACAAAGATGAGGGGTCAACTTATTTTCCAAAGCACCAGAAGGCAAGACAAGAAGCAATGGATGGAAACTAATCAAGGAGAAAAGCAACCTAGAACTAAGGGGAAAAAATGTTAATTATTAATGTTAATTATTTGGGTGAAGGAAAGGAAGAGAAAACTTACCAAATTTTCAGATAAAATTGGATGGAATAGCCAATGTCCTATAAGACGTAAATAGAAACATCATGATTGGTTGGAGAAATGGGCTGAAAGTAACTGAATTTTAATAGAAGCTACTACAGAGTTATTTACCAAAATCAAATGCACATGTAAACTGTGTGTGTGGGGGTGGGGGGGGTGGGACACTTGGCTTTGTAATAGTATTTGAGAGTTGGGGAAAAGATAGTTGATTGCAAAGTGATTTAGACCAGGAGTCCCCAACCCCCGGGCCGCAGATTGATACCAGTCCTTGGCCCATTGGGAACCGGGCCACACAAGTGGTGGCCGAACACACAAAGCTTCATTTGCACATGCGTGGGATCTAGTTTGCATGCACAGAACCATCCCCCTCCCCCTGCCACTGCTGACGGTCCATGGAGCCAGAAACGTTAGGGACTGCTGATTTAGACCCAGCAGTATAATGCGGCCCCAGACGCAATTTTTAACTGCCTGAATAGAATAACCGGATATAATTTTTCTTGTTTTCTGCCTGATTGAATCTATAGTATTGTATCCTGTTTTGGCTGGATTCAATCACCTCATAGCTCCTTCTAATTATTTGATTCTGTGATCCTAGGCAAATGGGGTTTTTTTTCCACTTCAAGTGGACTTGTAATACAAATGCCTGAATACTATTATTAATATATACAATATTATAAGGTGAATTATGTATGAACTAGGAATAATTGTGGATCATAATTTTTATGAGGACACAGCAATTGAATGAGATACCAACATCTCCCAGTTTTTGTCTCTCTTCCCTCAAACCAGGCTAGACTGAATCTGTGCACTGCAATAGACCTGACTTAAATTGTTGTTAACAGAAATAGTCCCATTATGTGGAAATCAAATATTAGGAAATAAGAAATATTACACTTTGTCAAAGATAACAAAAACTGGGGAGGGCAGCAGGAAAATCTTGAACAAACATCCAAAATCCTTACTCTCAGTGAAAGTGCTTGAAGGCATAAGGAAATGATTTTGCAGTGACGAGAAAAAGATATGATGGGTTTACCTGTTATTTTACCTTTGTGACCATTTTTGTTTTTAAATCAGGAATCAATTGGTTTACACAGACACTTGCAAAATATTCCCAGTCTTCCATTGAAGTCCTGATGCCTTTTGGGAGTTTGGTTCTCATGAAAATATATTTGATCCACCAAGAAGGAGCACATTGTAACCCCAGTTATCTCCTTCTATTACTATTTATGCTGGTCTATATAACCATAGCAGAGATTTGATTTGATCTACAGTATTATTACTGTATAATAGGCAGTCCACTTTGTTTGTTGTTCTCTTTTGGCTGACCACTTTGGGAGCATAGAACAGTTGGCCTAGGGTGGCCATTTGGCCTAGAAGTGTTATTCTGAGGAAGCCCTGCCATCCCTGTCTCTAGCTCTGGCTCAGTCCCTTCAGATTCAGTTTTGCAAAAGGTCAGAGTATCAAGGACAAAGAGTAACATCAAGCTTTTCTTCCCATTTTCCTCACCTCTCTTGCTTTGCTACCTGCCTCCAATCCAAACTTAATCTAGCCTTAATTTACAATTTGTCCAGGGATATTGACTTGTTATCAGATTTTATTTGTAGGAGGTCAGTTGCCAAATCTGCCCTATTTATCTAATTTCCTATCAAAAAGGACAGTCTTGGTCAGAGCAATGAAAATATCATTTTAGAAAAGAGATTACTTCAGTCATCTAAGTGTAATCTGGTTGATTGGTTGATCTAGGTTTATTATTAACTTTGAATGTTTCCTGCTGGTGCAAAATCAGGTTGGTTACAATGGTTAAAATATACTGAACTTAAAACATTCATAAAAACAATCCACTGTGAAGACATAATATGTTAATTTCCTAATTAAATTATTATTTGGGAAGAAGAATGCTCTCACCAGTTTCTTGAAGGACAAAATGATAGGTACCACACTCAACCACCACAAGAGACTTGCGATTCTGGACTGAGAACAGACATTCTGTGAAGAGAACAGAATGAAATGGTTCATTTCCCTACAAATCTTCTTAAAAATAGAGGTGATACTATTATAGACTGCCAAATGCTGCTGAGCTACAATAGAGCTATAACTTTCCAGAGAGTTACACTGGGAACACTTAAGAGATCAGCTCAAGTCCCCCTAATTCAGAAGATCTTGAGTATCCCAATTAGGAAAGATGTAGGACAACATAGTTTTTCTCCCCCTGTTCCTCCTCAACCGGCACTAACTCTCAAGCTCAACTTATTTCTTCAATAAATTTACATTTGTGTGATTAAAACCCCAAGGCAAAAAAAATGTTTGCACACATACAGGGAAATAAATGCTATGATGCTGCAGGCAAATGAAAACTGACAGTGGCCAAACTGGATTATCTAATGAGGCAAAGGTATCTTTGGGATGCTCTTCCTCTAAGGAAAGTCCTCTGTCCCCAACAGTTTGGCTGGAACCTCAAATTTCCTCTTTCTGAGTTTACAGCACCAGGACAAGTCTACAACTGAACATTTGGAGGAAATGTTCATAATATTAGGCCATTCCCTGGATATGCCTTCTCGTTGAAAAAGAAGCCAGATCTGGGGAACGTTAGGCAGACTCGCCTCTGGGCACCCTGCAACAGGGCGAGGGAGGGAAGAAAGGAGATCGCCGACACCAGGTACAAGCGGGGCGGGTTTCTGGGGGTTTCTCCGCCTTGGGGAGGCGGAGATCTAAGCCTGAGAGAAATAAAGGCGCTCGGCGGGAATGAGGTGAGAGAGAAAGAAGATCCATCTCTGCCGTCGGTTTTACAAACGGAGCCTTTCGCAATCCCGGCCATGGGAGAAACTTTTCTACGCTGCCCGCTGCGCACTCCAGGAGGCCGGATTTTGGTGTCTTTACCGCCGGGCGGTGAATTCCTGCTAGGCACTCCGGAGTTCGTAAACCGGACGAGCGGTGAGTCTCTCCGCTCTTTACTCGCATCCCGAAAAAGGGGGAAGTTGGGTGGTGCTTGCGCCCCCAGATCTGTTAATGCGGGGGTGGGGGTTAGGTAGGTGGCCCCGGGAATGAGGACGACTGCCGATAGGCTCCTATCGGGTCTTGGATTAAAGGGAGTACGGATCTCATTCTCAACCCAATCCCAGCGTTAGGAGCCTTTGGGAGGTTCCTTTTCCTTTGTGAATTTGCTTTTCCTTTGTGAATTTGTTCTTTCTTTCCTTCTTTCTGAAGGAGTCAACCTTCCCCCTCCCGACATCTTCAGAAATATGGAACTATAACTTCCATCCCATTTTGGCTGGAGGGGAGTTGTAGTTCAATAAGTGTCTCCACTACGGGGGTGTTATAAAGCAACATAGCTGAAGAGCACTTGGGAGGGAAAGTAGAAAGAGTGGCCGTGTCCTCCTCTAGCAAAACTATACTAGGGATGGAGTTGAAATGACTTGGAGCCTCATCCTAATCCACAGCCCTATCCAGGTGCTCCAGAATTCTGATATTTTTGATTCTGTGCTTCTCGGTGGATCCATAAATGGCTTTGAGGGGGGGGGGGCGTTAGATACGCCAGCCAATGAGAATAAATGCCAGATGTTTTGTGCATCAAACCACATTGTTGGCCAAAGTATGGGACTATAGGAGTTGCATTTAGAGCAACAGATGGCTCTCTTCTGATCAGCAGGCTTTGAACTTCATAATATCTCCTTCCCCCTTATAACATACTGTTCCAGATGACTTTCCTAGATAAGGCATCCTCTCCAGATTAACAAAACCATCCCCCTATCCATACATCCAAACTAGTCCCAAGGAGGTGTAGCAAAATGGGTGTCACTACAGTCCATTCCAATGTCCTTAGCCTGTGAGGGAACAATACAGAATTCATTTTGTATTTGTGTCATGCTGATTATTTTGAATGCGAATGACTCTCCAAGGCTTCCATGCTGCTTAAAATGTGCTTAACTGGAAGACTGAGAGATTGATTTTAGAGATACTTGCAGATACTGTTTTGGGAACAACAATCCCTTTCTTCCATGGCCTTGAGCAGCCTATGAGGCATCCCTTTTAATATGACCTTTATTTCTAAATTCCATAGCTGATCCAGTCAGTTCATTCAGCTGCTGTCGATACAAATTGTGCTTTTATCCAATCAATTTTAGCACTTGCTCTGTTTTGGATTTCACAAAAGAATACCGTAGCTTATCAGTGACAGACAAGCTTGCATACTACTACAATTATTACCCCCTGCAAGAGAAATATTTCTGGAAGACTTAGTTGCGCTATATGATTCACTTGCAAAGGATGCAGGCAGGGGCGTTAGTAGGTGCCGTAAATAAAGTGACAATGGCAGTTGCAACAGTACAATCAAAATTCTGCCTCTTTTAAAACATTTAAAAAAAAACAAGCAAAGCTTCAATTGCACCATTGCAGCTGCCATTTTGATATTTTTACCATATCCAGATGCACAATAAACTATGAGATCCAGCAGACCCCAGGGAGATGACTGTATCTGAATTATCTGCAGTGTGGAAGTAGTTTTCTTGGAAGTTTAACATGATAGGGTGGGGGAAACTTACATAAGGAAAATATTTGAAATCCAGTATTGCAGCTTTATAAGCTAATTGAAGAAGTATCTATAGCTATTGAAAACAAACTATTAGAATCTAACATCCAGAGTCAGGCAATATCTTGTTACAACCAACTGAAACTGATACATACTCAGATTAAAAGCAGAAAGGGGAAAATTTAAAATTAGGCCATTAATCAAGGTTTATCAAGGTTTCATCAAGGTTTACATTTTAAGATCCTTCTCAAAGATGTTAATCAATACTTGGCCTTAATGACACCTAGCATCCAGGGACACAGAATAATGTTAGTATAATTCCTCCATCTCTGAAGGCCTTTAGTCCCAATTATTATCTTGCTGTAAGCACAGCACATAGGCTCCTGACCTAACACAAAGCAGATATAAATCAGTAGTGCTGTCTTTGTAACAATAAGACTAGTGAATATTTTTATTGGTGCATTTGGCAAAAAATAAATTAATAAACCAGGCCAAACAGTGTAGAATTTCCTAGAAGTTGGATTGAAACTTTAAAACGATAATGAATCTGGAAATGTCCTTCAGAATTTAGAAAATCAACTTTTTCTGAAGGCCGATTTTTTCCCCCTTCTACCAGCATGTGAATTAGAAAATGTTAGAGCATTTTTCTACTTACTTTGAGCAGTAACAAACAAAATTTAAAGTATCCCATTATATTCCACCAAGATTCCCATTATATTCTATTATATTCTATCAAGATCCCATCCCATTATATACTACCAAGATTGGCCTTAATCCCATTATATACTACCAAGATTGGCCTTAACATCTGGGAGAAACGTAGTTGGGGCAGGCTCTCTCAAACTGAATGTCTGCTTCAGAGCTCCATGCTTTTAATTGTCGCCTTGTCATAGTAAGGGGAAAGTGGTACCCAACCCACTTCAACCTGTTTCCTCCTAGTTGGGCATTTGGACTAAAACAGGCCATTGCCTTAGGGGGAGGGGCAGCTTGAACTGTGAATACTCATTAGCATTGTTAATTGGTAGTACCTGTTCCTAGCTAATGACTGAAATGCTCAGTCTTGGTTAATATTTTTCCTAACTTAGCAGATAAACAAGGTAAAAATATCCACTCAGCTCTGAAATAGTTCCTTCCTGAAGGTAATGATTATCTTGGCAGAACCTAGAGGGAATGTGAACTCAAAGGGGTGGGGGAGTACGGCTTGCTTTAGTCTTTGACTAAAAGTAAACCATTATGAGTAGACTTTGGTCTGAGCAACAACATCCTTTCTTAGCTCTATCTGTGAATAAGTGCCTCTGAAAAAAAAGCAAGTCTGCCTGAGCTTATAATGCTCAGTAAAGTGTAATTTAATTTCAGTGGGGCTCGAGAGGAAAGACTCTGCCCAGTTTATGTTTTATAGAGGAGTAAATCTGGTTGAGACATCTATATGTGTGTCGCTAATATGCTTTCCCCCCCCCCCCCCAATTCAGAAGATGCCTCTTTTTGGTCCTTTCCATTTCAGAGGAAGATGGGAATAATAATACTTAGGATTTTGTGTGGTATATTTAAGGACTTCAGATGCCTTCATATCCATGGTTGGCAGAACATGGGAGGCTGGCCAGGTTTGCAGACTTTTTTCTTTCCCCCATTTTTGTGCCTTTGTAGCAGCCCTGTTCTCATATAATAAGGAAGAATGCAAGGCAGTCTTTGCAAAAGTTGCCGCTCCAGATTATTACAGACTGGCCAGTGCAAAGGGTCATCCCAGCCTCCTGGCACTAGTATTTCTCCACTTCTGGAGTAAAAAGGACAGCCTTCAGTAATAAACAAAGATCATTTAGCGTATATAATGAGAAACAGCCAAATCCTCTCAGTATAACTGGCCTCCTAACCCTCCAGTAAGAAATTAGAATTTTTAACAAAATGATATCAAATTGATGAGGAATTTTGCTTAGCATCAAAAATGCTGTATAAGGCGGGACTGAAGTTAACCTGAACTCAAGGATGGAAAAAGTCACCACTACCGGTACATTATCATCTAACTTTATGTGGAGATGTTTGTTTATTTCAGCGAGTTCTTGGAAATGTCAACCTGTGGCTCTTGAAACATATGAATTTCACTTTTTCCATTCATTTCTATAATTTTTAAATGCTTAGCAATGGAAAGAGCAAAGATCATAGGTGATATATCTTTTATTGTTAAATACCTTTAGCTCATCATGTGTACACACACACACACACACACACACACACACTGTTTAGGATAGGAAGCTAAATTATAATAACTTGGAGGATACAGTGATATCCTTTGAAGAATGCTTAAATGAAACCTTCCCAATTCTTTCTATTTGATCTCCGTAGCATTTAGCTTTCTAGCCTCCCAATAATCCTCATTGCTCTCTGAGGTTCTAGTCCTGCTGCCCAGAACTGGACATAGTACTCAAGAATTGATTGACTAACACAGAATAAAGTAGAATTTGCATGATTCAAAAACTACACTTCTTTTGATGCAACCTAAAACTTTCATCATCTTTTTTGCAACTATGAGATGCTGAGGACTCGTATGTTATTTGCAGTCAATTATTATTTGAACTGCTTTTGCACTAGTGTTATTATCAACCATGGGTATTTGATTTCTGGTTCTCATAACCAGAATGCATTTGAATTGTGATGTTGTATTCTTTTATGGTATTCTAGAGAATTCTTTATTTGAATAATTGTGTCTTCAAATGAGATGGATCTAACATACCCTGAGAACATAGAAGATGGAGCAAGAGAGTAGAGATTTGGACCATTAAAGAAAAAAAAATCCGTAGTTCTTTAGAGGGGAGAAGTATGAGAAAGAGGCAATTCCACTTTAATCATGCTAGGTACAAGTTGATCTGGAGAATTGCTGTAGGATGCTTTCAAGATTTTATTACAGCAATAAAGCTCATTCCGGAAATCTAATGAGGTTTCATTTCCTGAACTTGCAACTTCAAAGGACTTGACATTAAATAAAAAAGGTAAACAAAGAAAATGTTGGTTCTGATTTGTTATACCTCTTTAATACCTCTTTAAGGAAAGTTCAGATTTTATTTACCTTGCAGAAGGAAGTGGTTTGCTCCTTGCTGGGAAAAACACATTATTTGTAGGACATTAGCAATTTATATTTGCATTTGTACCATGCAGTAACTAATATTTATTCTTAGACAAGAATCTTTTAAGGATGTTCTACCTATTTTCTCTAAATAGCTTCAAACTTTGCAGGACCATCTTTCTGAATTTATTCTCCCCTCCCGAACTTCAACACTGTCCCTCTTTAAAGTGTCCTACAAGTTCTGTGCGATCTCCATAGATCACAACTATAACATTTTGCCATCCTTCTCTCAGATGCTCCAGTCTGTAGTCAGCAGATTACGTATCTGCCAGTAGTGATGTTAGACAAACACATAGCGACAGAGGAAACACACTAGCACAACAAGTTGGAGGAAAATAGTAATGAATTAGGTGTACAACATCTCTGAAGTAAAAAGGGGTTTGAGTGGCTTCCACAAAGAAGAGGCAGTTGAACCTATTTTCCAAAGCACCAGAAGGCAAGGGATGAAGCACTGGGTGGAAACTAATCAAGGAGAGAAGCAGCACAATAGAATAGAGCTGAAAAGGACCTTGGAGGTCTTCTATTCAAGCCCCCTGCCAAAGCAGGAGAACTTATTCCATTTCAGATAAGTGACTGTCTAGTCTCTTCTTAAAAACCTCCAGTGATGGAGCGCCCACAATTTCTGGAGGCAAGCTGTTCCACTGGCTAATTGCCTCACTGTTGGGAAGTTTCTCCTAGAACCTAGAACTAAGGAGAAATGTCCTAACAGTGAGAACAATTAACCGGTGGAATGGGTTGCCTTCAGAAGTTGTGGGTGCTCCGCCACTGGAGGCTTTTAAGAAAAGAATGGACAGCCATTTGTCTGAAATGATATAGGGTCTCCTGCTTGAGCGGATGAGGGGACTAGAAGACCTCCAAGGTCCCTTCCAGCTCTGTTCTGTTATTCAGACCAAGTCTAAGAGTTCAAGAACCAAGTTGCATTCTGAGGAAGACAAAACTAGCAGCTACCTTGTCTAAGGACAACCCATATTCCCGGTTTATGTTTTACCTGGCACTAGATGACATTAAAGCAATAAAACAATATGTCAATATTGTTAAAACCATAAAATCATTTGTGTGTTTTAATGGAACTGTAAGTGCTCAGCACTGTATCTGGAATACTTTCGCCTTGCAGGCAATATATTATGTTCTATTCATGCTTGAGATGATGTGTTTGTTGATGGATTAGGATGTTCCTTTTTTTTCCTCTTGTATTTTCTAGCTGGCTTGACATTTGTGAAGGTAATAATGTACAGATATTCCCGAAAACTGAGAATTTTAGTTTCACTTGTATCTAAAAAATGACAAAGATGCTTCACTTAAGAATATTTTAAAGTTTGAAATGAAAATGGTGTTATCCAAAATTTCATGTTTTTCTGCCAAATATGAGATATTAATCATAAAGTAAACTATAAAACTGGGAGTACCATATGTTACGTCAGCTCTTTAAAAGGAAAGCTTAATTGGCATCTTAACTGTAGATCGTGTGTCTTAGACAGTTTAGTATAAAATTATTTTAAAAGCCTCAATATAGAAATGTGTCAATAACATGATTTGTGTGAATGTGAGGTCATTTATAATTATATACCCCAGAAGATTCTTTTAGCCTTAATAGGATGATGTTTTAATAAAAAGAAAGGAAAACACTATGAAATGTTGTGTAAGCAAGGGAATAAGCTCACATGAACCTGGATAAAGTATTTCCAAAAAAAAAGGTAAAATATGTAAATAATTACTGTATGCTTCTGTTTTAACTAGAACAAAAGTAGACATAGGAGGAGATCCTTTGAATAGAGAACAACCTCACAATATGTTCTTGGGAGGTTTAGAAAAAACATAGGATGGATGCTTAAAGATGCAGATTTTTTGCTCTAACCCTTCGATAAACAAGATGCATTGGGGAGTGCATGGAACAGCCATTTTGTTAATTCCCTATCCACAGCCCTAAGTCATGATTTTGCTCATACTTTTATTTTAAAAACACCATGTTGGTAATTATCACAACTCTTCTTTTAGCTCATCTTGGCTATGAGGTCTTTACTCAATCTTTTTGCAGAAAATAATGACAAAAGTATTGTCAAGAGGAACCACCTATATATCCAAGTTGACTCAAAGCTTCTTGTGTTTGCAAGTACTTCCCCTGAGGCTGACACCAGTGCCAGGTGCAGAGGGGGAAAGTGAGGAGACGGAAGACATGAGTTTCAAGGTGTTTTTTTTAACCAACTGACGATGGGGGTTGGATTTCACCAAGAAGACGTAGTACATACTTTGCAGTTTCCATCACAGCAGTTTCCTCCCAGCAAACACATTTGGATCCCAGAACGGGTTTTTCAAGTTGAAGCCCCTCTGGGTCAAGCCATAGTAGTTTTAATGGTCTGGGAAAATCCGGTTGGTTTTATGTCTGATAGGCATTGAGTTAAAAGCAGAAGATTACTGGCCTGACCAGAATTTTCATTCACCTGGCCAACTGCCGGAAAGGGATGAACTTAAACTCTTAGAAATGACATGGTCAGTTATCTTATTTTCCGTAATATGGAGTCAGTTGCAAAAAAGGAGAAGAGGAGGAGGAGTTTGGGGAAACAGCACTTCACACATAGCAACCTCTGGCTTTGACAGCTTTCTACTGGGAGAAAGAGCTTTCCTTTTGACAAAAGGAATGTGTATTTTATGAAAGTTTGGGACTTAGACCACTTTATTGTGAAGTTGTATAGGGCTTTTTTTTTTGAGACAGAGCAGAAGTACTGTAGGTATAATTGGGGCCCTCAAAATAGTAAATAAAATATGTGGCATGAGAATCAGAATCATTCTGTGATGTTAAGAATGAACTACTAGTAGTGGCTCCGGTTTTATGAGACATCTCCAATCCATTTATGAAATTCCTGTCACCCAAACAGAAGAAATTAATACAAAGGATTGCTAGATTTCAACTCCTCAGGTTTTAGTTTCTTCAAGATCCCTTGTAAAGGGATTAAATCTCTGGAAATAAGGGTAGAAGTTACACTTCTGAACTTTTGAAGTCCTTAGATCAACTTGGTTAGGTTCTTGGTGAGGTCTGAAATTCTGTAAAGATCTTATCACCAGACACTGGAGTCTCCTGGTTCCATGGCTTTCCTTCCCTGAAGTTACTGGATATATGACAAAACAAATCAGCAATAATTTGTTAGGAGGAAGGAGAATGAGCAAGGAAACCGATAAAGAATCCAGGAGGGTGCCTTATGTCCACTTAAACCCCCAAAAACCCGGAGCTCTGAATGCTAACTTTCCTACTGACAAATATTTTCTGAACTTTGATGAAAAGAATGGATTCTCCCACAAGTAATGCTTTTCTATGAATTGCCAGCCAGCCAGCACTCAAGAGTGAGCAGTTGAATGACAGATTGTGACAATTTTAGTGATGGTGTGTTATTGAAAAGCTCTCCACCATGGCAGCAGGTCAAGAAGAAAAGACAACTACATGGAGTTTGATCAGTAAGACCCTGCCCTCAGACTAAAGCAAGTTTTTATCTTCTGAGAATTATTATCATCTCTGCTGCCAAGCTTTAAATGTTTGGTTTTATTTCTGACTTTGACTGTATTAATATTGCATACACACACCAAACCCACACTCACAGCTGTTGAAGAAGCAGAAAACCAGGACAGAAATTCCATAAATAAAGATTAGCAAAGCAACTGTCTTCTCTCCTTTCTAGATGAGGGATTCTGCATTCCAATCCAAGAGATAGTTGCTGTGAAGCTTGGAACAGCCAGTAACAGAAAGGAGATTTCGGAATCTACTAGGGATGAAAACTCTTTCACAGGTGAGTAAGATGGATCCAGGTTTAGAGCATCTAGGTAGTTGGATATTATCATGCATAAAGAGGGCCCCACAATTAAGTAAAAATGAAATCTGGAGTAGATGGGCTACAACTTTGGCTGCATGCTGAGAGTGATTGAAACATCTGTCAGGGGAGTCCATTCCATTTTTGTTCAGAGCAATTCTTTTAAATAAGTCATGTTGTTTCTTATTACTTTGATTGACTGCAGGAGAAGAGTGGAGAGACAACAAATAGTCTTTATGTTATGGAGGCCAGATCCAAAGTTGCACTTCTCTAGTGCAGGGGTCTCCAACCTTGGCAACTTTAAGCCAGGAGAACTTCAATTCCCAGAATTCAAGTCTGCCAGGTAAAAAGTTGCCAAGATTGGAGACACCTGCTCTAGTGTACACACTCCAAGCTAGGCTTTACAGGCTTCACAACAAAAGAGTCAAGGACAAGGCTTATATATATATAAACACAACACCAACACAACACACACACACACACACACACACATATATATATGGTACTTGTGCTGATAAATAAACAAAGGGAGACTAGTATAGATCTATTTCAAGCTATTTAGCTCTCATCAGCTAGCCATACCCTTACTGGGATTCGAACCTGGGCTGTATTACATATTAGGCAGATGTATTAGCCACTAAGCCACAGGCTCTCCTCCTTATCAGCTGAGCCAGGGTTTTCTGCCTGGATGGTCTCCTGCAGTGAGCCGATAGACAGAAAGGGGGAGTAGTGAGTTCCCTCCCATATTTGGCCATACCAGGGGTTGTAACACACATACATACATACATACATACATACATATGCTGGTCTATGATCATAATAAAGTTTTGATTTGATTGGATGAGTGCTTTGTATGCCACTTTGAGCTCCTGGTGAAAAAAACAGAATATATAAATCTGAGAACTCAATAATAATACATTTTTTCAAGATATTTGCATGTATGTGTAAAATAAAGGTGCATAATTTCACATGCAAAATAGATTCTTGACTTTCTGAGCAATCACTCAATCTGATCCTACTCATCAATCCTCTAAAAACCACTCTAATGTTCTGTTCCCCGCCCTTTCTTTCTTTTTAGTTTTTTTTATACAGAGGGGAAAAGGAGAGTTTTGGAACCTTGGAGTGCTGGAGTTCACTGCCCCATCCACATCTCCGCTAGCAACACACTGGGTCAGTGCCCTTCAGACCTGGATTCATTATCATGGTCAGTTATTAGCCCAACTGAAGTTTTCCTGGCCCTCTTAAGTGTGGCTGCTATGCAAAGACAGGTTGCATATAAGTGGGTAGGATATGGCTTCCAAAAGGGAATGAGGGAACCTCTCTTAATTGCAAGTAGGGCAATGTCACCCCTGCAAAGGTAGATTAGATCAAGAAATGGTCTGAACTGCTCTTAGTCAGTAGTAAGGGAAAGGTATTTTGTACGGCGTGTGCTCAAAGGTCATCTGTTTTTTTTTTCTTTTAAATGTCATGGAAAATAAGTTTTGAGTTGGTGTTGAATGAAGTCTTGTCGTGCAGAAGGCAACTGCCTGACCTTGTTCAGGCTGGGAAGCTAAGTCAGGTTGAGCCAGGTTAATAAATGAACTGGAGACTCCCACAAACACCAAGCTTGAAGACTAGATTCTGAATGGTAAGGGGGGTGATAATTGTAAAATTTATTAAAATTTTTAATTAAAAAAAAAGACTAGATTCTGAAAGAAAGCAACAGCAAGTCATTTCTGCGTGTTGCCAAGCAAACTTGGCAACTTGAAGGAGCCTTTTTTGGCCCAACCTTTCATCTCTGACACGAAATGACAGTTAATTTGATCTTCCTTGTTCTGCAGCAGAGTTTTTGTGAATACAAACCCTAAGGGAACAAAGAGAGAGCTCTTTCTTCATGCACACTTGCGGTGTTGATTGACTACTGAGAGAATCCAAATGCTGGACTAGATGGTACTTTGACCTCATCCTGCAGCCATTTACATTTCTCTTCCTTCTGCTCCAGGTGTTACACGGCCCAAGAGTCTCCTTGTCTTCATCAATCCAGTGGGGGGACGTAAGCAAGCAATGCAGATCTATCAAAGTCAAGTGGCTCCACTGTTTGCCCTGGCAGGGATCCATGCTCAAGTTGTGGGTGAGTCCCATTATCTTTCTCCACTAATTCCTCTTTCCATGTCATTGTGGACTTCTTTTATCTCCAATAGCTTCCAGCTTTGCTGTTGCTCCATCCTTTGTCTGAGTCTTGTAACACCATACCACTTAGCAATACTGTAGCAATAGCACTTAGACTTATATACCGCTCCACAGTGCTTTACAGCACTATCTGAGCAAATAGTGCTTATTTATACGCTTACAAATATCAGCATATTGCCCCAACAATCCGGGTCCTCATTTTACTGACCTTGGAAGGATGGAAGGGTGGTGGCTCCTATTAAACAGTCTCCTGCTTTCTTCCGGTCACTATCTTCTCAGAGACGTGCCATGCGAATGAGGCTCGTGATTACATCCTACAGCAAGATCTCTGTGGCATCGATGGGTAAGTAACTTTGTTGGCCAGTCCAACCATGGTGAAAACTAGCTAATTCCAAATGCTGTAATTCATTAATTCATTCACTGTCAGGCTAAGCCCAAGAACGAGGTAGAACAATCCAGCCAGGGTTCATTCCTTATTTGTTTATAGACAATAAACAGACTCTTGCCAAACTAAACCCTTACTTCTCTCACCCTCGTGCAGTGTTGGTGAACCTTTTCGGCCCTGAGTGCCAAAACGGGAGCGTGCCGGCGAGCTGGAAACTGGAACAGCAGCTGCTTGGTGTTCCTGCGCATGCCGGGAAGATGAACTTCCGGTTCCCAGTGCGCACATGTGCACTGGCCAGTTAGTCTTCTCATGCGCATGTGTGCCAGAAACCAGAAGACCAGATGGCTGGTGAGCATGCATGTGCAGAAACCAGAAAATTATCTTCCCATCGCGTGCACACCCACCAGGCGGCTGCTCTTCCGGTTTCCGGCGCATGTGAAGACCAGCTCACTGGCATGCTAGAACCCAGAAAAGCAACAGGTGATGGCTCGCATGCTTGGAGAGATGGCTCTGCATGCCACTTCCGGCATGCGTGACATAGGTTCACCATCACAGCCCTAGTAGTCATTCCTTGGGAGATTCTGAGAAGTGGCTATCCTAGCTCTCTTCCTCTGCCTCATATCCAGCTCCAGGCTGTGATACCTCTTGTCTCACTCCATTCCTTGGAATGTGCTCCATGCTTTCTGGGATATTGGTGCTTCACTGTAGTCCATCATGTCACCTTCCCCTCCATAGGCAGGATCTCTCACATTCACAAGCAGATTATAAAACTTGAGTCAGAACTGAAACAGAAGATGAGAAGCAAAATGCCTTCCTCAAGGAAAAAACAGCCCAGTTGCCTTTTGAAAAAACCTTTGAGATAACCATGACCTGGATGACTGAGAATCCCCATAGACTTTATAAAACCAGGTTAAATATTGGATTCTACCATAATTAGGCTAAAATTTTTTAAACAATACTATAGTTAGAAAAACGCTAAGATGTTATGAACATTAGACATTTGATTTAGATCATGTTTCTAAATGGCTTTAAGAACAAGAATGTTTCTGGCCTTTTCAATATTTATTTCAATTTTTAAAATAAAAATTTAAAAATTCTGAAGGATGTTACAAAAAGGTATTAAATATATGTATTTTCATTTTATTTATTTAAAAGATTTGTATTGTGTCCCATCTCTTTTGACCTTTTTTTATTTTATTCAAAGCAAGATTAAAATACAAAATACAGGACTCAAAAAAATCCAAAAGGAAAAAAAAAGGGGGGGGAACCACAAACCACAAAACAAAACTTTAAAATGGAGCATAAAAAAAGACAATTTACACATATTACCCCCTCTAGTTGAATACAGATTAATATATTACTACAATATTAGTTCCCACCTCTTGTGAAAAAACAAGCCTTCCCAAAAAAATTTAAACTACTAACTCTATTAGCAACTTGTTGATCTATCTTTTGTATGTTATATTAATGAACAAATAGTTAACAGGAAAATCAATATTAGTGAAACAAAACAAAACAATTGGTTCACTTAACAACTGTGGTGCTTGCTTAATAACTGCCACAAAAAAAGGTGGTACAATTGGGTCCAATCTCTTAGTGACCTGCTTTACCGCCATCATGACTTACAAGCCTAATGATCAGGCTTAATTGAAGTTGGAAGTTGAGGACTACCTATAACTTAGCTTATTACCTCCATCCCATTCCAGGCTGGTAAGTGTAGGAGGCGATGGCACATTCAATGAAGTGATGCATGCTTTAATCGACCGAACCCAGCAGAAGGCAGGGAAGCTCAAAGAAGAGGACTTGGATGCAGAGCTTCTGTCCCCAAGACTTCGCATCGGCATCATTCCTGCAGGTAAGGCCAGTAGCTCCCCAAGAATAGGACTTCCGGCTTTCTTTAAGAGTTGGGAAATAATGACTAAAATTGAATCCAAGGGCCTGGGTGGGAAGCAGACAACCTTCTGAGTGTCAGCATTCCAAATATCATCCAGAATTAAATCAGAGTCCAAGGCAGAGCTTTCCTCAAAGTTCCAATTTAATAAGAGAGACATGTTGGTACAATCTGTGGAAAACCCGAATCTAAAAGCTTCCTGGGGTTTCCACCCAGTTGAAAAGTTCAAGACCTTTCCCCCACCCCCACACGTTCATCACATGGTCCAATCTTCCACTGCCATGCTGGCAATTCCACCCATCCACTTCCGGTCAGGTGCAGAGGTACAAAGACAAAGGATGACCTTGGGCGTCTAGAAAGGAATGTTATATTTTGACAACAACACATTCTACAATTCTACTCCTTACTATTCCCCCTCCCAATTACCCCACTGATGAAACAGCATAGTAAAATAATAGAGTGTGTGGCAGGCCAAAGATCCTAAAAGGAATATAACTCCAGGCCTGACACTGAGCTATTTTACAGCAAGTCGTCTTCTGTTTCTATTCCAGGTTCTACAGATTGTGTCTGCTTTGCAACCGTGGGAACAAATGACCCCGTCACCTCTGCTCTGCACATCATTATAGGTGCTTAGCCAGCGCGCACTATCCTTCTGTGGTTGTTGAGAGTATGGTCCTTAAAACTGCCCTGAGTAGGGAATTTTGGAAAGCCAGATTTGGAAGTAAAATATCTATGCTTCTGCAATAATAATAAATAAATAAAATTGGATGCCCGCTTGGATCACTTCAGAGTGGGGCTAGATATTTGCATTTAGGCTTGAAAACAGAAACATTGGCTTCCCTGGGAAAAGGTGGTGGGCCTGTAGATACCCAGCCCCATAGCTAAAATGGAGTGAGAAAGTGGAGTGTTTTCTTCTGATCTCTTTTTCATGCCTTTCTTTACTTCCCAGGAGATAGCCAGCCTCTGGATGTCTGCAGCATTTGGCACGATGGGATGCTTTTGCGCTACTCCGTCTCCCTGACTGGTTACGGTTTCTACGGCGATGTAGCAAGCACCAGTGAGAAGCACCGTTGGATGGGCCCAGCACGCTACACCTTTGCAGGTATCGTTCGGCAGAAGAAGAAAACAGCTGGATAAAGGGATCTGGGGAGAGGGGAAGGAAAACGGAGGCTCATAAACATGAAATTCTTCTTGATGGGCTTGAAAGAAATACAGGCTCAAGGGGCCTAGTAAGAAAGTACTCCTCAGTTTTGATTCCAGTTCTCAGGAATGACTGAAGTGTTTTTTTTTTAATATATATAAATTTTATTTATTTTTCTTTAAAAAAAGACAAAACAACACAAACAGAACAAGAGCAGGGAAGTAAAAAAAAACACAATTTCATCAAGCATGTCGTTTGGTTACAAGTTTTTGTGCAGTGGTTTTTACAATTAAGAATAAGGTCACTAATTATCCATTAAACATAGTTAAATATTTCATTGAGCATTGTGTGTTCAAATTACCATTAGTATTCTTTCTTTTGTGACAACCCTTGTTTCTTTACATCCATAATTATATACTAGGTAACAATAAGTCTTTATAAAGTTATATCACCATTCTCTAAAGGATAAGAATAAGGATTAAGTCAAAGAAAAAAACAAACTCATTACTTCATATAAGACATTTCTACTTTCCATTAGCCATAGAATTTCCAATCATCCTCAACTCCAAATATAATTTTCCATTATTATTTGTCAATCCATGTAGTCATTAAATATTTCAGTCTATATTTATATCCAGACTGAAGTGTTTTTTGAAATACACATGATGCTATTTGAGCAGTTGTGTTTCGGGGGGAAAAACATGATCACTTATTTTTATTTATTTATATCTCCCTGTCAAATAGAACTTTAGTCGTCCCTCCCATCTCAGTCTGTAACAACAGCTGTGATTTCTGTGTCAATTGCCTGATTCTTGCAAAACCACTCACAGATGATACTACAAGCTATCTTCTTTTCTGTACCTTTCACCATTCAACACCTACTGACTTAAAACATGCCCACGATACTCCAGAACGAAAGAAAAACTATTAAAAATAAAAGAACCTAAACCTTCTGTGAATTTTCCAACTAAGAGTGGTGGTGGTGAGTGTTTATGCATATGTGTGAACACACCCAGCCCAAACCCTCCCTTCAATTACTTCCTCTTTCAGGAGCCAAAGCAGTGCTAAGCAACCGCAGCTATGAAGGCACTGTGGAATTCCAGTTAGCAGAGTCAGAGGACACCAATCCGCAGGATCAGTCACGCTGCCGGACAGGGTACGTTGAGGGGAAAGTGCTACAATGGGATTTACAACCGTGGGCAAAGTCCAGGAACATTAACTGCAGAAAGAGGTGGAGCAGCCTTCTCCAATTCTTCTACAGACCCCATAATTCCCAACTGTCTAGGAATCATGAAAATTGGGTTGCGATGCATTAAGAGGACTAAGTGGGAAAGACGAATACGTGAACAGCTTATAACACCATTGTTTTCCTTTTCAGCTGCATGGTCTGTTCTGAGTCTAGCAAAAACCTTCTGGGTGGAAGCAAGGAAGAAAATTTTTCAGAATTCACAAAGCAGGCAGGTAAAAGCACCAAAACACTTTTTTTTTTAATCACAAAGGATTGACACTGAACATTAATCTTGCTGTAAATTAATCTTGCAAATTAATTAATAACTGAAAATTAAATTTGCTGTGATCCTTGTGACAAGAAGCCTATAAGGCAGTATTTCTCATATAGGATCCAACCTGGGTCAGTCACTGGGACCAGAGGTCTAGTCTTCCGAGCTTTCGGACTTGTGTTGGAGCCCATTCTCAGGAGAGAAGTTCCCTGAGGATTGGCTCCAGCACAGGTTTGAAAGCTCAGAAGATAAACTTCTGGTCCTGATCACTGACCCAGATTGGATCCTGCAGCATTGTCCTGGGACATGTATATTTGCCTTCATTCGTGAGTGTTCTAGCTGGGAGAACACGGGTGGACAAACGCGGCACTTCACATTTCGTGCGTCTCAGCTAACTGGCAACAGCTGAGCCCTGTTTGACAGCCCTTTATATATGCCGGCTGTCAAACAGTCAACCAATCAGCGTCGAGCACAGCGCCCCCTAGCAAAACGGATCAGAGGGAAAACTATTATACATAACAGTGAGTGTTTGTCATTCATAGCAACTTTCAAGGTGAGTAGACTTCAACTCCCAGAATTCCCCAGCCAGCATGCTGGAAGTTAAAGTCCATCCATCTTAAAGTTGCTGAGGTTTAGAAATACTGCTATAAGTTAAGTGAGCATTTGTAGCTCACCCCCTCCACCCCCTCCATACTGGGGCTAGTCTGGGGCCAAGAGTGTGCATTTCACCCTGGGTCACTGGCTAAGCTTCATAGCCTTCAAATCTAATCTTAGTCCATTTGGCTGCACCAGTTCTTTGTGGTCCATGGACAATGAGGCCTCAAATCTGACAAACCAGGTTGAGGGATGTATGAGAGACGCAAAAATCCAGCTACTCCTCCTCACAGAATCTGCTTTCACTAGCATTTTTTTTTAAAAAGTAAGCTATGCACACACACGGGTCAGATTATATTTCCAGCTCATGTCTTGTTAGGTTAGTCAAATAATCTGATTTAGTCTCCCTTGTCTGAAGCTGGTCGAAAGGGGTGGGGGGGAGAGACTGTTGACATAAAAATCTTTCTAATTTCATTTTGCTCCCAGCTTGCTGGGCTATCTTAAGCAAGCTCCAGTTTTCTAAATTTAGGATTCTCCTATATAACAAGGAACGATACTAATGCTAGTAATAGTATTTAGTAACTGTTTTATAATGTCATAATGCTTACGTAGCTAACGGATTCGGAGGGCTTGAAGTGATAAACAGAAATCCTGTTATGCATTTGGAAAGGTTATTACGGGGCATATTTTGTCTGCTGTTTCTTGACCCCTTGCCATGCAGTCTGTCTTATGCTTCAGTGGCTACTTGCTTTCCCTGGAAAACCAAACTAAAGAGAACAGGCCGGGCAGGCGGTTTCTCTTTTCAGTGCCTCTATTTTGCAAACAGCAGCAAACACAAACACAACTGGTCTGAGCTGCTTTGCTTTCTTTCTAAGAGGTGGAATAGAAGAGGGAGCATCTGAAGAACCCTAGTTTCTGCAGAAATAAAATACCAGGCAAATCTTATGTGCTTTTGGCAATCTCAGACTGGAACTGCTGGGTCTAGTCAGCATAATTTCAGAAAATGAGAAGGACTTGTCCCTGGAGAAAAGCCTTGTAGTAGACAAAAAGTAGCAACAAAGTGTTCTTTTCCCTTAGTAATAATCACTCTTACTTGGATCCCTGGCCGGCTAAGGAGCTTCCTGGGTGAAGCTAGTCAAGATAAACCTGTTTCTCCCCTCCAGGTAGTGAATGGCAGCGAGTTCATGGTAGCTTCCTGGCAGTCAACCTGACCTGCATGAGCAGTGCCTGTCCTAAGAGCCCCAAGGGTCTCTCACCTTGTGCCCACCTGGCTGATGGAACTGCTGACCTTATCTTGGTGCACAAATGCTCAGTCTTCTCCTTCCTGCAGCATTTGAATCGGCACACCAACTGCTCAGACCAGGTATGCGTGACCTGCTGCTTTCCTATAGACGTGTGTGTGTGTGTGAGAGAGAGAGAGAGAATATTAAGTCTTCATGGTTATGGTTCTGCAGGTATCCATGCAAAGAGCTATATGATAAAATAAGTGTATTTATTCTAGCCCTGTGCTGATTGGAGGGTAGAATCGTCTATCACTACATATTCTGAAGGAGAGGGCAACTGAGAAGGAGAGAGGGCTTGCAGGGGTGGATGGACAGACAGGTCTGAGGGAGACTCAGCATCCTAGTCCGTCTGGCAAAGTTGTGATGCAGTCATTCTGATTCTCCCTTAGTTCTAAGCAGTCTTCAGTGCTACTGGCTATGGTATCTTTCTTGACCAACTGTGAGCATTAGAAGTGGGAGAAATGCTTTTCTGCAGTTCTCCTTTTTAAAGGGCCAGTTCCTGTCAGCGTTGATGGCGGGAGAGGTTGCGCCTAGGTCCCCTTACATATCGGGTGTTACAAGTTCAATGCTCTCATCCTTCTAGTTTGAGATCTACATGAAGATCTACATGATCTACTGGGGAAGGTCTTCTGTTGGTACAAAGCCAGATATGTAGATATACAGATTATATCCAGCTACATACTGTACCTTGATGTTGGGCCAATAAAGTGATGTTGTGTCGGTTTCAGTATATATGGGGAAGAACAAACTGACAATCAACTCTGACAAAATTGAGTGGCTATGCGTTTCAAATTCTCCTCTACCAAGGACTTTCCATCTTAGATCCTATTGAGGTAACACTTCTCCTCAGACAGAATTAGTCTGCAATTTAGAGCTTCTCCTGAAGGCCCCTGAAGGCTCCGGAGGGTAAAAAACGGACCTACAGGGGACCCGGAAGTTCAGGAATGGTGACTTCCGGTTTGGCCGTATGTCCATTTTTTGCCCTCCGGAGCCTTCAGGGAAGCAGGGGAGGCTGTTTTCACCCTCCCCAGGCTCCTGGAAAACCTTTGGGTCCCAGGAAGGACGAAAAAACCATGGCAAAAATGTGTGTGGGGGTGTCGCTGCTTTATGGGTGTGGCACACCGGCGCACAACCCTGTGCTCCCACTTTTGGCACCGCAGCCAAAAAAGTTTCGCCATCACTGGGATAGAACATACAGTAGATAGCCTTTTCTTTGAGCTGCTGTCATCCATTTTTCCCTATTTATTTTAGACTGTCCATTCCTTTGGCCATTATTTTTTTTGTCTGGAAGGCTCATTTCCTATATCTAGATTGAGACAAGTTCTAGTGGGGTCGTTTGTCCAAAAATGCATATTGGATTTTTATTTCAAGGGCAGCTAGATTTTGGGGACATCCTTCCCCAGAGATAGAACAGAACAAAATAGACTCTTTATTGTAGTCAATGATCAGTCCATAAAGATACTTGCGTACATAAAATTGATATTAATTAGCTAAACACATTTGGCAAACTGATATGCATCTTACCTAACAGATTTTGGCCTTCTTAAGGAAATAGTGTCATTTGAATCTGAGAGTAGGTTCAAATAGAATCCAATTGAGTGATCAGGATATTTAATTAGATGTGGAATTAACAGTTCAGTATGAATGTCAACATAAAATGGACAGTGAAGTAAGCCACATTTGGTGGTTTCTATAGCTTACCATATGGGCAGAATCTGGATTTAAATGAAACCCCTTTGTGTCCCCCTTCTAAACCCGCTTAAGGAAGTGTACTGAATCATGCTAAGGTTAGGGACCTCCTTAGTTGAGAAGCAATGATTTAATTTAAATATGTAGCAGGTTTGCTCAGAGAGTAAAGGCTACTTAGGAATACATTTTTGGAAAGGGACATCAGCTGTTTGAATATCAGTGCCCTGAAGACATTGCTTGATTGCTTCTACTGCAAATTCCTGCCTCAGCAATGCACACTTGTGTTAAGAAAAACCCACAAAGTTTCATTTTTTGGATTAAAAACCATACTCAATTACAATTAATAAATTTAGTAAGTTTCTCTCCATCTATTTTGTCAAGTTAAATATTGCAGTAAGTTGACCACCACATCCAAGTTCCAGGTGCTTGCAAATATTGCTCTTCTCCGCTCTGTTAGCAGAGATATTTGTAACAGCTCCTCCCAAACTCTAGAGACAAGGGGCTGCTTTTGCTCAGGAGATGCAATTGTGTCCCACAGTTTGCCCTGCCCTTTGTGAGTGTGTACCGGGTTCGAGCTGTTCGCTTCACCTCTCCCAAAGGGGAAGAAAGGCAACAAGCTGCACAAGAACAGAGCATACTCTGTGGGGGAATTTGCCAAAGACAGCCGCTGGTCAGCTGCTGGACCTGCGATGGAGAGACGTTGAACCACACTGATATCACCATTCGGTAGGTCCTCTGATAGGGTGGTTCAAAGATTCCTGTACTGAATCTCAAAGGCACGGGGGGGGGGGGGGAGCACAGTTGGCCAGCACGGACTAATGGAAAACACAAGTATGAAATTTGGGGCTCCTTCAGCGGGGTCCTAAAAAGATCACAGCAATAACCAGTAACCCAGAATGAGATTGAAGAATGTGGGCAGAAATGAGTAATAGCAGTAACAAGGCAGAGCACGGGAAGAAGATGGAAGCTTGGTCTGACTAGCAATCTCCCAAATTGGGGGAGGGGAGGGGGGCTTCCCAAAAAGGTGCAATTCTTGCTCACTGGCTCAGATTTGCCCACTGAGTTGCAATGTTTAAGGTTAACAGGAGGAGGAGATTATTAAATGCACAGAGAGCAATCACCTTAAATAAGAAGCCTCTATCGACTTCTTAGCATGCAGATTGCAGCATACGACTAAAAAGGCCAAATGTGATGCTCGATCTGAAAACAGTTGTGCAGCCCTGGCTTAGAGAAAATATAAACTGGAAGGTAGCTAAGATTCCTAGCAGGTGTTAAGAGGGGGCAGTTTTGGTTTTTAAATTATCCTTATTCTTCAAGTGCTTCTTCTGCTCTTCTTTCCCCTTAAGAGTACACGGGAGCCTCATCCATCTCTTTGCTCGTGGAATTGAACAGCAACCCAGCATATCCTAGAGGTTTTCTGCCAGATGAAAGGCAAAGCTCCTTGCTGAGAACTTCAGACCACGGTTTCAAGGGAGCCGCTTCCTAATATATGTATGGATTAGGAATGGAATCTAAGAGGTTCCAGGACAGAAACTGAGCCTGAGAGAAAGTTCAGTTATCAGAGATGGCTTCCTCCATAAGGAGGTGGTGCTCCAGCTCTTGTCTGACTGAGGCTGCTGCCTTCCCCTGGTTTGGAAAAGCAGAGGCATGGGTGCTACGTTGGCAATACAGCTCCAAGCCCCCCTGCTCCCGTATTTCATTTATAGCCTTCAGGCCAGCCGCTGTTTTGTGCAATACTGAGATTCAGTTGCCCAAACGGGTGAAGATTAAGGAGAGCTCATTGCTACAAGTAGACTTAAGACGCCCCAAACACACACATTCAAGAGACACAAAATGGGGGAGTTTTTGTAATAATTTCCATTTACAGAACAGCATCATGTACAAAATCCAAAGGAATGTAAGAAGTAGTTCCAAGTAAAAGCAATTGAATAAAGCAGCATATGTAGATAGATGAGGAAGGAGCATGGAGTGTGAGAGCAAAAAAAAACAACACCTCTGCAGCTTTCCCATGTCTCCAGAAGCTTTCCCAGCATAGCAGCAGAAACTGGAATGGGATAGGGACAGAGGGTACACGAGGGCCACCAAGAGGTCAGCAGAAGAAGATGCTGTTCATGCTGAAGACATCCCACTGCAGCGGGAGAAGTGCACAAAAGCCTAAGCCCAATGAGTTGCTCCCTCAGACAAGATGGACACAGTCTTTGAGGTAGGACACAGGCCACTGCCGAGCCTGGCCGGCTCAGTTTCTCCGGAGAGATGTGGAGACGAGCTGCGGGTGCCATTCCAAGAGGCTGACAGGATTCAGAGCTTGTGAGGATTGACCCACCGGTAGGTGCCTTCGTATTGAAAGCCAACTCTCTTCATCAATTCATCAGCCTCGGTAGGGCCACGGCTACAAGATTAAAAAAAAAAAAGATTAATATTTCTAGAAACACAGCTGTGAGCAAGCCCCACATATACTCAGGGACTTCCAAAAAATGACTGTTTACGATTTCTGTACTGCCGCTCTCCTCACCTCCTGAGGAGCTGAGAAAAATAGCAATGGTTTCTTTAATGATCCAGGAATGGCTGGTGTGCTGTTTTCATTTCCATGAAGTGAATGAAACTCATTAAAAATCCTTTTCCTTTTATCTGGCCTACATCTATCTATCTCCCCACTCCCCGGCCAGCTCTTGAGTGCTCTCAGGATCCACGAGAACATGAATGCAGAGGTGCCAGGCAGTCCTGGCAGTTTTGATACCTGTCAAATTGTTTTATTTGATTCTCCCAGTGGGCCAGCCTTGGGTCCAAGCCTTTGTTTAACTTTGTCCTGTGACAAGGATCTGTGAATGTGCCTTTGTGTAATCATTTCTGGAAATGAGTGCCCGGTACCCTAAAAAGTGCGTAAGGATTTAGCTGTCTTAGATATTTAGGGGCATAGGTAAGTGAATGCATTGCAAAAACCAGCATGTCAGCTGAAAGAGAGCCCTGCCCTTTGAGGGGAGAGCAAGACTGTTTCTTGTTGTGTACCGAGCCGGTCCACCAGCAGGTGGCGCAGCGCAGGCCTTCCCTGATTGGCCCTTACATCCGGCGGGAGAATCCTGGTTACCCCATTGGCTCCCTAACTGACAGCTATCCGTATAAATAGCTGTCAGCCGGGGTTTTTGTTGCTCTGTTCTGTCAGTTACTGTTACGAATAATAAAAGGTTAAACGTTCAGCAGCCTCCTCGTACTTCATTACCTCAGACATAAAATTTCTAGAAGCCAGAAAAGGCTAGGAGTGACATTTCTGTGTATGAACAGATCACACGCAAAGGGCTGGGCTGTCATCTCTGTAGCCTGCTTTTCAAAGGAAGCATGGCTGCCCTCCCAACAGACCTGCAATCATGTCTAATCTCACCTGCCATAGCTATAGGAAATCGGTTTTGGCTTCTCTGCCTCGATTTGGTGGAGCAGCGGAGTGAATATACGCCAGGCCTCTCGTAGTTCGTCACTGAGGGAGAAGGCAGTTAAGGTTAGGCTGTAGAAATCCAAACACTAGGAAAGAGCTGTTATCAGACCAGAGAGGACTAGGTATGGCCTTCATTAAGTACTGAGTTCTGAGTCTTCAATCTGTATCTATAATTCAGAGATTTCAAACTAAAAGAAACTGTGCCATAATGCTCTTTGCCAGTGTTTCTCAACCTTGGCAACTTGAAGATGTCCGGACTTCAACTCCCAGAATTCCCCAGCCAGCATTCGCTGACTGGAGAATTCTGGGAGTTAAAATCCAGACATCTTCAAGTTGCCACGGTTGAGAAACACTGCTCTATGCACGTCACAGATATGCATAGCCCATGGAAGAAAACACCAGGGGCTATCAATATGCTATCAGGAGCTTGGAAAATGCAGCAGCCAACTGCTATCAGGTGCTTGGAAAAGTTTAGCTTTTCTCCTAATTGTGCCTTGAGGACACCCCCCCCCCCCCACCTCACCTGCGCACAAAGTGCATCTGACTGCCACAGAAAACATCCAAGATAAGGCGCTCATAAGCATCTGGGAGTTTCACATCCTGTGGAAAAGAACAGAAAAAAAAGATGCTTTTTGCACGCCATCAGATGGTCTAACAATTAGCTAATTAGAAATGAAGCATTTAGAAGCAGATAGGACACCTTAATTATGGAAGGCAGTGATAGGATACTTAAAATCTAACGTTACAGTGTCAGGTGATGACTTCCCAGGCTGAAAGAGTCACTGCAATATGCCAGGACTCACATAAAGGGAGTCCTCAGGATCGGTGGCTTAGCAACAGTTGAAGTTATGACAGTGTTCCCCAGGACTACTTACAACCCAGATTTGAGATTCTGATGGCTGCCGCCTCCTTCCCTCCCTCCCTCCCTCCCTCCCAAGCAGCCACATTTTTGGCGCTTGGCAATTGGCTTGCATTTATGGCCATTTGCAGTGTCTCATATCACATGACCACAATTTACTATGGGTTTCCTATGGCTATTCCAAATCAAAGTAGTTGTATTTGGGAATCTGATCTGTCTGCTGAAAAACAATAAAGATGATATCCACATTTTCTGAAGATGCTCTACATTCCTACCCCTCTGTGTGAGATAGAGGTACATCTGAAAATATGCCAGCAGTAATAATTTAATTTTCTAAAAAATAGGGAAACCAACTATAGACTACTTGGGGGTTTGGGCTATATACTACTAAATAATTACCTCCCTATCTCCCTACATATTTTTACCCTGGTATTCAAACCATGCAGCCATTTACCAGCCATGTTCACACTACACATCTGTCCTTGTTATTGAACACCCTATTTTCTGGGTTCAAACATTACACAGAAGTGTTACTTAACCAAAACAGGCTAGGCTCATAAAACGCACTAATCTGACAATTCCATCCCACCTCACCCTCCAAATCAACTAATGAAGCTTAGCATGTTTTATATATAAATTGGCTACTGTAGTTGAGTTCTTTATTCGGCCAAGTTTAGCATTTTATATAGACACAACCATGGACACTGCGAACACACTGAATACAGCAGACGCCTTGAACACCTACAAATGCAAAAATGTGTTTGTATTTTCAATGGCAGATAAAGTAATGTACCTTGTAGCGGTTGCCATAAGTGAGGTCCAGTTCAGATTCTTCTGGGTTGAAGAACATGCCTGGTTTCTTGGTCATCATCTTGGTGTAAACAGCCTCGTTAGGCTGCACACGGATCACCAATTCATTGCGTTTGCACTGTTGTTGGAAAATGTCACCTGGCACCTCCCGGAACTGCAGCCGTACTTCTGCCTTGCGCTCATTCAGCGCCTTGCCACAGCGCAAGACAAATGGCACTCCTACAGGGAGAGGAGTAAATAGGCAATGAGATACAAGGACACTTGCCCACTACACACAATTTCCCCGCAGTTCAAAGCATGTTTTCCTTTGGCTGGTCCTTTGCCATATGGTTATACTCACCATCCCACCTTTCATTGTCCACATACAGCACAGCAGCAGCAAAGGTAGGGGTGGTAGAGCCAGTTGGAACTGTGGAGTCATCAAGGTAGCCCTTCTGAGCTTCTCCTTCTCCAGATGGATTGCCCACATACTGCCCAAGGACTACATTTTCACTTTTCACCTCTTTGATGCACTTCAGAACCTTCACCTAACAGGAAAACATGGGGAGACTCAAGATCACACAGCAGCAGACGTGAAGTGAGGCGACCATATCCATTTCAAGACAATGCAGTCAAGTTGATAATGCAGTCAACTTAACAGTGGAAATTCCATGTGACCAACACACAGGCTTTCCAATTGGCATAGAGGTACACTTATGTACACTTGTGCTCAGAAAAACAGTCTCCAACTGAAAATGATAAAACTCTAAATACTTAGCTTGACAGAAGAAATATTTAAGGCAGTGTTTCTCAACCTTGGCGACTTTAAGTCCTGGGGACTTCAACTCCCAGAATCCCCCAGCCAGCAGCTGGCTGGAGACTTCTGGGAGTTGAAGTCCACAGGACTTAAAGTCGCCAAGGTTGAGAAACACTGATTTAAGGGAAGATAAATTAGTAGAAAGAACTGTTCTCATTTGGTCAGCATGGGTGTTCAGGTCATTATGAGACACTTTTCAGAAGAGATGGAAAGGCTTTAGGAAGATCTAGTCTAAGTGTTTAGTAATTCATTCCTATTTTAGAGATAGATCAGCAGTCCCCTCCTTTGGGCCACTAAGCAATGTCTAAACTTTGAGAACATGTCGCAGGTATTGACAAAATGGCCGTTATGGCATACATAGTTAGACACAAAATATTCAAGTTACTTTAAGGAGAATCAGTAAAGTTGCTCCTTCCGATCTCCTATAGCTCCCTCCTGTAGAGATATTCCATAAAAGCCCAGTTGACCCTTGCCTTTTTTCCTGGCCAGATGGGCACCTATGCAAGGGACCGTGATGCAGCCATCCCTGTTTGTTTGTTTAAATCTAATACTTGTGGGATCCTTGGAAATAAAGGTGATCCTTGAAATAAACAATTTGTTTTATATTTAGTTTGGTTTTGTAATATAATATATAATCTATTAATATAATATAATTAATATAATCTATCAAAATTAAGCCTATGAAGCTCTGGGCCTAAAGGAAAGCATTGTCAGCAGATGGAAATTAAAGAAGGCTCAATAGTAAAATGTAGCAAAATGAAGTTTTGCCCAAAGGCACTGAGTCAGAAGAACCAGGATCCTACCTTTTCATCGCGGACATCATCAGAGTTGGTAGAAGTTGGTTTCTCCATAGCTACCAGACAAAGCATCTGAAGAAGATGATTCTGCATAACGTCCCTACAGAAGTAGCAGGAACATGTTTTGATTACAGCTGTGCACAGTCATCCCATATTATTAGTATTATGCTTGCTACACAATCAGCCAGATGCTTAGACTGGCATTTTTATTCACCTATGGAGTCCTTCCCAAAGACTGGGATAGGCAGATGCTTGATGTTGTTATAAGTTCTGCAGGCTTTTCCAAGCAAAGCTGCCTTTCACCATTTGTTTTTAGTCTTTGTATATCAAATCCATCTGCAGTTAGAATCTTCTATATCTCATCCCATACTATCAGTTTCCTTCAACAGCGGAAAGAAATTCGAGAACATACCATTGCAGTCTATAGAGGGAGGGCAATGCTTCTACATGGGAAGAACGGATCCTCCACATAGAAAATCTACATGGTTAATCTAGCTTTCTCTTTAACATGCTAGTTCTCAAACTACAGGGTAGCAGAGAAAAATAGGTCATTGGATGGGAAAAAAATTGATTTTAAAAAAGAAGGAAGTGGGGGCAGTTGCAGAGGAAATGCTTAGTAAGCCTTCATATCCAGCCCAAATCCCCTCCCTTTATTTTTCACTTTTAGAAATTAGCTGAAAAATGGACAATTGTGGAAAATGTTTTTCAGAAGGCTCTCACTAGGTGTAGATATATTGAACATTCTCAAAAACTCCACATATCGCCCAATAGCTTGTAATTTAGCTCTGCAATTTGAATTCCCAGCTATCATATTTGCATGTTAGTCACTGCATGTCTACTCGGATGCAAACTAACTTGGGTAAAGAGCTTTTCTTTCAGTAGTCCTACAGCTGCTAGCCCTGGTTGCTCACAGCCCTGAGTTGTGTAGCCCCCTTGTCATCAGATGTCCAGGAACTCCAACACCTGGCATAATCCTTGTTGACCTGGGCAATGACTAATTGTTAGGAGTTTAGGTAAATTACAACCCACCATTACTGTTTGTGGGGGAAATATCCCACACAATTGTTTTTTCAATTGTCCCATTTTTCAGCTAATTTCTAAAAATGAAAAATAAAGGAGGGGACTTTGCAGAGCTGAGAAAGTTATCAAGCATCTCTTCTGCAACTGCTTCCAGAGGTGGTATTCAGAAGGTTCTGAACAGTTCTGGAGAACCGGAAGCGGAAATTTTGAGTAGTTCAGAGAGCCCGTAAATACCACCTCTGACTGGCCACGCCCCCATCTATTCTCTCCCTCCCGAGTCCCAGCTGATCGGGAGGAAATGGGGATGTTGCAGTATCCTTCCCCTGGCGTGGGAAGGGAATGGGGATTTTACAGTATCTTTCCCCTGCCACGTCCACCAAGCCACGCCATGCCCACAGAACTGGTGGTAAAAAAATGTGAATCCCACCACTGTTTCCCTTCCTTTTTACCGATGTTTTCCCATCCAGTGACCCATTTTTCTCTGGTATCCTGTTGTTCGAAAACTAGCATGTTAAAGAGAAAGTTAGCTTGTGTTAATTTTCCATGGGAAGGATTCTGTCGTCCCAGGTACAGATAGTCCTTGACTTACAATCATAATTGAGCCCAAAATTTCTGTTCCTAAGTGAGACATTTAAGTGACTTTTGCCCTTATTTTATGACCTTTCTTGCCACAGTTAAATGAATCACTGTAGTTGTTAGTAACACAATTGTCAATTGAATCTGGCTTCCCCATTTGACTTTGCTTTCAGAAGTTCGCAAAAAGTGATCAAATGACTCCAGGCCATTGCAACCGTCATAAATATAGATCAGTTGCCAAGCATCTGAATATTGATCAATGACCATGGGGATGCTGCAACGGTCATAAGTGTGAAAAACAGTCATAAGTCACTTTTTTCAGTGCCATTGTGACTTTGAGCAATCACTAAATGAATAGTTGTAAGTCCCTCTACAGACTACAATGGTGGGTTCGAATCTAGAATGCCTTTCTGCTGTTGAAGGTAAGGCTGTTCTTGTATCCAAATATTGTGTGGGTCATTTACTGTATTAACACACTGGTTTGCCAAAATATGCCCAGTAACCCAAAGAAAGCATCATATTGCACCTCTCCAACCTCCGCTCCAGCACATACTTTTTTGAAAAAAGGTTTTAACCTGCATAATTAATAAAACAAATGTTAAACTCAAAAGAAAAAAATAGAAACCAAACAAAAGACTTTTTTAAACATCCTGAAACAAACTAAGAAAAAAAGAAAAAAACGCTTTAATATTATACTTATATGGTCATTGGCTTACTAAAAGCATACACTAGAATAATATAATAAATAAAATTGGTCCTTGTAAAATATCAGGAAATCTCTGCCATACCAACCCCTTTTGCTGTACCTCAGCCCCAAAACATACCGAATGATGCCAAACTCATCGAAGTAGCCTCCCCGACCCTCTGTGCCAAATGGCTCTTTGAAAGTCAGAATGACACAGGCCACGTTGTCACGGTTCCAGATGGGGCCAAATATCCGGTTTCCAAATCTATAAAGGCAACCGAAAGTGATCTGAGTCAGAAGCTGCAAAGTAGAGGTCTCTCAGACAATGAAACCAAAGGGCCTCTAATTTTATAGGCTGGGCTCTCTCCACCCAACAATGCTCTTGTCCACACCCTATAAAAATGATGCCTTGCTGGTATTAAGGTTGATGAAAGCTTCCAGACAGGAAGAGTCTGTAAACTTTAAGAAGTTTGGTTCAGTGTAAACAAGTGAAGGTAAATCTGATTTGGGTAGCTGCTTATGTGCATAGATCCACTTTGTGACCTATTTTCACTACTCCCAGGTTTTTCTACTTTACCTGAGCACCATCAAGTTCTGCACCATCTCCTTGCCCAGGTAGTGGTCAATGCGATAGAGCTGGTCCTCTCTAAACAGTGCAGACATGTGATTGGATAGATCATTGGAGCTCTCCAAGTCCTTGCCGAAGGGCTTTTCCACAATCAGCCGATTCCAGCCACTTGAGATTTGGGACAGAAAGAGGACAGAGTTTGTCTGTGAATCATATAAGTACAAGTGAATGAAGCCAAGGAAGGCTGCTCCAAAGTAAGGCCATCCAGATTCTGCTTCAAACATCATTGAAAAGCTCTGAAGATCAAGAAGCCTTATCTGAATATGTATATGATGCTATCACATTGGTATTTTCTGTTTCCACCTTGCAGGTCTTAAAGGGTTCTGAAGAGCACTCAAAATCTACACACATCACTATAAGTCTTGCTCAGTCCTCAGACACTGCTTGTATCTTTTGCAGCCTTAAACAGAAACAAACCACCCTTTTGTCTCTTCTATTTTACTCCTTTAGTACACGAACAAGCACTTTTCAAAAATAATTATTAATATAAGGACACATTGACAGACTCCTCATTCTTCCTACTTACGTCCTCTTTGAGCTTAAGAAATGTAAGAAAAATAGCAAGAGTTTTGTCTAGTGGGGGAGGGATGGCTACAATCAAGTAATGGCTTGTCAATTCCTAGGAGAAGATTTACAACTGCTTCCAAGGAAGGACTATTTATTTTCTCCTGATGTGATTTGTTCCCTTTCTTCTTAAAGGGCACTTATGCTGGCAAAATTTTTAACTATGCTTCATGTTAGTCAGGGTTTGGTTCCGTTTCCTATGCCTCCTGTCAAATACAGCCTCCTCTGACACTGCATACAAGCTCCCTTTTCTTTAGGTTCACTGCTTTCTGTTATCCCTCAGTAAGTAACTCCAGGCCCCAAAACTTACACAGAGCTCATGCAGGTCTTCTTGATGTGCGTAGTGACTTCCTTGTAGACACTGGGGGGGAGAGCCAGATAGAAGAGACGGTTTGCCTTCTCTCCATTGTGAAGGGCATTCAGGTGGGCATTTAGCTTTTCAAAAGAGGCCTGGTCGTCATAGCGGCCTGAGATGTACGAATTGCGAGCAAAAAAATCATCCAGTTTTTTTTCTTCCTTGGGGCTGGCCTAAAACAAGATCAACATTTGTTATCCTGCAAAAAAATGAGCAATAATTCTTTTCTGCTTTCCTATAGATGTTTTTCTCCCCTATCACCACCTATGGCAGCAGCAGCAGTCTATCAGTCCTCATCTGGCAGAGTGGATCTAATTCTGGCTCTTAGCAGCATTACAGCAAAGTCCAAGGACATGCTTATTGTCCCAGGAAGGCCAGAGGTGCTAAAGAGGCAAGGCTCACCTTGAGATACGGTTGACTCTGTTTGCGGATATCGGCAACGGTGAGCTGGGATCGGGCATAGCCCACCACATAGGTTTCGTCAGGAAGCAGCCCATCACGATATAACCACCTGCGCAGAAAATCAAGTTAGTCATGAAATCAAGCCAAGTACAAGAAGCATGAGGAATCTTGCTGAGCAGCAAAATGAACCTACCAGATAGTTGGATAGATCTTCTTCTTGGCTAGGTCACCCTGTGGATAGAAGACAGAGGAAAAGGCCATTGGCTGATTTTTTTTTAAAGAGATGAACACGTGCACAGAACTGATTTTAAGTCTCTGAGATTGGAAACCAAGTGGCTAGGAGTGAACACCTACTCTCGCCCTGAATTCCGTCCCTGGAGATCACAGAGGCAAGAAAAACAGAGAAAAATGTGTGTATTTCAATCTCAGGACTCATAGCATCCTATGATACACACACTGAGAATAATCATATGTCCATATCAACTCCTCTATTGATGGTAACCAGTCAGCAATTAGTGTATTGAAGCAGAATATAAAACAGGAATCATTACTCCCTTTCCCACATTCTCCCCTTCTGTAAAGCTTTGTTTGTTTTCCGAAGACTCCTTTGAAATCCAGACTTTATGGGAATATTTGAGAGAGAGAAACGCTTGCACCCAAAATACTGTCTTAATTCCATGCTCTACTTTGTGCCTGCAAGACCGAAATGCTGCAGCATCCTGGATCTGGAGAAGAGCCTGCTTTTCATTGCATTGCACCTCCCTAACACAAGCCCTTTATTCCTGTGTTGCGCCTGGCACCACCACACTGCTCCCAAAGGCCCTGGCACTTGCCTTACTGATTCACTGGATAGCAAGCACAGGGGTTAGTGGCCATTGGTGCTGGCTGCAAAGATGCCAAGTCATGACATCTCAGCATGCAGCCACCCACGCTGTGGGCTCTTAGCCCAGCTCCATCACACCCTCAGCTGTCAATTGGCTGCCAGGCTGCTAAGTAGCAGAACGTACAAATTCTAGTGAATAAAGGCAGAGGCAGAATAAAGCCTAGCCAGGGCTCTATTGTGTCAGCAGTAACTAGGGCACCTGAGGCCAGTTCAAAGGTGGATCAAAGGCAGGAACTCACCACTGCCACCCAGGCTGGGGGAGAGGCAATAGTTCAGAACATAGACAGGGAACTTACTAGGTCTGTGCTGATGCCCCAATTGCTGTTAACAGAAAGTTGTCTGTCTGGTTTCTGGAAGCTCACCTTTTTCTGCAAAGCTCTTGGATCACACCTTTAACCCTCATCCTACAACTAGAATACCGCCTGAGCAAGGATTTGGTTACATTCATATAATGTCTGGCATGTCTATCCTCTGTAATTTATATTCATTCTATTATTAAAAACTAAGCCTCTAGGTTGGGAAAGGGTATATATTTCTTTTCTATTACGAAATTCTTCATTTAATGAAAAGCTATCAGTGGGAACTTACTATATATTACACAGTTGCTTGGGGATTAGCAGAGTAGAAGAAATGGAGGACTGCCCTTACAAGAAATGAAGCCACTAAAATATTTTGTGGTCTCAGGATTGGAAGAGGAACCCCAAAGGTTCTACATTAGTCTTGCATTTGCATTATCACCCACGACTGTAATAAGACCTAGATGACAGAGATTATTCCGGAGTTATCTGCTACCATTTATTCCCCATACAAAGTTTAAAAATGTAGAGCATAAAACTGACAGTACCATATTGGTTCTAGGTGGTTGTACATAGAACTAAAATCATTATATGGCTAAGTTAAAGTTCCGTTTAAAATATTAAACGCACAAATTCTTGATGGTTTATTTATGATCTTTAAATACCATCCTTCTTACTATTTATCACAGGGAGATAGTAGGAATTAGTAATTCTTCCCAACAGGACAGAACATAATGAGTATGGGGTCCAGTAATACCAGTTTTATGTGTGTTGTACCCCTGAGAGTCCGTTTATACCAGGGGTGTCCAAACTTGAGAACTTTAAGACTTGTGGACTTCAATTCCCAGAATTCCCCAGCCAGGCTGGCTGGGGAATTCTGGGAATTGAAGTCCACAAGTCTTAAAGTTCTCAAGTTTGGACACCCCTGGTTTATATACTCGTCGTCACAATAGAAAACAGCATACGAGTAGAAATTACAGGCAGAAATATAGTTAGGGCTCAAATGATTAGAATCAGGGGTTTTAAGAGAGTTTTAGATTACTAACCCAAAGCAACAATTCAAATGAAAGGAAATAATACAGTAATTGATGTGTATATGGCCAGGTTTAACAACAAAAGCTAAGAGCTACGGTTTTTCATGGAGGAGAAATAAGAAAAATAGTTCTTATGTAGGAATCCGCCTTGATAGCTAAACAAAGAACAGGTATTACAAGAAAAAGAAGGCAGAGATGGAACATGATATTTCCACTATATCTTTACTTCCCCGCATTAACAACATAGCCTCAGAATGACAGGAACCCAACATCTCAAAACCAAAGCTGGCCTTAAATTACAGCATTAAATTACATTTCCAGAAATTTTAGAAATTGCATAAGCTAAAGTGTCGTGTGTCCCCCTCCCCCACGAACTTTAAGCCATTTAGGGTTTGGGGATTTCTCTGTAATGACACTATATCTTTTGGCACTTGGCCTAAATCAGTCTGCTTCACTCTCTTCTGGTTTCTAAAAATCTAGTGTAAAATTAGGGATGCTATGTGCTTTGAAGTAAGTATGGGCATGCATATCCCACCTGCTGGTGCCTCCTTAAAGCAGCCATGTTTTTCCTGGATTCTTAGGTAGTTGTACTAAGAAAACAGGCATTTGAATTAAGGAGAGGTTAACATACAGTGAGAAGTAGCTTTGGAGCAAGGAAGGATGTGCTGTCACTAGCTTCTTACCTCAAACATATATTGTTCTCAGATTACTCAGTCAGAAGAATACGTGAAAGATACAACTTGTATAAGAAGATAGCAACAGGTGCAGGATGCAAGGCCAAGCCCCTTTTTTTGCTTCAGATCTAAAGTGCTGTGTATTTTTATTTAAAATGCTCCATTTAAGAAAAGCCTTTAGTCTTCCAGGTTGATTCAAATGTTGCCTCTGTAATTATTGTTAGAAGCAGCCTAAATATTAACCAATATTGTTAGTTGCTTTAAACTATGAATGTAAATAAATCAGTTTTGTGCTTTAAGTGTGTGACACTCTTATTTCAATACTACGTACGCTTACTACCAGAATGATTGTATTTGTCCTAACAAATAATTGAATGTATAGAATAATCAAGATTGAATGAATTTGTCAGCATAAATTCCTCTCGGAATGCCTGAATTCTTGTGGACATAATATTTATTAATTATTCCTCTAGGAGTCTAGGGAGTACATCTTTAATTAGAAGAAATTCTCCCTGGAGTATAATTCATAGATGTTATATCTACAAGAATTTAGGCATTCCAGGGGGAATCTGTGCTGGCAAATCTGATTTTTGGTAATATTTGTTCATGTCTGAATCTGTTGACAGGCTTGCCATTTATATCCCCCTCTTCCATACACACATGCAGCCATAGGATGTATTGCCACAAGTCAAAAATGTCTACCTCATTTTATATTGGATGTCCTATAAATACACATATTTATATCATTTGTCCACACAGCCTAATCTTTGCTGTAGACTGCAAGCCTTTCTTGATCTTCCCTCGAATCCCTGATTCATTTCACTTCGCTTTTGCCTTCCTGACAAACTGCAGCCATTGTTCTACTGCTCTTGCTCAAAATGCCTTGACCCTCAGAAGCTCCAAAATTGTTGGAAGCTCTTTATCTAGTGCAAATATTGATTTATCAACTATTCTGCTTTGATCTAAGCCAAAAAGATGTGAAACATCTGGGGCACATGAGGGTTGGATGGAGTTCAAATGCAGCTCGCTCTCTAGGTCATTTTTCACTAGTAGATGAGGTGATCTAATTTATTTCCTAAGTCTAGCCAGTCATTGCCCTTTAACATTGGCCCCTAAGAAGATATTATCTAGTCCTGGAGTTCAGCAGATGGATACTAAAGCTAAACACTTTAAAAGGCTTAACTGCCACTAATCAGCTTAAATGTTAACTAATGGGTAGGTGTTGATTTTCATCAGTGATTTTGCAAACTAGTTGCATATTTTACTTGGTGTTTATTTCTCTTGCATTCCCATGACTAGGCACTGACATTAAAAAAAAATCTTGCCACCTTTAGGGTTTTCTGTAAGGGAGAATGGTTATTTATTTAGTGTATGGCATCTACAGAGGTCATGTAATCACTGATGCATAAATCCAATGGAGAGAATAGTTAGGATTAATGACAAATGGGTTGCTTAGGAAAATCATTTTGTCCCTTAAAATCAGTTTTGGACTCTAAATATTGTCACATTATTTTGGAAGCAGCTCTGATATCTATAAAATATGGAGTGTGGTTCTGTGTGCTGCCCCTAAGTGAAGTGGTAAACAGCAAAATGGCAGTGGTGGTTGTGACTTTTATTCCACTTCTGTATAATTCAAAGCAACTTATATAATGCTATTTGCCCCAAAACAACAGCACTGTCATGTGGGTTGAGCTAAGAGACTGACTCAAAGTAACTCACCGGGCTTTCGTGCCTAAGAGAATGTTAGAACTGAGCCTCCCACTTTCTAGCTCAGCATGTTACTCACTATACCAGACTGGTTCTTATCAAGTCTGAAGAACTTAACTGAACAGGTATTTTCAGTTACTGAGATTTCAACTTAAAGTAACGGCTAGGCTGCACTTATATGTCTCTTTACAATCTATTCTAGAGGGAATCCAAAGAGGGCTGAGTGCCTTTTATCCAAGAGAATTTGTGAACTTTTAGTTCTTGAAATCACTCTCACAAATATCACTAAAGAAGAAATAAGACTCCTGAAATTGCTCTGACATTCAAGTGATTCTATGTTCAGGGACTGAGCCTCACAGACAGTGTCCCCTCACTCAAACATGGATGGTTGAACAGATATTAATCTCCGGCTGGTCTTAACGTCTGATAGAGCGGACATAAAGTAAGATTTATATGATGTGACGGAATGTGGGAATGACTTGAGAGTTCGAGGAAAGACATGCTGTCTAGGGAACAATCAGATAAAAGGTGGAAGCAAAGAAAGAAACCCAGGAAAGATCCTCCCTAACTTAACAGGTTGCAAAAGAGAAAACAGGAGATTTGTACTATCAGATTGCAAGATTCCATTAATGTAGCCTTACGATAAAATATAATTTAGCTCATTTGGTTGTTTATTGTTTGGTCTACCTGGCAAGGCTGACATGTGCATAGTGGCTCTTCAGGCTATACAAAATATTTTTTAAAAGCTACTTTGCAATATAGGCAAGAAGCCACTTCCTTTGAATGCTTAAAGCAGCTGCAAAATGGCTATGCATGCAATTTGCACACGAAAACAGCCAAAAGCAGATTCCACAGCAACCACATAAGCTTGATGAACACAGCCGCTTCACCCCTGGAAAAGTAGTTCTTTGTATGCCTTCCCACACATTGTGAAGTGTGACCTTCAAACTTCATAGCCACTCAGAATAGCTCAAGTGGCTATGAAGTTGACAATTGGTAAATACATAGATGTCCAGGAAGAAATGGTAGTAGGGCCTATACTTCCAGCTACACCCTACTGCACCAAATCAGAAACAGAAATGCACTAGAAAGAAACGGATGGAGTTGCCCAGAAGACAAACTTCCTTCTTTGACTTAAGGAGAGTGGCACACTTTAATTCCTCCATGACTCAGCATGGACTAGAGTTTCTCCTTCTGCTTAGTTCACTACTCAGTGGTCTTGCCTCTCACCCTTCCAATCTGCTGCAATCTTGCAATTCACAAGCTTCACCATTACAAGAATAAAAAAAACTTGTAATGAAGGAGGAAGCCATTTCTTTTGCCCCCCCCCGCCCCTTTTATAGATTTTTTTTTCTTTTGCCTTCCCTTTGGCACTTCCTACTTTTTTCTGTATTAATATTCTTAGTTTGCAAAGCTTTTTTAATCTTTATATTTAAAAAGCAAGATTAAAAAACCACATAGTCACACCCATGCCATTATAAAGTTCAAAGAAAGCACAGGATCATTTTAGACATATTGTGCAGATTACCAAACCATAAGGTTCAGATGCAATTCAAATGATATTAAACATAGGCGGTATTTGGCAGGGAAGAATTTCAGGAAGAGCCACTGTTGTGGAATGCTGTGTAACACTCAGAAGAATCATGTTGATTGCCATGATCATTGAGTGTCTACTTTACAAGAAAGAGAGACCCTGATCAATGGAAAAGCAAACTTTTCTTAAAGAAGTTAAGGGCTAGATTCGTAGTGGGGGGGGGGAGACTCTTGCCTCTAGCGCAGCCTTCCATGAATCCTAAAGAGGAATTTTGAGGAAACTAGGCAGATCCTTGTCAGTATACCTGGAGTTATTCTATTGTTATGCAAAATGGACCTCTCAGGAGGCAGCAGAGCTAGTCCATTGTTAAAGGTGATGGCCTTTAAGGTCATGAGGTCATGAGCTGATGGAGAATGAAAGATTGTAATTCTTTTGTAAGGGATTTTTTGAGCTGCTCTGATGAGGCTTCTATTCTTTGGTTTGATGGGATTGCAGGCGCTTTGTCTGGGGCAGAAAGGGTCAATTTGGGTCTGATGGGATTAGGCAAAGAATGGAATTTGTTTTTGACACCACCCCACTCTTATCTAAAAAGTGGGGGTTAGGGGGAAGTAACGGATGCAGTCTCCATTTTGTTTGATAGGTTTCTTTTTTCTACCACAGCTAGCAAAGTTTGTGCATTATACAGAGGTTCAATTGAATAACTAAAGTGCCTAGGGGACAGAATAAAGCACAGTCACACTCACCTTCAACATACACAAGGCTTACACAAAGTTATCTTCAGGATACTTTTGGCTTTACTTAATAGCTCCATCTCTGGTTCTTTGGTATTATGATTACCTTCTCCATTAAAGTAGCATGATTTTTAACCCTAGGCCCAAATCTGGAACTTGCTATGTTTGTTGAATTACAGCTATAATCATCACACCATCATGGCTGGGCAAGATGGGAATTGTAGTGCAATAGAGCGCCAGTTTGGGGGTTGTAACATAATACTTAAATTCTGAGCATGTGCAACCTTTTTTTCTCTTGCATGAGCAACTTCATCTTATTTTTACAAAATTGAAAAGGCTCTCTAAGGTTTATGGCAGGATTATTATGTTTCTCCCCCCCCCTCATTAATTTACAGTAAATGTGTCCTACGGCATCCGTAACAGTTTACATTTTTGTGCATTTTCTAGCAATATCCTCGTAGCATCTCTAAACTCTAATTACTACTCTTTTTTAATCATGTTCAGATTTAGTTTCTCATTGAGAAGAATAATCTAGCCTTGGTTAATATATAAATAAATAAAATGTCAACTACAAAATTTGAAAACTATATGAAAAGACTCACAGTACATTCTTAAGAATTTCACTTTGTGAGAGAAATAGTTATTCTTACTGAAATTGCTCCTGAGTGGTATTACACAGCCTGGCAAGCTAAGACACTTAGAATATGGATTTTGAATGAAGAGGAAAAGTGATTAAAAGTAATTAAAACAATCTAATATAGTAGAAATGAGCCATAACTGCAGGTATCCAAACTATAGTATAATACCAATTAGTGTTTGAGGAGAAAAGGGTGAGGAAGATGGGGGGGGGGATGTTTCCTCTTAAAACACTTTTTTCTGGATATGTCTTTTTTAAATTAATGATTATATTTCAGTTCAACCTTTCGTAATTACTGTACCTGGCCCTTAAACATGCTCAACATTTTCCCCACCCTTCCAGCAACAAGGGCTGTTGACCACACTTCACATGTGCTGAGTTGTACAATCACACTGTCTTTACAAATATCTTTATAAATGGCAGAAAGGCAAGATGCTATGTACTAATGAGCAGTTTGGTTGTTTTACCTATGACTAATTTGAGGCCCGTTTAAGTCAGGAGGCATAAAGTCTGCATCACACACCCGTCCTTCCATTTCTGGAAGAGTGACGCTAGACCTGAGGCCAGGAGTGTACAAGCAGGACAAAGAAGGATCAATATATTAGAGGACTGTAATTTTGGACATACAGGATGGACAAATTAATTAAAAGGAATTGTTTTTCCAGTGCAGTCCTTTTATAGCAGGGGATAGAATTACGTGTACTACCAGTTACAAAACTGTAATCAAAGCAGAATCTCTGTGACAAATCCTCACTTTCCCCCTATAAAATGGAGATAATTACTTATATTGCTGGCACCCACACGGCAGGATTGAGTTAACAGAAAAATGCCTATGTCGCTAAACTATAGAATACTTAGTAAACTTAAACTTCTTGGATTTATAATACAACAGACATGGTCCATGAAATCCTGCTCAGCCCAGAGGAAAGAAACTCACCGAAGCTCCAAAGATGATGAAGATGTGGGTATCCAATTTGAGGAAGTCATTCCCCTGGCAGAGCTCTTCCCGGAGCATCCCACAAATGTCAGCTTCAGAGAGCTCAGTGAGTGGCAGGCGGCGACTCATGTTGGCAGTATTATTTCCTGAGAAGAAAAGGGATGGTCAGGTAAAACTCCTCCCACCTTCATGCCCGCCCCATCCAAAAAGTGTTATACCCAGGTGAACAACCCTCTCCATTCCTCAGTGGCAGTTGAATGCCAGGCCAGTTGACTGCTAGGCTGATATCCAAGCCACAAGTCTCAACTTGCAGTAGGAAGTTCAGCTTAGCTCGTCCACCGCAATTCTGGCAGGATGCATTGTGCAAGTGTTGTCAATTGGTTCCCATGTACATACCTTGGCCTGAAGTCCTGCTGCTTGGCAGGCTGATCCAAGAAAATTAAAAACAAAATGCCAATTGTATACATTGAGTGACTACTCTCTTTTAAAAAAAATAATACTTGCAGACTACTACTAATGTTACATAACTTTTTTTTAAAAAAAAGTAACAGGCAGTGGGGATGCAAGAAAAACGAGGAAGTAACTGAATTTCCCGGTAAGATAGAAAGCACAACAGCACACCATGAAATGCACGGAACGATCAGCTTCCTGGAGCTGAGTCTCTGGTCAATATTTTCAAGCAAATTAGCAAAGAGATCTTAGCGAACCTCACAGTCGTCACATTGCGAGGAACAGAGGATTACTTTCAGGTCTGATCGCGACTATCACCCATCTGGCTCCTTCTCTTCCTTAACCCCTCCTCCCTCTTCATTCCGATCCTGGCCGAAGCCAAGCATCCTTTCCCTTCCTCGCCTCCAGGGCTTCGCTTTGTCCATTGCGCGCAAATTCGGTGGCGCGCAGGGACAGGTGGAGGTGGGACGCGTTCTTTACTCAGCCACAAAAGGGGGTCCGGTAGTTTCGCACGCGGGAAACTTTTGCTACCCTCCTTCGACCTCCTCTTGTGCCCTCTCCTCTTCTCTTTCCGCCTTCTATAGGTAGGGGAGAAAACCGCCGGCGGGGACCAAAGACAGGGAAGGGGGAATAAATCCGGGCTTTTCCTTTTTTCTACCAGGCAGCTCTCTGCAAACCTCTTGGAAGCTCAGTTCACCACCAGCCCTTTCATCCGGGTTTCTCTTCCGGCCGCCGCCCACCCCCCGCAGCCCCAAGTACCTGCTCCCAGTCTCGGCTGAAGCTGCTCTACTTCTCCCGCTGGCGGAGCTCCCCATTCCCCGCCCCTTCACTCCTCCGGCGCTGACTAGCGGCCTCGCCCGCCTTTGCAAGTCCAACCCCTCCTAGTCGGATCTGCCGGCTCCAAGCGCCGGAGCCAATCGAGGGAGCCGGCAAATGCTGGCCGCTGAGCTGCTTCCGCACGGTGGGCCGAGCTCGTTTCAACAAGCCTGTTTCGCGGGATGGGGCGGGCGGGCGAGGGAACTTATCTTAGGTAATGGAAGGCTGCGCTAGAGGCAACGCGAGCAAGAGTCCCCCCCACCCTCCCTACGAAGACTTAGTCCCTTTGAGGTGGCCTTGAAATTACAGAAGCCTCGAGAGATCTGGAATGGCTTTCCCGGAACTCCCCTGGCAACATTCCAAAGACCATGCTGCTGGCTGGGGATTCTGGGAGGAAGTCCAGCACGTGGGAGAGGGAGAGGCTAGGGCCGCCCTCTACAGCACAGTGTCAGTTTTTGTGGAGTCGCCTTCACTTCGTTAACATTTGGGAAAGTGGACCTAGAGGAGACGCCTGAAAAGCATCCGCTTGTGCAGTGAGATCATATGTACCTGACCGTAAAGGAGGTTAGGAATTCCAACCCGAAATAGATTAATCTTTCAGCGCTCCAAGTCTTAGGTTTGTTGCAATAAATCACTTAGCTGTATTTTTAGAAGAAAGTCTGCCAGGGAGAAAGTGGACTTATGAAAAGCTACTATGGTATGTGTTTCCCTTTAGTGTCTATGGAGATTCTCGGTCATCCTGGTCATGGCTGTCCCAAAGGTCTTTTTTCAAAAGGCAACTGGGGTTGGTTTGTTTTTTTAAAAAGAAGTTTCCCTCTTCATCCAAGAAATGTCTCCAGTTCTGATGTTTTCAGTCAGAATTGAAGAAACTTCTTAGATAAGAAGCCAAATATCTTCAAGGAAAATGAAAGTCCAGCTGCCTTTTGAAAAAACACCTTTGTCTCCCTTTAGGGAGGATCAAGGTAGTTGCTCTCCCCATAGGAAAGACTGGAGTGGACTGTTTGCTCTCCCATTGGAAAGTCCCTCCATGAAAGCATTTAACAGAAATTCTAGAGGTTCATTTTTGTAGGAAATTAGTGTGAGCTACAGTTGCTCAGTAGAAGTACTCCTTGACTTACAACCATTAACAGATTAAGAGTTGGAAGGGGACCTTGTAGGTCATCTAGTCCAACACCACCAACACCAGCTGTCCAAGCAGGAGACCCTACCTACACCATTTCTGACAGATGGCTGTCCAGTCTCTTCTTGAAAGCTTCCAGTGATGCAGCTCCCACAATTTCCGAAGGCAAACTGTTCCATTGATTGATTGCTCTCACTGTCAGAAAATTTCCAGGTTGAATCTCTCCTTACTCAGTTTCCATCCATTATTCCTTGTCTGGCCTTCACTGCTGCTGGAAAATAGCTTGACCCCCCACTCCTCTCTGTGGCAGCCCCTCAAATATTGGAAGACTGCTATCATATCTCCCCTGGTCCTTCTCTTCACTAGACTAACCATGCCCAGTGCCTGTAACCGTTCTTCATGTTTTAGTCTCCAGTCCCCTAATCATCTTGGTTGCTCTTCTCTGCACTTTTGCTAGAGTCTCCACTTCTTTTTTATAGTGTGGTGACCAAAACTGGGTGCAATGTTCTAGGTGTGGTCCTCCTACTAAGGCTTAATTTAACAGTCGTGGCAAAAGAGGTCATAAAATCCTGCATTACTCAGTTAATAAATGCCTACTTACCAATTGGGAAACTCTGGTCCCGATCATGGTCGTAGGTTGAGGTCTAATTGGATCTCTGTAGCAATCACTAGGCAGTACCTCAAGGGTTCACACATGATGCTAAGTAAATTTGCTAAGCTTGTTTTTTGAACAAGTTACACTTGCCTGGGTTTATTCAGTTTATTGAGTCAGAAAGTTGAGGGAGGGGGTTGTTGGATTAGTTTAACAAGTTGCATAAACTTAGCCATCTTTTGTATTGTAGTATATTTGCTGATGATTAAATATCAAGCTACTTTCACATCTGCCTAGTACAGGGTTTGCCCAGTATTTTTCCCAGCTTGTGAACCCAGATAGCATGGTTTAGAATCATGTTTTGTGATTCAGCACAGAGTCCCCCAAAGTGGTCAGTATTGACCCCAGGGGTTGGTGGAGTTATTGGTTATGATTATTACTCATAATACTATAGGTTAAAGTAGTAATTATTACATTATTTTCTTATAATAAATGTTTGGGGATCAATAAGCAATCTGAAACTTCATAAAAGGGTTGCTGAGCTGAAAACTTTGAGGGCCCCTAGTCTAGCTCAACATGTAAACCCAAGGTAATTTGGTTAAAAATATCCCATTCAATTTTATTTTATTTATTTATATCCCCCTTTTATTATTTTAATAGATAACTCAGGCAGCGAACATAATTAATGCTCTTTCCTCCTATTTTCCCTACAACAACCATCCTGTGAGGTGAATTGGGCTGAAAGAGAGTGTGTAATCCAAAATCATCCAACCAACTTTCATGCCTCAGTCAAAACTGGAATTCACTGTCTCCTGGTTTCTAGCCTGGTGCCTTAGACACTAGACTAGATCAATAGGCTTCCCATAGATTCGTATAATCCATGAAACTGATTATAATTCCTGTTTCAAGACATGTTGCCACTGCATCACTTGACTTTGCTGAAGTCGTTCTGCCTTCTGATGATAACAGAGGTACGTGCAGTTATTTGATGAAGTACAATCTTGTTCTTCCTTTTATTCAGGGCAATAGAACAGAAAATGTTTGTTTAGGTCAGTTTATTTTAGTTTGAATAAGAATACAATAGTAAGGAAGTGAATAGTCCCTAAATTATGTACCCAAATGCAAGATTAATCCTAGATGCCTAGACAGTTAGGATTGAATTTATTTTGTACATTATTCATTCTTTATTATTTTCTTCTCTCAGAAATAAAACTTTTTATGTGGACATCATTATTGTTTTGTAGTATTTTCTGCAAAACTGAGTAAAATAGTAATTACATCTGACCATAGGTTTTTTTGCTTTTTTTTAGTGCTGTATGTAGCTCAAGCTATGTAAAAAGGTAGGTGAATAACTGGCAATGATGTTTTGGAGCGTGAATATATTTCTCCTGGAAAAGAGAGAGCAAATTCTACAGGGAAGTTCAGATTTTAGAAGGAACCATATTGTGAACTCTGAGAAATCTTGTAAAGCAACCTTCCTCATATCTAAGTAAAGCAGTAGAACAGGAAACTGCTGAAGGTTTTTTCTCAATTTCTCTTTAATTGTAAATCTTGTTGCACAACCTTCACTTCTGTTTCTGGAATGCAGTTTCTTTAACTTTTTGGTGCCTAAGAAAAGAAGTGTTTGACTGCATCTAATTTCAAGCGTTTTGCAAAGGACCATGTCCTTTGGAACTATATCCTATGGATCTTATTTGTCGATTTTAGGCTCCAGTGTGCTTATTAGTATTCCAATAAACTTCAAGATAGCAATTAAATAAGGTCGTCTGTTGGAACCCCAGAAGGGTGCCTTCTCTGTAGCAGCACCTACCATCTGTTATAAGGTTCCCCTGTCCCCAAAATCCAGGTGGCCTCCACCTCTGCTCTTCCAGGCTTTTTACCCAAGTCAAGGGAGAGTGAGACTTCTCACTTCATCATGCTTGCCATTTTTCCCTCCTTTTTAGATTTTATTGTAATGTCCTCTGAAAAAAATCAGTTATGACCTAAATGTAAACATATAACTGTTGTCCTGCCCCCACAAATTCCACAACTTGGGTGCTTGACAACTATCTTGCATTTATGACCAGTTGCAGTGTTTTGCAGGCATGTGATCACAATTTGCATTTGCACTATTATGACTGTGTGACTTGATTTATGACCATTGTAAAAATTATAGCAAAATTGGGTCCAGTCAGGTGGTGACTTGCAACTTCAATGACTTAAAATGGAAATTCTAGTCCTAATTGTAGTTGTAAGTGTATCACAGTATCGCAACATGAGAGACAAGATAGAGCCTTTTTTGTCCTTCCAGTACAACTGTGAGGGGGGCAACAGTGGCCTGCAGAATTCTCCCAGTATCACTTTTTAAAATCATCCCTATAGAAATATGAACAGAAAAACCAAAAGCAATCCCTCATACCCCACCTCTTCCTTAACTGTGTATTTCAAGAAGACACTGTAGTCAGTAATATAAAAGCTACCAACAGATCCAGAATGTCACACTTATCTACTTCCCAGTGAAGAGCCTCCTTTAGGATGACAGAAGAAATTTTCATGCCTACTTCCAGTTTACACATAGGCTGAAAAGGATCAAGATAATTTGTTTAAGCTAAGAGCTATCGGAACTGGAATGCCACTATCTTTTCTATTAGCTTAAGTAAATGTGAACACTAGCCCCTAGTTGTTGAAAGATGGCTTTCTTGATTATAGACCTCACTGATGACCCCTATAAGGTGATAGGAAATTCCACCTGCAAGAATAAACTGAATGATCATTGGTCTGGGCCTTTCATAGTCCTGGATTCCATGGCAACCTTTGATACTGTAGATCAGGACATATTATTGGAGTCTTTAATGGGCTTTCCAAGCCAAGCTGGGAAGGATTCTACATTCAAATAGTGACCTAAACATTTATTTATATCCCACTATCTTCACTTTTTAAAATAAATAATTCAAAGTGGCAAACAAACCTAATACTCCTTCCTCCTATTTTCTCCACAACAACAACATCCCTGTGAGGTGGTTTGTGTTGAGAGAGTGTGACTGGCCCAAAATCATCCAACTTGACTTTCATGCCTAAGGTGGGACTAGAATTCACCCGGTTTCTAGACTGGTTCCTTAACCACTAGACTGAACTGCTATTTATAAACATACATATCATGAATATAAACATATCCAAGAATCTTACCTACTTTATCAAATGGCAAGCTATGGAACCGACTCAGACCATTTCTGCTAAGGTTGTAGTTGTACTGCATGTAACATTGTTCAAAATGACAACAAGCACAGCACAAATGCAAGTTATCTTGTCCACAAAGAAGCTGCTCAACCTATTCATAACAAAGTTCAGATGGAACTTGAATACTGACAGAAGCCTTTAAAAACTAAATCATCTGGCCAAGAACTTGACAAAACTCCTTGAATTTCTCCACAGATGGGATAAAGGATATGACTTGATGCCTCTTTTGATGGTATCACACAAGATTTTAGAATAATGTCTCAACTGTTTATCAGATTTGCCTCTGAACTTGGCCTCTAAAGCTTCCTGTTCTTATGTGTGTCACCATTCATTGCTCCTTACATAGCTTGCTAGCTTAAGGTTCTATTACAAACCCAGGAGACTTTAGTGTTCTGTTCTTCAATCAGGTCACTGATATGATAGCCAGTCAAGTTTGAGAAATCATTTCCTAGAACACACTTGACTCCAGCATGACTCATCTGCCTTTAGAGGTGATAAATTTAATCTGGTCCCCACCTCTGCAGATGGAAACATGTTGCAACACACAATTCTTCCTAGATGATAGGTAACAAAGGTGTTGCTTCAAGACAAACACCAGATCAAGGGAATGGCTTGCCTTGTGAATAAGTTCTATAAAGCCCATAAAGGTATCACCCATCTCACCAAAGGCAACTCTAGGTGGCTTACAGTCATTCAATAAAAGTGTCATATAAAACATTAAACAGAAGCATTAAATTTAAAATTGAGTTACAAGATAGAGAGGAAGGGAGCAAAGTGTGCACAGGGAGAATGTGGGGTGTTATCCATTAGCCACTTCTAGAATGCCATACCCCCATTGGACCACCAGACCCAGCCAATTGAAATTTCGTTGACCGACAGATCTGCAGCATGCCTCTTCTGCCAGCACAGGTAGGCAGGCTAGTCCCATTCGGATGAGATATTCTTCAAATAACCTGGACCTATGCCATGAAGGACTTTAATTGTGATAACCAACATCTTGAACTGGACTCAGAAGTAAACATAACCAGGGCAGCTTGATGAACAGTGATGTAACATGGGCCACCCTAGGGGTCCTAAGCACTGCTTGTGCAGCCGCGTTCTGCACCAGGTGAAGCTCCCTGATACTCTTCAAGAGTAGCCCCATGTAGAGAGCATTGCAACAGTCCAAGCATGAGATGACCAGGGCTTGAATAACTTGAGCACAGGAACTCCCTATTCAGGAAACAGCATAACTGGTGCACAATATAAAGTTGAGCAGACTCTCCTAGGTATGATTGCCACTTGCTCATTGAGCAGCAGTCGTGAGTCCAGAAGAGTCCTCAAAGTGCTCACTGGATTTGTCTGAAGAAGTACCATCCCATCCAGAATGAAATATTTTAGGCAGGCCTCAACAGCCGTCGTCTCTGCTTGTTCTTGACATGATTCCATTGGACTCCTCAGGTTCTGTTATTGTGAATGTTCAATAATCAGCAGCAGAAGTGTCTATACCTGTGAGTAACTATACTTGGCTCCCCAAGTCCTTTGTAGATGGAGATAAGAAATCATGTAAGTGAAGTGAGCCTATGTTGTTTAACATCTCTGCCTCTTCACTTTGCCTAGCTGTTCTTCTGTTCCATATTACTTGCAAAGGGGCACCAGCAGCACTGAGAAAAAAACCCTCATATTTGGGGCAAATGTCTTCTCCAAAACACATAAAAATAGAGCACAAATTAGGAAACAAAAAATAAACACAACTGAGCCAAACTAGCAAAAATAAGAAACCAGAAGTGGAAAATCCCAGATTTTATGCAGTAAGGCAGTCATTAAAAGCCTAATCTTGGACATGGACTCCTATCTACAGTATCCCCCATCTAGATATACGCAGGTTGCATACATAACTTTTTGAGATTTCTGTAGTTCCAGTTACACTTTTCCACTCCTCACTTGGAGGAGGGTTAAGAAAGCAACTCCAACAACAATCCCAGAGTCTTATGTTGGGATAACCATTTGTTCCCGCTACCAGTTACGTTCCAGGAAGCATCTTGCTTCTTGTTCTTATCAAAGGCTTAGCCCATTGTCTCCAAGGCCAGACTGTGCCTCTCTCCAAATGGAATGCACCATGCTTTGGCCAAGCTACAGATTGAAGTTGTACATTGCCTAGATCTCCCAGTTCTGGACTGCAAACTGCTGGACAACCACTAGATAGGAACAGAGAGTTAAGAGTTTTCTATACCTCTTTGGAGTCATTTAGAAATACTCTGGATTTTTGTAGCCCAGATCTGGTCATCCTCAAACTGCCATTGGCAGTGATGTAACATCTTCTCTTTCTGTATTTAAGTAACTATACAACAGGTGCAAAGCATATGTATTCTGACAGGTAAGGGCATATATTAATTATTAGCATTACATAACTTCTCCATAGATACAAAGAAAAATGAAAATAATGGGAAAATTAGGGAGGAAAAAAGAGAAAACTGTAGGGTAAAGGAGAAAAGAAAAAGAAAAGCATTGACTTCCAACTCCTTTTGGTGCAGCAGAATAAAGTAGTAACAAAACCACAACTAACATTACACAGTATAATTGAAAGAAATGTGGAGGCTGATAGTTTGATAATTATTTCATTTTAAAAAGATAAGCAGAGAAAAGTGAAAAGGCATTAGCACTTATATAGTCAACCAATACTCTGTCAGCAACTGAGGTAAATCTCTAGCCTCACAACTGTTAGACATTGTTTTAAATCCTTACTTGGTTCATTTCTGCAGAATGACTTTCCTGTTCAGGATTTCAGCTGGTGGAAACAATATTTTGGGAGCAGATGAAACAACTCAAAATTTGAAAGCATGTTGCACTTACAGGGACTGTTCCAGAGTGGCTGCAATGATGGCTATGTCACAAAACTTCCATTTATGATGTCAAACATGATATATTATTTCTTTCAACTTCTATCTTGCTCAGGATGACGCTTGATTAATCCAGTTTATTCAGCTAATCTTTACTTTATAATAATGTCAATTTTATGCATTAGTTAAACATAAATACCATCTTTTCTTTAGGAGCTTAGGGCAGCATAGCCTGCCATTCTCCTCCAATTTTTCTCCACCACTTCAGCAGGGGCATCCATGACACACAATAATAAAACTCAAGAAGTTTAGGGTTGCAATCAACCCTAGACAATGCAATCAAAAGGCTGCCATTTTTGGCTTCTGTCACCCTGGTGAAGAGCCTTAACTCCAGGGTAGAATGAACTGAGAGAGAGAGAGGCGGGCCTATAGGCATCCTGTGAACTCTGATGGATGAAAATAGACTTAAAGCTGTCCAAGTCTAGTACCTTGACTTCTACACTTCATTGGCTCTCTGTGATGGAATTTAATGAGATGGACCCACAGGAGGAAGGGGATTCTTTCCAGAGAAATAAAAGGCACTTAGCCCAGATATTATATGAAAGACAGCTCTCTCTAGTTCATAGTTCATAGAATATATTGCAGATGCATTCATATAGTAGGATCCCCAGCCTGGCAAGGGTTACATGACATGCTAAGGTACAAGGCACAGTTCATCACCACAACAGTTGAGAAGACGCTACACATTTCGGATATAATGTTTGATTTTGTTTTTTATGTGTTGTGTATAAACAATTTGTGGTCTAAGAATAGAGCCAAGAAGGATTGGACACAAATGATAGCCACTAAGAATATAAATTTAAATAAACTATCTATATGTTCAGATTTAAAACCTAAACAACCTGATTGAAAATAAATTCCATCCAAAACTGAGTTTTGTTTTTGAGTAAACTGAAGCAATCTTAAATAAACGTGTGATGGAACAAGTATACACAGCAGGAGCTACTTGTGCTTAAAATGGAATGATATAACAGTGAAATGTATACAAAATTATGTCTATCTTCCAAGGAGGCCCCTCCGGGGAGAGGGGGCGGTCTAGAAATCTAATAAATAAATAACTAAATAACTAAATAACTAAATAACTAACTAACTAACTAACTAACTAACTAACTAACTAAATAAATAAATAATAAATGAATGAATGAATAAATAAATAATAAATAATAAATAAATAAATAAATAAATAAAAAATAAATAAATAAATAAATAAATAAATAAATAAATAAATAAATAAATAAATAAATAAAAAGTTACCCATTTGGGTGATGTATTTTTTTTCTTTCCCAATTGTTTTCATTCAGATTAAATGCATTCAAATAGCCAAAGGAAAATGCAGACCATTTTAGCTTCAATTAATATAACCAGAACACATATAGTTATAATTATCATGCACCATAACATTTCACTTCCGGTTGAGTGATATTTTTGGGAGATTTGATGCCTTTTTCAAACTAGTTGGATACAATAGCACAAAGAGACTTACAGCAACCACACAGAGTTCTTTCTCCTGTCAAGCCCAGATTTGCTGCTACACAGTGTTGTGGCATTTTACTGAAATCCACTCCCCTCATTTTCAGTTCATCCCCATACTGCAAGAAGATACAGGAGTGGGTTATTAAGAAAATTACTGTCTTAATTCCCTATCATTGTAGAAACAAATGGAAATGGTGGCTAAAAATGGTTTTCAGGACTAGTCCAACAAGGAATTTAAGAAAGGTCAGCAGCAAATCTTGAAATCCTGCATAAAAATATGTGCCGTTTTTACTTGACATAGAAGTGAATCCCAACTTAGAGAAAACTCAAGGAGACTGTAGTATTTATCACCAGGGATTAAAGTTTAACAATCTCTTCCACTCACAACCTCACTTTGTTTTCAAGATGTTAGTGGCTGTCTGTCCGTGTGTATGTGAGTGCATAATATCACATATGGACATCCCAAATAATATTGTTAATCAGGTTTTGTTTTTTTGTCTTTCATTTATTTATTTATTTTGTCAAGCATATTGTCAACCTCTACTTTCCTTGCTTGCTATCGGCTGCCATAGAAACAGGGAGAGAGGGGGCTTGAGATATTTGGGGGGAATTACTAGTGCTGGAGGAGTTATGACGAAGGGAGTTTTGTTCTCACTATCTTCTGCGCACACTGGTGGCCTGTGTTTGGACTTGGTCAAGGCCAACCATCTCGCATACCAACTTGATGAGGCTTTTCGAAGCTGCACCCCAAATGACACCTTAGGGAGTTGCAGATTGGACATTGGGTTGGGGAATTGGGGGAGGATGCTAGGTAAACATTTGATATGTACATGTTCGCACCTTTTAGCCCAGATCTTGCTTTCCTTTTCACTGCTTTCAATTCATATCTAGTAAAAGTACTTTATCTCTATCCAAATGGAGTTGAGGTTTTTCTTTCATGGATATTGAAGGAGGCATGCCTGACACACATATATATAAGATAACAGATAAAAGTATAAACATGATTTTGAATACCTGAAAAGGATACAAATAAAAAGGGACATTAGGACCGTAGGCACCTTGGTGTGCTTATGCACGCCCCTTACAAACCTCTTAGAAATGGGGTGAGATCAACAGTAGCCAGTCTAACGTTAAAGTTTTGGGGGTTAGGGGAAGAAGCCAGAGCCAGGTAGCGCATTCCAGGCATTGACCACTCTGTTGCTGAAGTCATATTTTCTGCAATTGTGTTTGGAGCGGTTTACCTTAAGTTCGTATCTGTTGTTGGTTCGTGTATTGTTGTGGTTGAAGCTGAAGTATTCATTGACAGGTAGGACATTGTAGCGGATAATTTTATGTACTACGCTTAGGTCAGACCGAAGGCGCCGTAGTTTTAAGTTGTCTAAGCCCAAAATTTCAAGTCTGGTGGCATAAGGTATTTGAGTAAGAACCATTTCAAAAAGGATTCATTGCTATTGTTTCCACGAAAGGAGAAGGACTAAAGGGGAACAACGGTTAAAGCAGATCGGCTGCAAAAATCGGGGGTGGGGTAGGGGGAGAGTCACTTAAGCGGTACAAAAAAAGCGCTCACTTCCTTCTCCCCCGCCGTGATGTTCCGCCCATCCGGTCGCCGGGACTCAAGAGTCAAGCGTTCTTATGCACATTAGAGCAGAGGTCTTCAAACTTGGCAATTGTAAGACTTGTGGACTTCAACTCCCAGAATTCTCCAGCAGCTCGCTGGAGAATTCTAGGAGTTGAAGTCCACAAGTCTTAAAGTTGTCAAGTTTGAAGACCTCTGCATTAGAGCTTTAAGTCTCTCTCTCTCTCTCTCTCTCTCTCTCTCTCTCTCGGCTGTACCTACGGCCACCGCCTTTATTGACGTTGCTTCCGGTCCCTTCCTAGACTCGAGGCCGGCCTCTTTCGTTTTCCCGATAATCTGCTTTCTCTTTCTAAGATGTCACTTCCGGTAAACAAGAAAACAACATACCAGGAAGGAAGAAATCCTTAGGAAGGTGTGTGGGATCTGGAGTTCGAAGTAGAGGTGCGACTTTTCCTTTTATCCCTCTTTGGACGGGGGCTGTGCTTTGCAGGAGGGGTTGTGTTTGGCAAAGGGCCCCAGCATTGGGCCCTTCCACGCCAGCTTGGTCTGAGAGCCATGCCGGCTCCCTCGTCCGGTCCGGGGCACTAGGCGTTTGCCCACTGCTGGCGCTCTCCAGATGCATTAGATTATGATTTCCATCATCTTAACCCTCAAACTCAGATCATGCTGGGAATTGTAGTCAAACAATTGAATGCTAGGATGGGAAAGAGTGCCAGTACTGTAGACTCCCGAAAAACTCCAACCGGCATGAAATCCACACATCTTAAAAGTTGCCAAGGTTGAAAAAAAAGTTCCTAGAATGGAGGTGATTACTCAAGGGGGTGACTTGGGCATATCCTGGGGATAATAGAGCAATTTGTAACTGCTTGCTTGTGAATCAAGGATCTAGTTTGGAACCGTCACTGCCAGGGCATTTCTATAAAGCAACAGAGTCTTTTTTTTTTTTTAAAGGGAAATGTTTTTGGAGACATGAAAAAAAAAGTAATTGGGACAAACCACTTGCCCTGATCTAGAGCAAGTCTTTTTAAACAGCTGTTAGCCAAAGGGAAACTTGCAAATGGGTAGGAGGGAATAACTTCTAATTTTATTTTATGGTACTTGTAAACTTGTAAACTTGTACTTGTAAACTATCATGTCTAGTAGTGAATGATAGGCCTATTTCTTTCTCTTGCCCACTGAGCTCATTTCATTTATTGCATTTTCATGCATTCCCTTTCTAAAGAACTTAGGGTAGGCTACTAAACCCCACTCCTTTTATCCTGCTATCTTCATAATAGGTTTTACACATCACAATGAATCATAATATGATTTAGCCTGTTAGCTCTTGCCTAGAAGTAGAGAAATAGTAGTTCCAGACCTGCTGTTAAATCCCTGGGAATTTGAAGTAGATAAGCAGTATTCTGAATCTTCATTTTTTGAAAGAAAAAGCAAAATCTGTATTTTTTACCACCACCACCACCACCATTCATATATAAATCATTCTGTTGAAATGGGGAAAATGTCTTTAAATTGAACTATGAACTGGGAATCAAAATAAATTCCTTGCATAGTGTTCTTTAATTATATATCCTTTTTACTGAATTCAGTTTAATGGATCTTGAGAGCAGTGAAAAAAAACTCTCCACCTCGGCATAGACCAGGCATACTATGAATGAGAAAGAAAGTGAAATCTCATTACTTATTTCATTTTCATAAACTGAGGCAAAGAGATATCCCCTATGTGTGGTTATTGTCATGGGTATGCTTTGATGAAGGCGCTGATGGTATGCTTCCTCTGTTCCCAGGATCTGGCTGGATGAGTGTAACCCAAAGGGATTGGAGCTGCGACATGGTGCAGCCAAGTGGGTGCCCAGATGGTGACTATGGCATGATGGGAGACGATTCCTCCCTGGGCAAAGCTGGTATCCTTCAGTTGCCAGCTGAGCTAGCAGGACATGAAGCTGTACAATATTTCCTGGCTGAGAACAGAGACCTCAAAGGTGAGGACATGTTGGAGTGACCTCCACTATCATGTTTAAATGATAAATTCAATATTCTCTTATTCTCTTATTGAGTCCTGTCAGTTTATATTCAGTCCTTGTCTCCTATAACAGACATTTCCATAAATGAATCGGAACAATATTTTAAGTATCAGGGAAGGTAGATAACTAGAATAGTTTAGAATCTCTGGCCTTCCTTTATGAATTATAATTTTCTGCAGCTCCAGCCATCATGAGGAATCCGGTGTGGGTATAATTTTGTAACTTCTAGAAGTTTGAAATATCCAACCACTGATTAGATTGATTTTTCTGTTTTTACTTCGCCTATATTTAGTTGTTGTATTTAGGAAGAAAACTAACCAACTGGCTACTTAGCTAAGATTGAAGTATTCAAGTATTCCAGTTTCCCATTTTTTCACATCAGAAGGGCCAAAAGCTTCATTTGCCACCTCTCTAAATTTATATGGACAGCTCTGTAAATCGTGCAGTTACTTTCTGTTGATGGCTGGAAAGCTGCTTGCTCCTTTGCTTTTTTCCTCTTTATACTGAGTACTTTAGATTCCACTGTTTTTTTTAAAAAAAAAATCAGGGACAGAATAAGTTCAGAGCAGTCATCCCTTACCTGCCAAGTTTTGAATAGAGTTTCTTTTGGTCTGGGCCAGTGGTCGGCAAGCCGCGGCTCGCGAGCCACATGCGGCTCTTTACACATTTTAATGTGGCTCTTCTGTGTGCCGGGCGCCCGCTCCCCTCCCTCCTCTCGGGCACTTCAAAACAAGCGCCCCTTTCCCTTTTTTTCTTTTCGACCCACAATGATTAGGGAGGATCCTGAAGTCGGGCGGGGACGAGAAGCAAGGAGGCAGAAAAAGAAACGGAGGCTAAGGAGCTTCCCCCCCGCCCCCTCCCAGCAAAAATCTAACCGGGAGCCGGGCGGGCAGTAGCAAATTAGCCAATCCCGCCCGGCTCCCCGGTTAGATTTTTGCTGGGAGGGGGCGGGGGGGAAGCTCCTTAGCCTCCGTTTCTTTTTCTGCCTTCTCGCCACGGCGTGATCGGCTAATTTGCTACTGCCCGCCCGGCTCCCCGGTTAGATTTTTGCTGGGAGGGGGCGGGGGGGAAGCTCCTTGGCCTCCGTCTCTTTTTCTCCCTCCTCGCTTCTTGGGGCTCCACCAATGGGGGAGCAAGGCCCGCCCAGCACCAGGCTTTGGGCTAACACAGAGGTCTGCAAAGTTGGCTGTTTTAAGACTGGTGGACTTCAATTCTCAGAATTCTGGGAGTTGAAGTCCACCAGTCTTAAGAGCCAATTTTACAGATCCCTGGGCTAATATGATTGATGCCCTTGGTGGACTTCAATTCTCAGAATTCTGGGAGTTGAAGTCCACAAGTCTTCAAGCTGTCAGGTTTGAAGACCCTGGGTTTTTTTTTTCTAAAGGGTTGGGGGTGCGAGGGTCTTGCAACTTGACAGCTTTAAGACTTGCATGCTTCAATGCCAGAGTTCCTGAGCCAACATGACTGGAGGAGGAATTCTGGGAGTTGAAGTCCACAAGTCTTCAAGCTGTCAGGTTTGAAGACCCCTGGTTTTTTTTTTTCTAAAGGGTTAGGGGTGCGAGGGTCTTGCAACTTGACAGCTTTAAGACTTGCGTCCTTCAAATGCCAGAGTTTATTGAAACTAAAAACAGTGTAGCATCCTATGTATTTTCGGTTTTAAAAATGTGGCTCTCAAAATAAATTTCAATCGTGGTTTTGGCGAGATTTGGCTCAGTTGAAAAAAAAGGTTGCCCACCACTGGTCTGGGCTGTTGGCAAGAGCTAGTAACAAGGCCAGTCATTGTATATAATGCATATTTGATGAAATTCTAATCTGTCACTTTCTGATTTTGATAGTCTAATACTAGATATGGGTGTCTTTTTGGAATTTGGTCTCTGTGATGTGAGATCAAGTGACTAAAACTGAGAATTCGATTCTCATTACAGAAGAATGCATTCATCCTGCATAGTAAAGAGGAATTTTGATGAGATGGTGGATTTATTGTTTAGTAGTCAATCATTGTCCTTCTAATGTAACGAATAAAAAAGGTAGGACACTGATCCAGTAAACATCCTTTGTTTGTGTACTGTTTGTAGAAGCCATCCGACAGAGTAATCACATGCTACGAGAGCGGTACAAGGAATTTGTGCAGTTTCATGCTTCCAAAAAGGAAGAGAAAGAATTCATTATGAGCAAGTTCCAGGAGGCTCGGCTTGTGGTGGAAAAATTGCACCTAGAACGCATGGAGTTGGAAAAACAGTTGCAGCAGGCTTCTCAGGATGTGGAGCGATTGAAGGTGCAACTGGGTGCTGTTGGGAACACAGAAGGGTTAAGAGTTTGGGGTCTTCCTCTAGTTCCCCTTTCCTTTTTTTCCAGTTTAAGTATCTTGCTGAAGAATAGGCATCCTTCCAATGTGTGGTGTATGTTGGCATGTGAAAAAACATTTGAAGCAATTTCAAAACCATCACATACATCAAGATGTTTGTGTTTCTCTTCACAGACAGCTTCTCAACCATTTCTCTCAGAAAAAGACCTCTCTGGCACACAAGAGGAATCAGACACTGTAACTCTTACTGAGGAAGATGTACTTACTGTGGTACGTGTGCATTATCTATCTATGGTACTAGTTCTCTAATTCATTGCCCTCCAGATAAGTTGATGTACAAATTCCAACAGCTTTAACTAGGGTAGCAAATCTTGATTGAAGATGATTGGATTGGAAATGTAGCTCAGCACTTTTGGAAAATTTCACATAAGTGAACACTGATCTAGATCAGCAACTAGAATTTGTAAATTGATGCAAATAAATAACATGGAAAATAGGGATTTGCAGCCTTTCTACATTTGTCTCATCCTGTAGATAGATTAAGGCTGCATCACTTCACCTGCTGTAGATGGCCGATTCAATTTCTTATCACAACATATTGTTTTTATTTCAGACGTCTGGGCTACTGAAAGAGAAAAGGGAAAGGCTGGAAGAGGACTGGAAGGCAATGCAAGATGCCAACCAGGTCTTACAGAAAGAAAAACTTGCCTTGGAGGCTAAGATTGCCCTACTGCAACAAACAGCAAAGGTCACTGTGCCAATAGAGGAGTTCAGAATAAAGATTAAAGTGAGATTTGGTAGCAGCAGCAGCAACAGACACTGAATGTATAGTGGGACATGGGGAAAAAGAGATCACATGAAGTTCAGGATAGTGGCATAAAGAGATGAGGAAAGGCAACTGGAGCTGGTAAGGCTGCTCTCGCAATGCACCCTTCTTTTACCTTCCTAGGAGAATGGTTGCTCATTGGAGCAGTCCCTGGAAGTAGAGTCCCTGCAGAGCTCGGAGGACAAGTAAGTATCCTGAGACCTTTGCAGGTTAGTCTGGATACTCGTTTGTAAAGAACTTACTTATTTGTCTTATCATTATTATTATGAAGATTTGCGCCCTGTTATGGAGTGCTTTACAATGAATTATTTTATATGTACAATAAAATAATACAGATAAAATCACCCCAAACAGTAAATTTATAACAATAAATGTACAAATATATCTGTCAAAAAAAAAGACAGCTAAAGTTAAAAATGGTGGACAAAAATAGTGAAAATATATTACGGTGGTAGCCTCCTCTTGGAGATTTTCCAAAACAGATCTGGAAAAGACCTTTTAATCAGTAACTCTCATATTTCATAGGAATGTGCAGAAATGTACCTGATGATAATAATTAGAAGTTCAGAAATTAGGTTTCTGTGCATCCTCTATCCATACAGTCCCTAGCATTGCAGTTTTTAATGTACACAATCCCCTGCAATATCCGCAGCATTTAAATATTATGTGGAATGGCCAGTGGAGATGCAATCCTCCTCCTTCCTCCCCCCAACCTTATTCTAATTCCAATTCTCCTCTTCCTTCTATCATCATCGTCATCATCCTCTGTCCTTCACAGTGCTGGTGGGAAACAAATTGAGCAGTTGCAAAAAAGGCTGAAGGAGGCTGAAGATGAGTAAGTAAATAATGATGCATTGGTATTTTATAAGAAACAGTCATTTAAGCATGCATGCTGTTAGGACAGATCAAAGACTAAAATTGTCAGATGTTGCAAATGGATGGTTGAGGAAAGAGCAAATAGAAGTAACCCTCTCCAGAATGGCTAACACAACTGAAGAAAATGCAATGTTTTTATGAGAAACGAAGATAAGGCTAGCCAAATGCCTATTGATACTCAGTTGAGAATCACAAACACTTCTTAGAAGTGCTGTTTCCTCAAGTATTACCAGGACAAGGTAATTACTCCAGTGTTACCCTTCCATTGTAGGCAGTTTGTAAGCCAGTAGGAGCAGGATTTTGGATATGTAAAATCACCTACGGGCAAATTGATATTCTTCCCTGAAAGTTTAGTCCCACTGGCTCTATAAGATATAAGATTTACTCTATTTATAAGAGGTTAGAGGCAAAAATGACAAAATATTTCTCTGTCTGTCACAGTCCTGACATTGGGAGTGGGAGTGGGGCAATTACTAAAGCCGTTATCAAACAGCAAATAATGGATATTAATTTGCAGAGGGATGCTAGGAGCTTTCCTAGATTTGAGAAGCAATTTGCCCTATCAAAATATCTATATACTCTTTACTACTGCAAAATAGGCTGCCTTCACCCTTACTGGAAGGAGGCTACAAACATGTCTCCATTAGAATAAGGCTTTGTCTCAGTCATATAAGAGCAGCTGAAACTATGCCAGTTTTATGATGAAATTTGTCACTTATATTTAATTCCACTTCTAAGAAAATTTCTGGGCATGCTAGAGAAATTCTGAATTTCATTTCTTCTTTCAGGCAGTGGCATCGATTTTAAAGTTTCCAAATTGTGTTTCATAGCGCTTAGTTTTAGGGAATGATAATGAAACAAGACAAATTTTCATTCAAGTTGAAACGAAGCATGAAATTTGGCAGCTCTGTCTAAATTTTAAGTCATTTTGTGCTGTTTTATAACAAACATATTATTTAATAGTCTAGCAAAGTAGCCTTAAGTACTTTTAAAATGCTTTTTAGTAAGCATTTAACTTGTTAGACTTTAATACAGTACTGGGTTTTTTTCCTGTTCCATTTTATTTTATTCCTAAACTTGACATTTTTATGTATTTCTACTGCAACTCTGTAAAGCCTGTTATTCGGAAACTGGCGAAATTCAATCTGTGTCCCTCCTTGTTTTGTTCCACCCCCAGAAGCTTAGCCCTTCGGCAACAGCTGGCATCCAGTTTGGAGGAGCTAGCCTGTCAGACTGCCAGGGAGCAGGAGATCCAGCAGCAGCTACAAACCTTGACCAAACAACTAGAGGTTAATGTGTTCCCACACTCTCTTTTGCAAGCTGGGGAGGAGGAGTAAAACAGGAGGCTCCTCTCTATCCCTCTGTAGGTGTATTGACTCTGGGCCCTCTTCTCATTACAGCAAGTTGGGGAGGATAAGACTTTAGCAAAGGCCCAGGTGACATCTTTGCTGGGGGAGCTGCTGGAGAGTCAAAGCCGCCTCGAAACTTGTACACACCAAAACAAAGAGCTGGAGGAGAGGTGAGAGGCATGCAGGAGGCTTGCATATGATGTTGTGGGTAGACAGCTGGGAGAGGCCCCTTTCTCTGCAGTGATGCAGACATTATGGAACAATGAGCTGAGGCTGCTCTGTGGGACAGGGAGGGTGACTCCCCTGCTTTTCCTCTCAGTAAGATCTGGCTTCAAGCTAGCAGAGCTTGTGGGATAACCCTCGTGCCCTAAACCTGCTTACAGCATCTTTCTGTACCAATTGTGAAAAAGATTGGCTGTTTGAAACCTTCCAGAGTTCTTTTGTTGATTTTGGAAGAGCCACCTCTCACTTTGACAAGCAGAAGAGGCCACAATTTCTTCCTGGCCAGAAGGGCAAGGCAACTCTTTCTTTCCAATTCTCCAGTCACTGAACAAGATTTTTTTTTTAAAAAAATCAGCTGTGAACTGGGTATTGCTGTGATTTTCTAGGTGATCTATCAGATCACAACAAAAATAATGACAAAAAGCAGTGAAGAGTTGGAAATGTTTTTGTTGTTTTCACTCTGTTCACTTGCACTGCTGAAGAGGTAGGTACGTTGCTTCTTCAGAGGTGCAAGCAGCTGGGATGGAAAGCTCAGAGGGACCCCCAATTGCATGCACATCCTCCAAAGTGACACACTTCCCATGGGAAGCCACCGAAGAGGATGATGGCCCTGAACATGATGGTGAAGACTCAGGAAGCTGTGTAGAAAATTTACTGAATCAAACAATGCTGGATCTAGTGTTGTCATGGTGTGTACTTGCTGGGGCAGACGCCTGAAGGGAATTCTGCTTACATTGGAATTTTGGCAAGTTAGGCAGAGTTAGATGACCACGTGTGTGTGTGTGTGTGCCATCTCTACAGGGTTCGTGGGGCTGGTGAACGACTGCAGCAGCTTGAAAAAGAGGCTGAAATCCGCAACAAACAGCACGGTGTACAGGTGGACCAGTTGAGGTTGCAGGTGCAAAACCTTGAGAGTGCTCTACGAGTGGAACGACAGAGTGCCACAGAGGAAAAGTGAGTGTGAAAGTGATCTGGGGAAAGCCAAAGGAAGCGAGGGCATTTCTGATAGAAGTAGCCTGATCAACCTGAGTCCTTTGGCAATGATTTGTATAATCTCCTTCATTTTAGGAGAAAACTAGCCCAAGTACAGGTGGCTTATCACCAGCTCTTCCAGGAGTACGATGCCCACATCAAAACCAGCTTGGAAACTGAGAAGCGAAGCAAGGTGGGAGACATTTCATGCATTGTTCTGGGAAATCTTGATGCTGGGGATGAGTGGGAGCCAGAATATGGGAGGCGGCAATTGTCTCTTGCCCCAGGAAAAAAAGATTTCTTTGCACAGAGTGTCAACATTGTAACTGTCTCTTCCTCAGAGCTTGGATATGCAGCTTGCTGAACTGTCTCAGCAAATGCAGCAGGCCGAGGAGGCTCTGGTAGCCAAGCAAGAGCACATTGACAAGCTGAAGGATGATGCTGAACAGCACAAAACTGTCATGGAGACTGTACCTGTGCTCAAGGCCCAGGTGAGTACAATGTCACTTTGTTAGAGAAGAGACTGGGATTCCTTTGTATTTGTGAGTGGTGCAGCATGAGTAATGGGAGAGTCACTTTGATCTAATAGTTAAGGTGCTGGCCTAGAAGCCAGGAAACTGCAAGTTCTAATTCTGCCTTAGCCATGAAAGCCAATTGGGTGACCTTGGGCCAGTTACTCACTCTCAGTACAACCCACCTCACGGTTGTTGTGGGCAAAATAGGAGGAAAGGTACATTATGTTTGCCACCTTCAGTTATTTATGAAGTAATAAAGGTTGGATAAAAAACAAATATGTAACAACAGCGATAGCATTTAGGCTTATAGTGTTTTACAGCATATTGCTCCCAACAATCTGGACCCTCATTTTACCAACCTTAAGCCCGTCAGGATTGAACTCCTGGCAAGTGGGAGTTCTAATCACTGTGCCAAAAGGAGTGTTATCCTATCTTTTCCATTCAGGCTGATATCTACAAGACAGATTTTCTGGCAGAGCGCCAGGCACGTGAAAAGCTACATGAACAACGAGAGTTCCTGCAGGAGCAGGTTGCCCAGTTGCAGAGGGAGAATGAGAAGCTGAAAGCCGAGTCGGAAGGACGGTGAGTAGGTTAGAGGATGGAAAGAAACCTTACGCATCTGGAATAGAGCCATTTTTATACCCCAAGTCATGTTTAACTTATGTAATGTTTTGTTGGCGTCTGTAATCAGAGGCAATACAGCTAAGTATTCCTCCACCATTTCCTAGAGAAAGCCATTCTGGTGCTCTTTCTTGTCTATCTAGGGCTCTGATGGAAGAGATGAGAAATCGCCATTCAGAAATGCGTCCATCTCCTCAGCCGAGTAAGTGTTGACACTTGATTATTTTGCAACAATCTTCATTGATTTCAGAGACTGGCAAATTATAAAACAGGGCAAAAAAAAAAGTGCTTTGCAAGCACGTTGGCAGTGAAGATGCAACACGTGGCCACAACTCTTTCAATCAAATGCAGGATCAGCTAGAGCAGCAGCAGAAGGCAACCTTATAGCCTCAAACTGCTGCTCCTGTGAGACATACGCAAGAAAGGATTTAAGGGCTAAATGACCATTCCCGAAGAAAGATCAACCTGATAGGACTGGAGGATTTAGATGTTTCTTTCTTTCAGCAAAGATGTATGTTTTTCACTTCGCAATGTAGGCAAAATGACATTTGAAAGTAGGACATAGATGCTCTTAAAAATCAAAGGCAGCCAATCTTTGGGCAGTGTATTTGAGTTGTGTATTTCATCTTTTTTACTGTTATATGAAGTAATGAATCTTATCTGTGAGTTTGAATTTGCCCTACTTCTTCTCTTCAACTTAAAGATCCAAATCTATTGTCAAACTTCGTAAGGAAATCAAGTGAAATTTCCTGAAACATTGGGTGCTATTTCAGTAGTTTGAGGGCATATGACAAATATAAAACTGAAGAGATTCAGACTGACGTTTACTGCAGACAAATGTTTTGCTGCTACTAGGTTTGCAACAAGAGTTTTGCTTACGGTAGTTCAATTTTTATTTTATTTTTGCCACTTGCTCTGATATACATGAAAATAGTAGCTATCTTGGAGAAACTCTCTTGCTTTCATTGGAAGCAAAATAAATAAATAAAATGGAAATTAGAAGCTTCTGCAGCTAAATTGCAGCAATGTTTTCAGCACTGAAACTTCTTGCTATTTCTTTCCTTTCCTTTGCAATCTGATTTCAATCTTATTGCAATAGCACTGTTCACATGACTGTCAGTACTTGAGACTCTGGTAGCTTCATTTTTAATTTTTTTTTCTGATTTATAGCATGTGATTTGCTTTCAATTTTTGCCATAGACAATATTTTCATTGAGGTATAATTTTTCCTTGTCATTGGCACTTTGGAGCTTGACATATGAGAAATGAGATATAATTCACTTCCATATATAGAATTTCACATCTTTGTTCACCAGAGAACCCTCTTTTCAACGTTAAGTGAAGGATGTGTATGCTCTAATAATTTGATATCCCCACAGACCTTGTTAGGTTACTGCTAACTTTTAATTTCAGAAAATTAGGTCAAGCAGTGTGGTGCTCCTGTGCATCCAGTAGGCTCCTGCCTCTTTAAAGATTTTATCTTTTGAAGAGAAGTACTTGCCTCCAAGCATCATCTTTTATTTCAAATAACTTTGAGCCTCACTGGCAGTCTTGAGGGAAAAAAAATTGTTGCATGGCTGCTGCCCCAGTTCTTGTGGGCAGCTTTGGAAGTGTGCAGTGCTATCCTGAAAGAAACAGAAAAGTAAACTGGATTGTAGAAAGTATTCTGGGGTGTTAAAGAGGATGGTAAAAATCCATCTTGGCCAGTTTGCTTTCGGGAGTTTTATGGCCAGCCATGTAGCAATACTATAGTCTCATCCATTTACAAGCTTAAGAACAACCCAAGAACAATAGCAAAGTAATATTTGTGCTTCAAGTAGGTACTTGGGGGAACAATTTGTTTTTCTTAACTAAATATTTAGACCAGTTCTTGCTTGCTGTTACTTAACCATTTACCTAAGATGGGCTATCCGCTTTTCTTATGTCTATATTTATACTAGATGGAGTCTTTCGTGGGATTTCCTCAAAGTTTTCTTATGCTGACTACCAAAATTAGTATAAAATTCAGACACACTCGGAAAACTCAGTAAGCCTGGACAGGGAACAAGTTGTTCCCGATACTCTATTAGCACAATTTTATTCTACTACACAGATCATAAATCTTTTTGCATCAAAAATCACATTAATAGGTTGAATGCTCCGGAATCTGCTGGATTTTCTGTATCCTTAGCAATCCGTTTTTCTTCCTAGTGGAAAGTAAAATGGTCTGTAATTTCCTGAACCTTTTAAAATTGTTTTCTTCTCTGAAAAGTAGTTTTCCTTATATTGCATGTAAACTGTTGCTAGCTGATTAATATAGTCCAGTAGATTTTTTTTTGGTCAGAAAACCTTTCCATAGAAAGGATAAAAAATGCACTTCTCACTTCTCTGCAATACATTACATCATGGTATATTGTAGCAATTGAACCTTTGGACTGTTTAATCACTGTCTCTATTAATTCAGTGTAGAACTAATATCTGTGTTTTTCTTGTATTTTTACCAGATAATTCTCCTTTTCATAATTCACTAAACACTGCCATCATTGTTAGAGAAGAAGCAATTATACAATATACTAAATTTGCTAATTTACTCTTCCTTCCCTTTCCAGATTTCTTGATGGGCACCACCCCATTCCATCCCCAGAGTGTACCAGGGCGAAGACAAAATGTTCTAGAAGAACAGCCTATCCACTATTGTCCCAAATGCCAGTATAAAGCTCCAGACATGGACACCCTACAGATCCATGTAATGGATTGTATCCAGTGACAGTAAAGAAGAAGAAGAAGGGGAAGCTCCAGGCTGATGTACATTTGCATTGCTTTAAACAGAACCAGCAGTTCAGCTGCCAATCCTGGAACAAAAAGTGTGGACTGTTTACTTTCTGCTCTCCTGTATGTCATTAACTTTTTTTCCTCTTATAATAATGGCTGAGCCTACTGCTGACCTTGTCCCAAGCCTGGCTATTAGAGCCACAGGGGAAAAGGGTTGCACTATTCTAGGTTTGTGTAAAGCAATCTTTTCCAGTGCTTTTAATTCAGTGTGCATCAGGGATACCAGGGATTAGGTCATTCCCTCAGAATAACAAGTCACATGCCTATTAATCTACCAGTAACTCATTTCATGGGTGATATGGGGGGGGGGGGGAATCTCCTTCCCTATAAAGACTACTGCTCCTCTTTGTCCCACATCCCAGTAAGATTTTAAATGCCTTAAACAGTTCCTCAAGCCATAATTAGGTAATTATTTTATCTATAAAATAAAAAGGATAGAGGGGTTTTCTTCTGCTTTCTAAGAGGGCTTCCAAATGAAATTGTTTGCAACCAATCTTTAGGCTGAAAGGCACTGTATGACTCTTTCTTCTTAAGTCAATTAAAGCAACAATGAAGATAATCAGTGATTTTCCTACTTACACCAGGTACCTCCCTTCTAGGTCAATAATGTGTTAGCACTCCATCCTTTAGAAATCAACTTTTTATTAACTCAATCACCCATAATTTACAACCAAAGCAACAATCCATGAAGCTGAGCTTGGCACTGCTCCTCTAGGGTTCCTCCGCTCCTCCAAGACCTTGTAAGATTTTCAGGGAGATGCTTCATGAAGAGAAGAGAGGCCTCTAAACTCAGCCAAATGGCTTTTTAAATCACCCACCCTCCTTTTGGATCAGCTGCTCAGTCTGACCAAAAGTTGGGAGAGCTCAATAGGCAGAATTATTCCAATAAATAATTTGAATTACCATATTCTCCATATCCACCATCTAGCAATTTACCTGCTTGCAGGAGATGACTTCAAAACTAATAATCTCAGATAACAGGGAGGAATCAGCCATCAACCAATAAGGAGATAAATTCTGGGCAATTTGTGCTGTAGAAACTTAAGACTGTACCCAGGACTATAGAGTGTTGCCCTTTTCAACTGCAGAGTTGACAGTGGGGAGAAATCATTTTCCCTTCTCATGATGCAACTTCAGGGCTAGCACTAGAATTGTTATCCTGAGGGGAAGCACTGGCTCCCCGTGGGGTGACTTCAATAATACGAGGTTTATCAATGATGCGAGCTGTCTGGTTGCCCTTCTCCACAATGCCAATGATCCAGGCTTGGTGTCCTTCTCCATATTTAGGTGACTTTATTTCAGCACAGAAGCGGGCAGCTTGCTCCCGGGGTAGACAAATCAGCAGCCCCCCTTGTTTAACAGAAAAAAACAGCAAATTATAATAATCAGAAAAAATGATAGTTCCTCATCCCCCCATAACCATAGTAGATTAACCTAAACTCTTACAATCCACTAAATTAATGGTACACAAAACAGATAAGATTTCATAAAGCTCAGTTTTTCAACAAAAAAACCATACCTAATTATTCCAACACTGTTTTGTTTTGTTTTAATTTCACCAGTTGTGGGAAGACTAGGGAAATGAAGTAATTTTGTTGTATGTTTGGAAATCTGCAATTGTTGCTGATGTATTTACAAATCATTCCACGGAATCCAAGTCTACATTTTGCTTGTTCCTTGCCTAGTTTATCCAACTTACCAGAAGTTTCTGGAGAAGTCCCTTGGAGGAGCCTGGACCGGTTGCCACATGCTTTGCTAATAGCAGCCATCTTGGCAATGATGGGTAGATTATGAATGACAAATGATACCTCGCTACGCTGCTGCTTGGCTAAGTTCTGTGCATGACCCAGAATCCCAAATCCTGTAATGTCTGTGGCAGCATGGGCATTGAAAGTATGCATCAAACTGGCAGCTGACAAGAGGAACAAATGTGGCATAAGTGATAACAAAATAGCAGTTAAGCCTGTACACAGTCCTATAACTAAAACAGCAAGAATCATTTATTATCTAGGGCTGATATTTAATAGGAGGCATCTGAAGTTGGTGGCAGCATTATATGCCCAGAAGGATACAGCAATTAATTCACATAAAAGGTGGATTTATAGCTGTTACATATTAGGAAGCTCCCAATAAAAACAACTTTGTGCATTTCTAGCTATTCTACCTCTGATAGCATATTAATATAATTGCTGCTCAATTATTTTAATTTTGCCTCTATAAGCCAATGAACTGTAATTTTACAATTCCAGAAATGTTACCAATCACATGTGGCGAAAACCTTGTGATCATTTCACGTAGTTTGTTTAGTTTTTTTGCAAGTCCAATAATGCTCAAAATATCTTGCCCTGGTACATTAACTACTTTAATGTCATGTTTTTAACTGTTTTCCTAAATAGGTTTTTATAGGGAGATACGGTTGAATGCTATCTGTGAAAATAAAACAGCTCTTGAACTAGAGGTTGTCTGACCATACTCTTGTGCACCCCATTAAAGAACAGAAGTAAGATGTTTAAATATGTAGAGCCAAGGCAACCTGTTGCAAACTGAGTAAAGATCCAAACCAATACTTAAGCCCCTACCTGTTCTGTTCAGCATGGCCATACTAAACATGGCTTCCTGGTAGGCCAATTCAACATCTTCTTTGGAGACCACCAGCTTAATCTTATTCCACCGCTCTGGCTGGAAGAGTGATACAAGCATTTGAAACGGCTCTGAAGTTTCACTCCTCCATAGCAGAAAAAAGAATATCTGCCAGTTCATCATGACCTCAAGACTCCTTCACTCTTTGATACAAAAGGATTTAGTTGGGATAAAAAAACAAACTTTCCCCCTGCTATTTACCACCTTCATGTCCAGTAATTGATAGATTTTGGATGGGAATACAGTATTCTAAAGTCGCCTTGCAATTTGGAGCCTGTTCTCAGAAAGTGTTTTGCACTTTTCGTTGTGTGTATGGGAGTGGGGTTAATTTTCTCTCTATTGGTATATATAAACACAAAGAGATATGCCCATTTCCCCATGGATAAATACTTACATTATCTAACCACTGGTGAGCATTTACAGCCACTTGAGTCCCCAGAGGCTTGGTAAGCACAAGGACATCTCCTGGAACTGCACTGTCTGGCCTAGAATCAAAGGAATAAGAATCCAACATTTTTTTAAAAAAAGTCTTGCCTTCTTATTTTCTGTCTTAATAGGATCATCTATAGTGTGCAAAGCTTATTTATTTTACACTGAATCAAAAAAATACAAGTTCAAAAGAAAAAAAATATTGTTGTCCTCACTGAAAATAATTGGGATTGGGAACTTCACTAAGTAACATGGTTATAAGGCATGGCATCACATCTCCCTGGATTTGACAGCAGTTCTGGTTACTTGCATTTCTATGAGCATGGCCATGGTACAGATGATGCATGGTTGTAGTGTCCCATGGTCACATGATCACCATTTGCAAAGTCCTGGTGGTCTCATTAACTGTCAGAAGTCAGCAGAGAAGGTGACAAATGGAGATTCCATGGTCATGGGATGCTGCAATATCACAATTGTGAACTGAGCACCTGAATTACAATCACATGACTTCAGGGATGCTATGACAGCTAATCCTATAAGCAGAGGTGGGTTGCTCCCAGTTTGGCTGAACTGGTAGTGGTATTTTGGCCTGGGTTGCAGAACTGGCAGCAACCCAGGCTGGCCATGCCCCTGAACTGGTTCCCTGGTTGCCGCTGCCATTGTTTAGAAGTGCGTGTGTGTGCACTGTTCACTGTAAATTGCGTGTGCGCAAAGAACAATTTACATTGAGCTGCACACGCACGTGAACTGGTAGTAAAACTGGGAGAAACCCACCTCTGCCTATAAGGGCTATTACCAGAATTGATCAAGCATCTTCATTTCTTTAGGAATAATCAAAGATCATCCAACAAACAGAACAAAAGTATCCTAATCACCTTCCTGTATCAACAGATTAGAAATCTGTTATAACGTATTCTAGTGAGCCAAACTCCAGGTGGGTGCAAATAATTTGTAAAACATTCCTGGATTATTGAGAAAACTGGGTATAACTGTTCTGGCCTGGAATGATATATAAACCGATCCATTTGTATCTCAACACGAATGAATTTCTTTAATGCAATGTATGAATCCAGATACTATTGGCAAAATGATCTGTGCCACCTTCAACATCACATAATAGGCTTATCATTGTTTATTTGCTGTGTGCCATCAGAATAAGTATTTTTCTACTTGGATTCTGTCTCTCAGCCTGTTGAAGATCCTTACGACACCCATTTTTAGAACTTTCCATATTAAATCTGAAAGCATCTTCAGCAAAAGAGGCAGGGCAATAACTAGGCAAATGCACTTTACACCAGTACAATCTCAACATAAGATATAAACCCTCTGAATTAGCATTCTCAAAGTTTAAACTGATTTAAAGTATTATTTAGAATATTTTAAATTGTATACAGGTAATCCTCGCTTACCAATTGCCTTTTCTAACAATTGTTTAAAATTATGACAGCTGGAAAAACCAGTTTGCAAGCAATCCTCACATTTATGACTTCACAATATCTTGTGGTCACATGACTGCCATTTAGATACTTGCAAATGATACACATTTATAATCATTGCAATGGCCCATGGTCATGTGATCACCATTTACATGCTTCATAAATGCCTTCCAACAAGTAGAATCAATGGAGAACACAGAAGTGAAATCCCAAGTTGCTGTCATATGATGGCTTGGTCAATGATGGAAGCTGAAGTGAGCTGAAGTCCAGTGAGGTCACTTAGTGACTTCAGAGCTTTGCAATGGAGTTGCTGATTCCAGTTGTGGTTATTAAGTAGACTATCTATAATCTGTTTGAAGAATATTCTGCTTTTTCCCCAGATCTGAGATCTGGAGAAAGTGCATTTCTGTTTATGTCCAGAATATTCCAAACCATTTTCATTTTGGAATATGTATCTCTGGAAATGGAGGACACCCTCTTCCCGTATTATACCTTATTCCATTGGAGAAATAAAACTTCCAAGAAATACTAGAGGATTCTGAAAATAAACATGCTATTTTTGCATCTCTAGTTCTGATTCAGATATCAAGTAAAAATTTGCAGGAATTTGAGAGGGGATGGGTATTACAAATAAGTCAGAAGGGACTAACCCATTCTGATAAATTTTGTTTACTTCAGTCTTACTACCTAAAGTCCATGCACTGAATCACTGGAGTCTCATTTTGTACATGATTTGGTGTCCCACACAACATCACAAATATTAATATAGTTTAGCTTCAAACACAATATTTACTTGCTTTGAATTCTATTCAATTTTATCTAATTCTTCTTTTAAAATAATTCTGTAGCTTAAATTTATTAAACTACATAAAAAAGACCTAGTTCAATTTACTAATCCCGGGATGACGAACATATGGCACGAGTGCCACAGGTGGCACGTGGAACCATTTATTAGGGCATGCGCGCACTGGCCAGCTGACTTCAGCATTTTTAAGGCCATTTTTTGCTCTCCCCAGGCTCCAGAGGCTTTATAGGAGCCTGGGGAGGGCGAAAACAGCCTCCTCCGCCTCCCTGGAGGCCCTCTGGAGGCTTCAGCAGCTTCCCTGAAGCCTCCGGAGCGCAAAAAAACCAGCCCTACGGTCAAACCGGAAGTTTGGGAACAGATTTCTGGTTTGCTCGTAGGGCTGTTTTTAGTCCTCCAGAGCCTTCAGGGGCCTTCCGGAGGCTCCCCTGAAGACTCTGGAAGACAAAAAATGACCGTACAAGCAAAAAGGAAGTCACTTCTGGTTTGTCCATAGGGCCGTTTTTAGTCCTCCAGAGCCTTCAGATACCTTCAGGAGGCTTCCCTGAAGGCTCCGGAGGACTAAAAATGGCTCTACGGACAAACAGGACTTCCAGTCTGCTTGGAGGGTCGTTTTAGTCCTCCGGAGCCTTCAAGGAAGCCTCCGGAAGGCCCCTGAAGGCGCCGGAGGGCTAAAACCGGCCCTACGAGCAAACCAGAAGTCTGTCCCTGAATTTCCAGTTTGCCTGTAGGGCTGTTTTTTTGCGCTCCAGAGGCTTCAGGGAAGCTCCTGAAGCTTCCGGAGGGCCTCCGGGGAGGTGTGGGAGGCTGTTTTTGCCCTCCCCAGGCTTCTATAAAGCCTCTCGAGCCTGGGGAGGGGAAAAAAGCATGCAAAAAATGGGGGCGAGCATTGGTCATGCACGCATGCGTGTTGGGGATCACACATTGCATTATGGGTGTGGCACGCCCGTGCACGACCCCCCTGCGCTCCACCCGCTTTGGCACGTGAACCAAAAAAGGTTCGCCACCACTGTACTAATCACTTTTCTAAAGTTTGGACTGAGTTAGTAATAAGAATTCTCATAGCTTTTATAGACTATGCAACATGTTGGCCTCATCTATACACATAAATGAAATGCTGTACCCTACTTTTTCAACTTCCCACTTGCTAATAAGAGTTCAATACTCACATAATAAATTCATTGGGCTGGCAAACAACTGTTGCAACCCCGCCAACAATGATCCAAGGATTCAAAACAGTCTGTCCACCAGTTACTGAAGTGCCACCATCCTCTGCTGCATCCCGGAAACCCTTGATTATCAGAGGCATGATTTTTTCTCGCTCCTGGGAGATAAAGGAAAAAAAGGACTTAAGAACCATTTGTAACCATCAGATAAGGATCATTTTCTACTGGATCCAATTAAATGGGGTGCGAAGATTGAACGTGGAATCTTCTGTACTGAAATTATAATGGGAAATTTCCTTGCACCATTTGTAACTTACGTTGGTATGTAAACTGTTAAAAACCTGTGGGAACTGAGCAGCACAGAGATCATAGTAAATAAAAAAACTAACTGTTAGCAGTTTTGGTTAATTATCCTATTGTAGGTGAATGAAATTATTGTCTATTCAGTGAAACTTATTTAAACAAATGATGACTTAGTGCATTGTGAAACAAAACTACTTGTAATTACAGATTAATATGCCTTATTAAATTAAACATTACATTTCTGAATTGTGAATGATGAAAGTAATTAATAATTTTTAAAAACTGTTTAATTCCATCTTTTGATTCAAAAAAATCCAATGTGTAGGAACATAACTCAGTGCTACCCTAACCCCAGAAACAATAAATTGGGGCTAGACTTCTGGTTTGCACATTTGAAGACAAAAATCACTGAACCGTATTATAACTTGAGTTGTTGCATTGAACCCAGCCAGCATATTTTTAAAAAAAACCATCTTCATATTATTTTAAGAAATAAAATGTTTCTCACCTCTTCAGTCATTTTCTGGCTCACACTCAGCAGCATAAGCATGTTGTCACATTCTGTGATGCCCAGGGCATAAAGGTCACTCAGCACATTAGCACAAGCAATGCGGCCCTAAATCAGAATAATGAAATGACTAGAACCAAGCAAGAAGGGCAAGGCAACTATTATAATCAACTGAGCAGGAAACCTAATTTCAAGACACAGCTCAATCCTTCCTAAATTGTCCAATCCTTCCTCCACCTTCTCACTAGCATGCCAACTCACCATCATATAAGGGTCTTCTACTAGTGGGTAAAAAAAGTCTGTAGTCTGCACCAGGGATAGACCCCCATGCCTCAAAGGAATCACACAGGAGTCCATTCCAATGCCTGTAGAGAAGAGGGATCACAGCATTCTTGAATGTTTAGAATTATTTCCAATTCAAGCAATTACTTGGAAGTTGATAGTCTGTATCTTCATTTTCAGTACTTATGAAATAAAATAGGGAATGTGATGAGGCAGTGTCTAGGTTGCAGACTGGACAACAATCAAAAGGGGTGAAAACACTTCTCAGTGGAGAGCCATGCACCATGTTAACAGTGAATTTTGTAACCTCCAGTAGGCTAAAGTTAAAAACAATCCCAAAGTCCAACGGCAAAGAATAGTCGACAAAATGTCCAAGACTTCGGACAAAGTTCAAATCAAGGGAGATTTTTATTTAACGGAACGTGGCATATTATCCACGTGTAAGATTATGTCGGAGCGGAAATTAAATCCAACCCATGCGGTTAATTGAAAAATCTCTTCCAGAGTTTATGTAAAATAAAAAGTTTTAAACAGCGCACCCATTCCATCTCTAGCCCAGACAGCACAGTGTCGCCCTCTCCTAACCCGCTCTTCCAAGTTTTTGGTCCTACCCCTTCCCACGATCCACTACCAGTTTTGAAACATCACCGCGTGGTAGCCCCTAAAAGGCCGCATTCGACGCTTCCCCCCCCCCACAAGCCTTACCGAGGGTGGGAGGAGGACTCCCGGCAGCCCCCGTATCCCCGGCCTCGGCCAACCCAGCATGGGAAGTGCTAAGTCCCTCCAGGAGTCTGAGCAGCGTCTCCTGGGGGACTTTGCAGCCTCATCCGCGCAGCTCCCCGTAGCTGGTGAGCCTCCAGGCCGGGCTCAGACCCAGCGCCTCAGGCTCAAACGGCCGGTAACCGGGCGGCCCGGGCGGCAAGGCGGCGGGACTTGGCGCGGTGGCTGTTGCCAGCGAAGGGAGGGTGGCAGAGGGAGAACCGGCCACCGCCGCCATGATGGCTCCACAGCAGAAGCTTCTTTCCCCGCGAGAATTGGGGCCGGGAAGAAAAAAAACCACCGTTCGCCAAGCTACGCTCGGGCAGGGCGGGGGTTGTCCCCAACCGAAGGGCGGGGGAAGAGCTGGCACGCATTCCGCCTTCACACGCCCGCGGGTTGTTCTCTAGCCGAGGAAAAATCTCGCGAGACGTCGAGGAAGGACGCTTTCGGAGGTTCACGTTTAAACTGTAGCCAGGGACAGCGTGGAAGGGGCCGTTCCAGACAATGAATTAAAATGCTCTCCCTCTCTTCCCCCCCCCCCTCTCTCAAACCTTCTGGAATCTTAGAGCGCAATAATCGCGATATGAATTTACCGAGAGTAATATGGAACCTGTGTAATATCATTTGGCGTAAAAACGTGAGACGGAGATTTCTATTAACTGTACATTACTATTGTGTAATGGCACAATTCGTATTTTTTCTTTGCACAGGGCAGTAGTAGTTTGCCACTATAGTTTTCTGGCGGAAAGGTAAAAGTTCCGCTCGCACATATGTGCTAGTCGTTCCCGACTCTAGGGGGCGGTCCTCATCTCCGTTTCAAAGCCGAAGAGCCAGCGAAGACTTCTCCATGGTCATGTGACCGGCATGACTAAACGCCAAAGGTATACGGGACGCTGTTACCTTCCCAACAAAAGTGGTCCCTACTTTTCTACTTGCATTTTTACATGCTTTCGAACTGCTAGGTTGGCAGAAGCTGGGACAAGTAACGGGAGCTCACTCTGTTACCTAGCGTTAGGGATTCGAACCGCCGAACTGCCGACCTTTCCAATCCACAGTGTCTTAGCCACTGAGCCACCGCATCCCTAGTTTTCTGAGATGTGATTGTAATTTGGAAGTCTGATCCACAGACTTTTCTGATGGTTTCTCATTTATGTACTAACCAGACTGTATCCTGTACAGCTTTTCAGGATTGGCAAACTACTATCTCACATCCCTAAGTTTCATTATAGTCACCTTTTGAGTTTCCAGGCAGGGTTATAAGCATACAGCCAAAAATTACATACCTTTTCAATCAAATATTTGTCATTATTAATCATGCTTATACTAGATCAAGAATCCTTCAGAATTATGATGGGTTATTGATTCCAAAATGTCTCTGAATTTCAATTTCAAAAGGATGCAATTCAAATATCACTTTGTTCAAAAGCATACCTGGATGCTGTGGTTGCACTATCTACAGGTTCTTTTTGGCATATCTCAAACCCCAACCCTAAGCATAAACTAACCCTTACAAGGTGATCCATCCAAGAAGTACAACCAAAACTACTAGCGCTAACTTTATTGTAAGGTTTATATTAACAGAAACATGCAAGGCTGAAAGTATATTTCTGCCCCATCACTTTTTCAGCCCTTGAAACTAGGAAAGATCCCTTCAGAGATGTTTGCCATGCCCACAACCTTTCTGTGAGCTAAATTGCTGCTTATCCAATCACAGAAATATTTATGATAAAAGCAATCTGTACATGAGAATGGAATGCAAATTTCAATGAACAGAGAGTAAGACAAGGATGACTGATGTCCTCTTGAATATATTATTTAATATAATAATCTATATTATGTCCCCTTGAATATATTAAATAACATATTTTATATGTTATTTTATATATATGTTACTGTGAAAGTCCGAAATCTGGTGAATGTCAACATTCACATAGTCGCTTGGTGTATGTCCAAAATATATACCCTTATCCTCTCGACACCCTTACCCTAATACCCTTATCCTCTCGACACCTCGGCTCCTCACTTCCTTTTAAGCGTCTTCTATTCGCGGACTTTTTTAAAAAAAAAACCTGCGATCCTGCGCGGTTAGAACGAGTAGTTTCCAGGACCACGAATTGAAAAGCAAAAGTAAAGCGTTACGTTGACTCGTTATATATATGTCACCGTGAAAGACCGAAAGTTGTATGTGTCGACATTCACTGGTGAATGTCGACATTCACCAATTTCGGTCTTTCATTCACTGGTGAATGTCGACATTCACCAATTTCGGTCTTTCACGGTGACATATATATATATAAGCAAATGGAAGTCCTGTTTGTCCGTAGAGCCACTCACACATCACGAAATCTCCAGAACTGTAAAGCCTACAAACTTGAAATTTGTCACGCATGTTCCTCTTGGCTTCCTCTTGGCTTCTAAGTGCTCGTTAAGAAAGGATTTTTAGAAATGACCATCAGATGATGATGATGATGATGATGATGATGATGATGATGATGATTATTGCATCAACAGAATTGTATCACAGCGGCCAGTTGTTTCGCCGGATTTGGCATTAATTACTAGTCGGGCCCCACCCAGGGGCCTAGGACGTCGTAATGTATTTCCGTAATATACGTGCGGATCCAAGCAGTGCGGCCTTTTGCATTTGACTGATGGTGATTTTGTCAATTTTTAACTGTTTTAAATGTAATTCCAGTGCTTTTGGAATAGCACCCAGTGTGCAGATTACTACTGGAATTACCACTGCTGGTTTGTGCCATAATTGTTGAATTTCGATTTTTAAGTCTTGGTATGTCGCGATTTTTTCATATTCCTTCTCGGCGACCCTGCTATCACCTGGTATTGAGATGTCTATGATTGTAACCTTATTTTTCTCAACCAGTGTGATGTCTGGTGTGTTATGCGCCAGTATTTTATCCGTTTGTATGCGAAAATCCCACAAGATCTTGACCATCTGACCATTATTATTATTATTATTATTATTATTATTATTATTATTATTATTATTATTATTATTATTATTATTATTATTATTATTATTATTATTATTATTATTATTATTATTATTATTTATTATGCTCTAATGCTAAGGAGTTAGACTTTCTACTCGCCCTCCCAACCTGATCAGCAAAGTCAACGGGGAAGCCAGATTTCACTTAAAAATGTGTTACTAATTTAACAACTGCAATGATTCACTTAACAATCATAGCAAGTCGTAAAATAGGGCAAAACTCACTTAATGTCTAATTTAGTCAACATAATTTTTGGGATCAATTGAGGTTGTAAGCCAAGGATTACCAGTACTTTGTCAAATGTCCTTCTGAAGTCTAAGTATACCAAGTTCACAGAAAAATCGCCATAGAAAGGCGATTGCACCCAAACACCGATCTTTACCCTCGCACGTCAAAACACAGTGACACGCACGGAGGTCCGCTCTTCGAGTTAACGGGACAAACGCCAATCCAATTTTCTAAGCGTAAAGTTTCAGAAGAGCCAGGTAGAGAGGGAGCACCTGATGAATGCCGATTCGCTGACAATCCCCCCCATGCCTTGCGATGAAATTGCAAATGGCAAGCAAATAAATGGCAAAACTGTTTATTTGGGGGAGGAGGGGCGGTTTCCGACTGAAAAGTAACTTTCCGAACCCGGTCTCTAGACAAGCCGTCGCTAGGACGAATTTTCTCGCCGGAAAGAAGAAGGAAGTCCGGTGAAACTAAACATCCAGGCGGACCCCTTGTTTTGAGCGGATTGAAACTGAAAGCAGCGGTAGGCTGGGCTGGGCTTGTTTTGGCCTGGACGGCTTCCTGGGCCGCCCTCCGTTGCCCAAGTGGGACGAAGCACCGACCTGAAGCTGGAGAAGGAACTGACCCTCGCCTTCAGCACCATGTACCGGAGGGAGAGGCAGGATGAGGTGGAGGTAGGCGCTACTCTTTGGTCGATGCCTGCGAAGGTTTCCTCCGAGTCGATGCTGTGTCCCCCTCCCCCCCCGTATGCAGGAGATTGCAACACCCTTCATCTTTAATCAACATCAGATGGTGGTGGTTGTGTGAATCGGTTTCCTGTACGATCTAGAGTATGACATGTCTAAGGAAGGCTGTTTCTGCGTAATACAGTAACTCTCGGCGAGAAAATACTCGCTTGCAAATCCCCGGAGGAGGATGAGAGGGCAATAAAGCGGGAACCCACGGGTCATTCGGATTTCTGCAGCTACAGTTCTAGGGGCAGGTGATTTTGATAGCAATTTTAATAAAAGTCCTCAGTATCAAATCAACAGGCCTTATGATTCACTATCCTGTTTCCCAAAAAATGATAACCAGAACTCTCCGGTTGTGTCCTATCTATAGTATTTGATATTCAGTGTTAAACTATCTGCCTGAGAAATAGATCACCCTATTGTTCCGTTATAATTTCCTTGTTCCTTATGTCTACCTATCATTAACTACCGTAACTTCCCTTCTGCTCCATGGGCCTTACACTAAAGTTCCAATACTGGGCCACATTGAAGAAATAATTATTGCTAAAGATTGTAAAATGTTAAAGCAGAAGAGAAACCATCAGAGAACAACATGACAAAGTAAGAAAGCAATAGAAATAAGGCATTCAGGAAGTAGTGAATATTGTACATTGCACTGTGCAAGATGATTTACAGAAAGAATTTTTGTTTTATTTACTTAAGCTACCATCCTTTGAAACCTGTTTGCCCAACCAAGGACAAAGGAAGGACAAGACCAAATATAACATTTCAATAAAAGACAAACAGAAAAGAGAATAGCAATTGCATCAGAGGAATAGTCTCAGATTTTTACTGTTGTTGCCAGAGTGAGGACAGGAAATAACAGGGTATAGAATTTTATATGTGAGTGGATAGTCCAAGTTTTAACCCAAAATATTTGTAGCAACAGACTGTCAATTATTGCAGAGTTCCTGACTCTACCAGTATAGATGCCTGAATATTCACAGAATTAAATTAAAAATTTACAATTTATAACAATAATTTAATGATATATATGGATATCAAAAGATATCCTAGAAAGGACCACCAAACATATCATTCTTTTCCTATAGCTACACAATAACTTTTATTTAATCATTTCTATGTAGCTCAGGCTACATTTTTCTAAAATATTTAACATAGCTTGGAGAGAATTTTGCCAGCCAGGGACAATTGCTTTCATTAAAGAAGTTTGTGCAACACACTAAATTCGAAGTGTCCCCGTCTGATTCATATCTAAGAGGTCTGCTTCAATCATTTTGAAATGTGTTCAGCTCAAACCAGAGGTGCTTCACATTTAACACATTAGGAAAACGATTGGCATTGTCTAGGTATAACGCAAAACAGCTGTGTTATACTTGAAACAATTGTTTGGGACTCAAAATGGCATGTTTTAATACAAAACAGTTTACATTTGGAATGTTTTGCACAGTACTGGATATAAATATGTTCCATCAAGGGCAGCGAAGTATGCTTTGTAAATATGCAGTTCCCAGCCATGGGTTTGCTAATGAATGTAGAAGAGACAGTTTAGAATCCTCCTGTATATTTCCCGATGCTCCCAATTTTCAGCAAATTGGGCCTCTTCCTTCCCTTTATCTTCTCTGTCAGTGGCCTGAAGTTTATCAGAAGGAAATATATGTTTGCCCCAAGTATTAATAGAACTGCAATATGTGTGCACACTCTCATTCCCTAGAGAAGGAAGTGTACTGTTAAACATAACCTTTTTTAAAATGTGCAAAAGCTGATTCTATCCTATGGCCACCTGGCCTTGAAAATGATTTTAAACATAGGAAAATGCTACTGTGAAGAAGGAAGAGGATCACACAATCACAGTGGCACTGAAATAAAGAAAAGTCTTGTTTTGCAGAATAAATACTGGATGAAGGTGATAATGTTCCCTCTGCCAAGGAAACATAATATTGTGGTCTCTCTAGATTACTGTCTGTGAGCTACAGTAGATGTTTATGGAGATTCTCAGTCATCCAGGTTATGCTTGTCCAAGAGATGCTTTTCCAAAGGCAGCAGGACTTTCTTTGTTATCCCTTGAAGACATTTTGCTTCTTATCCCAAGAAGCATCTTCATTTCTTGAATGAGAAGTAACGTGTCTTTAAGGAAAAACAAAGAAAGTCCAGTTGCTTTTGGAAAAGCACCTTTGGGTCTGTGGGCTAGCTTTGCTCTTTTCTAATGCACAGGCTAAACAGTATCCAAATGCTTAACTGTGCAAAGTTAAATTTAATTATTGCAAATTACAGGCTCCCACTTGGCCTCCGAGTCCAACCAATCGTTTCATTAGTATTGAAACTTCAAAAACACCAGGCACAAGTACAACCAATATTTAGTAGAAATAGAGGAATCAATTCTTAGCAGATGCACAGATACCAAACACTGATTTTTAGCTCAGTGGATGGATTTGTATTTAGCAGTTGTCAGCTAGTTTCGTGTTTATCTTGAGTGAATTGTTCTGGGCAGGGAGGGGGCAAAGGTACAGAAAAAATCCCTGATGTAAAACTGATGCAATCTGTAAATATTGTTCCTTTTTACCAGAACTGACAGAGGACAATGGCACAACAAATATCACAAGCCAAGTGGTCTGTTTATTGTTGGCATCTATCTTTTTACTCCTGCTAAGTTTCCTATAGCTATTTGCTTCAGAAAAACCTTTGGAAAGTCTGGGAGGACCAGGGACATCAACAGGCAACTGGGTTAATGGGCTTTCCTCTAGTGCAGGGGTGTCCAAACTTGGGAACTTTAAGACTTGTGGACTTCAACTCCCAGAATTCCCCAGCCAGCATGGGGAATTCTGGGAGTTGAAGTCCACAAGTCTTAAAGTTCCCAAGTTTGGACACCCCTGCTCTAGTGCTTAAATTAGCAAAAAAAAAAAAAAAAAAAAAGAATGCTGGCAAAGACAGCATCTGGGGTTGTCATTTTAGCTGGCTGTATTTAAGGGCTGTATTTGGGGGATTCCTGCTCAGCTTCATTTCCCCTTCTCACTGAACATCACAAATTGTTGGATGAAGCAGCCTCCAATTGCTCTCCTTAATGTAGTGTTGGGTGAGTGTGTGCCGTTGTCTGGGATGGAGATTTTAACCAGTTTTCCTTTGCATGAAAAACAGGTTATTGGAACGGAGTTGTCCCCTGTTGGTGATTTGTCATCTGGGCTATTTCTGAATATGTGTGTGGTGCTCTTACGTTCCAAAATATCCTGGGTATAGGAAGAGTGCAGGATGAAACAGAAGTAGCTCTGTTGTTCATTGAGAGAACTTTCATCCAATTTATCCTCACATCCTTGCATTGTATGTAAAAAATGACTACACCTCTATAGAAGTGCAAAAAAAAAAAAAAAACCAACCAAAACCCCAAGGAGGAAAACCTTCTTGAATGCATTTGGGTTAATATAAAAGGAAAAAGGAATGGAATTGCCATAGGTGTGTCATCAGCCAATCAAATAGATGAGCTTTTTCTAATCAGGTGTGCAGGAAGCACACTACAACAGTAATGGGGGACTTTAACTACTGTTCTGATCTAGGCTTCCCAAGAGCATGAAGAAAACTCCTTGTCCCGACAAAAAACCTTTTATTAATTTACTGTGAATTCTGCTCATTCACATACAACAAAGTCTTTCAAGGGAGGATTTACAGTCACAGACCTTATCTGGCTCGGAGAGCTGACAGGCCAATATCTGCAAAACTTGGCAAGGAGTCTCAGAGAGTCACGAACCAATTACGCAAACTAATTGTCTCCTGAAAACTCCACTCCCCTTTCGCTCCTCTTTTATTTCCTTTGGGAGGGGCCATTCATCGTCCACCTGTGCCCTTACTCCCAAGTCAACCCCTGTTCTTTAACTGTTCCCTTGTCTGGCAACTCTGTGCATCTGCACACTGGGAACAGGCTCCAGCTGTTCATCTGCTTCACTGATGTCTGACTGAAGGCAGCTGATAGCCGGCATACGGCTCTGGCCCCCTCTGCCTCCAACATAGAGTCCTCTTCAGAGCCTTCCCCAGACTCCAGGACTGGCCCATGTTCCTCCCCAACCTCCTCACTGTCCGAATCTGCTGCCAGCTCTGCTGACGGGTCACAACAACTACCCTGATATCAACTGGGAGACAAACCCTTCATCAAGTGGTAGGTCAAACAGGTTCCTGACAAACCCAGTAGACAATTTTGTCACGCAAAATGTAGAAGAGGGGACTAGAAGGTCAGCTATGCTGGACTTACTAACAAAGATGAAATAATAAAAAGTTTCTTTTAAATATGTATATAAAACATGTATATAAACATGTATAAAGCAAGAAAAAAAAGGAAACGACTTGTTCATTAATGAGTGACGGTAACAAGAATATGATAGCCAGTAGGGAGAAAGCAGAGTTGTTTAATTCAGTCTTTGCATCTGTCTTTACACAAAGGGAAAAATGGTTCAACATATGAAAAGCACTATTGTAAAAAACAGATCAGAAATACAGTCAAAATAAGCAAGAAAGTGGAAAAACAACGCCTATCCATTCTAGATGAGTTCAAATCACCAAGACCAGATGGGTTATATTGCAGGATTATATAAAGGAGCTGGGGGGGGGGGCATGCTCTCAAAACCACTGAATCATATCTTTCAGAGTTCTGGAGCACTGGGGAACTACCAGAGGACTAGAAAAGAGCTGATGTGGTTTGCATCATCTAAAAAAAAAAGGGGGGGGTGGATCCAGGATACTACATATCAATCAGTTAGACATTAGTACCTTGGAAGATCCTGGAAAGGATAATCAAATAATTGATCTGCAAACACATAGAAACAAGCAAAACTGTTACTAAAACCAACATGGTTTGTCAAAAACAGATCATGCCAAACAAACATATTCTTTGACAAAGTGACTAAATTAGTGGACCAACAAATGTAGATGTAGTTTACTTAAAATTCACTAAGACATTTGACAAAGTAAACCACAGCCTACTTCCTGCTAAGATAGAAAAATGTGGGATAGATAGCATCACCAGCAGATGGATTCGTAACTGGCTGGCAAAGCATGCAGTGGGATACCCCAAGGTTCTGTCTTAGGCCCGGTATTTTTCAACATTTCCATAAATGATGTACTGTAAATGAGGAGATAGAATGAGAACTTATAATATTTGCAGATGACACCCACCTGGGCGGAATAGCCAACATCTTAAATGATAGATTCAAGATTTAGAAGGATCTTGACAGAGTTGAACACTGGGCCCTATCCAACAAAGTGCAATTCAATGGTGAGAAAAGTAAGATCACATTTAAGCAACAAAAACCAAATCTAATTGTGTAGAATAGATACATAGCTCAACGACAATAACAGAGAGGGATTTAGGTGTCCAAATGCAGGAGTCCCCAATTACTGGGCCGTGGCCCAGTACCAGGCTTTGAGCTGTTCAGAACTAGGCCACTTTCTTGCCCATCTCTCAGAGGAACCATCCCTTCTCTCCCCACTGCCCAAAGCCAGAAAGGTTGGGGAACTCTATCCTAGTAGATAACCACTAAAGTTTGAATTAGCAATGTATTGCAACAAAGAGAAAGCTAATGGAGTCCTAGGCTACATCAAAATCATGTGCAATGCTAGTACTGCTTTATACTACATTGGTAAGATCATATTTGTAATATTGCGTCCAGTTTTAGTCACTGCAATACAAAAAAGAATATTGAGATTCTAGAAAGAATGCAGAGAAGAGCAACACAAATGATAAAATGACTGGAGGATAAAACATGATGAATGGTTGTGGAAACTGGATATGTTTAGTCTAATGAAGAGAAGGTCTAGGGGTGACAAAGTAGCAGTCTTCCAATATTTGAGGGACCGTTACAGAGAAGATGGGGTGATCTGTTCTCTAAAGAACCTGAGGGCAGGACAAGGCGTAACAGATGGAAGCTTATCAAACCTAGAATTAAGGAGAGATATCCTGTCAGTGAGAACAATTGATAAATAGAACAGCTTGCCTTCAGAAGTTGTGGCTGCTCCATTACTAAATGTTTTTAAGAGATTGGACATCCATTTTTCCAGAATAATATAGGGCCTCCTGCTTGAGCAGAGTTTGGACTAGAAGACCTCCAAGGTCCCTCCCAACTCTGTAATTCTGTAATTTCTTTTTCACTTTTCTCTGATTTTTCTCTAGTTCTCTTCTCTTAAAATTTTATATTATTTTTATTCTGTGGAAAAACCTATTTATTAAAAATTATACATATGTGTATGTATGGAACAACCTAGGCTGATCCAGAAACCAAATAGGATTGAACCCAGTTTGTACATAATTGGGGTCAACCAGTTAATTCCAGGGTTGTAGGCTAAACTGGAAAGTTGAAATAAACAATCCCAGGCGAAATTTACAAATTGTAAAAAAAAATGACATGGTTGTATTCATGAGAGGCAACTTTGACTTAATTTTTTTTTAAATCATACATATGGGATGTTTGCCAAGAAGGATGAACTTTCCAGTTTTCCAAAGTTCATGTTGCTCAGTGAAAATGTCACAGCAAGTAGTGGTTTGCTGTACAATCTATGATTTAAACTTACAAAGGTACAAAAAAATCCCTGAGATGTATAAAAGCCTTCCTGCTAACTTCCTTGATCTTCTCACTGTTCTTAGTTCTTGCTGTTGGGGAATGGGAACTTTGGCATGACTTACGAATTGGGACATTGGAAAGGATGCACTTATTGGGGCTGTCGTGACCCGCCAGCAGCCAGTGCAGCTGGCAGCAGATTCGGACATAAGGAGGTTGGGGAGGAACATGGGCCAGTCCTGGAGTTTGGGGAAGGCTCTGATGAGGGCTCTGTGTCAGAGGCAGAGAGGGGCCAGAGACGTATGCCAGCTACCAGCTGCCTTCAGAGTCAGACATCAGTGAGGCAGATGAACAGCTGGAGCCTGTTCCCAGGGTGTGCATGCGCAGAGTTGCCAGACGAAGGTAACAGCTAAAGAACAGGGGTTGACTTGGGAGTAAGGCCACAGGTGGACGATGAATGGCCCCTCCCAGAGGAAATAAAAGAGGAGGGAAAGGGGAGTGGAGTTTTCAGGAGACAATTAGTTTGCTTAATTGGTTCATGACTCTCCAAGATTCCTTGTCAAGTTTTGCAGATATCGGCTGTCAGCTCTCCAAGCCAGATAAGGTCTGTGACTATAAATCCTCCCTTGAAAGACTTTGCTGGTTGAATGAGCAAAATTCACAGTAAATTAATAAAAGGTTTTTTTGTCGGGACAACGAGTTTGCTCTTGGGAAGCCAAGGTCAGAACAGCATTTTTGGTGAATATTTGCAAACAGTTTAAAAAGCACTAGTGAAATTCTAGACAGTTGCTCAGTAAAGGCCAAAGAAGAAATTGCGCTAGTAGCTATGTTAAATGTTTTTATGGGGGAAAAGTTGCGTGTATGTGTGAGTGCGCATATATGTGTGCATCTGTATGTGGGCGAGCCCTCTCCTTCCCTGCTACAATCTTCATAAAGAAATCCCTATCCCCCAGGTTGGTCTGGATGGAGAGCTCTTATTTGTGTTAATGGTAGTCAAAACCACAAGTGAGGAAAGAATTAAACTTGCTCCCACCTCCATACTTATCCATCATCTTGTTTTAAATAAATGATTGCATAAATACCTTGTTTCCCTGAAAATAAGACCTCCCCAGATAATAAGCCCAATTGGGCTTTTGAGCGCGTGCACTAAAATAAGCCCTTCCCCGAAAATAAGCCCTCCCTGAAAATACTGCAACACAACAACAGCCATGAGGTGACCACGCTCGCCGCCTCCTGCACCTCAAAAATAATAAGACCTCCTCAAAAATAAGGCCAAGTGCTTATTTTGGGGGTGAAGAGGGGAAACACAGTATATCTGTCACCGTGAAAGACCGAAATTGGTGAATGTCGACATTCACCGGTGAATGTTGGTGAATGTCGACATTCACCGGTGAATGTCGACACATACCAATTTCGGTCTTTCACTGTGACATATATAACGAGTCAGCGTAACGCTTTACTTTTGCTTTTCAATTCGCGGTGTTCTAACCGCGGCGTTCTAACCGCGCAGGATCGCAGGTTTAAAAAAAAAAAACTCCGCGAACAGAAGACGCTTAAAAGGAAGCGAGGAGCCGAGGTATTAGGTTAAGGGTATTAGGGTAAGGGTGTCGAGAGGATAAGGACATACACCAAGCGACTATGTGAATGTCGACATTCACCGGTGAATGTCGACATTCACCAGATTTCGGACTTTCACAGTAACATATCTATTAATCCAACTACTGAGCAATAAGTCTGGTTTGGCACTAAGAGGAATTCTGCTCTAAAAGGAAATATGTCAGGTCTCTGAAAATTTTACATTTTTAATTGCTTTCATATTTTCAATGCAGCTAGAAAAAAGTGTCCGCCGACTGCGGGAGAAATTCCATGGAAAAGTGAGCATCAAGGATGCTGTGATTCTGATGCGGATATTCCACAACGATCATGACATGGTCTGCAAGTACATCACCCTTGATATAAAAGAAGCAGAAGGTGAATGCTGAACTCTTAGACTGTGTGGGGGAGCATGGGGAGCTCTCATTGAAATATTTTGGGCCGTTCATGGTGGTTAGGGATACATCCACAGAGAAGGGAACAAGCAAAAGGAAGAAGCCCGGGGATTTCCATAGCCTGGTTGAAAATTCAGACAGTATCTTCTGTATTATAGATTTTTCTGATGTTTTCAGTCTATTATAATTCTGAAATATCCTTATTCTTCCTGCTTGCATGTCCAGACACAGGGTTGTTATTATTAATCATATTTTTTTTTATATTTTTACTTCTGCAGCCTGTCCTGCCTCATAGGGCCCGGAGGTGTAGGTATTTTATCTTTGTCATAAGTGCTGGGGAGAAAAAAGTTTAAAAAGTCTTTCTAAAAAAAATTGCTTAACCGATCTAAAACGCACATTACCCAAGTCAGGCTAACAATTGGAGTGTGTATCTTCCATTCAACAGGTGCCTTGCCTTGCTTCCTTGAGTTTTTTGGATCCTTTTATTAACATATTCATTGCACCCAATAAGTTTGCAAATATGTGCATGTAGACATTTATTTCTTCTATTTGTTTTGTTTTATTTTATTTTACTTTATTTATTATTTGTAAAAATTTATTAGCTGCCCATTTTACCACAAGGCAAATCTGGGCAGCTCACAATATTAAAATTTATATTTATGGCTTCCTCTGGTATCAGAATTGGCAATCTTGGGAACTGTTGAACCCTATTGGCATAGTTTTCCTCCATTTTGAGGAGGGAAATAGATAGAAAGTATTGTATATATGAGATGAGAGTGAGGAAGGAAGGATTACATTTTCTCCATTTTTAGTCTCGCCAAAAGGTTGCCTATTCATGTTGCAATAAAAATGCAGTTGCTTGACTTTAAAGGAATCTAATGTATGGAAAACCACAAAAATAATAACATTTGCAGAGATAATGCTGAGAAAGGATAATCCATGAGCATAAACATAGAGATCGATTCAAATTATGCCAACTTGCTTATTTTGTCTTGGCCTTCATCCTCGGTCAACTGCTGCCTGTCTTTGCCACATAGCTTTCCATAAAGTATGCATTTCCCAAATTCCTAACTAGAAATCTTCATGTTGGCTGTCTGTTTCTTTTAAATCTAACCTGCTCTAACTATGTATTCTTGGTCTTTAGGTGTAGAGTCAGAAGATGGAGAGACGCTCAGTGGTGATCCGATAGCATTGGTAATAATGACCTGGTTAATTTAGATGCTCTTTTTTCATTTAGGCAATGTGAAAGGCCACATTGAAAGGGAAATGGTGGACACTAAATTGGGAAAGGGGGTACAAACTAGTTTAATCTTAGAAGGGAAACCAGCTGCCAGTCTACAGATTATTAGTATAGTATAGTATTCCAGATGCTTTCCCCCCTCTTCCTGTTATTTTCTCAGTATAAGGTAAAATCAACTGTTTTAGAAATAATAAGGGTCATATAGCCCTTATGATTGTTATCTTTAGGTGTTCTGATGTGACTCGGCAGTTCTTGTTTTATTTATTTCTCCTCTCCATTGAAGTCAATAGGAAGGAATTATTTACCCCAGATTTGAAGTTGGCCATTCATGATTAAAGATGTAAGGTGGGGGTAACCCAGGTGTGCCTTTCACCTAAGTTGCCCGTGCCTTATCCAGAACTCTTCCCCAAAATCTTTTTTCTCTCTCTTTGGAATATACATTTTTTATTTTTAAAATAATATATATTTATAAAATAGTTAAGGGATAGCGATGATATAAATTCAATACACAAATTGAAAAGAATATTAAAAAATGTAATACATATAGAAAACTAAAGATAAAGGGTAAATATGAGTGAATAACCAACCAATGTTAAATATGGTATGACTATACTGGTAATATATGCTAATGCATCATTAGAAGTTTTTAATCCTTAAGGTATTTTATACCATTTTCTAATCAAAACATCTCTATTAAACTTTGCAGGTACCTGATTAACATAGTTCAAATCATTAAAACCAAAGATTAAGAGAGAAGTTACAGGTGATAGTTGATATATTAAGACAATACTTTAAATTACGTATATCTAGACAATATGTCAAGATATAAATTCTAAAATCTGAATTTTGGATGTAGCACAAGTCCATGTATAAAAGTGTAATATAAAAATGGAAATAGAAATGAATTCTATACAGCATTACTTTACTTTTTAAATAACAAGTTCTTCTAGACTTCAAATTCCTACAATTTAGTTCTTCTACTATTAAACCTTCACCAGCTTCATATTCTGCCATTATATCTGAGCTATTCTATCCATGTATCAATTCCAGATGTAACATTCTAGGTAGGTTTGGTTTACTCATTCAATTTCTTACCATTCTAATTTCCTCTCAGAGTATATTCATAGACTGGAATAGGCAACAAGGTCAGCCAATGAATAGACTGATAAGTCAACCAATGGGGACTGTTTAGAAAGTGTATTTGCTGGAGACAGCTATATAGCCTGGGCATGTCTTAGTTTAACTTCTGTGCTAAAGCAAAAATTAGTCTGTCTGCTACTGGAACAAAAACTGGAAACTGTTCTCTCTTCTGCTCGTGTTTGCTTGTACTCTCTACTATGCTGGAAGAATCACTTGTGGTATTGTATATTTACTTATGTGTTATATTATATATAAAGAGAAGTTAATGAATCCTGCTGAATCAGTGTGTACTTTCTGGATTTGATTGCTGCAACAAACTGACATTTTCCCGACAACATGTTTTTGTGACTTGGAAACTGTTCTTTGTTGTATGGTAATAATTTCATAGTTGTCTATATTTATACTGTCTACTTTTTCACCTTAACTTTTTAATGTGTTTTTAGAAAGTAATGAATAAACTGAAGAAAGAAGAGGAGCAGAATAAACAGGTGATTAAGGGAGGAGTACAGGCAGCTACAATTGATGAAGGTTACTTTGGTAACATTTTTTTTCTATTTTATTTAGATCAGATTCTCTGAGAAGTCGAACTGTCAGTTTGAAGTTTTAAGGAGAGAATAATCGCAGAGTTAATTTTTTTAGGCAGATCTAAAATGTCTCTGTCAATCCCTTTTAACAGTTAATACACTGGTTAGCAGTTTAATAATTTGGCATGAAGAATTTATCAATTGTTGATGAGTAGCTCTTAAATCATAGGTGTGCAATGCAAGCCCAGTGCTCAGAAGCAATTTTCTTAACATTTTCCACCTGCTTCTAAGTTTTTTTAAATTTGAAAAAGAAATTAAATGGAAACCTAAGATATCGAAAAGCAAATCATTAGTCTCTCAGCATCATTTTTTCCATCTGTACCTCTGAAGCCCCATAGAATATACAGACATTATTGGAAAACTAAAGAATAAGTAACTACGTCTCTTTGTGGTCTATGCATTAAAAAAGAAAGAAAGTGGAATGGGAAAGAACACCCAGGGGTCTATATTGTAGAAGCCATAGAACAACCTTAAAATTGATCCAAAGTTACAATTTAACACTGTTTTGCATAAAATTTAATATAATTTATTTTTTTGGCAGGGCACGAAGGGCAAGGATAATAAGAAAATTAAGGTGAGACTAAAAATGCTAGAATATGATGGAACAGTTTTTTCAGTACTCCCCGTGACAGGCAGTTGTAATATAATTCCGGTTCAGCCCCTCTCAGAAGTAATCCATCAGGATCAAGTGGGGCCAGGCTTCAGAACTCCTGGATGTAGGCAGTGATGGGCCGTTTCCTCTGTTAGATGATCTTAATTTGGTTGGCAACTTGTTGGTCTGCCAGAAGGCCTTCAGAATGTTGTCTTAGGTCTTGCATGAAGGGGCCGAACAATGGGCCCTATGCAACAAAATGAAATTTAATGTGGAGAAAAGCAAAGTTTTACACTTAGGCAGGAAAAAGCAAAGGTAAAAGTTCCAATTAGGCAAAAAGTGGCTCAAAAACAAGCAACTATGAGAGGGACCTTGGAGTCCTAGTGCACGATTACTTAAATATGAGCCAGCAGTGTGGGGCAGCAGCCAAAAAAGCTAATGCAGTTCTTGTTTGTATAAATGGAGGCATAGAATAACAATCGTAAAGTAGTAGTGCTTTATAAAGCCGTAATAAAGCCACACCTGGAATATTGCATCCAGTTTTGGTCACCACGTTACAAAAAAGACATTGAGACTTTGGAAAAAGTACAAAGAAGAGCAACTAAAATGATTAAAGGCCTGGAGATTAAAACATGTAAAGAACGGTTGCAAGATTTGGGTTTGGCTAGTCTAGAGAAAAGAAGGAATAGCAGTGACATGATAGCAGTATTCCAGTATTTGGGGGGCTGCCACAAAGAAGAAGTGGTCAATTTATTTTCCAATGCACCAGAGAGCAGGACAAGAAACAGTGGGAGAGGTTGGACTAGAAGACCTCCAAGGTATCTTCCAACTCCTTTCTGATTGATTGATTGATATAATGCCAGCCCCAAAAGTAGCCTAGTTATTTCATGCTTCAATCATACTTCACCCCCAAGGAGGATGGTTGGCGTTCTCTCTGACCAGAGAGGATGACTGGTGCTGGGGGTGTGAATGGGGCAGGGTAGCAGTTGGGGCTGGTACAGCAGTAGAGTGCTGGTTGGGCGGCCAGTGCTGCCAGGACAGATAGTTCTGGGGCAGCTGGATCTGGTAGCACTGCCATGGCCAGGCTGGTAGGTAGGCCTTGTTCCACCAGGATGGTTCGGTCACATATCCCGAACTCAAGGAATCTCCCTCTCAAATAGTTGAGTTCTTAGTCAAACGCCACAGCTTAGGGGCCTCTTTCAACAGTTTCAGCCCAATCCGGAGGCCAGCGAGTTTGAACCCTGGCGCCTCACACAACATTGAACCCCAGAGAGAGTTCTTATGATTCCTGCATTCTTCCAACTCCCCACAACCAACAGGGTGTTGCCCCTCCCAGTGAGCCCTCCTGCCAGTCCTCCGGTATCATGGGTAGGGGCACTGGTCTCTCTCACCTTCAATCAGAGACCAAACTCAAGCTGGCCACCCCAGGCTCCCTGCTGGGGTACCTGGGTTTCAGGTTCTTTCTTTGCTCCTCCAACTCTTCTGACTCCTCCTCTGGTAAGGACATAGTCCAGGGGTGTCCAAACTTGGCAACTTTAAGACTTGTGGACTTCAACTTCCAGAATTCTGGGAGTTGAAGTCCACAAGTCTTAAAGTTGCCAAGTTTGGACACCCCTGACACAGTCACAGATTTGGCTTAATATCAGCTGTCCCAACTTGGTCAATTAGAAAGAAAGACTCAGCTCCATTATTAATGAAAGTACACCAAAGCCAAGTGGTTATAGTGTAGCAAAGCCAGATCTGAGTTTTCGCACTCAAAGCTTCCCCTCTTCCCCCCTTGGTTATCTCTAACTGCCAATTACCGTATTTTTCCCACTATAAGGTGCATTTCCCCAGCCCCCCAAAAAGTGGGTGGAAATGTCTGTGCGTCTTATACAGTGAATATTGTGGTGGGGAGGAAGGGGGTTGGTTCTCCACCACTGGGGAACGCTGGCACCTTCGCTGCCGAGCAGCTGATTGGCAGTTGGGTCAGCCTTCCAGAATACCGCTGATCAACTTTTCTAGGTGGCAGGGATCGCCGATAGCCTCCCTCCCCCCAGTGCATATGGCAGACTGGCAGCTGACGAAGCATGGCTGGTGCAGTAAGGTGGCGGTTCTGCCATCAGCCCTATTGTTCCCTAACCCAACCTGAGCGAATTTAGTTCCCATTAGTGCTTTCCTGGGCAATAGATCTCAGAAAGTAGGCCTAGTAGGTTCCTGTTTGTGTATGGTCATTACTCTTTGGAGAATAACTCCAATGCCTGGCCAAATATTAGAGCACTAAAAGAATTAAAATAGGAAAGCTATGTAAGAGTTGGAACAGCCAATTATTTCATCTCTTCATGACAATACCTTTGGATATTTAATGGTGAAGTAAAGGAATATTTATTGATGTTCCAACACATTGCAAAATAAAACATATTTAGAAATATGTTGGAAGCTCTTTTAAATAGCTTCCTTCCTTACTAATCCATAGTACGTTTCTCTGCAACATCAGTCAGAACTTCCATATCCAAAGTCTTTCCCTTCCTTCCCTTCTCTAATTGATGAGACACATGAATTTAATCTATGAAGAAAATACTTGGATGTTTAGTATTTTAGAGCACTTGGGATTACTTCCATGTCTTTCCTTTGTGTTTTCCTTAGGAGGTTGCTAAACAGCTGATGCCCTTGACAAAGGAGAACTTACAGATGTTCAATAATGCCGAAAACAATCGCATCCCTCCAGTTAATCGCCAGTTTTCCTGCCAACTCTGTGACCAGATGTGGTGGCGTAGGGTCCCAGAGAGAAAACAGGTCGGTGTGATGGCCTTAATGCACGATCCTATCTGATAAATAATGATTGCTTAGCCCTCAAAGGAAAGGGGTCTAAGAAAGCTGACTTCTGACTATACTGTTCTCGTGGCCTCACTGTCTTCCTTGCTGTTTTCTACTCTTGCCTAAATTGAAAAGAAAAAGACCATGTAAGTATGAGGTAAAACAGTCCTCCACTATGCTCTATGGAGTGTATGTAGAGATTAGTATGTTCACCTGTCATTCTCATTTTAAAAAGAATTGGAGCAAATTTTTGCAACAGAGAAACACATTTTTTTAAAAGAACCTCTATACTCCTGCAGTATCATGGCTCCTTGGGTTGGTGAACTGATTATCTGACCAGAGGAACAGAACCTATTTTTTGAAGCTATGTGCTTTGTGTTTCTTGGGTTTTAGAGTTTTTTCAAAAGCAAAATAGGTACATTAAAATTATTGGACACTTTTAGCCCTTATTTTAAAGAAATATTTACTAGGAGACTTTCCTCCTTGATAGTGAAAATCAGCAAATTTCCTGCCAAACATCAGCAGCGTGTCCTCCAGAGAGCTTCCAGGAGCTAGAAAAATCAGGCTGGGGGTTGCCTGAGGACCATGAGTTATCCAGCCTTGCTACAATTTCTTTGGGATGGAAAACTGTAGCATAAGTAACTTGGGGACGTATGTGTGAGCTTTTCCTGTCTTTCATTCTTTATCTCATAGCCATTCCAAGGACTAGTTGGGGTGAACTCATCCTAGGGTCCACTCCAAAGCTGCATTTTCCTGTAGGGATTCAATATCTGAGTTGTGTCTGCTGTTGTTGCATCTAATTTGATCTTTTCCTTCCATCTCTTATGAGACGTGAAACTCACCATAATCAACACCAGTGATGGCGAACCTATGGCACGTGTGCCACAAGTGGCACGCGGAGCCATTTGTCAGGGCACGCGAGGCGCTGCCCTGTCAGCTGGCCAGCGCGCATGCGCGCACTGGCCAGCTGAGTTCACCTTTTTAAAAGCTATTTTTCGCCTTCCCCAAGCTCCAGAGACTTTATAGGAGCCTGGGGAGGGCGAAAAGAGCCCCCCCGCCCCCCCGGAGGCTTCAGGGACCGTCCCTGAAGCCTTCGGAATGCTTAAAACCACCTTCCAAGCAAACCGGAAGTGACTTCTGGGTTGCTCGGAGGGTCATTTTAAGCGTTCCGAAGACTTAAGGGACCGTCCAGAGGCTTCCCTGACGCCTTCGGAGCGCTTAAAACGACCCTCCGAGCAACCCGGAAGTCACTTCCGGTTTGCTCGGAGGGTGGTTTTAAGCGCTCCGAAGGCTTCAGGGAAGCTTCCGGATGGTCCCTGAAGCCTCCGGAGGGCCTCCGGGGGGTCGGGGGAGGCTCTTTTCGCCCTCCCCAGGCTCCTATAAAGCCCCTGGAGCCTGGGGAGGGCGAAAAAAGCATGTAAAAATGGGGGGGTCACGTGTTGTGCGCGCATGCGCACTGGGGGGTCGCGCGTTGCCTTATGGGTGCGGCACGCCCGCACACGCCCCCTCTGCGCTCCCCCCACTTGTGGCACGCGAGCCAAAAAAGGTTCGCCATCACTGATCTACACAGTTTTCAGATTTTGCATTGCTATAATAAAAATTATGAAAATAATGACTTAAAAGCCTTATTTCTAAATTGGCATCATAATAAGCAGATTTATACAGGAAGTCCTTGAGCTATCACCATTTGATCAGCAACTCCTCAGAGTTATGACAATGCTAAATGAGGGAGATTTACAATGCTTGTACGCTTACAGTCCTCATTTAATGATGGCACCTTTGCCTGCTAGAATTGCCTACTCTAAGTGATGTGGTCACGTGCTTTACAACTGGATCGCTCAGCAACACAGTTCCCAGTCCCAGTTGCTGTTGCAACTTCAAGGACTACTTGTAATCACTTCACATACTTCGTTTGAAGTAATGTGTATTTACTTTACAAACTATTATTTTAGATTATATTTGATAGTTTATTGTTCTGCATCACCATAGTAACTTAGGTTGCATTTTAGTACACAGACTTACTGCCATGTTGGTATTTTACCTTATTCGTTTTGATCTGATGTGTTGTATGTGATCTATATTATTACTGGTCATTGACTGAATAAATACGCTGTATCTGCTTCTGGATAGATCCCATCAGTCATGTGGCATTGATTCCTAACCCAACATTTGGAGCTTGCAACCTCAAGAAACAAGCTATTTCCCACTACTTCCTGCGCTACTGCACTGGCTGAAATATACATTCCAACACACTTTTCTTCCTATATTTTTCCCATGAAATAGGAATCCCATGATTGCCAACTTTCTCCCCTGCTTCTCAGCCCACATTTTGTACTAACCCAGATGGTGCTTATGAGTTCTTGAAAATGTCCATGATTCCCATTGGTAAGGCCAAAACACAAGCACCAAGAAGAGAAGTGGGTTGGAATTACAGGAACTTGGTTGCAGCTTGCAAATGAAACAGATTGCAAGGAAGAAATAGCTGGATTTAATCAGCCTTAGCACAATGGTCACAGCAACAACGCATTGATACACAACTCTTGACAGAATTCCTGTTCTTACTATTATTGAGATTATTTTGGGAGTTGAAAGCTTGCTCAGCTCTTTGTTTGGTTTTGTTCACAGGTGTCCCGTTGCCACCGATGTAAGACCCGCTATGATCCAGTGCCATATGATAAAATGTGGGGCACAGCAGAGTTTAAATGTTTATCGTGTGGCCATACTTTCAGGTGAGAGGCAAATCCTGCATGGCCTGTTATACCAATCCCAAGTCTTAGAAAACCACATATTTGTTAAATCTAGCAAGCCAAAAATATACAGCATGTTAGTTGATCATCTTTTGTTAGGCCATTTGATACCTAGACCTCAGGATGGTGTGTGTTGACATATCCTGAATTACAAGATGTGGAGGCCTTCAAATCTTTTCTTGGGAGTTAGAACAGAAGAGCTATCTGAATTTTGAGAAAAGCAGCCTTCTTTCCTTGGGGAGTATTAAAAAAAAACCAGTTTGACTCTTGGAAATTGGATGCTCTGTGTGTTTCTAACTGAACGAGTAAGAACCTTGGATGGCGCTTTTTAGAATCTTCAGTCTGTACATAGAACACTCCCATACATAAGAAGCATCTGTTTGCATTATCATGATCATCAGAGAGTCAGGTGTCTGGTGAAAGTGCTATCCTAGAAACTAGGTTTAAGGTTTATTAAATTTAAGGTTTAATAAACTAGAAGACCCTTAGGCCTGAAAGCCGGCTGGGTGATCTTGGGCCAGTCACTCTATCTCAGCCCAACCCAGCTCCCAGAGTGGTGGTGGTGGTGGGGGGACGACAGGTAGTTGCTGTGAGTTAGGTAACCATGTAAGCTGCTGAAAAACAAAATAATAGAACAAAATATTTGTCAATGCATAAAATATTATGAAGGCACTACTTACCAATATTCAAACAAAGAAAAAAAATCCAGTAATAATAGCTCTAGTAAAGGGTCCTTGGTGTTTTCCGAGCCTCCTTGTTTTCTTGCAGACATTTCATTACCATAACTAGGTAACATCTAGTGACTAGCACTGATGATATTATCTAGTTAGGGTCATGAAATGTCTTCAAGAAAACAAGCAAGCTCAGAGAGCACCAAGGAACCCTCAATTCAACCCTGAGCTACAAATATTATCCTTTATTAATAGTTCTAATATTTCTTATCACACTGGGAGCAATGGATGTGAGGCTGTCCATTGGTATTGTAAGCTAGTTTGCGTCTTCCTTGTTCTGGGCAATGTGTATTTATTTTGCAAAATTTGCAGGTTGCAGAATCGGTACAGTCTTACAACACATTGTGAATCATTAAAAGTTATCTCTTCTCTTTAGTTCAGTGGCCTGAGGAAAAGTTATAAAAGACAGTGCTATGAATTATAGTAAAACTAGGCCTTGGGGGTTGGGGTAGAATGAATAGGCCATAAAGTTTTATTGTAAGCTGCCCACAGTCACATATGTCAGCTAGGTGGCTATATAAATCAAATAAATAAAGGAGCTACTTCTGCCTACCCATACAGGGGATCAGCTCAGATGGGGGCACCATCTCCTTGCTTCCAGTGCCATAAACCTGTACTCCCAAGCTGTATCCTCCCACCTCGAAAGTTCCCAGGAGGACCCCGAGGCAGACAGCAGCATTCTTGCTTTGCACAAGATTGCTACAACCGATCAGGTGAGATTGATTGTGCCCTGAATTTTCAGAATCCCTGCCATGCTCAATAGGCAGTATGCGTGTCATCTTCCAGGATGCTACACCAAATTGATGGCGGTCATTGTCAGCAAAAAGGCGGTGAAAATGTGATTTTCATTTTTCTATATTTAGCTGGTTTTAATACCTTATTAAAAAAAAATACAAACAGCACCTTCTGCAGGGCTGTATGGAATACTTTCTGGAGATAAATACAAAAATATCACAGCAGACGGGCAATTTTGGGGGGCTCACAGGATTGTTCTGGATATGGATTCCATGCCCTCTATCTGAGTCAGCACCGGGGCTTGGAAAGGATCTTACTACTATCTAGAAAAGGTATTAGGGGTACGGAAGTATTAGGGGTACAGAAGCAAGTTAAGCTAGGGTTCGGGTTTGAAAAAATAGATCTCCAGTTTCATCACAGGGGCAGCAGTCAGCCATTATTATCTGATCTTCTCTTCTCCTGCAGAGCCTCATATTCCTGGAACTTATTGTGTTCATCCACAAAGCCGGTTGAAGAATCACTTGCCAAAAGTCATCTGTCCCAGCGAAGTGCACGATAGCACTGGTTCCACAGTAGCCACTTGCATAAGCCAAGGCAGCTTGGCATGTTTGGACATCGATGACCTCATCTTAGAGGATCTAGTAGAACAGGATGAGGAGAACGATAGCGAGGGCAGCAATTAGCCATCTGTAGGCTTGGGATGCCAGCCATCTTGCGAGAGACAGACAGAAGGTTGCAAATTAGGGGAAATGGTATTTGTATGGAATCTTACTTTACATTCTCCTGAGTTCTGTGCCTTTCTCTTTTAATCATGAAAAGCAATTTGCTTCAAGTCCAACTTTCAACTGGGGAAGCTTAAGTTCATAGACCTGCACTTTATGCGACCAAAGTATTAAAGATCATGGAATTGGAGGATCCATGTGGCAAGCAATAAGCCAATAGATGAAAAGAATAATTCTCATTGTGATACGTTTTAATTCTTGAAATATAAAACCAAAAGGTCAAATATTTTTCTTAATTAAAAAGGACAAGCAACCACCCTTCAAAGTACTTGCATAATAATAGTAACGCTATTGAAGTGTTAGTTATATCATATATAAACCATTTTTCCCTGTAAATATTAAGGCAGGACTGTTAAATTTGCGGCCTACAGGCCAAATGCGTCACATGCTGGCCACATCTACACCAGGTTTAGCAGAGGGGGGGAAAAGTCCCAATACATTGCATGGCGACGTGAGAATTATCCTTTTTAAAGGGCATCGGGGGTGGGGTGGGGTTGGAAGCTAATATATACAATGCCTTAGAATTGAGAGCATACTTTCTGATTTCAAAATTGAAAGCGTTAGTATGTCTCCTACTGTGCAGATCTTTTTTTTAAATCAGTGATGAAAACTCATAACAAATTGCAATGTATCTTTTGTTGCCCTGGTATATTAAAATGCAAATTAAAATATTTTTCCTATGAAGATGTCTGATTTCACCAACAGTCTTAAGATAAATCAGAAGGTGCCTGCTATAGCACCTGAGAGGGAGTGTTGAGAAGCTCACAATATCTTGATCGCAACCATTCTCTTGCAGTTACTAAGAGGAACAGCAATTCTTTAAGAATCTGGTTTGAAGAGACAAATGTCCCAGATTCCGTTTCAGGCATTTTTGCATGGCAGCAGAAGTGGATGTGTAGTACCTCTGCAGGAGACTCCATGGAGCCTCACTCCCTCAGAATAGACATTGTATGCGAGATGTCCAAGTTCTAATATAAAACACCTTTATCTGGACTCAATTGTATGTATAAGATAGTTGTATGCATTGACCTCATTCTTACTAGGGGAGAGCTGAGATGAAGACTTGCAGGGTCATAGTAGGGTGACACACAGATCTGCCTTAGAATCCCTTCTTTTTGCTGCTTTGCTACAGCTTTGTGATTGGACCAGCTGAATGGAAGGAATTGTCCCTCTGCTTCTTTGTGTAGCTGTTAAGCCATTGCACCTTTTAATGGAATAAAGATCTAAGAGGAGTTTAAAGGATCCTTGAAAAACAAGTGGACAAGTCAGTGTTATCCATAATAAATTCATCTTGTCTTCATTTGCAGGATTTGTGTTTGCATGCTTTTATGTTCAGGATTTTATTTTCTTTGAAATAGAATTTTAATCTGAGCGGGCAAGGGAAATAAATATGAGCCATATCAAATGTTAAAAGATCCAGCAGAGTTAATAAAAGCACCCCTTGAAAAATAAACCCTGGGATGACAATATATTTTCCAGGAAGTAAGACAGTGACCCAAAGAATCTCCACTTCATTGCTGGGTGAAGACCAGTTTTACTTCCCGTTTCTATTTGTAAAAACTGGGCAGGAATACCAGCCCTTAAATGTCCAAAAGTGTATAGAGCATGCAGGAAAGTTGGAAATGACAGCATTATCATTGCAAGACCCCCAGTTGAAGCCAGACTGGAGCACTTGAGTGAATTTTGCCTTGCACAATGCCAAGATAAGGATGAAGGTGCCTCTTCAAAGCTATGTCCCCACATGCACTTAAACACCTGACAAACTAGCCCTGGGAACATTTTTTTCGTGCCGTACCTTTTCCACTCTACCTTGTGTGTAAGTCAGATCTAAGTTGTCTTTTCTTGTTCTGGTGATGAAAATATTTTTCCTTTACCCTGACACTTTCCAAGTATCATTTTTTAATCAATTCAAAGGTGGATGACAAGAACTATATCAGGAAAAAGCCAAAAATATTTTTCAAATATGATTCTTTTACTACTGTAGAATATTGTTTTCTGCCACACGGTGTCTCAATATACTTTTTCTTTCTTTTTTTGTCAGATTTCAAGGACTTTTAAATGGTTTAAAGTTACTACTTGAGATATCTTTGGCACTTTCTTCTTTTGATGAAAGATAAAAGCAATACTTTTTACGAAAGCTGCAAAATGGCTGAGACGCAAGAATCTGTGAAGTACAAGGCTCTCAGCCAATCAGTGTATTGCATAGACAGTTAAAGATGTTTCTCCTGAGGTCAGTTAATTAAAAAGCACAGTGTGTTTCCAGAGTTCAGTGAATTCTTTTGTAAAGTACATCCATCTGGATTTTGGTCTGCTTTGTCATCTTTTCAGCGGATAAGAATGGAGCTTAGCTGCCTTGTGCAGACCGGATCATCATTACCACCTTACGGATGGAGTAGGCACCACCACGAAACTCTGCCCAGTAGACTCCATCCTGATAACGGCTTCGGTAGTGACCGCCCTTGTACCAGATGCCATTGAGATTGGAATGGGCACACATATTGTACCACCAGCCACCTTTCTGGTAATGGGCACAGTTCCCTAGGCAGAAAGAATAGGGGGGGGGGGGGAGATCAAACCATGAATTAAGATGCCATAAATTTTTGGTAACTTAGAGCAAAACTGGGAAGCCACTGTGTCACATAGAACTTAATTGATGTGCCTTGGCCTAATTGAAATGACTTTTGAAGATAACACATTCAAATATCAAGCAAATCCAGCAATGTTAGGGAGGGAAGGAGGGAATAACTGATTCTTGGCCCTGCCTTCCACTGGCTTCAGCCCAATCTAGTGTTAGCATGTAATGCAATCTCTAAAAAAATTAGAGAAAATATTGCCCTTCCTTGGCAGGGAAAGGGTGCTCACAATTTCTTAAGACCTTCAAAGGCTTCTATCCATGCTTATCTTTAGTAAGCAGTTGCTAAACCGGTAGGATCCTACCTGCGGTGCAGTGTGTTTCTAGTTTTGCTTTGTGCATCAAGCAGCATTTGGAGTGAACATAACTTCCAATTATTGGAAGGCGGGGAGGGAGAAAGAGTTAGAACCAACTTTGCAATAGGTGAAGACAAATGAGACAGAGAAAAATAATCAAAAGTGAAATCCTTTAAGTGTCCAGGCTCCCTTCTAGAAATCTGAGGCAGAATTAAGCAAGTTTACTGCTGCAGAAATATTAATTTGCTTCCCATCTAAGTTCTCCCTTAATGTCTTGTGAACTGCACATTCTAGACAGTATTCTTTTATGTAGCACAATTCTTGCTCTCCCCCCTCCACAACAAAATGGAAAATAAGAGCCAACACTGTCTTTCAAAGACATAAATAAAACCAATTGACCTGACTGAAGCTAATATGATATGCCTTGGGCCAGAATACACGTCAGCTGCTAAATCATAAAACAGACAAGGATTTTATTTTGCAGCCATTCTGCCTCAAATAGAAAATTCTGTCTAGGCAAGTGGAAAACCCAGTTTGTGCTGGCTTGCTATTTCTTTCCCTCTCAAATTTTTCTATATGGTTCAGATAAATTACAACATAAAGTCTTCAAGAGGAAAAGACAATTATTTGCATGGGGCCTTTTGAGTCTTCTACCTGGAAATCTTTGATTTTCCAGAAATAAATAAAAAAAGTTTTGTCTCCTAAAAATGAAAGTTTCTGCTGAGGCAGCATATCTCTAATAATAATGCATTTTGCAGGAGAATAGAAGCCTCCAAGTCTCCTTGATGTACATAAGACAACATATGGATTTTATAGGTCAAAATATTTTAAACTGGCTGAAATTTGACTATAAATGTAATCATGGTCTTGGGACCAGTTTCATTTCTTACTACATTTTAACAATCTGGGCTTTTTTGAATTAAAGATATGAAAAACACATCCACATACACTTAATGTGTCATTTTGGAAAAACAAAGCTAACCCTTTAACCATTCTCTTCAGAGACAGAACAATCACCTTTCACAATACTCCATCCTTATGATCTGCACATGTTGATTTAGCTTAGGAATCAATGTGAAGTGAGTTCCATATTTTGGCCAAAAATTTATATTGATGATTTTAGATGGTATAGTTCTGCCTCCGCATCCCATCACAATAGCTTTCTCCTGCTTTACCATCATGTGGAAGCAACCAGTGGGATGCCCCATTGGCCAGCAGGTTCTAATAGCTGCCTCAGCCCAACTGGTTGATGTTGAGCTGAAGCCTTCCTCGCAGTTTTCATGAGGAAACTCATCATCAACCTGAGCTCCAAGGAGAATGAAAGGGATTCAAATACAATGAGTATAAACTCTTCTCTATACAATTCATGGTGACATCCATAAGGCCCCCTTCCCCTATTTTCCCCACAACAATAACACTCAGGTGATTTGGGCTGAGAAAGAATAACTGGCCCAAGTCACCAAGCCAGATTTCCTGGCTATTGGAAGATTGTAACCTAAGCCTTCTGGTTTCAAGTCCACCTCCTTAAACATTACACCAAACTATTTTTTATGAATAGTCTTTCCTGCTCAGTTTTTGATGCGTCCTTCCAGCAGTTTCTGTCAGCAATTATGCCCTCTTACCTGAGTAAGCATCATGGTCATGATCAAGAGTGCTGAACTGTCGGCCATTGTGCCAGGAGAGAGAGTCTCCAGCACTGCCTTGATATTTTCCCAGCTGTAGCCGATAGAAATCACTCTCGGGCTCCAGAGCAAAGGTATTGTATTCAGCCTGTGCCTGTCGCCCACTCCAGTCTTCCATTAATATACGCAGCATGTATGAGCCCTGGTGAGTCAGCAAATGAATGGATTCCAGGCCCAGCCAGTGCTCTCCTTCCAGGTTTCCAAAACCATTCTAAGAAAAACGGCAAGCAAATGATTAGCAAAGTGCCATTAAGGCAGATGACTCTCTCTGGAGTACATCTGTAGTGGGAAATTAGGAATTTCATTCACAGAACATGCACTCATACAATGCCAGGTCAATATCCAGATCATCTGGCATTTCTGGAACCATCAGGATGCTTAAGAGAACATCCCTATGTCCCTGGTATGCTACTAAGGCAAAATGTGTATCTTTGGCTTAAATGTGTTTTGTGTACCATGATAGCTTAACATTATGGAAGAATCCATTCATTAAGGCTTTCTCAAGAACTAAAGTACAAACAATCCTAGCTTGGATAACCCAATTCCTTCTCACCGAAGATAAATATAAATTTATAACCATTTTTCTATAATGCTAACCAGGTCCCAAAGTACATATGCTTGAGTCTTCTGCTTTGAGGTTCATGATTGCTATCTATAGCCATCCACTGAAGTTCAGTTTATGAACCTGCCTCCTAGCTTCATCATGTATAGCTCTTCATCCTCAGCCCTGCTGTGTGACTTCGGTTCTCTAATGCTAACTTCAAGTAAGCATGCATCCTGCGATTCTCTCCACCTAACTGTACCCACAATTTGGGTATCCTTCCACTTCACAGCTCCTCTCTTTGTGGGGGCACCAGGAGCCACACCCTCCAACCTTGTAATGCTGCCAAGTGGTAAAGAAATTGACGGATCCATCCTGCCGCCGCTGAATGACTGTCCAACCACCTCCATCATATTCCTGGTCACACCAGACCTGGATGATACCCTGGGCATGAGCTGGTTGTAGCATGATGATGCCACTGGATTGGCCATCCTGTTGAGCTGCTTGACAGTCAGACCAAGGCCCTGCACAGGAAACAAAATAAAGCTTATTCCAAAGTGACTGATGCTGTTGTGGCTTCTAGAAAAACACTACATTTTGGTCTAAAGAACCACTGTTGATATTTTGCTTTGTGGCAGGCATGCCTTTAACCATAAACCGCATTTTCCATAGAAAGACTCAGTCTCCCCTGCACTAAGGGCCTCCTATATACTAGGAAGCCATGCTCTGGCAGTTAGGTCCTTGTCAGTTTTGAAAGCCTACCCACAAATCATTGGTTTCTCTTAGCAAATACTGTTTGATGCTTAGCCAAGCTAGAACATCAGATCAAGGGCTTAGATCTCCAAGATGAAAAGGATGGGACGTAGTTTCAATGTAGACTGCAATCTTTTTTTTATTTTTATTTGGTTCTGGTCAACAGATGCTTTGTGGAAGAAGCAGGAGGTCCCATGAATAAGTAAGGGTGAACAGTATTGGGTGGGGAGAGTCTATAAAGCCAACACTCTGCATTGAGAGTATGAATACTTCTTCTAAACTATAATAAGCTATTCATAGGGGTTTATAAGTCTACTTCAACTTTCAAAACCAAACTAATACATCTGTGGAATGGAACATCCCTTAGTTGGCAGTCTAAAAGTATACTAGGAATAGCATGAAGCACTTGCTGTTTATATTTTGGGCCAGGGGATAAGGCACTGCAGAGAAAAGTGGCAAATTGTTTACAAGATAAAGAACACTTGGAATGTCTATGCTTTGTCTGCATGAACATCCCAAGAATTCTACGTGTTACATGTTAATCTGTATTCCACACAGATAAGTAACATTAAACTGTTCCTGGACTGTTTTACTTCAAATTATGGGTGGAGTAACTGCATAGCTGAGCCCTACAGAAAATGAAACATAAATCATCATACCAATATCATATAGAAATATAACTCAGATTTCTTTCACTGGTGGGTGGAGAGGAAATAAAGGAACACTGCACTATCCTTTTTAGGAATAGCATTACCTCCCCATTTGGGTTACCTAGGACCTGGTCACTTCCCCTCATGGCAACAGGCTGCTAAGCACAACTTTAGCTGTGTTTTTTGGCAGTTGTATTCTCCCTCACCTGTAGATTTGGTGGGCCCAATAGCAGGGAGAAGAGGAGTGTTATCCAGTGGAGAGGGAGCCTTGTCAGACCAGTGCTGAGCAGATGCTGTCTGGTCTCGCTGGATATCATTGATGGTGTCAAAGTGGGCTCTGCTTTCATTGGAGGTGCTTGCAGGGTTGTGTGGTACCACTGGTGCCAAAGGTGGCTGTGTGAAGAGGAGGAGCAATCACATCCCAACAATCATATCCTCAAGGAGCAACATCCAATTTAGATCATCTAATCTGAATTCTAAAACTCTTCCAATGCTGATTTTTTGGGGGAAATGGATGACTCATGGATAATACAATAATACAATACAATACAATAGTAGAGTTGGATAAGGCAGACTTGCTGTTGGCTGCCTATGACACAACCAGTTACAGAGAGCAACCCAAATCTTTTCGATTTGTGGGGGAAGGTGGGGCTACAATACATGTATAGAAGTCCATCCTTCCTTTGTCTGGTGCTCTCCAAAACACATTTGGAAAGCATGAAATTGGCGAAGGCTAGTTTGTGAAGAAACCAAAAGGTCCCCCAACCATACAGCAGTGCTTTTGAAGAGCATTATGCCCCCGTAGAATAGCTGTGCATATTTGTTTCTAAACAATATTTAAGTAGATGATTAAAATGAAAGCAAGATGCTAGATCTGAAGCGTGGAGGGATAAGTCTTTTGCTCATCCCACGCTGGTGGTCTGAAAACAGATTAACTTGGAATGCTGAAAATGTGGGTGGTGCAAATCACATCGGCTTTCACCCTATGATTACTGTCACACAGGTTTCCTGTGGGTTCATAGGAGTTGATGGATAACATAGTGTAACAACTTCTTTGGGTTTTTGGGTGGGGGTAATTTATTAAGAAAACATATCAAGGCTAATGGCACCAATTTGTTTAGTCTCCCCCAGCCTAGCTCTGGAAGCAGAATTTACATTTAGCTATCTCCATTTCAGTGTTTGCTTCCAGTAATGCTGCCACATGGTTTTTAAATTGCAGGGAGAATCGAGTATCATAGTCTTAAGTTTTCTCTAACTGTATGTACTGCTTGCAGGCAATAATGTTATTTTAACAGAAATCTCCACACAGTTATTTTGAATTGTTCAGGAAATAAGGAAAGGGCAAATCATATGCTGGCCAACGTCCATTCTCTGTCAATCCAGAGAAGGATTTCTGCCTTGGATCTGACATGTCTTTCCTTTTATCTTCTTCAATCCCTCCAATCAGTTGAGTAGAAAAAACTCCTCTGAGCAGCCTTTTTGATTTTGGAAAGTTACAAACAGATCAGGGGTCCAGATGAATTTGAAATAGGATTTTGAAATTAATGATAAAAATTCTTCTCCTGGGGAAATACTGTTTTTTTTTAATTCACATACAAACAACATAATAAAACTTTAGAAATGATATAGTAGAGGGAGCCACAAAGAACTAAGATCACAGTTAAAGGAGTTAATTTTAAGATTGTCTGCCTTTATACATAGACTGTTTTTAAAAAGTGCTATCTGACATGATTGAGACTGATTTGAAATTGCATTTTAAAATGACATGTTACATTAATGACATGGAGAAAGATGTTATACTGAACATACAAAAGAAACCAGCTGGTAATAATTAAAAAGGATAAACAAATAACAAACCAGGAGAGTGACCTAGACAATTTTCCTATATTGGTTTTACAAAAGAGGCTTATTAAAGCTATGGAGAAGTTTTCTGAAAAGAGACAAACAAACAAACAAATAAATAAATAAGATTCAAGATTCGAATAACAGGACTAAAGTTCAAGATTGTTAAAAGTAAAAGGAAGAATTATAAAGTTGATTTTTTTGATCAAGGTTAAAATAGATCTGTTGTTAACCCCTAATGGATTTTGCTGACATCAGGACTGAAACGATGCAATTTTATGGATTTGCTAATTTTTCACGGAGAAAGTATGATTTTAGAAAATTCCAGTTTCAGAAGGAAAAAAAATCAGCTACTATTATCCTATTAATCCTGAAACCGTGCTTCTTTCTACCCTGCCTACCCTCTCTTATCCTCTCTCTGGTTCCTAAGTCCCAGTTGCCTCTGACCAGTACCTGTGGGGGCATCTCCCTGCCTGCTCTTCCTTGCTGGCACTCTCTCTCTAGGCGGCTGATGAGGGCACTCTGATTGTTGACAAGGACTGCCAAAGCATTGTACTTCCCCTCCAGTTGACGATAACTGGCCGCCACCCGTGCGGCCTCAGCAGAAGCATTGGCTACACGCCATTCAAGCTGAGAGGTCTGCACTGGTCGTTCTCGTCGTTGAAGGATCTCGTGAAGCAGCTGAGTATAGAGCTGGGTCACCCGGGCATTCACATTGCGGCTTTCCTTACGTAATGCCTTGACCTCGGTCACCATAGCCCCATCCACCTCCACCAGTCGCCGTAGTTCATCCATTTGGGCCTTCTGCCGGCTCAGCTGGACATGGAGCTCTTCCACCTCACTACGATTGGGACCTGGAGGTTCAGGGGGAGGACGTACACTGCTCCAGCACACTGCTCCCGTGAACTTCTGCTGGGGCAAGATGAAGGTGTAGGTACATCTTGGTCCAGTGATTGGTTCAGGACCTGAGAGAATTGGCCTGGCCAGGCTCAGTAACAGCAGCACCAACACTGAGGACCGAGGCTCCATATTTGTGGGAAAAGAGGCAAAAGCCGTCAGCAGGGTGGATCGGAAACAAGTCCTCCTTTCAGAAGACCTATAAAACAGAGGATGAACAGCTTCAAATCCAATAGCAGCAAAGAATGCACAATAAAGCCACTTGCTTACACAAATGATACAAAGCTTGCATTGGGCCTTCCCTTGGGCTTTTTTGTTGTCATAACTCATGAGAGGAGAAAACTCAGGAGAGGGCTCTTCTAGGTTCGCCTGGGTTTGGGCGACCCTCTAGCAAAGATTCTGCCCGGTTCGGCAAACCCCCAAATCCCACTCCTGGCTGGGCCCACTCTCCCCTCCCAAGAGTCTCCACGAGGCCTGTTTTGGATGCCAGGTAAGTGCAGGACTTGCACGGAGGCTTGGGGAGGGCAAAAAAATGGGCCTCCCAGAGGCTCTAAAAAGCTGTTTTCGCCCTTCCGGAGACTGTTTTTGCCCTCCCGGAGGCTCAAAGAAAGCCTCTAGAGTCCGGGTATGGCAAAAAACAGGCCTCCCGCCATCGTGGAGGAGGCCGATTAGGTCACGCCCACCATGCCCATGCACACCCAGCAACCGGGCAGAGAACCCGTTGCTAAAATTTTTGAAGTCCCCCCCCCCTGAGAAAACTCCACTTTGCATGTCAGTATTTGGAGCCAACTGAAAACAAAATAATAAGATATTATAAGTCTCACATGTGAGATGGCTCAATTTCTCAGACATCTCTCTTCTGTGAGTGAGAAGCAATAAAGACAGAAACCAGGGTGTTCCCATCTTACAAACTTCACAATTGGCATGTCACCAGTTTAGGTTTGGATTAACATTGCAATGGGGTTTGAGAAGGAAGGAGAGCAAGAGATAAACCCCGGAGAGATGAGGCTTCTAGTTCCTGTATAAACAGAGTTCCACTCCCAGGCCTCTTGGGCAGTTCCATCTGGATTTCATCACAGTTTCTTTAACCCCCGCCCCTTCTCCCTGTCCCTGTTCTCATGCTGGCTTTCAAGAGTAGAAGAAGAGATTAAAATAGCTGCGGGCATTTATTGTTAGCAGTGGGAGAGCTGGAACCAGCCAACATGGCTACTTTCAGACAAATCGGTTAAGGGAATAATTACACCGTCTTCCAGTCTCTGTCAGCAAGCATAAAGTTTATTTTATTTTATTTTATTTATTTATTTCATCAAGCATGAATTGGATAACAGATATAAGTATAATCATGATTATGAATACATGAAATGTATACGAATACAAGGGAATATTAGAATAGGGACGGTAGGCACACTGGTGCTCTTACTTCAGTTAGTTACGTAGTTACTTAGTAGAGAGTTACTCAGAAGTAAGTCTGAATGGACTAAAAGGACATGAGATTCTTGCAAAACTCGGGAAGTCCTTGTAGGTATTAAATTTTTAGTTTGAACATAAAAGACTAAAAGAACATAAGGTCTTTGCAAGCCTAGCTAAGAGAGCGGGTAATTATTAACACATAAGGACCAGTGGGAATCTCCCATTTGCCAAATAATTTTGTTTCATTCTATGTTTTCCTAAGATATGCCTTGCAAGAGATCAGATACAAGCCAGTTACAGCTGTAATCCCATGCACCTGCTTTCTAAGCCACATTTAATTAGCCAGGCATTGCACAATAAGAGCTAAAAATATGTATCTACATTTAATGCATATCACCTTCAGTTTTTTTAAACATCAGTTGGAAAGGGACTGATCACTATTAAGTTTATGTCTGAAACATATTTTTAACATGTCTTTCTTAAGTGGCCTTGAGGATGATACTTTTTTTGAAACCCATATAGATAGTCCTTGACTTACAACCATTCATTTAGTGACTGTTCAAAGTTACAACAGCACTGAAATAAGTGACTTATGATGTTTTTCATACTTACCGCCCGTGCCAACTGGCATGTTTTTATGACCGCTGCATTGTCCTGAGGTCATATGAACACCATTTGTAACCTTTCTAGTTGGTTCTTGGCAAGCAAAGTGAATGGGGGAAGCCAGATTCACTTAACAACTGTGGCAAAAAAAAATGGGGCAAAACTCCCTTAGCAACTGTCTTGTTTAGCAACTGAAATCAATTGTGGTCGTAAGTCGAGGACTACCTGTACTTGCTTAGAGGAAAATTGCTCAATTGGTGCCATTGACCAATATTCTTCCATCAAATATCAGAGAAGGATTTTTTTTCTCCTCCTCTTTCAAGATTGCAGCACAGGAGCAAAAGCATCGAATTCCGGCCCTTTCCCTAATACACCTCTTATCTCTAATCAGTTAGCATTCAATAATCAGAATGCCAGTAATCAGTTGGCATTCATTTGATAGTATTTGCAGGGAAACATTATCTTATACATTAAGATAATGTATACATTAAAGTGGAAGATGCATTTAATATTACACCATTTGGCAGTTTTTTCTTGAAATGTGGTCCTAGGATCTCTCAGGGGATTCTCAGAGGTCTGAGAAATCAAAATTATCTGCTAGCCTACATTGAAAAATAATAAACATTAAAATCCCATCAAGCGAATGTGAGGAGCACTAGTGGTAGTGAATGTGTGAATTTTAACTTTTAATATGGTAAATATCAATAAATGTAAGCCACACAATCAAAAGCTCTTTTGGGATCTTCCATAATTTTTAAAAGTGGGAAGGAGTCCTGAGAGAAGAAATTTAAGAAATGTTGCTCTAGACAATCTTTTCTTCTGCCTTTGACATGAGCTATCTCAACCAGCTGCCTCCATGTTTCCAAATTCCTAACCTCAACTTGAATGAAAATCTGAGAATTGAAATTTAATACATTCTTTGTTTTGATACACTGTATGATACATCTATGATTTTAACAAAATCCAGAAAAAAACACAGCATTAAGTATGCACTATGCATTAAGCTGGCTGGAGAATTCTGGGAGTTGAAGTCCACAAGTCTTAAAGTTGCCAAGTTTGGACACCCCTGCACTATGTAGTGCATTAAAAGCAGCTTTAACGTGGAACTTAAGAAAAGCATAGTAAGGCTGGAAATCAAAACATTACAATCTCAAATCTCACCTTGTTTCACCCATAGGTCAACCAAAGCTGTAGTCCTAAACATACTTAATTGAGAGAAATAATTACTAAGTGCAGTTGTATGTATTTCCGAGGAATGTAAATAAAATTGCATTAATCTGGCTTTAGTGCTATAATAAATTTGAATTGATAGAAGAGAATATTTGTTGGATTGAACTTTGGGTTGTATCTGCATATGTATGTATGTATGTATGTATGTATGTATGTATGTATGTATGTATGTATGTGTGTTACAACCCCTGGTATGCCTAAATATGGGAGGAAGGTCACTACTCCCTCTTTCTGTCCTTCGGCTGCATCACAGAAGACCATGCAGGCAGAAAACCATATTTTTATTTTTAATGTTGCCTTTTTATATTTGTGTTGTATTTGTACTGATAAATAAATAAAGGGAGACTAGTATAGATCTATTTCGAGCTAATTAGCTCTCATCAGCTAGCCATACCCTTACTGGGATTTGTATGTATGTATGTACGTAGGTACCATATATAAAATGAGAGCAAACCCCACTCCCTACTAGAACTCATGATGTTACCTAGTTTGTTAATGAAACATCTGCAAAAAACCAACCAAGCTCAGAGAGCACCAAGGACCCCACAAATTTGAAATGAAACAAAGTTGTATTAAAATAATCAGATTTTGCTTATCAAAAAACAGAAGAGGGTGCTTGTGCAACCCTAAAGAGCAGTGGTGAAATTCTTTTTTTTTTTTCACTACGGGTTCTGTTGGCATGACTTGGTGGTCATGGCAGGGGAAGGATACTGCAAAATCTCCATTCCCAGCCCACTCTGGGGCCAGCCAGAAGTTCTCCAGAACCTGTCAGTACCTACTGAATTTCACTCCTGCTACAGAGTGCATATTGATAATGAGAACGCATTTTAAAAAGTCACATTATTCCTGTAAAGCACATACAGAGTATCGTTTTCTTGGAACTGAATTTTTCCTTCTCCTTCCAAGATTTTACATGGGACGACTTTAAGTAAAGGTACATCTTAAACAAAAGACAGTCTACTAATACGGTTAAAGGCAGTGGGTTTGAACCTAAGAGGCTTTTTGATTTAGTTTGCCTTAGGCATGAATCCAACTACTTTTGGGGCCAACCATTTTCTCTCAACCCTATGAAAAAGGCAATGGAAAACTAATTACAGTATGTTGTGACTCAACATCATCTTAAATAAGGTTCAGTGCAAAATCTTTTTATTTAAAAAAAACCCATCATCATCATTATGACAATGAAGTCTGCATAGTGGATAGTATCTGGAGATAACAGAATATAAAGGAAAAAAATATGAAGGAAAATAGCAAACTTCAAAGACCTGCAAATAAAATGATTGTACCAATAGTAACAGGCGCCTGGGGTGGAATCCCAAAACTCCTGGAGCACCACTTGAATACCATCTGCATTGAGAAAATCACCCTCAGCCAATGGCAAGTGAGGGTCCCTGGAACAGCTTACATCCTGTGACAAGACCCTTAGCAACGTCAAGCAACAGAATCTGCCTATCCAAGGTCCTTGGAAAGGACTTGATAGGTGGATAAAATTGCCAAATACAGTCTGAATGTCTAGCTAACTTCTGCAATGAACGGGTAGTTCTCTACTTACAACAGGTCACTTAGTGAACATTCAAAGTTACAGCACTGAAGAAACCGTGATCACGACCATTTTTCACATGTATGACCATTGCAGCATTCCCATGATCACGTGATCAAAATTCCAACAATTGGAAACTGACTCATATTTATGACGGTTGCAGGGTCCCAGCATCAAGTGATCACCTTTGGCCACTTTCTGGCAAGCAAAGTCAAGGGGGAGACCAGATTCTCTTAACAACCATGTTACTAATTTAACAAATGCAGCGATCCATCTAACAAATGTTTCAAGAAAAGTCATAAAAGGGGGGAAAGCTCACTTAACAAGTTTCTCACTTAGCAGCGTAAATTTTGGACTCAGTTGTGGTCATAAGTTGAGGGCAATCTTTATTATTTGCGCATCAAAAAAATGTCCATCTATCAATTGTAAAAGATTATATTATACTCTTAGATTTTGCACGGATACTATGCTGATGCATTACAACATCTTAGGTTCTTGGAAAGAATTTGATGAATATTAGCTAAAGAATTGGCAGCTGTGACTTCACATTGTTATGAACAGATAATAATAATAATTTATTATGTATATCTGCCTTCCATTATGCATGTGAGATATTCTCTTTTATATATTTATAAAATGAACTGGCCAAACTCTAAAGAGACCCACAATTGCTACTCAGGGGAAATTTATTTCATTTAATTATTGTACTAGCAAATTGTTTTCAACTCTAGGAATCCCATAGATTTTTATGCTGTCTAATAACTTAGTGGTTCTCAACCTTTTCTTCACCACACACCCCTTTGCAGACCCCCTGTGATGACATCACAGCTCCCCCAGGGGTCTGCAGATCACAGGTGGACAACCACTGCAATAACTTATATACTGCCTCTTCTTAGGCATCTCGGTACCTCTAGATAAAATAAAGACCATCTAAAACAAAGATTCAAACCATCAAAATAAAACCCATTGTATTGGCCTCTAAACCACACGATAGTCCTCCTTGGATTGGCTGCATCCATTTAACTTGCATCTTCAGCCCTGAATCCCTGAAGGAAATGTCTTGAGATCTTCCAGAAAGAGCAACATAACTTCACCGATACGCAATTAGGATGGATGGGTAAGTAGGTAGAATTCCCCAGTGAATGGTCTGCCATTGAGAAGGTCAGATTCCTGACTCTCTCTCCCCTTTGACCTTTCCTGAAAGATGGTTTCTCAGTCTGTATCCCTTAAACCAGTGACGTGCGGTGAGGTTTATGGCTGGTGAGGCTGGTGACGTCATCAAGAAGGCGGGGAATGGGACCATGTGTGCAGGAGGCTGAGGCTGCCTCAGCCTCCCTCCTGCACATGTGGTCCCATTCCCTGCCTAGGATTTCCTGGGTCCCCATCCTAACTGAAGATTAATCAAATCTGACCCCGCTTAGTTTTCTTGGAATCAGCCATGGCTTTCTAAGCGCTACGTTCAATATCGTATCACAAAATAATAATTGTAAAAAAAATACACCTGCTTTTTCTCTCTGTCTCTTTCAGCAGCGCAATTCTTAACAAGGCGCCCACCATGACTCGGTTTCCAGGGTCCTTTCGCGAGCGAGCTGGCAGGGAAACGGTAGCTGCCGGTCTGAAAAGTCCGTCGCACTTTCTGCTTTCGTGAGCAACTTCCCGTAAACCCGGCGTTGCTCAGTGTGAGGAAGGGAGCCGCTCGCACATGCGCATTCACCCTGGAAACATGAGCTCCAGCATCAGAACCTGACAGAAGGTGGGGAATGGGACCACGTGTGCAGGAGGGAGGCTGAGGCTAGAGGAGCCTCCTGCACCTCCCTCCTGCACACGTGGTCCCATTCCCCGAGGCTTCTCAGCGCCTTTTCCCTTTACCCCTTTTTTTTCTTTTCATGATGAGTGCGGTGAGGCTATGCCTCCCCTGCCTCTCCTGACCGCACGTCCCTGCCTTAAACTGTCTTTTACACATGGGCATTACTGCCTTGCTCAGGTAGAAATGTTGATATTGGTTCAATATTTTACTGTCATTTGAATTCCTACTTCTGAACAGAGAATTGAGCCTGTAGGATGTAGGACTGGGGAGAAGCAATCAACGCTATCACCAATCTGCCACAGTGGTGGGTTCCTACTGGTTCGGACTGATTCGGACAAACTGGTAGTAGCTTGGCAGCCTGGGTGGCTGGAACCGGCAGCGGTTCTCCCGGCGCTGCCATAGGCGCACTATAGGCGTCGCTGAGGCACCGCCATCTTGGTTTTTTGCTTTTGCGCATGTGCAGAACAATTTTAATTGACTGCGCATGCGTGTGCATTGTGTATCAAACGCATGCGAAGCGTCTCTGAGCGAACCGGCAGTAGTCTCTGCCGGAACCCACTCCTGGTCTGCCACCAACGTGACATGAGACAACCTCATATGAGCAATGCCATGAAAGGAAGTCTACGTGGGCATTGTTTGGATATGGAAAGCTAATTTCCTACTAATTATTTTCATGTTACTCAATTCCATTTTGTCGTGAAGATTAAACAGCTATGCACACAACCCACCAATACTTATAAACAGAATAGATTATTTCCTGCATAGACACACTGCTCCTTCTACACAAAGCTTCTCCAAACCAAAAGCCAAAAGGAATAAAAAATAACCCACATTAATAACCTTGTTCTATATATAGATTAGAATTGGCAGGGTTTTTTTTGAAACTGCTGGAGAAGGTCTTCTGTGTAACTTGTCCTCTCAGTCTATTATTCAATGCCCCGCTGTCTTACCTGCATGCTGGTCACCTCCGCGTCCAAAACAATAATCCAGCTCTTTCGTTGTGTTAACCCATGTTCTTTGCTGAAGCAATGACAAGAACCCCCTAATCCTAGACTTCAACCTCTCAGCAGACCCCGTCTGTCTCTCACATCAAGCGTCCTGCCAGCGCCAGGAAAAAGTGTTAAATTCCTTCTGCTGCGCACTGCAGACCATCAGGATATGATTTCCAGCTTCCTCTTAAGGCAGTCATAGGACTGTTTATAATAAGAATTAAAGGCACGGAGTGTGTTCCCTTCCCCTTGTTGCTCTCCAGATAGTTTGTCGAATTAACCCTTTTTCTGCATTCATGTGATATTCTGAATTGTGGAGCAGGCAAATGGGCTGGGTTTTCACAACTTTTTCACTCTCTCACACATAAGTAACCAAATGAGCACGTTGTGTAAATACAGCCACTGGGTCTTTAGCTACAGGTGAAGTATACGGTATTTATTTCTTAAGGTACAACGGTGATTGTGCTCAGACTTTCCATTGATGCGGTCATGAAGTAAAGTGTGCAAAAAGTGCCGGTCCAGGCAGGGAATTTCAAAGGAGGGTCATAACCACCACTTGATGCCTTGATAATTCCAACTGGCTGTTGAATGAATGGTAAGTCAAAGACTCAAATGTTAGTAACTATACATTTGTGCACACCTAGGCATCTATTCTATTTGGGAGATGAAGAGCACATCATCTAGAATACAAATGTCAGAGAGAAGGAAAGAAGGCAACAAGGGAAACTAGAAATCATGCTCAGGTAAACTCATCTAAGGCAGGAATATACATATCAAGTAAAATTTGCTCTGTTTCAATCTTTATCAGAAACAATTTCCAATGGAAACATTAAACAGACAATTTGGGAAGGTAAATTGGACTTGCATTCTCCGTTGTGGGTCCCCTGAGAGATGTCTTCCATTTACCGTTATTTTGCATTTAAATACCCTCAAGAGTTTTTCCAATCAGTTGATATATTTTTGCAGTCTTTTCTTTTTAAGCAAGGAAGTGAGTCTATCAGACTTCATTTCTTCCTAACATGGAACTGCTAGGAATGAAGCGTCCAAATTTGCCCCCACCGATTTTCTTGTAAATCCCTACCTTAAATTTTGCATTCTCTAAATGTCCAGATTTATTTCCATGGAAAAAATGAAGCAAGTCTTTAGCACTGCAGTTCTCAGTGGGAACCAATATGTGCCCACGGTAACTCCTTTGGCATTCATTAGGTTTCCTTCCCTCCTATTCATGTTTAATTTGGTAGTGTTTTAACTGGGAAGGATCCTGGGGTTGGGCAAATCTGTGAATTCATTTTGAATCTCAGACTTTATTTCTCTCTTGAGCATAATTTCTTGGGCAAATTATACTGGGGTCTTGGGGTTAAGTGAGCTTGGTTTTCTTTTTGCAGCTCTGGGAAACCTGTATCCAAACATTTTAACTTTGAGCTAGACAAATTCTCCACTGCTGCAAATTATTTTCGGACTCCTCTAGTAAGTTCTGGTCTAGGTAGGACGGTGCTGTTGGGAACATACATTTGCGGTTTTAAAACAGCAGTTTTCGGGAGTAGCGAAACGACCTCTGACCTGATTTGTGGTCGTTATCAATTTATTTGGCTTTTAGCCTCTTCAGTTTGGTGCTGGGAAAGGTGTGTTTTGTAAATAGCTGTTTTGTGAATGTAAGCACTTTCTGGCAAATTCTAACAAATAAAATTCCCTTAAAATTTCAGATGTCTCTCTGGCCACAAATGGTGTGGAAGTCTCTTTCCAGAGACATACAGTGGGAAAATCTCCAGTGTAAATAGCTCTGAAGTTCTCTCTCTCTCTCTCTCTCTCTCTCTCTCTCTCTCCCTCCCTCCCTCCCTCCCTCCCTCTCTCTCTCTCTCTCTCTCTCTTTCTCTCTCTCTCTCTCCGCTCCTACTTTGAAACCAATTGTTTTCACCAGTGAACATAAAGGCTCCATTCTGTTTGAATGCAACTACTTCCATCTCTGTGTAAAGGGAAGTGACCATTTTTCTTTTCATCTTTATTAGAACTGCATTGGAAAGAATACGAAAAAAGAAAATGGAAAAATAAGATGTGATGCTGCTGTTGAACAAGAGCTGAAAGGATCTCATGCTGACAAGGAAGTAATGTGTGGTCCTTTGTGACTCACCTTTTGGATTTCAGTTTAAAGCATATTTATTTCCTTGATAGAAGTTATCCAGACAAATTGGCATTTGTTTTACACTAGAAGACTTACCTTGGGATTTATTGTTTGCTGAATCTGCCATTAATTTTTTCCCCATACATGTCCCAGGGAGAGAATCAATCACATGCCTATTTTAAACCATGACATTTTTGGGATAAAAACCTTTTTGCAGAGAAGTCGGGAGGTTTGGCTACAGTGGTATGATAGGTAGCGTTGATTGATGGAGAATCCAGCTTTGAACAACTGAACTTATAGAATAATTTCGCTAAACTTACTCTGTCCTAGAAATGGCCCCTCTCACTGTGTTTTTGCTGGCAATGAGATAAACCAAATTACCACATTCATTTCTGGCAAAGGATATCTCAAAGAGTGGTAATTCCCAATAACTCCGTCTGTTGGCCTGGGTTGCTATGACTTTAACATAGAACACTGAACATTTGATTTAAGTGTGGAAATCTACAGATTTCCTTTGCTTTATGTGAATTTATTTATGCCAATTTTAATTTTCATCCAAGAATTTGCTTTATGCAAAAATGCTAAGCAATTTGCACCAAAGGTCTTAAACATGCCAAAACATCATCCCCGAAACTTGAATATTTTCCCTCCAAAATCTCTTTCTGCTCTCAGTCGTATGTTTACTATTATGTTGTGCAATTGTTCCAGTTCTGTGTCCAGTCTCCTGCTTATTTCCATCGTTGTAATAGTTATAACTGTTACCATGGAGTCAAAATTGCTTTAAACATCTTGTTCAACCATCTTATCTAAAATAAAAAAGGAAGCATTCTGTCTAACATAGAAACAAAGCTAGGCATATTCCATTACATGTACCAAAGCTGGTGAATGGCCTCTAGCCTAGGACAAACTTTTAACCTGGGCAAATCTGCTATGATGTTGCTCTTCAGGTGCTTTCATTTTGATTTTTGTAGGCCTTTGAGATTTTAAAATGACCAATTACATGAATGAATAGTTTCAATGGTGATGCTGTTACTTTAAATGAAAGAAGACAGCTATATGGACAATGTCATCATGTAATTCAGCCACTACATCAAACATGTTTTTATTTTTAGTATCTTGCAGATTCCAATTCTTCCTAAAGGAGGGGTGAGCCAGTTAAAGTATCTCAGAGCAGAGCAGACACAATTGAATGGCAAACCTAGAACCTAGGTTTGAACCCTTGATGCTATTATCGCATCTCTGACTTTGACTTTGTCGCTTGCTTTTAAACATCTTTTTAAACATCTTTTTAAATATCTGCTTTTTAAACACCTTTTTAACATCTGCTTTGCCGGCTCCTACACCATTTTGAAACCCTCCTGAGTGAAACCCGGTTAGGCGACTAGCCCATTAACTCACCCTTTCATCTTGGGTCAAGAAAACTTTCTCGACAAACAATGATTTTACATCTATTTCTCCAGCACCTGTTACCAACCAATTTCACCCCATGATTCCATTTCTATGTACACGAAGCCGGAATTACTGCGGCTGCGGCTGCGGGAATCCCCTTTCTCGCAGGTTTGGCCTCCAGCCCTTTCGAGGGCCCACCTTGAGGATGGGTTTATTAACCCTGAGAGGTGGAGGAAGTGCAAATTAAGGGTTTTTTTAGTAAAATATTTTTTAAGAATTTGTAGGGATTCTGGGGTTGGGGGGTGGGAGGAGGTCAGGAGTGATGACAAAGCCAGGTCACTAGGTGTGGTCGCGAGCGGAAGGAGTGGTAGGGAGGAGGAGGGGGAGGACACCGTTCCTATACAGGGCTCTTTGATTCCAACGGTCGTAGGGAGGGGCAGATGCGAGGACAGAAGAACATGCAGTCGGTTGGGAGACCGTGGGTGCTGGTTACACCCGGTCGCTTGTACCAACCCCCGCATTCTAGGTGGTCAGGAGCTGCAGACCCAGGGCCTGAGGCTGTTGTTATGCAATGCGAGGTCCGCTGTTAATAAGGCCCCCCTCATTCACGACCTAATTTTGGAGGGGGAGCCGGACCTCGCGGGAATAACGGAGACCTGGTTGGGCCACGAGGGAGGTGTACCCCTCGTGGAAATGTGCCCACCAGGCTACCGAGCATTTCACCAGCCTAGGGCCCAGGGAAGGGGCGGTGGGGTGGCAGCAATTATTCGGGAGGACTTAGAGCTGAGGGAGTCTACTGTGCCACAGACGTCCGGATGTGAATCCCTTGTTGTGAAATGGGGCCCTGGGAGACAGTTATAATAATAATAATAATAATAATAATAATAATAATAATAATAATAATAATAATAATAATAATAATAATAATAATAATAATAATAACAACAACAACAACAACAACAATAATAATAATAATAATAAAAATATTTATTTCTTAGCCGCACCCTCTCCCGAAGGACTCGGGGCGGCGTACAACAAAACATAGGAAATAAATATACAGACAAACATACATATACCAAAAACATATACCGAGACATATACAAAACATACTAGGAGGAGGTGAATTGGTAGATAAAAACAAGTAAAAACACAATGTTTAAAAACCCCTAAGTAAATTGGATGCAATTAAAATATCCCAGATAAAAAACCCGTCAGGAGCGATAAAATTAGATCAGAGTAGAGCCAGGCCAGCAACTTGAAATAGGTGGGTCTTGAGCTTTACACGAAAGGAGCGGAGGTCAGAGGTATTCCTAATATCCGGGGGGAGGTCATTCCACAGGGCTGGGCCCGCCACAGAGAAGGCTCTACTCCTAGGCGCCGCCCCCCGGCACTGCCTGGTGGACGGCACCTGGAGGAGGCCCTCTCTGTGCGAGCGGATTGGTCGCAGGGATGTATGGGGCAGAATACGATCCCGCAGGTAACTAGGTCCTGAGCCATGGAGCGCTTTGAAGATCGTTATCAAAACCTTGAAACGCACCCGATAGACCACAGGAAGCCAGTGCAGCTCGCGCAGGAACGGTGTCACATGGGAGTACCTAGTACTCCCCATAATTACCCGCGCGGCTGCGTTCTGGACCAACTGTAGCCTCCGGGTGCATTTCAAGGGAAGCCCCATGTAGAGAGCGTTACAGTAGTCCAAGCGAGACGTCACCAGCGCATGAGTGACCGTGCGTAAGGCGTCCCGGTCCAGTAGGGGGCGCAATTGGCGCACCAGGCGAACCTGGTGGAACGCCCCCCTTGCCACGGCTGTCACATGGTCATCCATGGACAGCCGGGCATCCAGGAGGACGCCCAAATTGCACGCCCGCTCCACGGGTGCGAGTTGAATGCCCCCGATGGCCAATGATGGAATTAATTGGCTGAACCGGGGAGCCGGTACCCACAGCCACTCCGTTTTGGAGGGGTTGAGTTTGAGTCGGTTGTCATCCATCCAGACCCGTACGGCTTCCACACACCGGGACATCACTTCGACGGCCTCGTTGGGGTGGTTCGGGGTGGAAAAGTACAGCTGAGTATCATCAGCGTACAGATGGTATCCCACCCCGAAACCACGGATGATCTCACCCAGCGGCTTCATATATGTGTTGAACAGGAGTGGCGAGAGGACCGACCCCTGTGGCACCCCACAAGTAAGGGGGCGTAGGGTCGACCTCTCCTCCCCTGCCAACACACGCTGCATCCAGCCAGAAAGGTAGGAGCCGAACCACCGCAGAACGGTGCCCCGGACCCCTAACCCCTCCAGCCGGCGCAGCAGGATACCATGGTCGATGGTATCAAAAGCCGCCGAGAGGTCTAATAGGACCAGGATAGAGGAGCAACCTCTATCTCTGGCCCTCCAGAGATCATCCACCAACGCGACCAAGGCCGTCTCCGTGCTGTGACCGGGGCGGAAGCCGGACTGGCGTGGATCTAGATAATCATTTTCCTCCAGATGTCGTGGAAACTGGTAAGCCACCACACTCTCTACAACCTTCGCCAGAAAGGGAAGGTTGGAGACAGGACGATAATTGGCCAGTTCCAAAGGGTCCAGGGAAGGCTTCTTGAGCAAGGGCCTCACCACCGCCTCTTTCAAGGCGGCCGGGAGAGACCCCTCGCCCAACGAAGCATTCACTAGGCCCAGGAGCCAGTCTCGTGTAACCTCCCAGGATGCCAGTATAAGCCAGGAGGGGCACGGGTCCAATAAACATGTGGTGGGTCGCAGTCGTCCACGCATTCTGTCCAAATCCTTGATGGCAACCAAGTCAAACTCCTCCCAGGTTGAATCCACAAGACTCGCCACGGACGTCTCCGTTGGACCACTGACAGGGACCCAATCCCTCCGGATTTGAGCGATTTTATCCTGCAGATATTTCCCAAATTCCTCTGCTCTGCCCTGTAGAGGGGCCTCCCGCGGCATCTGAAATAAGAGGGAGCGGGACACCCGAAACAGGGCAGCAGGGCGGTTCTCCGCGGATGCAATGAGAGTGGTGCAGTATTGGCGTTTGGCCACTCTCAATGCCACAAGGTACGTCCTTAAATGGGCTCGTGCCTGTGTTCGATCAAATTCGGAACGGGAGGATCTCCAACGACTCTCTAGGCGTCTCTTGCGGCAATTCATCACCCTTAGCTCCTCGGTAAACCAAGGGGCCAGGGTGGATCGTTGCCGCCGGAGAGGCCGCAAAGGCGCCACCCGGTTCAAGGCCCCGGTAGTCGCATTGTTCCACGCGACCACCAGGTCCTCTACCCGGGGGCGGGTCAGGGTTACAGGTGGTGGCCCAAGCTCCGTCTGGAACCTATCCGGTTACATCAGGCGCCTGGGGCGGAACCATCTAATGCTTTCCGGTTCCGCCTCCCCGCAGCGGGAGGTAGCACCAGGGAAGTCAAGACGAAGGAGTGAGTGATCTGACCATGACAGGGGAGTGATGGTTAAATCCCCTCCTCCCAGATCACTCAACCACTGGCCAGAGACAAAAACGAGGTCCAGGGTGTGACCTCCCTCGTGTGTCGGGCCCTGAATCAATTGAGTCAGGTCCATGGCTGTCATGGAAGCCATGAACTCCCGAACCCCCTCTGATGCTTCTCCCATCGATGGCAGGTTAAAATCCCCCATAACTAAAAGTTTGGGGGTCTCAACCGCCACCGATGCGATCAGCTCGAGGAGTTCAGGCAGGGCCGCTGATGTATAGCCAGGAGCGTGTGTTGGCAGGGGAGGAGAGGTCGACCCTACGCCCCCTTACCTGTGGGGTGCCACAGGGGTCGGTCCTCTCGCCACTCCTGTTCAACACATATATGAAGCCGCTGGGTGAGATCATCCGTGGTTTCGGGGTGGGATATCATCTGTACGCTGATGATATTCAGCTGTACTTTTCCACCCCGAACCACCCCAACGAGGCCGTCGAAGTGATGTCCCGGTGTGTGGAAGCCGTACGGGTCTGGATGGATGACAACCGACTCAAACTCAACCCCTCCAAAACGGAGTGGCTGTGGGTACCGGCTCCCCGGTTCAGCCAATTAATTCCATCATTGGCCATTGGGGGCATTCAACTCGCACCCGTGGAGCGGGCGTGCAATTTGGGAGTCCTCCTGGATGCCCGGCTGTCCATGGATGACCATGTGACAGCCGTGGCAAGGGGGGCGTTCCACCAGGTTCGCCTGGTGCGCCAATTGCGCCCCCTACTGGACCGGGACGCCTTACGCACGGTCACTCATGCGCTGGTGACGTCTCGCTTGGACTACTGTAACGCTCTCTACATGGGGCTTCCCTTGAAATGCACCCGGAGGCTACAGTTGGTCCAGAACGCAGCCGCGCGGGTAATTATGGGGAGTACTAGGTACTCCCATGTGACACCGTTCCTGCGCGAGCTGCACTGGCTTCCTGTGGTCTATCGGGTGCGTTTCAAGGTTTTGATAACGATCTTCAAAGCGCTCCATGGCTCAGGACCTAGTTACCTGCGGGATCGTATTCTGCCCCATACATCCCTGCGACCAATCCGCTCGCACAGAGAGGGTCTCCTCCAGGTGCCGTCCACCAGGCAGTGCCGGGGGGCGGCGCCTAGGAGTAGAGCCTTCTCTGTGGCGGGCCCAGCCCTGTGGAATGACCTCCCCCCGGATATTAGGAATACCTCTGACCTCCGCTCCTTTCGTGTAAAGCTCAAGACCCACCTATTTCAAGTTGCTGGCCTGGCTCAACTCTGATCCAATTATATCGCTCCTGACGGGTTTTTTATCTGGGATATTTTAATTGCATCCAATTTACTTAGGGGTTTTTAACATTGTGTTTTTACTTGTTTTTATCTACCAGTTCACCTCCTCCTAGTATATGTTTTGTATATGTCCTGGTATATGTTTTTGGTATATGTATGTTTGTCTATATATTTATTTCCTATGTTTTGTTGTACGCCGCCCCGAGTCCTTCGGGAGAGGGTGCGGCTAAGAAATAAATATTTATTATTATTATTATTATTCCTCTTTCTTTTTTTCCTGCTAAAGAGAAATAATAGTAATAGCAATAGCACTTAGACTTATATACTGCTTCACAGTGCTTTTACAGCCCTCTCTAAGTGGTTTACAGGTCAGCCTATTGCCCCCAACAATCTGGGCCCTCATTTTACCTACTTCGGAAGGTTGGAAGGCTAAATCAACCTTGAGCCTGGTGAGATTTGATCTGACAAATTGCAGTCAGCTGGCAAGCAGCAGAAGTAGCCTGCAGTACTGCACTCTAACCACTGCGCCACCGCAGCTCTTGCATTTCTTCTGTCACTTATTGATAAATAGTTCCTTTCTGTTTATTGTTCTTTCTCTTGTTCTAATATATCTGAATGGAATTTCACAACTGAATGTTCTAGAACAACCTTAAGGCCCTTTAGACATCAACTTCCATTTTCTCAGATGTTATAAAAAACAGGGAAGGAATAACATCCAACACATTTGAAGAGCACCAAATTGGGAAACCCACCCTGATGGCCCATGCTTCTTAGATTAAGTGCTATTTGTTGGTTTGTTTTTTTTTAAATTTCAGGCAGCAAAATGTTTGTTTTCACAATTGCCACAGATCTTGCTTCACATAGTGTTATACCGTAGAGATTCATGAAGATGGCTTTGAGGGAAATGTTCCGAAGCTATCAGAAAGATGAAGAGGGGAGAAACTTTCCTTGAGTCCTCTTGGAAAGAAGTAATATTAGAAAAAGACCCAGGTTGACTCTTCCCTGGCTCACTGGTGCATAAGAGGAAGAGGAGGAAGAAGAAAATTGGATTTGCAAGATTCTGCTAATGTAGCCTATCTTATAAAGTGGAGTTCCAGTCCTCTTGGGGAGTCTGTTCTATGCAACTTCAAATGGCTGACAAGACTCTTCAGAAGCCTGATATTTTTCACAGGCCCTATCCAAAGCAATGATTTTAAAAATTGGCCTCCAATGCTATGAAAAAGTTCATTGACCCCTGGACTCATGGACCATGAACCATTATCTGTATGGAATGTAAAATTATACAGACATGCTTAAATGTAGTTAATTACAGGGCATGTAATTATGTTTGGAATTTTACTGACTGAGATTTTGTCCATTCCACACAAAGCTGGGAACGTTTCCTGCTAGCAGTGCATTGCCCCAAGTTTATTTTCTCAGGCAGTGGAACTTTTCTGTGATCCTGTGTCTAAAGAAGCCGTTTCTTGCATTTTAATAACTAGTTGTCATTTATACTGGCCAGTTGCGGTTGTTTATATTTCTTCTTCAAAGCAATTATGGCAACACCCTAAATGATCACTGCTTAAATTCTTCTAACTCTTGCTTAAAATGGGTGTATGGGAATTAAAAGTCTTGCAGTGAGATGGGTGGCAAACAAATTAAATTAATTAATAAACCAAAGACCTGGTAATTAAGTGATCACTGCTTGCATTATTTTTTTCCCCCTAGTGGTTTCCCACAAATGCAGAATCTGCTTTTTTCAGGTCAACCAATTGGGCTGAGAGCACATGTGGGCTGAGAGAATGACTGGTCCAAAGTCACCCAACTGGCTTTCATGGCTAAGGTGGGGTTAGAATTCACGGTCTCCTGATTTCTACCCTGATGCCTTAACCATTAGACTAGACTAAACTGGTTTTCATTTGTTTCCAATAACATGCCCATCTCTTATTAGTTTCCTCAAAAAAGAGATGATAAGATGCCCTTGCAGAAATAGCTCTGTGAAACAATAGTATACAACCTTGTGAGGAGAAAGAAGCACACAAAGTCATGGAAATTGGGTTGTCCTCTAGTTCAGGAACAGATTAAAAAGAGAATGAAGTATGTGAAAGTGACATGCCCCCCTCAAGTTATCTTAGATTGCAATTCCCATAAACCTTTGCCTTGTCCACACTGACTGAGGCTAATGAAAACCTGATATATGGGCAATCATGGCACAGTATTTTTATCTGCTCTAATATCTCTTGCATCAGGTTACTCTAGCACAGGGGTGTCAAACTCAAGGCCCGGGGGCTGGAGCCAGCCTGCGGGGTGCTTAGATCTGGCCCATGGGCCATCCTGAAAACAGCGAAGCACTGGCCTGCAGTGCCTCTTCCAGCAAAAATGGAGCTGGGGTGTGGGTGGGTGGCCCTCATGAGCTCCATTTTCGCTGGCAGAGGGTTGCAGATGGCTGTTGCAGCTGAAAACATAGCTCGGGAGCCCGTTTTCGCTGGCAGAGCACTGGGGCTTCTACAGGCGCCCTTGACATGAGTGTCGTTGAGCTAACCCCGCCCCCTAAGGTCAAACACAATCCTGATGAGGCCCTCAATGAAATTGAGTTGGACACCCCTGCTCTAGTAGGTATAACCAAATTCAGAATTTGGTAGGAGGGCTTTTATAGAATTTTGGCTGTCATCCCAAATCCCCTAGTAGACCACAGTGTTCACATGAAAGACTTCATCGCTTCTGTCATAACTCAGGAATACACAGAAGAGAAAATAATTTGTGGATAAGAAGAATTAAATGATCTCTTTGGGACCTTAACCACCATCCATTCTATTTTGGACTATTGCAGGAGCACAGAAACAGAATGTCTAGTAAACCCCCTACATGGAATGCAGAGGCCCTCATCCTAAAACAGTGAGGTCATTGAAACAGATGACATGATACACAGCATATGGGGAGAAATTTGGCATTCCTCCTCTTCCTCCTTCCAAAATGTGTTATGTAGAGATGCCTTTGAAGGCAATGTGGAAACAGCAATTGAGGTAGTAGCCAACTACAACCGCAATAACATGTGCAGTGCACATTATATTGGATTATGATAGTCTTCAGATACAATTTAAGGTGCTGGTTTTATAACACCCTCCATTAACTTGGTTCCAGCAACCTTTAGAAGCATCTCCTCAATATGGAACTTACCCATCCTCTACACTCATTCTAGGTCAGGATTTTCATTGTCACTCATCCACATGGGATGGAACAAGAGGGCTAGGATCTTGGAGACAATGTTATTCTATGGCTGCTCTCTTTTTATGCAACAGCCTATCCTGGCCCCCCTCCCACTCACTTCAAGTGGCACCTATCCTTTTAGAAAGCTGTGAAAACAAAACTCTTTCGACAGTCCTTTGAGAATTAACGATTGCTATTACTAGGATATGGGTTGGAACAAATGCTATTGATGCCACAGCTCTTTTGCCAGTGGACAAGATTCCATACCTACTTGGGGATGGGGGAACAGTTTGTCTTTTTGTCACGGTTGTGACTCTCCTTGGAGCAGGAGCTCTGATAGGCGTCCCACATGTCCTTATGGCACCAGAGGTGTATGTTCAAAGACATGAATGTTTGTGCCTTTTGTATGCAGATGATATCATGCTGCTGGCTGAGAAATTTAGCAATAGGCCATATTGATCCAGCTATGTGTATGAACTTGCATTTCAACATATCAAGGACAAAAATGCTGTCATTTGAGGGGTTAATGGGATAGATCATTGCAAGTAAATGGCTCCCAACATTAAAAAAGCAGGTAAATTGTTTAGTTGGTGAATGTTTATTAAAGAAAAGGAAATGGACAGAAAAATTTTAAGGCCAGCTGACTTAAAACACACAAATTTTCCTAATACTTTAGTGTATTAACTAACAAATATTGGCCAAAAAAAAAAAGTAGAAACAATGTGCTTTCTCCCAATGTCATGGCAGTGAGGTGTGCCAGAAGAACCATAAAAATTGTTGAATGAAATAGTAATGGAATAACTTGTGGTAAAAGAAGATGAACGAATGTGGATGGAGTAGAAAGTCAGTGACCAGAGCAGGAAAAGTATATGGAGGTACTCTGGTCACAGAAAGAGAATGAATGAGACCAGAACCAACATTTCCAGCTTTGTGGACTGGCGTGGGGGGTGGGGGGTGGGGAGGAAGGTGGAGAGGAGGTGGTTCCGTGCAAGCAGCAGGCAAGCACATGTGCGCATAGTTCCATTTGCACGAGCAGCATGCTTACACACCTGCCACTCATGCAAATGGAGCATGCATGCATGGGATCACCCAATTGAGGATTGCACACACACTTGCTGCCTGTTTCCATGGCCCAGTTGCAAACCCCTCATGACCCACTGGTCAGCCACGGCCCACAGGTCGAGGACCCCTGGATTAGACTCAAATTGTTAATCAAATATGTGAAGAAAGAGTTAAACTATCAAGGGCAAGACCAAGAAAATTTTGCACGAAGTTTATGAGATCCTATGGAAGACAGGAATTAAAGGTTTAAAGAGCAAAAGATAATGTATGAATTGAAACAGGGAGATGGTAGAAACAAAAATGGTTTGCAAAGTTAGTAAGGAGAACTACTGTACAGTGGCTTTTGTTAATATATGCTAGATTTTGCAAGAGCTGCTCTTCATTTTAATATCTTCAATTTTTAATTTTTTTAGTTTCAATTTAATTCTTCATTTTAATTTTTTTTTTTGGAGTTCTGTTTCTAACCCTCTTTCTGTCCTTTGTATAACATTGCTTATCTGAATGGGAATAGCATCGTGGATATCTATGCAGATCATCTTGCATTTTTTTATTTGCTGCACACACTGAGAACTGCAGACTAACTTTATCCTAGTCAGAATACTCCTAGGGGGGGAAAAAACTAAAGTCGGAGGGAGCCAGTGATCCTGCTTCAACCGAAAACCTACTTCATTTCTTTGATCTGGAAAAGTTATACAAAACCTCATTCATATCAGAAGGGCTCTATGGACGCTCTTTCAATGGGCTGCAAGATTAGAAGTATAACTTCCAGAAAGAAACATCTTAAATGATTCTCTAGGACCCTGATGGCGAACTTATGGCACACGTGCCTGAAGTGGCACATGGAGCCATGTTGCCTGGCATGTGCAGCGGCGCCTGTTCCTCTTCTGGGTTTCTGGCATGCATGCACAGGCGACAGTCAGCTGGCCTTCATGTGTGCGGCAGTGCCGAAAACTGGAAGAGCTGGTCTTCCATTTTCCGGCATGACCATATGCAGCAGGCAGCTGATCGTTGCGCATGCATGCCAGTAACCAGAAGACTGCCGGAAACTGGAAGTATGTGAATGTGATAGAAGCTAGCCACATGCGGAGGAATATAGTCAGGGGTGGTATTCACTTACCTTCCCTACTGGTTCACAAACGTGAGTGCATATGCCGCCTCCGGGCATGCGAACAGCCTTCCACGTTTGGGATGCCGTAGAGCTGGGCCAAGTGGGCGGGGCCACTCACAATTTCTGCTACTGGTTCGGGCGATCCGGTCCGAACTCTGAATATAGTAAATAGTGTTGGTGTGAACTAGATTTAGATTTCTGCCTTTTCTGACTACTCTTTTTTTTCTGCATTACATAATATTGCTCACAGGTAAAGGGAATAGAATGATGGGTGTAGCTAAATGGAGAAATCTGGGTGACTTGCTTGGAATGAAGAACTCGTCATAAGCAAGCTCTTCTTGTACAACTTGATTCTTAGAAGAACAGAGAAATAAAATCATTGCCATTGTCATTAAACACAGACTCAGTGATCCCCAGAGATTGAAAACTTTTTTTTTAAAAAAGGTCCCCAGCCACAAAGAGAATATCCACCTCTGAATTCATCTGGCAATATCTGGGCCACTACTCTGAAAGAACTGAAGAAGCTTCTTAGATGAGACGTGAAATGTTTTCAAGAAAAAGAAACCCGAGAAAGTCCAGTTGCCTTTTGAAAAGCACCTTTGGAAAAGCTCATTTTTGAGCAATTAAGAAATAGAAAAATGCTGACTCAAAATGATTTTTTAAAATTTCATCATTCTGTATTCTGAAAGGCTCATTCACAAAGATAACTGACTACATGCTTTCATGTTGATGAACTCAGCAACTGTTTTGATTGGGGGAATAAGCAGGGGAGATAAGTGTGAACAGGAAAGAGAGACTAAGGTACATGGACAAAATATGTAGAAACCTGGGAATATGCCATCCCAATTGTCCCCCATCACCCATATGCAAGGGATATGAATTTAAGTGGAATAAACAGTACAGATGCCCCATTGCAAAGCAACATATCACAAAAACCAGAAAATCAATGGTGGATATGAAAATACATGATACCCAGATACAGCAATACAGAATAACAAAGTTTGAAGGACCTTGGAGGTCTTCTAGTCCAACCCTCTGCTTAGGCAGGAAACCCTACACCACTTCAGACAAATGGCTGTCCAATATCTTCTTAAAGACTTCCAGTGTTGGGGCATTCACAACTTCTGGAGGCAAGCTGTTCCACTGGTTAATTGTTCTAACTGTCAGGAAATTTCTCCTCAGTTCTAGGTTGCTTCTCTCCTTGATTAGTTTCCACCCATTGCTTCTTGTCCTACCCCCAGGTGCCTTGAGAATAGTTTGACTCCCTCTTCTTTGTAGCAACCCCTGAGATATCGGAACACTGCTATCATGTCACCCCCTAGTGCCTTCTTCCCATTAAACAGAATACAGGACACGCAACTGAAGAGATACATTTGCCCCAAGTCCCATAATTCCCCTTTCTATCTTATTTCTCCCTCTTCTCCTTCCTTCTCTCTTGAGGCATTAACAGTTGAGGAAAGTCATCTACTGAGTTTCCATCAGTTATTTCAAAGGAATCCCTTCTTCAGTAATAAGAGCCAGCTGTTTTTCATCTGGAAATGGCCTTTTTGAGCTGAATATAATCATTCCAATGTTTACATCAGATATATTGTGCCTTTTGACAGTGAAAGCTTTTTGAAGATTCAGGCTAGGGCTTTCCTTTAAGAGACAGGGCTTTGGGGTATCTTAAGGCAGTGCCTTCTCCTGCTCACTTCCTTACTGTATTGGTTTCTGCTGAGCTGACCAATTACATATTGCAAAACTGAAGGTCTGTATTAGTAGAAGCAGATATATAGGAAGATGCCAGCAGAAGCTTTATCCCCTCCCATCACCAATTCTTCCCACACTAGATACTCTGTCTTCTCTCCCCAGAGCCCAGGCAGCCTCCTGGGACAGGAACCTGAATGTCGGTCTTGCGATCAAGAACTGTAAATGTTTACATGTTTGCTCATTCCTGATGCCCTGACAGAGGAGAACTGCTCACATTCTCTCTGTCTCTGGGTCTATGCTTGACCCTCTCCCTCAGTTCCCTGATTTGAGGGTTGGAGCTTGGCAGGCCAAATTGTCCACTCATTTTAATGAGTGGCTCAGCAATTCTGTACCCACCTGCTACCAAAACAATTCAATAGCGATGAAGGGATCCACTTTAAGACCATCCCAACTCAAGAAGAGGCTGGAGCAAGGGGAAAGGACAGCAATTGACTAGACATTTGTTATGCAGCATTTGACAAGAGGTATAGATGACGTCAATTCCTGACATTTAACAGCCCTGCTCTACAGTAAAGCCTTTAGTTTGGAAACAGCCTTACAATCACTTGACTAATAAACATGTTTTAGCCTGGATGTTTTATGAATTCTCCAGAAGATATTGTTACACCAAAAAAGCTAATATTTGTGTGTCATTTAGGATTTTAAAAAATCATCCTGAATCAGTCTAAATCAGGGGTGGCGAACAAGTTCGACAAAAAGAGCCAAAATTTTAAACTGTGAGAGTCAGAGAGCCACACCACGCAGTGACCTGCCAAAACAGACCCGGAAGCAATGTTCCCTCTAATTTTTTTTCGATGTGAGCAGAAAAGTATAGTGTTTGAGCGGCACATTTTCATGCCTGAGCACCCGAATTTTTTTCACAGATGTCACCTAAGACAACAACGAAATCAGTATTATTTGAAACTCAAAGTTATGTTTCTTCAAGGTACCCGCTTAATTCAAAGTGTTATATAATATCAGTATCACTTAACAACGCTCCTGCTTAGCAACCAAAATGTTGGCTCAGAAACTCTGGCATTTGAAGCACGCAACTCTTAAAGCTGTCAAGTTACAAGACCCTTGCACCCCTAACCCTTTAGGGAAAAAAACCCCCAGGGGTCTTCAAACCTGACAGCTTTAAGATTTGTGGACTTCAACTCCCAGAATTTCTCCTCCAGTCCTGTTGGCTCAGGAACTCTGGCATTTGAAGCATGGAAGTCTTAAAGCTGTCAAGTTACAAGACCCTTCCACCCCTAGAAAAAAAATGCAGAGGTCTTCAAACCTGACAGCTTTAACACTTGTGGACTTCAACTCCCAGAATTCCTCCTCCAGTCATGTTGCAGCGACGTCATCTGCGTGGATCTGCTCCATCTTTGCTTTCTTCATTGTGGGCAGGGCTTCTGCTGAAGATGCCGACGAGTACGAGTTGCCACCAGAATAACTGCTGCTACCTCCTCCTCCTCCTCCTCCAACAGAATCACCAGATTTGCTCCTGAGCTCAGAGCTGGGTTACCTCTGCCCCCTCCCCCTCCTCCGTGCTTTTGAGGAGCCATGAGGCTTTTTTTCCCCTGCTCCCCCCCCCGCCTTCCTACTGGCTCCTGCAGCCTCATGGCTCCTCAAAAGCACGGCGGAGGAGGAGGCGGGGTAACCCAGCACTGACTGAGCTCAGCTGCTCCGAGCGGAGGGGAGGCGCCGCTGCCACGCGCGGAGATGCCGGCTGGAGCTTTGGCGGCTTCATCTCAGCCGCAGCGCCGGGCGGCAAATCCGGCAGTGCTGCCTGTTAGAGGAGGAGGAGGAGGAGGTGGCAGCAGTTCTTCCGGTGGCGGTGGGGGCTTTGGGGCTTCACAACTAGCCTCAGTCGCCCCGTGCTCCTCAAAGCAAGTCTGGGGAAGTCCTTTGCAGGCGGCCCATTCTAGCTGCCTGCAAAGGACCTCCCCAGCTTCCGAAAGGGAGCACGCGATCCGAGCCACAGTATACAAAATAATGATAAGAGGCAAAGAGCCTCATTCATTTTGGCCGAGAGCCGCATGCGGCTCGAGAGCCGCGTGTTCGCCACCCCTGGTCTAAATTATATTCTTGGGAAAGAGGTTGATTCTGGCATGACTGGGGACAAGTTATTAACATCTCTTGCACAGACTATCAGTAGTTATCAGAAAATGTGTGTGTTAGATGGTTATCATAAATAATGATTGTAAAGCAAAATACATGTTTTGGGATCACACACTGTGACCAACCTGTACAATCCCACACTAAATGTATGGGTCATTAGAACTTCCCCAAGGGTTACAGTGTAATAGATTTAAGCATCTCCTTTTGCAGGATCATTTATGCTCCTCTCTTCCAGATCAAAGGATAAAATGCCATCACACTGGTTCTTTTTTCTTTACTTAAGTGGGACTGTAGACTAGCCTGGGCAGTCAATTTCTTTTACAACACATGAAACTCTAAAGTTGTTGTTTTTTTTGTTATGTGTGCCTATTCTAAGCAATTAATAGAACCCTTCTAGGGTGCATTCTGGGCACCCTAAAAGTTGACACCTTTCACCTTATGGCTCCTATGCTTTCTAGAGAGCTGCCTTCCCTGGATTGATACACCTGGACCCTGTTCATTTTAATGAACTGTAAATTAAAACAAAAAACCCTGAGCTTTATTTATTTTTTTGAAATATAGTCACAGGAACTACATTTAAAAAATGCCTCTCTAACACGTCAGGCTTTGCGTGGCTTTCAAGCCCAGATAACATCGCATGTTTCTGCTATAAACCATGGTTTATAAACCATAAACGGGTTCTGTGGTACCCTAAACCATAAGAAAATAAATCACATTATGGCTTACTGCAGTGTATTCTCTCCCCTGCTGCATATTCACAAGGCAAGTTTGGAGATTGCAAAACTGGTGGTTTAGATTTCCAACCTTGGTGCTCGGATATGGTATTAATTAAGCAAATAGATTTAATGTATCTGACATTTCCTTTTTTATTGCCTGCTTAATTTAAAACTTTCAGCTGACTTTATCTCTATGAAATTTTAATGGCTAAAAATAAAACAATAACTGAACAATGAAAACCATTCTTTTAATATACATGTAAAGTAAAAGCTTCAATTTTAATTACCATCTGGTTTTTTAAAGCTTTCTTTTTCATAACGCAAGGGCAAAAGCTAACTCACAGCTAGCGGATTTCTACCACCAAAATCATTAAACAATCATTAAACCAATCATTCTGGTTTTGCCAACCCTCCCTTCGGCTTTCTTACATTTCCATCTCATTTGTATTGCCTGTATTGGCTAGGCTTAAAAGCCACAAGCATACTAGTGGTAAGATGAAGAAACGGAGACGTGTTTGGATGCATTCGAATGTTCATCTGAGAAGAACCGAAGAGGGGGAAAAATGATGGGCTGGCTAAGTCCTTGGCAACTTTCTGAAGGCCCAGTGCAAGCAGAAGCAGGCTTTTTAAAACCCCACAGATTTCACGGGAAGCTTTCAGAGTCAGGCTCTTGTTTTTATATCCTATTCCCTGGGAATGGCTAAATTCATAAGTGGCTTTAACTATGATTTGTGAAATAATCCACAAGGATCAGGTTCATCCAAGATGCTTGCCATCCATTGTGGTTTACAAAATATAATGGCTAGGTTCTTTGTAGTGTTGGAAGAAATGTCCTTCTGGGTTCAGCTCCAAGTGGGGAAAAAGACACTGGAACATGGAGGCTGCTTGGAAAGATGGTTTAATGGTGGACAGGACCACACGGCTTGAAGTCTTGAACGGAAAAGGTGATCACATGCTTCCAGATGTTGGGTGAAGAAGAAAAGAGAGAAAAGAAGGGGATTGCTGGGTTTTTTATACTCTCTGTTCAGTCCCACCGCTGTTTCCTGTTCCTCTGTAAGAAATGTATTCTAATTGGTTGTCAGACTCCCATGGGGCCATTCAGGGGCAATTCTCTAGGCTAGGGATGGCGAACCTTTTTTGGCTCCCGTGCCAAAAGCAGGGGAGCACAGGGGGATTGTGTGCAGGTGTGCTACACCCATAATGCTATGTGTGTGACAACCCCCGACCAGCACTGCCCCCCCCACTTTTGGCACATTTTTTCACCCTCCCCAGGCTACAAAGACTGTCTAGGAGCCTGGGGAGGGCAAAAACAGCCTCCCCCCCCCCGGACACCCTCCTGATGCCTCAGGAGCTTCGCTGAAGCCTCCGGAGGGTGAAAAACAGACCTATGTGGAAACCAGAAATTTGGGAATGGTGATTTCTGATTTGTCCGTAGGGCCTATTTTCGACCTCTGGAGCCTTCAGGAGGCTTCCCTGAAGGCTCCGGAAGTCGAAAATCGGACCTACGGGGAACCCGGAAGTTTGGGAATGATGACTTCCGGTTTGTCCATAGTGCCGATTTTCAACCGTCAGAGCCTTTAGAGGCTTTCAGGAGGCTTCCCTGAAGGTTCCAGAGGGTGAAAAATGGACCTATGAGCAAACTGGAAGCCTAAACTTCTGGTTTGCCCATAGGGCTGGTTTTTTGCGCTCCAGAAGCTTCTGGAGGGTGGAAAACAGCCTCAAAGAAGGCTGAAGTCAGCTAACCGGGCAATGCCTTGCGTGCCATAGGTTCGCCATCACAACTCTAGGCTGTGTTTTGAGTCCAAGTTTGGTTGAGCATTGCTTTTTTCCAGGTGCCCTGTGGTGAGATGGGTAAAGGGCTAATACTATCATGCCTTAATCCCATCACCCTGGAGTTGAAGGGGGAAAACTCTTTGTTACGTAGAATAGACTGGCTTGGGCATTTTAATGGCCCATTAAGGAAAATGGGGGCTATTAAGAATGAGTCTGTTTCCTGCCTAAAAACATGTTTCTCCATTTCTGATCGTTGAAATATAATATTCTTCCTTCTTATATTTCATTTTTCTAAGAGAGTGGGTGGGTACTAACTTCCTACAGTAGCATGCTTCTCTCGTCCCTAGAGTGATGGGAAGGGAAAAAGAAATGGATGATCCACTCCAGCACATTGGAGGTTTTCTGCTGGCATAGGATGGAAAGCATTCATTTCATGCCAACATATCTTATCCCAATGAGAGGGAGGCTATGTCTTCTGCAAAAGATTTGTATTGTGTGGGAATCCTTCCTCAAGCTGATTGCTCAGTTTTAGTCAAAACTGACATTTTCTCAATTGTTTTGTACAAACAAATTTTCCCCCTTTTCACCCCCCCCTCCACACAATATAAATCTCATACAAATGCTATACCCCCCCAACCCCCCCGCAAAAATTCACATTCAAATATTATACCAAACACTTTACCCCCTCCCCTCCCCCCATCTTAAAATAGATTACTCATAACCCCTCTCCTCCCAACAAAAACTATATAAATTACTCTTAAATTAATAATAACACATTGATCATTTTCTAAGCTAATTTAGCATCTATAACTCTTAATATAAATTTCTCCTAGCCTAACAATGTTTCATTAGTCCCATCTTCTAATTTATTCATACATATATATTGCCCCACCCTCCACCCTAACCCTCCCCCACCTCCCACACAAACCCACCCCCCTGACTTCCGCTGTATACCACTCTAACAATTCCAAACATCCCATATACTATTTACTCTGATCATCTATCGGTCTAAACATTCTTACCTAAAGGCTAGATAATAACTCCTAGTCTGGTATTTATTCTGTATATAATCAATCCATTTTGCCCATTCCTGTGTGTAATCCTCCTGTTTCTGAGCTTTTAAGAAAGCTGAAATTTTTGCCATTTCAGTGAACCCCGCCACCTTCTGAATCCATTGATCAATTGTCGGCAAAAAATCCTTTTTCCAATGTTGCGCAATCAACAACCTAGCTGCTGTAACCATATACAAGGCCAATTTTGTTTCCCCTTTGGTAAAATCCTTAACTATACCCAATAAAAACATTTGTGGAGTGAATTGTATTCTTTTCTTAAATACATTCTGCATAACCCACCATATTTTTATCCAAAAAGCTTTAACCTTGTTACAAGTCCACCATACATGAAAAAAGGTAGCATCTAGACACCCGCATCTCCAACATTTTGGTTGAACATTTGGGTACATGCATGATAATTTTTTAGGATCTAAATACCATCTGTAAAACATTTTATAGAAATTCTCCCTTAAATTCTGTGACTGTGTAAATTTAACATTCTGAACCCATATTTTTTCCCACGTTTCCAACATAACCACTTCACCAAAATTCTGAGCCCATTTAATCATACAATCCTTAACCAATTCACTTTCTGAGTCTCTTTCTAACAGTACATTATATATTCTTTTAACTTGTTTTGGACCAGTCTCTTTTATCTGCTTAATCAGTTCCACTTCTTTATCCATAAAGCCGACCCTGCGATCTTCTTCCCATCTCTTCTGAAGCTGTATGTAATGTAACCAATTTAAAGTAATTCCTTCTTCCAACAGCTGTTCCAAAGTTTTTAACTTCCATTCGCCCCCATCAGCAATAAGCACATCTTTATATAAACAACCCCCGAGTGACTTAATATTCATAATCCCCATGGTGTCTGCAAGATCCAACCAAAGCGGTATTTTATAATCCCAATTGGGCCGGTGCTTCTTCCATATTCTCATCAAGGCACTACGGAGAACATGGTTGTTGAACACTTTATCCACCCTGTCTTCATAAAAAAGATATGCATGCCATCCCAGAACAAGATCATGGCCTTCTATATTGAGCAATTCCATTTTTGTTTTCCCGAACCAATCTGCTACATGCGTTAATACCGCAGCTTCATAATACAATCGAAGGTTTGGGAGTCTGAGGCCGCCTCTTTCACGTGTATCTTGCATAATCTTCATCTTTACTCTCGGTTTTTTCTCCTTCCAAACAAATTTATTTAATGTTGTTTGCCAATTTAACAAGGTTTTATCTGACTTAAGCACCGGAATCATCTGGAATAGAAAGATAAATCTAGGTAGAATGTTCATTTTAATTGCTGAGATCCTTCCAAGCAAAGACAATTGTAACTTTTTCCACGCTTCAAGATCTTTCTGTATCTTTTGCCACAACACTTCATAGTTATTTGAGAAAAGTTTTGTGTTTGATTCTGAAATTTGTATTCCTAAATATTTAACTTTAGAAACTATTTCAAAACCTGCTAAACTTACAAGTCTCTTTCTTTGAGTCTCTGTCATGTTTTTAACCATCATTTTCGTTTTGTTTTGATTTAGTCTAAACCCAGACACCATGCCAAATTCTATTATGATATTTTTCATCTGGATTATTGATTTCAAAGGATGTGAAAGGGTAACAACCAGATCATCGGCGAATGCTCTAGTTCTGTATTCCTTTTGCCTGATAGCTATGCCATCTAAGGATTTTGAGTCCCGAATTGCGTTCAACAAGACTTCCAAAGTTAAAATAAATAACAATGGGGATAATGGGCAACCTTGTCTTGTGCCTTTTTGTATCTCGAAAGTTGTTGACAAATTTCCATTAATAATAAGTTGTGCATTTTGTTGCTGATAAATTGCTCCAATCGCCTGCCGCAATCGTGGTCCCATATCCATCTTTTCCAAAGTCTTGGTTAGAAAGTTCCAATTCACTCGATCGAAGGCCTTCTCTGCATCCAAGAAAACCAGCACTGCAGAGATCTGCTTATTCTTATCAAGATAGTCAATTAAATCTATGAGTTGCCTTACATTCTCCTTCATATGTCTGCCTTCAATAAATCCTGCTTGATCATGATGAATAATCTCTTGAATAACCGGCATCAATCTGTTGGCTAATACTTTAGCAAATATTTTATAATCTGTGTTCAGAAGAGATATCGGCCTGTAATCCTCTGGTTTCTTAGGGCCCTCTTTATCTTTAGGTATCAATGAGATAAAAGCCGCTTTCCATGAGGGAGGTATTTTACCTCCTTGTTGTATATTACAAAATAATTGTGTAAGATATTCAATCATTTCCAGTTGTAAAGTTTTATAATACATTGCAGTCAAACCATCAGTCCCTGGAGCCTTAGCTAATTTAAGTTGATTTATAACTAAAGTGATCTCATCAGCGGTTATAAGACGTTCCAAATTTGCCTTTTGAAGCACAGAAATTTTTGCAACCCTTTTTCCTTCCAAAAAATCATCTATTAACTTGTTCTGTATATTATCCTGTACATATAGCTTAGTATAATAGTCCACAAATGATTTTTTAATCAACTCTTGTTGATATACCATCTTCCCTCGAAACTCAATTTTATCAATAATTCTGTCATTCATATTCCTTCTCAAAGTATATGCTAACCATCTACCAGGTTTATTAGTGTTGGCGAAGGTGTTATGTTTAGCAAATTGCAAATTGGTTGCTGTTTGTTCTGCTATAAGCATCTGAAATTGATCTTTCAACAGCTTTAGCGCCATCTGGAGCGCCTGGTCATTCGGGTTTATTATAAGCAGCTGTTCTTTGCGTTTTATTTCATCTTCCAATTCCATTCTCCTTTTCTGTCTAATTTGTTTGTGTTTAAAGTTCATATGTATCAGGACCCCACGCATATAAGCTTTACTTGCATCCCAAACTATTTCAATGGGAGTGCCCTTATTCATATTAAAACTGAAAAATTCCTTCATGTGTTTTTTAAGTTCATCAACATTTTTTTCATATCTAAATAAATTTTCATTTACTCTCCAAGACCTTCTTGGCCTCATCCCTAATTCAATTTGTAACCACACCGGACTATGATCGCTAAGTGACCTGGCGAAAATCTTGGATTTCTTGGCTTTAGGAAGTAGATCCGGTGTTAACAAAAAGAAATCAATCCTTGAAAAGGATTTATGTCTATCTGAATAGAAAGAAAAATCCATCTCATTTAAATGTTGCGTCCTCCAGACATCTTTTAATTTCAAATCGTCTTGTAAATCAAAAAAAGCCTTTGGTAATTTGGTAGTGAATTTCGTCTTTGTACTCTTGTCTATCTTTGGAGAAATCACTCCATTCCAATCTCCCATTATTAGAATATTCTTAAAGTTCCAGTCTAAAATTTTTAAATGGAGCATCTTATAAAAACTTTCTTGGCATTGGTTAGGAGCATATATTCCTAGCACCAAAATGGAACCGAAGTCTGTATCAAATTGAATTGCTATATATCTACCAGCGTCATCTGCCTCTATAACTTTAGTTGAAAATCTTTTATTTATATATATCACCACACCATTTTTCTTTACCAAATCAGAGGCAGCATAAAATGTTCCCAGTTTTGAATTCACTAAGTATTTCTGGTCTTGCAGCCTAATATGAGTCTCTTGAAGGCAAACAACATCATTATTAAATTGCTTCAAATAATAAAATATTTTTTTCCTTTTTTGTGGGGAGTTCATTCCATTCACGTTCCAAGATAATAGCTTAAGCATCTTTAGATCTGGTCTGGAGCGCTGAAAGCATTTGCTGAAGATCTCTCTCCACAAGACCAATCTTCGGCCCTGCTCCTCCCATGGCTCCGGTTTGCTTCTTAGCTTCTTTCTTAGCACATTGTGTTTGAGGGTCGACGCGCTTGTGAGATTCTAACATTTGTCTAGTCATGGATCTGGTAATACGTTGTTCGACAGGTTTAAATATCGGCATTTCAGTGAGAGACTTAGAAGGTCCTTCTTCCAAGAAGGAACACAACAGAGATCCAGAGGGGTCGACTCCACCTACAGCACCCTGCCTCTCCTTCTCTTTTTGTGTCTGCATTCTTTGCTCTTCTGTCTCTTTCTCAAACATCCTCTGCTCTAAAACATCCAAATCTACTGGTGTTGGTGTAGATGTACGTGGGGGGATTGCATTTTTCTTGAGTATTCCATGATAAAAGTCTCTGGCTTTATCTATTGTATTCAGACGGTACCTCACCCCTTCGTAACTAAATATAACACCAATTGGAACGTC